>NC_042623.1:217012971-217696994 GCF_901001135.1 Rhinatrema bivittatum | reverse complement strand
TACGGCATCGGAGACAAGGAGCTATTGGCCATTAAGTTGGCCTTTGAAGCATGGCGTCAGTGGCTGGAGGGGGCCCAACATCCCATCGTGGTTTATACGGACCACAAAAACCTTGAATACTTGTCCCATGCGCAGAGGCTCAATCCCCGGCAGGCACGCTGGTCCCTCTTCTTCAGTAGGTTCGATTTCATTCTTCGGTATCGACCGGCAGCCAAGAATACCAGGGCAGACGCTCTCTCCCGCGTTTCTGAGATTGAGGATAGCCCCGACCCTCCTCAATATATCTTGGATCCGGCTAAAATCCAACTGGCAGCCACCGAACTTGCACCAGCAGGGAGGGCGGTAGTTCCAGTGCGTGCTCAAAGAAAGGTCCTAGCATGGGCACACGATTCGTTGACGGCTGGGCACCCCGGGGTCGCCCGGACTCTCCAATTACTGACGGAGTTCAATTGGTTGTCAAGGGTGAAGGAGGATGTCCACCTCTACGTACAGTCCTGTCCCACGTGTGCGCAGCAAAAACATCTGCCTGGTCGTCCCTGGGGGCTCCTTCAGCCACTCCCAGTACCTGCGGAGCCCTGGACCCACATCTCCACGGACTTCATCGTTGAGTTGCCCTCGTCTCAAGGGAAGACGGTGGTGTGGGTCACGGTTGACCGCTTCTCGAAGATGGCTCATTTTGTGCCACTAGCCAAGCTGCCCACGGCTCCTGAATTGGCAGAACTTTTTGTCCACCATGTCTTCCACCTGCACGGTCTGCCTCAGCATATCACCTCAGACCGTGGGCCCCAGTTCACGGCAAAGAACTGGCGGGCGCTCTGCCGGAAGTTTGGGATTCAATTAGACCTGACCACGGCATTCCACCCTCAGGGCAATGGCCAAGTGGAACGCACGAACCGAACCCTGAAAGCGTTTCTCCGCGCCTTTGTAGGGGAGCAGCAGGACAACTGGGTGGCTCTCCTCCCCTGGGCCGAGTTCTCTTACAATCGCCATCGACACTCCGCCACCTCACAATCTCCCTTCCAGCTGGTTTATGGAAAGGTTCCCAAACCGCCTCTACCGTTACCAGTATCTACCTCCTCGCCAGCGGCGCAACTGATGGCTAGCCAGATTCATCAGCTCTGGCACTCCACACAAGAGAAGCTCCACCGCGCCGCCGCCCGGTTCAAGGCTTACGCAGATAAGTCTCGGCGACCCGCTCCAGTGTTCCTGCCCGGGTCTAAGGTTTGGCTCTCTACTAAGAACATCCAGCTCCGGCTCCCGTCCATGAGACTAGCACCTCGCTTCATTGGACCCTTCCGGGTAGCCGAGCGTGTGGGCGCGGTTTCCTACCGCCTACGTCTTCCATCTACCCTTCGCATACATGACGTCTTCCATGTCTCTCTCCTCAAGCCGGTGGTTCTCTCCCGCTTTCGACCTCTGCCTCCGGAGCCCACTGCCGTCGCTTCTGACCCTGGGGCCACTTATACGGTTAAGGAGGTGTTGGATGTTCGGGTCCGCCGTCATCGCTGGGAGTACCTCCTTTCTTGGGAGGGATATGGTCCTGAGGAGAATTCGTGGGAGCCCTCTTCACACATCCTGGACAAGGACCTTCTACGCCAGTTTCATTCTCGGCACCCGGACAAGCCTCGGCCCCCCGGAAGGGGGCGTAGGAGGAGGGGTACTGTTGCGATCCAGGGTCGGCTCCGGGATCGTTGCCTACCTGGTCGCGGCCCCGGCATCATCTCGCGTTCCCCAGGCCTCCGGGGACCTCCTCCGCCGCAGCCCCGACGTCGGGCTGCTTCACCCGGGCCTACAGGGCCCTCTTCCGCTCCGTTTCTGCCCCGTCGGAGCAGCCGGCGTCCTTCGGCGGCTGGCCCCGCCCCCTAGACGCGCGCGCGCGTCTCAGGCTCCAATTTAAAGGGGCCAGCACGGGAAACACTGAAGACTGCCTCCGGTGACGTCAGACGCTGCTGGGCTACTTAAGCCCTGCAGCTGCTCCTCTCCAGTGCCTTGCAACGAGGTTCCCAGGTTTACCCTGTCTCCAGTTGCTGCGTTCCTGTACCTTCTTGATTTCCTGTGCTTCCTGATCTCGAACTGGCTTACGGTGATTCTCGGCTTCTGACTCTGGACTGGCTTGCGATGATTCTTGGCTTCTGACCCCGGTGCGGCTTACGGTGATCCCTCTGGCTCTGGACCTCGGACTGGCTTACGACAACTCCCGGCTCTCGGACCCCGGTTTGGCTTACAGCGATCCTTTGGCTTCTGATCCCGGACTGGCAAGCAACGATTCTCTGGTACACGACTCTGGACTGGTGAGCGACAACCTTGGACACCGTCTGACTCCGCCCCCGTGGGCTCTCCTAAGTCCCAGCGGCCGGGTCCCTACGGGCTCCTCCTGGGGGGATGCCGGCTTCCAGGGTGAATCTCCTAAGTCCCAGCGGCCGAACTCCTACGAGCTCCTCTCGGGGGAGGCTCGGCTTCCAGGGCGAAGACCTTCTCACCATTGTACCAGCTCCACCGTTTCACCGTTCCTTGCCACGGCCCTTGGTCGCATAGGGCTTTCCAGGATCTTCATCCAGCCACTCTCAACTCCGTCTTTGCCGCCTTCCGATCGGGACCTCCGTTGTCACCTCACTCAACGGCTCACCATCTGGTTCCGATCGGTCCAAGGGTCCACGAACATAACACCTTTCACCCTGAGGGGAATGGCCAGGCGGAATGAACTAAATAGGCTCTAAAAACCTTCCTTCGTTGCTTCGTTGGGAGCAGACAGGATGATTGGGCCAACCTATTACCCTAGGAAGAATTCTCCCACAACCTGCACATCCATTCTGTGACTGGAACTTCCCCATTTCAGCTAGTCTTTGAAAAGCAACCAATGCCCTAGCTGCCCGTGCCACTCATGGTGCCCTTTCCTGCGGCCTAACTCACTGCCCAGCAACTCCACTCCCTATGGAACTCCACCTAGGCGAATCTTTGGCGAGCCGCTGACACAGTCAAAAGAGATACGGAGAAACACTGCCATCCAGCGCCCCTCTTTAAACCGGGCGATCGAGTATGGGTGAGCACTCGCCATATACATCTTCAGGTGCCTTCCATGTGATTGGTTGCCAAGTACATTGACCCATTTACAGTGAGCGAACGTCTGGATCTGGTATCCTACCGATTACCGCCTACCCTTCAGTTTGAAGATACAAAACACGTTTCACATCTCCTTGTATAAACCTTTGGTGCTCTCTCCGTTCCACCGCAACCCACCAGAACCTCCAGACATTTCCTCAGAAGAAGACCAGGTCTATCAGGTCAAGGACATATTGGATGTGTGATGCAGCCACAAGCGTTGGGAATATCTGATTTCCTGGGAGGGATTTTGTACGGAGGAGAACACCTGGGAGCCTGCCTTGAATATCTTGGACAAATCCCTTCTCCAACAATTCTACCGGACACACCCCGGCAGGCCTGGTCCTTCTGTGAGGGGGCGTGGGGGGGGGGTACTGTTGGGAACCCCGTCTGCAGCAAGCCCTAACTGGGTCCCCTTACCTGCCTCAGCAGGCCACAGCTAAGGGCCTTTCCTCTGACGGTGTGGCACAGCCCTACCCTGAATCGCCTGACAGCGTCTCTCCCACATGGCCCAGGACGCCGCCAACTTCCTACCAACATGTGCTCCCCTAGGCGCATGCGCGGGGACGTGCCTTATTTAAAGGGGCCGTGGTGGGAAATGTTGGCCTGGCCCCCGAAGATGACATCACGACTCCTGACTATTTAAACCCAGCTCAGCTCCCTGCTCTTTGCCTTGGCAACAGGTCCTGCTTGTGAGAGTGTGTTGTTGCTGCGTTCCAGAGTTCCTGCTTGTTACTGATCCTGAGTTCCTCTTGCTCCTCTTCCTCAGTTCCTGCTTGTTCCTGACCCTGAGTTCCCGCTTGTTCCTATTCCTGAGCCCCGCTCCTCGGATTGTCTTCCTGGTTCTGACTTTGGCTTGGCTTCCTGATTCCGCTTGTCTGCTGCCCATCCTGACCTTTGGCTTGTCTTCTCGTCTCTGTTCATTCGCTGCCTGCCCTGACCTCTGGCCTGGTTCATTGTGCTGCCTGTTCACTGCCAGCACCAACTCCTTGTTGTATTTTCTGTTGTATTTATGATCTGATGTGGACTCTTGGTCGAAGTGGCGATGCCTCCTCCCACAGAGAGAGGCCTCGTGGGGAACCACAACGATAGGCTAGACTTGAAGTAAGCAGACACTGACGAAAGAAGGCTTTATTATACTGTTGTAGAAAAGGTTGAATCTTGCCCAAGGAACAGACAGTACTGTAGTCCAGTGATATCACAGTAAGCTCAGACAGTCTGTGTAGTAGATGGTCTCACCCAGATGTAGCAAAGGTCCGGTAGTGTTCCGCAGCGCGGGATAGGCCGTGAACCTGAAGGGTGGAATAGGAAGAGTTGGAGCATAGAGATACAGAGTGGCAGTGCTGATAAAGTTCCTTTGGCAGTAGAATGTAGAGAAGGACCCGTGGTCCGAGGTGCAGGATACCCTGGGGTAGAATAGGCCCTCGAGGAGCGAGTACCTAGGAGCGCCGAGGGTTCCTGAAATAAAGCAGACAGGACCCCCGAGGAGCGGGTGCCCTTAAGCTTAGGCAATTGAACCCTGAAGGGCAGGTAGAAGCGAAATACCCCGAAGGGAAGTGAGGAATCCAAGCAAGCAGCTTAGAAGCAGTCAGAGTAGCAAAACCGAAGTCCTTGCTAACTCACCAGATGATAGGAAGTTGGAGCTTTAAATACCCCCACAGGGGTGGAGGACTTCCGGGGCTGACTCGGGTATTTCCCGTGCTGGCCCCTTTAAGGAAGGGGCTGTCGTCGCCGTGCGCCTCTAGGCGACTTCAGAGGGTGGAGCTTCAGCGGAGGCAGCGTTCCTGCTGTGGAGGAAGGCTTCTCGCTGTCGGGGCAGGCCCTGGGGAGAGCAGGCGTGCTGTCTGCCACAGCGTCGGCATTTCCAGAGTCAGCGGGCCGCCACAGAGGGAGGTGAGCATGGTTGACCACAGCCTCCGTGGTTGAGCAGAGTATCACTCCTGGACTGCCCACGGCTTCTCCTGAATACTGCTTGCCTTGACCCGGACCTCCTGACGCCACTTCATCTTCTCCCTCTTCCGCTCCATGAGAAGACCCACACCTAAGCCCTGCCAGCCCTGGCACTCAAGGGGCTCCCTTGAGGGGAGCGAGGGCTGGTATAGGTGAAGCTCCAGCTGGGTCTTCTTCAATAGTACCACCTCCCAGTGATGAGGACCACTGGGAGCCGTCCCTCAGTGGTGGTTCCAACCCTTGTCCCAGTTCAAGGGTCCACACGTCCAACATTTTTCAGTTATTAGTTTATGTATTAGTAGAAATCCAAGACAGTCAAGGTCTCCTCCCAGGTGAACCCCCTAAGCCATTCAAAATCATTTTGTTAATGCAAACTTCCAAACAATTCCCAAGGAAGTGCAAACATTTGAAATGGAACTGGGAAACAGCCTGGACTGGCTACTGTGAGTGACATTTTCATCTGGTACTTGGAAGGGTTTTTAAAAATCTATTATTATTATTATTATTATTATTATTATTAATAATAATAATGTTCTTTTTTTTTTTTTGTTCTCCAGCAGAATTTGGAAGTATTTATATTTTTATATTTGCAATAATATCACAAGCAAGTAAAGCTGGGCACCTTGAAGCACGGGCAGAAAAAGTTCTATGCAACAAAACACAGAAAGAGTTAGTAGCAGATACAGATTACAAATGTAGAGTTTTCTGACTCCTAGACCTGAGCTAATCACCGTACAGTGTCAAGAGCTGGAGGGAGGATTTATCCAATTCTGATTTTTTAAACTTATATCACAGTTTATTATGACATTTGTATTCTTGGATCTTCCATTTGCAATCAGCAATACAAGCACTGAAAGGATCAGGAGAGCATGTCAAAAAGCCAGGACTGCCTTGAAATCTTCCCTAGAACCTGAATCACTTGGCATCTCTGCAGCATTTCTCCTTAACAACAGTTCAGGTAGTGCCTGTACTCTTTACAAAAAATCTAATTGTTGAAGAGTTCTCATTCCTCTCTATTGTGTTTGGCGGTGCATGGGCTAACTCCATGAACTTTTGCAATACCGCCTGTTCCAGACTAGCCACTGATGCCATGATGCCCCACTACGTCTCCACATGCCAGGATGCTGCCCTTAGATGTGTCGAGGAGCTGCTGGACCTTCTTACAGCTGACACCACTGATTCCACTACACCGTGCTGTCCCCTAGGTGCATGAACGCTTGCCATGCTGTCCTATTTAAAGGGACCTTGGAGGGAAAGTCACTGCGGCCCCTAGAGATGACATTACGGATGCTGCCCTATAAAAGTGTTATAATTAGTGAGGTTTGGGTGGACCCTTGGACACTGTGGCAGCTGACCATGCCCACAGGGGGAAGTCCCGTGAGGGGCCACAGGTCAGGCTCAGCTGAGGACACACAAACACAGAGATTGATCTTTTATTAGACAATGTGATGAAGCCACCAGAGGTGGCAGTAGTGAGCAGCAGACGTAGCCCAGCTGGGCTAGTATCCCACAGGCGCTGGAACAGCAACTCCTCCGGTAGCAGTGCTGTAGTGGAAAGAACTGAGAATAATGAGTACAGTGGAATATGCACAAAGCCCCAGTATGGAGAACCCCAGGATAGGGAGAGCAGGCCCTCGAGGAGCGAGTACCTGATCCCTGAGAGCTGAGAGGCTTGAAGGTAATGTACACACACAGCGGTTCCACGTAGGAGATGGCACTAGGGCTGGAACGGAGGCAGGCCCTCAAGTAGCGAGTACCTGGTTCTAGGGAACAGCTCTGAGGTGAAGATGATAGTACTCACTGGTGTTGAAGATAGCGAATCCTTCCAGGCAGAAGAGAAGGTAGGAGCAGGCAGCGAGTCAGGGAACATGGGCCCTCGAGGAGCGAGTACCGGTTCCCTGATAGTGACCTGAAAAGCAAATGAGGCCCTCGAGGAGCGGGTACCCCGTTAGCATTAAGAGTCCAATGGAAGATTGGAGAGGCAGGGTAGCTGGGTACAGAGAGCGAATCCCATCCGTAAGAATCCCCCTTGCTAACTCAAATGCCAGCAAACATCGTAGGCTTTAAATATCTGGGCAGCGTGATGTCATCACAGGGGGACGCCCCTGAAGTTCACGCCAAGTAGGAAATAAGAGTGAGGGGCGCACGGTGTGCGCGACCTAAGGTACCAGCGAAGCATGGCGGGAGGCAGCGCCCAAGCTAGTCCAGGGACGCCGGAGAGGACGGCAGGCAGATGCCGCGGCAGCCAGGCTTCCATCCATAGCGAGAGGAGGTGCAAAGAAAGGTAGGCGGAGTGAAGCCGTCGGGAAGGGACGGTTGCAACAAAAAGGCAACTTCTTAGCAGCAAGATGCCCCAGCAACAGGTCCCACTACCCAGAGTAGAGCATGTTGCTACAGCATCTGTCTTCAGCCCAGCTTGTTTTCAGTGTCTGACTTAAACCCAGCTTGTCTTCAGTGTTCCTTGCCCTCCGTGCTTCTCCTCGCCTGACCTCCCTGCCTATCTGTCCCTTCTTCCCTGCCGACAGATATCTATTTTGACTTCGGCCTGACCTCAGATCACACTTGACTGCTGCCTGCCACTGACCTCTGCCTGCTTCTCGACACACCTGATCGTCACCCGCCAGCGACCCTGCCATCCAAAGACCTCCTCTCCAGCTCACAGCAGAGACCCCACCTAGGACCTGATGGCCCCGGCACCCAAAGACTGAATTTGAGGGGAACAAAGGCTGATAAAGGTGAATTTCAGCTGAGTTTCTGCATTATTTAGGTCTGCTTGCTGATGGTGGGAGCCTGTAGGGCTCCTCCCTACAGGTTGCACCAATGCTGCCTAATGTTAAGGGTCCACAAATGCGACACTCTCCTGTTCACTGCCTGAAACTACATGATGGTTGTTTTGCATTTCATACCCCTTCCCCATGAGACATATTAAAACTATTTTGACAAGTATATATTCCCTATATGGAGAGAATTTACAAGCCAGAAAAGTCCACATCAGTAAATTGAATTGACCAATTTTCCTTTTCCAGCATGAATGTCTTTTGTACATGGAGGAAGGGATGACTCTGATTGCCCATTATGAAGCAGGAGATACTAATGAGCTTTGGCCCAATAGGGTCTGTTTCAAGTAACCTTCAGGGATGTGCAGACAAAAAGTTTATGTTCATAAGTCCATAAGTCGAAAAGGGGGGTCAATTTCGGTCAATATGGACATATGGAGAATTCCATAAGTTGAGTCTATGTCCATACGTGCACCGGTTCCCTAAATAAACATTTAAACCCCTTACCCTCCTTAATCCCCCCCCAAGACATACCAAAATTCCCTGGTGGTCCAGCGGGGAGTCAGGAAGCCATTCCTCTATTCCTTTGCGAGGAGCACGTGACGTCTGTGTCACGTCAGAGTGACGCGGCCGTCACGTGGTCCACCGCGGTTCCGCTCCCGGACCCCTCCTTGGACACAAACGGAACTTTTGGCCAGCTTGGGGGGGCCTCCTGACCTCCCCAAGCTGGCCAAAAGTTCCGTTTGTTCCAAGGAGGGGTCCGGGAGCGGAACCGCGGTGGACCACGTGATGGCCGCGTCACTCCGACGTGACGCGGACGTCACGTGCTCCTCGCAAAGGAATAGAATAATGGCTTCCTGACTCCCCGCTGGACCACCAGGGAGTTTTGGTAAGTCTTGGGGGGGATTAAGGAGGGTGAGGGGTTTAAATTTTTATTTAGGATCAACGATCGCGATTTCCAACGTATTCAACATAGCTATGTTGAATAAGTTGGAAATCCGATCGTTTTCGCCTCATCACTTTTTTAAGTTAAAAAAAATAAATAAATAGCATTTTACATATAAGTTCAAAACGAATGCACACCCCTAAGGAGAAGCTGCAAACCTTCTTGGTCTTGAGGGACAATGAACAACTTGCATGCTCTTTTCTGTGGACTGCCTTGAAACAGGCTCTAATGGGCCAAAACATGTGTCCATGTCTCCAGCTGCATGAAGGGCAATTAGCACTAAAAATGTATTGTGCCACAAAGCATTCTGGTTTCAGTGATGGCCATTTAGTTAATGTTTGCCCTTTTCATGCTCTCCAGCACATAGAATGTTGCAAACAATTATATAAAAGGGATTGATGTCCATTTGCCTGTCCATCTGTCCGTCTGTAGGCACAATAGCTCTCCAAAAAACAGATAGAAATTCACCAAATTTGGCATGCAGGAAGAAAATTTGACTATTTCAGAAGAGTTTGAAAAACAGAAACATCAGATCAGTATTTTCAGAGAACCAAATCTCTAAAAATGTCTCTGTGACTTTCAATGAGAAAAAAATCCCATTCCTTACTGCTTTCTATGGGAAAGTGATAGAAGCTGTTCAAGCAGTCCTGGCCATCGTGGAAAGATTAAATGATTTCTTTGCTTCGGTGTTGACTGAAGACGATGTTGGGGAGGTACCCATACCGGAGAAGGTTTTCATGGGTAATGATTCAGATGATTCAGATGATCACGGTGAACTTAGAAGATGTGGTAGGCCTGATTGACAAACTGAAGAGTAGTAAATCACCTGGACTGGATGGTATACACCCCAGGGTTCTGAAGCAACTAAAAAATGACATTTCAGACCTATTAGTAAAAATTTGTAACCTATCATTAAAATCATCCATTGTACCTGAAGACTGGAGGGTGCCTAATGTAATCCCAATATTTAAAAAGGGATCCAGGGGCAATCCGGGAAACTACAGACCAGTTATCCTGACTTCAGTGCCAGGAAAAATAGTGGAAAGTGTTCTATCAAAATCACAGAACATATAGAAAGACATGGTTTAATGGACCAAAGTCAGCATGGCTTTACCCAAGGCAAGTCTGCTTCACATTTTTGAAGGAGCTAAACATGTGGATAAAGGTGAACCAGTAGATGTAGTGTATTTGGATTTTCAGAAGGTGTTTGACAAAGTCCCTCATGAGAGGCTTCTACGAAAACTAAAAAGTCATGGGGTAGGAGGCGATGTCCTTTCGTGGATTACAAACTGGTTAAAAGACAGGAAACAGAGAGTAGGATTAAATGGTCAATTTTCTCAGTGGAAAAGGGTAAACAGTGGAGTGCCTCAGGGATCTGTACTTGGACCGGTGCTTTTCAATATATATATAAATGATCTGGAAAGGAATATGGCGAGTGAGGTTATCAAATTTGCGGATGATACAAAATTATTTAGAGTGGTTAAATCACAAGCAGACTGTGATACATTACAGGAGGACCTTGCAAGACTGGAAGATTGGGCATCCAAATGGCAGATGAAATTTAATGTGGACAAGTGCAAGGTGTTGCATAAAGGGAAAAATAACCCTTGCTGTAGTTACACGATGTTAGGTTCCATATTAGGAGCTACAACCCAGGAAAACGATCTAGGCATCATAGTGGATAATAGTGGATAATACTTTAAAATCGTCGGCTCAGTGTGCTGCAGCAGTCAAAAAAGTAAACAGAATGTTAGGAATTATTAGGAAGAGAATGGTTAATGGAACGGAAAATGTCATAATGCCTCTGTATCGCTCCATGGTGAGACCGCACCTTGAATACTGTGCACAATTCTGGTCGCCGCATCTCAAAAATGATATAGTTGCGATGGAGAAGGTACAGAGAAGGGCAACCAAAATGATAAAGGGGATGGAACAGCTCTCCTATGAGGAAAGGCTGAAGAGATTAGGGCTGTTCAGCTTGGAGAAGAGACAGCTGAGGGAGGATATGATAGAGGTCTTTAAGATCATGAGAGGTCTTGAATGAGTAGATGTGAATCGATTATTTACACTTTCGGATAATAGAAGGACTAGGGAGCATTCCATGAAGTTAGCATGTGGCACATTTAAAACTAATCAGAGAAAGTTCTTTTTCACTCAACGCACAATTAAACTCTGGAATTTGTTGCCAGAGGATGTGGTTAGTGCAGTTAGTGTAGCTGTGTTTAAAAAAGGATTGGATAAGTTCTTGGAGAGGTCCATTACCTTCTATTAATTAAGTTGACTTAGAAAATAGTCACTGCTATTACTAGCAACAGTAACATGGAACAGATTTATTTTTTGAGTACTTGCCAGGTTCTTATGGCCTGGATTGGCAGGATGCTGGGCTTGATGGATCCTTGGTCTGACCCAGTATGGCATGTTCTTATGTTCTTATTCTGTTAGAATACCGACCAGTGCTCCATCCACCCCCCCCCCCCCCCCCTTTACTCTCACCCTTCCAGCACTTTGCCATAGGCCAACACAGGCACAGAGAGTCAGGGAATATAACTGAAGCAAATGGCAAAGAATGGCACTAAAAGGCACATCCAAAGTACACATGAACTTCCCCATCCCCCTCCCCCCATCTACATCCACTTTTCTCATCCACACACATCCACTTCCTTCCATGCTCTCATGCCCCCAGCACATACAGTAATATTCACATCCCCCATACACTCAGACACATTCCTACACCCCTCATACATATGCACTTACCCCAACATATCTCACACATACACACACACACACACACACACACACACAAACACAAACACACACATGCTCCAAGCACAACCACTCACACCTACATCCCCCAAAGAAACAGGGAAAATTAATGACACAGCTTCTCCCTCCTACACACACCCTCAGACATTCCGCACCATACACACTTGCTCCCACTATACTCCCACACCCTTGGCATACATTCATACAGCCATACCTCCAACCCTCCACACCTCACAATTCCCCTTATGCATATAATCCTGCCATGTTACCGTCTCTCTGCAGTATCCCTCTACATGCAAGCCTACTCAGACACAGACAACCATCCCCAAACCATGCCCCAAAACCTACATACATCCACTTACACCTTCACTATATGTATATACCTCCATTCTCCCAGGGACCTCCTTGCTCAAGAGCCCTCCACAGATATGTATCTTACACACAACCCAGGTCCAGATGTACAATTTAGGCACCACCTATAGGCAAATGTAGGTGGCCCTCGGTAATCTTTAAAGGGTATAGGCTGAGGGGGTTGGTTCCCTCCCACCGGAAATCTTGGAAGGTGCGTTGGGGAGGGAAACCCCTTGGAAATCATCGGGGGGGGGGGGGGGAGGGGGAGAGAGGCAGTATCTTCCTTTCTCCCTAGAAATCAGATGGTAAAGAGCCCCTGCCCATGATTTACCCTCTCCCCTTGCTGTCTCGCTGGATGTCTCCCCTCACCTCAGGGCCTACAACCCTTTCTTTCCATTCTAAGTCCTGTCCTGTTGGCACTGTAGCAAGAACTTACCTGAACAAATGCGGGGCCTTTGCACCAGAGTGTACACATTCCCACCAGATCCCACAGTGCCCTACCCCCTGCTATAGCACAGGCTTTCTGATACTAGGGCAACAAGTGCTAGGGGTTTCACGCCGCAGGGCCTGCTGGGAGTGTGCATGCGCCAAAGGCCATTCATTTGTTTAGAGGAAATTCTTGTTGCTGCGGGAAGGAGTCTGGGAAGAAGATAGTATTGCTTCCCTGGATGGTGGCAGTGTTAGCAATGCTCTGGCGCCTATCAAGATTTGGTGCCAGAGACAGCCTGTGTTATCTATGCCTAAATCCAGGCCTGACATAACCCTAACCCATAAACACTCCCTCACAACCACATTTGCTACCTTCAAACACATAGTCATACCTCCCAAAATATACAGCTATGCCTCCTAAAAGACACACCCCACAACTTCCATATACATACAACTCGTCCTACCCACACAATCTACTACCCACCCAAAGAAATCCCCCACACATCCATCCCCCAGATTCTCTCCCTACCCCAACCACATAGCCTTATACCATCATATACACCCCCTCCACACACACACACACACACACACACATACATCTACCACACTCAGATATTCCCCACACACCTCATCTTTACCTTCCTTATGCACTCAGATCCTCTATTCCCCCCAGCCAGACTCCACCCACAGTCACCATTTCTATAAATGTATGAAGTAAAGCATTCCTGAAGCTATGCCTGTGCATGTTTTGCTGTCCCTACTTGCTTATTTCATGGCAAGTTAATAAAAATATCTTTTTGTTATTAATACCAAACCCAAACTACTTAAGATGTTTTCTTGAAACCTGTTGGTTTGTGGAAAATTATATATTTTGACAAAGATACATGATTAATGTCTCGGGGATACTTTTGTTTGAGCAGGGAAATTAAGAGAATCACTACCTGTTTATTCTGCCACCACCTTAAAATTAACATGGCAAGACAGAACTTCTTGTCTTTCCCCACAAATCTACGTCCCTTCTTCCCTGTTTTTTATGTTCTGTGGAAGGTGCTCTCATCCTCCCACATCTTTAATGCTTCCCTCATCTTCTCTACAAGCATCTAAATCACTATTAAAGCATGTCCTTTCTTCTGAAATAACATTTTTTAAATCCAGCCTTTCCTTTCTGAGCATGCTAACAAAACACTTATCCAGTCTCTAACATAGGTAAGCAAGACCTGCAGTTCGCTCCCAATTTGCCCCCCTTCCCCCGTACAAAACACAGAAACATCCGTATGGCTTTAAAACAAGGCTGCAGTTTATTACAAAACACAACCCGAGCCCATATAACTTATTATACATAAACACCAAAAACTGCATTCCCCCTCCCCCTCCTCCTTCTTGCCCCTCTTCACTTACCACCACGTCCTAGTGGTAAAACTCCGTTGACGCTCCCCCATCTCTTAACCCGCCGCAGCCCCAGCGAAGGTAAGCGCACGGCCTGAGCATCGGCCCCCCCTTGCTCGTAGGCCTTCCCGTGTAGCAGCCCCAAACTACACGAGATTCCCCCCCCCCCCCCTCTCCAATGTCCTTTATGATACAATACAGCACATTACCACTTAGGGCTCGAGTTTTCCGCCCAACTGCGACGCATCAACATCCCCCCAACATCACACTTCCCCCATGACAAAAACTTAACGGGAGGAAGGGAGGGAAAGCAGAAACCTGCAGCTTGCTTCGCTGCTTATTCCTGACTGACTCGACTCGCACCTAAATCTTGGCGCTCCAGCAGGACAACCAATGGCAAGGCAGCAATTCAAAATTGTTGCTATTGCCATCGGATAACCTCGCTCCCCCTCCCCCACTCTGTCCTCGCTCCCTGCCCTTGTCCCATGTTATTAGCGGCGGCGCGCGATCAGCTCGCGCCACCTTCTCTAACATAGGTAAGCAAGACCTGCAGTTCACTCACAATTTGCCCCCTTCCCCCTTCCCCAGTACAAAACACAGAAACATTTGTATGGCTTTAAAACAAGGCCGCAGTTTATTACAAAACACAACCCGAACCCATAGAACTTATTATACATAAACACCAAAAACCGCATTCCCCCTCCCTCTCCTTCTTGCCCTTCACTTACCACCGCGTCCCAGTGGTAAGACTCCGTCGACGCTTCCCCATCTCTTACACCGCTGCAGCCCCAGCAAGAGTAAGCGCAAGGCCTGAGCATCGGCCCCTCCCTTGCTCTTAGGCCTTCCCGTGTAGCAGCCCCAAACTACACGAGATTCCCCCCCCCCCTCCCATGTCCTTTATGATACAATACAACACATTACCACTTAGGGCTCAGGTTTTCTGCCACAAACAAAGGCAACCCCTGGCTGCCTTTGTTCCCCCACTGCGGCCCTCCACCAATCACATTTGTTGCTGAAACCCTTCCTGCAGGGCATTGTTAAATAAGTCAGTGCCAATGTCCGAAAGATGTACCCCATCCCTCCGAAATAAACACCCCAATAACTCCCACGACTAATCATGCCTTACTCACATAGGAAAATGTGGGAGAGAGGTTCTGGAAGCCAAATTTAGGATTTTAGGTAGGAAGCTGAAATCCAGAACCTCCAGGGCGGCATTCTCTGAAATGCTCCCTGTTCCACGTGCAGGTCTCCAGAGGCAGGCAGAGCTCCAGAGTTTCAATGCTTGGATGAGACGATGGTGCAGGGAAGAGGGATTCAGCTTTGTAAGGAACTGGGGAAACTTTTGGGGAAAGGGGAGACTTTTCTGAAAGGATGGGCTCCACCTTAACCAGAGTGGAACCAAGCTGCTGGCACTAACTTTCAAAAGGGAGATAGAGCAGCTTTTAAACTAGAACAAGGGGAAAGCCGACAGTCACTCAGCAGTGCATGGTTCGGAGAAATGTATCCTTGAAGGATACTAATGAAATAGGAGAGTTAGGGCATCCCAACAGAGAGGTTCCATTAAAAGCAAACATAGTTCATATGCCTATATGTAAAAATTCACCAAAGCTAATGATTTCTGAATTATCCCAAACAACTGAAAAGCAGGTTGTTAAAACAAGCAAAAAACACAGTTTGAAATGTCTGTATGCCAATGCCAGAAGTCTAAGAAGTAAGATGGGAGAGTTAGAGTGTATAGTTGCAAACGATGAGATTGACATAATTGGCATCACAGAGACTTGGTGGAAGGAGGATAACCAATAGGATAGTGCTATATCAGGGTACAAATTATATTACAATGATAGGGAGGATCAACTTGGTAGGGGTGTGGCACTTTATGTCCGGGAGGGTATAGAGTCCAACAGGATAAAGATCATACAAGAGAGTAAATGCTCAGTAGAATCTATATGGGTAGAAATCCCATGTGTGTTGGGTAAGAGTATAGTGATAGGAGTATACTACCGTCCACTTGGACAAAATGATCAGACAGATGATGAAATTCTAAGAGAAATCAGGGAAGCAAACCAATTTGGCAGTGCAATAATAATGGGAGATTTCAATTACCCCAAAATTGACTGGGTAAATGTAACATCAGGACTTGCTAGAGACATAAGGTTCCTAGATGTAATAAATGATTGCTTCATGGAGCAATTGGTTCAGGAACCAACAAGAGAGGGAGCTATTTTAGATTTAATTCTTAGTGGAACGCAAGATTTGGTGAGAGAAGTAACGGTGGTGGGGCTGCTTGGCAACAGTGATCATAACATGATCAAATTTAAACTAATAACTGGAAGGGGGACAATAAGTAAATCTGCAGCTCTAACACTAAATTTTAAAAAGGGAAACTTTGATAAAATGAGGAAAATAGTTAGAAAAAAACTGAAAGGTGCAGCTGCAAAGGTTAAAAGTGTTCCACAGGCTTGGACATTGTTTAAAAATACAATCCTAGAGGTGCAGTCCATATGTATTCCGCGCATTAAGAAAGGTGGAAGGAAGGCAAAATGGTTACCGTCATGGTTAAAAGGTGAGGTAAAAGAGGCTATTTTAGCCAAAAAAAACATCCTTCAAAAATTGGAAGAAGGATCCATCTGAAGAAAATAGGATAAAACATAAGCATTGTCAAGGTAAGTGTAAAACATTGATAAGACAGGCGAAGAGAGAATTTGAAATGAAGTTGGCCATAGAGGCAAAAACTCATAATAAAAACTTTTTTAAATATATGCAAAGCAAGAAACCTGTGAGGGAGTCGGTTGGACCATTAGATGACAGAGGGGTTAAAGGGGCTCTTAGGGAAGATAAGGCCATTGCAGAAAGTCTAAATGAATTCTTTGCCTCCGTATTTACTAATGAGGATGTTGGGGAGATACCAGTTCCAGAGATGGTTTTCAGGGGTGATGAGTCAGAGGAACTGAACGAAATCACTGTGAACCTGGAAGATGTAGTAGGCCAGATTGACAAACTAAAGAGTAGCAAATCACCTGGACCGGGTGATTTGAACAGCTCCCCTATGAGGAAAGGCTGAAGAGGTTAGGGCTGTTCAGCTTGGAGAAGAGACGGATGAGGGGGGATATGATAGAGGTCTTTAAGATCATGAGAGGTCTTGAACGAGTAGATGTGACTTGGTTATTTACACTTTCGAATAATAGAAGGACTAGGGGGCATTCCATGAAGTTAGCAAGTAGCACATTTAAGACTAATCGGAGAAAATTCTTTTTCACTCAACGCACAATAAAGCTCTGGAATTTGTTGTCAGAGGTTGTGGTTAGTACAATTAGTGTAGCTGGGTCCAAGAAAGGTTTGGATAAGTTCTTGGAGGAGAAGTCATAAGAACATAAGAAATTGCCATGCTGGGTCAGACCAAGGGTCCATCAAGCCCAGCATCCTGTTTCCAACAGAGGCCAAAACCAGGCCACAAGAACCTGGCAATTACCCAAACACTAAGAAGATCCCATGCTACTGATGCAATTAATAGCAGTGGCTATTCCCTAAGTAAAATTGATTAATAGCCATTAATGGACTTCTCCTCCAAGAACTTATCCAAACCTTTTTTGAACCCAGCTACACTAACTGCACTGACCACATCCTCTGGCAACAAATTCCATTAATGGCTATTAATTAATTATACTTAGGGAATAGCCACTGCTATTGCATCAGTAGCATGGGTACTTCTTAGTGTTTGGGTAATTGCCAGGTTCTTGTCTGGTTTTGGCCTCTGTTGGAAACAGGATGCTGGGCTTGATGGACCTTGGTGTGACCCAGCATGGCAATTTCTTATGTTCTTATGTTCTCAGAAACTACCTTGTTTTGTCAACCATTTACCATTTTGGTGGTTCAATTTTTTGACCCCCCTGTACCACAAGGACTCTGTATGATGCTGAATCCGTACTATAATATCGGACCAACCCACCCTCATACCTGGCTTCCTGTTGATGATACGTGCCAGGTCTTTTCTCATAATCTCTACCAATTCCTGGCACGACACTTTCCCGATGTCATTTCCCCCTAAATGAATAATCATGAGCCGTGGAGCACGCCAAACTTCAACTCGCCCCTGCAGGAAAGAGAGCAACTCCCCCCAATGCATGCCCCTCTTGCTGAACCTATGCACAGTCCACTGTTGAGTATTCAACAAATTTTCTCCATAAGGCCTCGTCACTGCCCTTCGCTACACCCAGTGAACAAAGGAATGGCCCACGACCCAAACACATTCCCGATTGCTTAGACTCCTGCCGTTTCTGCAATGCAAAGAACTCAATTAGCCACAAGCAGAAAAAATACCCCCTCCCCACCACTGCAAAACTATGTCACTTCCGAACATAGGACCGGTAGGCTGCAGATTTCCAATGCGCAATTGCTTGAATCTGCCGTACTGACCCCCCTAACTCCACCGCGGTGGTTGCTCCTCCAATGCGAAAAGAATGCGGCGTGTGGTGCTCCATGTCCCAACCTAATCCCACAACAACCAATTTTAAAGCCTGAGCAAATTGAAGAATGGTCAATGGTGACCCATCCTCATGCACTAGAAAAGAACCCCGAACTGCCAGCCTCACTCTTACGAACGCTTGCGTGTCATGCACCGGGCACGCCAGCTCGTGATGAGCTGGCGTGCCCGGTGCATGACACGCAAGCGTCAATAATGAAATCCAATAACCTTTTCCTCCTTGATCCGTCTTAGATTTCCGAATACACATCGTCACCCGATGCTCGTAAACCCATACATCTTGAGTGCGCAACCCCACCCCGTACTTGCTCACCTTGGATCTGGCCACCAACTCGCTTACCCTCAAGGCTCCAAAAAAAGCCAATGAAAACGCAGCCCAAGACAGCAAGACCTCGTACCTAGACCAACAAACCGCCGCCACTTGCTCCGCTATCCTCAACAGGTCCCTATACCTGATGGGTCGCAGTTTATCCCCTTCCTCCGCTCTCCCTCACCTCCATCCCCCCAACACCCACCTTACCAAAAAACTAACCGGTTTCCCCAGCCACTCAATTTCTGAAAAAATGAAAAACCCACCAACTGACAGCACATGGACACCAACGAATAACCAGACCATTTTGCCCACAAAATAAACTGTACCACATCTCTCTCTCGAACTTCATCCCTTTCCACCCCAAAGTCTGCAAAAAACGAGAAACCACTCCTCTTCCCACCATGTAGGATCTCCAAGTCGCCGGTGCCAGGGACTGTTGGATCAAATTCCACGTGTCATCCTGCTGAGTTGCCACAGATGCTCCGGGAAAGGCTCTCCCGTAAAATTCGCCTACGGCGCCACTGCCCTGAAGACGTCCCACTTGAAACGAGAAAGAGCATCGGCAATCAAATTCAGGTTACCAGGGACATGCCTAGCCGTGATAGTCACATTCCAATGCAAACATAGTAAAACCAACTCCCTCAACAATGCCGACACTCGTGGACACCTTGTAGACTGCTTGTTCACCACTTGCACAACCCCCAAGTTGTCACACCACCAAACCACCTTTTTGTTCTGCAATCTGTCCCCCCAAATGGCCAGTGCTACTATTATAGGGAACAGCTCTAAGAATGTGATATTCCTTGTTAGCCCTTCTTCCTCCCAACCCCCCGGCCACCGCTCCATGCACCACTGCCCCTGGAAATACACACCAAAACCAGTCGCCCCAGCCGCGTCTGAATACAATTCCAATTCCTCGTTTGATACCTCCGCCACTTGCATCATGTGTGCTCCATTAAACGAGTCTAAAAAACCCTCCCAGACCACTAGTTCTTCCTTCATGGCTCGAGTACCTCTGATGAAATGATGCCCTGCCTTTACTCCTACAGTTCTAGCCGACAGCCTACGAATAAATGCGCGCCCCATTGGAATCAATCGACATGCAAAATTCAGCAAACCAGTGACTTCATCTGCTTCAAAGTTACTTTAGCTGACCGTCACACCAGCCTCACCAAGTCCTTCAGCTGAACTACTTTATCATACGGCAACCGTGACACCATTCGTACCGAATCCAATTCGATCCCTAAGAAGGTAAGCAAAGTAACCGGCCCTTCCGTCTTATCCTGCGCAATGGGCACTCCCAATGACTGAGTTACCTCCAGGAAACCCTCTAGCTGCCACTGACAAATGCTGGTCCCATAAACAAAAAATTGTCTAAATAATGTAACATAGCTTTGCATCCGTTATGCCGCATCGTGGCCCATTGTATGAACGTACGAAATGCCTCAAATAGTGCACAAGAAATTGCACAGCCCATGGGCAAACAACGATCTACAAAATTACCCTCCTTCAAAAACAAAGCCCAATGGGGAAGCTCATCGGGTTAATCGTGGGCGGGGCCTTCGAGGGGCCAGGCAGCAACAAACCCTTGTTGCACGACACATCGAGGGAGATCTCAGCTGCTGCATTGGGCGGCGAGGAGGTGGGCGAGGGAGGGCCGGAAATCGCTGCAGACTCGAAACCTGCTGTGGCTCTTGTCGTCCCCCCCCTACCCCTGATGCCTGCATTCTAACCGGCTGCTTTCCCTTCCTACGTTCCACCTCCGCCGGCCTACGTTTGCGCTGGGCGGCATGGGCAGCAGGAGGCAAAGAGCCTTGCTGCCCTCCATATATGGGCGTCTCTCCTTTCCCCCCTGCACCCAGCTCCACCTGCTAATAGGAGGGGCCTTCCCCTTGCCAACCATGCTCGTGGCTGAAGAAACGGCCTCTTGGGACGTTGGGAGCCCCGGTGCCTACATGCTACTGAGGCCACTACCGTGGCTGCCGCGATGCCATATCCGACTGGGAGCTCTGGGATCGCGGGAGCTCTGTGCCGCCCGTGGGCGGGGCCTTCGAGGGCCCGCCCACGGGCGGCACAGCTGCTGTGTTGGGCGGCAAGGAGGTGGGCGAGGGAGGGCCGGAAATCGCTGCAGACTCGAAACCTGGGGGTTCTGCCGACTCGGGACCGTTCTCCCCTGAATTGAAGAGGGGGAGCGGCAGGGCCGAAAAACCCCTGGGGCCGGGGAAATGGGGGGGGGGGGGGGGGGAGCACACGGCGTGGCTGCCTGGCTCAGTGGGACCTCGTGCCGCGATACACTCACCGCTACCGGCCTCGGGAGGGGGGCCGGACCCGTGATCCGTGCATCACCGCCATCAGCTGCCGGATCTCTATCTATCGCCGCCCCCGGAGGGGAAGCTGACGATCTGGCCTTCATGCGCTTCATCCTCCCTACTCTCACCAAAACCGCACGGCCAGAAAAATTCAAAACTTCACCTGAAAACATGAAAAACAGCCAGAAATCACCACCGGAGCAAAAGCAGAAACCTGCTGTTTGCTTCGCTGCTGATTCCTGACTGACTCGACTCGTGCCTAAATCTTGGCGCTCCAGCAGGACAAACAATGGCAAGGCAGCAATTCAAAATTGATACCATTGCCATTGGTTACCCTCGCCCCACCCTCCCCTGCTCTGTCCTCGCTCCCTGCCCTTGTCCCATGTTATTAGCAGCGGTGCGAGACCAGCTCACGCCACCTTCTCTTATCACTTCTTGCTTAGACTACTATAATTTGCTGTTTGCAGGTCTCCTGCTGAACTATCTCCACTGCAATCTATTCAAAATTTGGCTACAAGATTTATTTTCCTTCAATATCTCTATGACCTTATCACCCTTCTTCCCATGTTGCTACATTGACTCCCTTCCTGCTCCCGCATACAGTGTGACCTTTACTCTGATCCAGTATGGCATATCTTATGTTCTTATGTACACTTAAAAATTAATAACCCTGCAAATATTACACCAAGCCCCAAAACACCAATACTAGGAAAATATTACTATAGTAATAATAATAATAATACTAGGAAAATATTAGGAAAACAGAACAAAACAAGCTACTTTGGATTCCTACATGCTAGCAGAATACTTCTTGGTCACACATGCAGAACACAGGCAGACCCTCACAGGAAAAAGAAACCATAAAGTATAAATAGAAACATGCAGGCAAAAACTGGATAGGAAAACCGCAACAAATCAGATTATGCAGTGTGACAATGGAAAAAGAGAAACCATCACCAACCCTCAGGCATTCAATAATACAATCAAGAAATATAATAAATATATTAATTATAATAGTATAAACATACTAATAAAAATACTATTTCAAAATGGCTGGTGAATGGAAGATCCAATAATTAAAAACATAAACAATTGGTTATAAATTTCTTAAACACCAATAAAATATTTCAAAATAACAGACACATCAAACAGCATGTTCTGGTTTAGGCAGGTCGGAAGGTAGAAGGTGGACCCTTGGGCCGGCCTACCAATGGCTGGGCAGGCCGGGAGGTGGAGACAGTAGCAGGTTAGGTTTCACCCGGAGCCCGGGACCCCCCCGGGAGGAGCCCGTAGGGGCCCGAACCCTTGGGACTTAGGAGCTGCAGTGAGAAGTACAGATATAAGTCCAGTAACAGCCCGGAAGCCTACCAGGAAAGTCAGAGAGTCACTGAAGAAAGGCCCGAAATGGATTGTGACCCGGGTAGCCTGGTTAAAGGGCTGGCAGGCTGGAGAGTAGTAAGAGGCAAGCCGGGGTCTAGGCGGGCAGCAGGCAGAGACGTAGTCAGAGGCAAACCGGAGTCTGGGCGGGCCGCAGGCAGAGGCGTAGTCAGAGGCAAACCGGAGTCTTGGCGGGCAGCAGGCAGAAGCGTAGTCAGAGGCAAACCGGAGTCTTGGCGGGCAGCAGGCAGAAGCGTAGTCAGAGGCAAACCGGAGTCTTCAGAACGCTGAGAGACGATCAGGAAGCGCAACTGGCAACAACTAAGCAGTTGGGAACCTCGTTGCAAGGCGCTTGAGTAACGGCTGGGCGCCGGTTATATTGGGAGCTGGGCATGAGGTCATCAGAGTAGGCGGAGCTGGGCTTCCGGGAGCAGGACGCTCAAGACGGGCGTCCTTGCGCGCGCACGAGGCCGGTGAAGGACGAGTCAGCAATGGCATCCGCCACGTGGAAGATGGGCGAGCAGGGAGAGCTCCGGCACCTGGGCCATGCGGGAACCTGCGGTTGTCGGCGTGGAGGAGCCTGATCAGAGGGGAAGCGGTCGGGACCGCAAGAGTACTCCCCCCTTTACGGCCCCTCTTAAGTGGACCAGGTTTATCCCGATGCTCCAGATGAAATTGGCGGAGAAGGGACTTGTCCAGGATGTTCCGGCTGGGTTCCCAAGTGTTATCTTCGGCACCGCAACCCTCCCAAGCGAGGATATACTCCCATCTGCGATTGTGGAATCGTACGTCGAGTACCTCGCTTACTTGGAACGTGGGATCCTCGGCGACAGGGGTAGTTGAAGGATCCGGAGGCTTGCGATGATAACGGGAGAGGACCAGAGGTTTCAACAGCGAGACGTGGAAGAAGTCATGGATCCGGAGTGAGGACGGCAACCTCAATCGTTAGGACACGAGACCTACTCGCTCAGCAATCTGGAAGGGACCACAGAATCTGGGGGCGAAGCGTCTCGAGGGAAGCCGAAGATGAATATTCTTCGTACTCAACCATACCCGGTCTCCTGGCAAGTACATGGGTGCCGGGCATCGGTGGCGGTCAGCTGTGCGCTTGGCAGCGGCAGCTGCGAGGTTTAGCTTGTCCTGAGTAGTCTGCCAGAGAGTCTGTAGTTGTTGTGCCGTCATCTGGGCGGCCGGGGAGACACTGGACATATGACTGGGAAGTGGAGGCCTAAGTTGCTTCCCATAAACCAACTCGAAGGGCGAGAGTCCAGTGGCAGCATGGACCTGATTGTTGTAGGCGAACTCAGCCCATGGCAGAAGCTCAGTCCAATTATCCTGTCTTTCATTAATGAAAGCCCGTAGGAAGGTCTTTAGAGAGCGGTTCATCCTCTCAGACTGACCATTACTTTGGGGGTGAAACGCGGTGGAAAAACTGAGTTGTACCTTGAAACACTTGCAGAGGGCCCTCCAGTATCGTGCGGTGAATTGGGGCCCACGATCCGAAACAATGTCCATAGGAAGTCCATAGATACGAAAAATATGTTGGGCGAACAAGAGGGCCTGGTGCTGATGGTAGCTTGGGTAATGGGACGAAATGTGCCATCTTCGAGAAACGGTCGACCGTAACCCAAATGACCGTCTTCCCCTGGGATAAGGGCAGGTCGACCATAAAGTCCGTGGCCAAGTGGGTCCACGGTTCTGCAGGCACCGGGAGCGGCTGCAACAGGCCACAGGGAGGGCCCGGACTGGTTTTTGTTGAGCACATGTGGGGCATGAACTCACATAGGTGCGTACATCCTGTCGCAAACTAGGCCACCAGTAGAACCGGTTGAGGAGCTCCAAGGTCCGTTCTCGTCCGGAATGTCCTCCCGTGAGGGAGTCATGGGCCCAACGTAGGACCTTTAGCCGATGTCGCCGGGGGACTACGGTCCTATCTTGGGAAAGGACCTTTAATGCGGAGTGGAGAACCTTACCGGGATCCAGGATGTATTGAGGAGGATCCATCTCTTCCTCTGCCATGCAGGTCCTGGACAGGGCATCTGCTCGTAGGTTCTTCGCTGCCGGGCGATACTGAACGGTAAAATCAAATCGGCTGAAGAACATGGACCATCGGGCTTGGCGGGGGTTCAATCATTGAGCTTGGGACAGAAATTCCAGGTTCTTGTGATCTGTGAATACGGTAATGGGGTGTCTTGCGCCCTCGAGCCACTGCCTCCACTCTTCCAAGGCAAGCTTGATTGCCAAGAGTTCCTTGTCCCCAATCGAATAATTCACCTCAGCCGGGGAGAATTTCTTGGAGAAGTAGGAGCAGGGCAGTAGTTGTCCAGAGGAGGAGTGTTGGCTGAGGACTGCCCCTACGGCCACACTGGAGGCGTCGACCTCCACGATGAGGGCTTTAGTTGGATCAGGGTGACGAAGGCAAGTATCCGCCAGGAACACCTCTTTTAGGTCTGAGAATGCCTTCAAGGCGGCGTCAGGCCAGTTCCTAGGGTCAGCTCCCTTACGGGTTAAGGCGGTGAGGGGAGCGACTCGGTGAGAGTAGCGAGGAATAAAATGTCTATAAAAGTTGGCGAACCCTAGAAACCTTTGGAGGGCTTTGAGGCCCAGAGGCTGGGGCCACTTGGTTATGGCCGAGACTTTCTCAGGGTCCATTCTAAAGCCAGTGGAGGAGATAATGTATCCTAAGGCCAGTGACTCGGCTTCGAAGATGCATTTTTCTAGTTTGGCATAGAGGTGGTTATCTTGGAGAGCTTGCAGAACTTGTCGGACGTGTTGGCGATGAGACTCCAGATCCTTGGAGAAGATGAGTACATCATCCAAGTACACTATCACGTGGGAATGTAGCATTTCACGTAGGACCTCGTTCATGAGGTTTTGGAAGACGGCCGGCGCATTGCAGAGTCCGAAGGGCATTACCAGATACTCGTAATGCCCATCCCTAGTGTTGAAGGCCGTCTTCCATTCATCCCCAGGCCGGATACGGATGAGATTGTAGGCCCCTCGGAGATCTAGTTTGGTGAAAATGCATGCCCCCTGAAGGCGGTCCAGTAGCTCAGGGATCAGAGGCAGAGAGTAGCAATCACGCTTAGTTATGGCATTCAAACCACGATAGTCAATACAGGGGCGGAGTGAGCCGTCCTTCTTAGCCACAAAGAAGAAGCCCGCTCCTGCGGGGGAACGAGACAGTTGATTGAAGCCTTTGGCCAGGTTCTCGGTAACATATTGAGACATGGCTGCGGTCTCTGGTAAGGACAGCGGATACCCTCGGCCTCGAGGAGGCGTGGTGCCCGGTAGTAGATCAATGGGGCAATCGAAAGGCAGGTGCTGCGGAAGAATCTCTGACATTTCTTTGGAGAAGACGTTAGCAAAGGCCTGGTATGGTTCTGGCAGGAGGAGCGAGGAACAGAGTTGTATTGGCCTCCTGGGACGAGGAACCTGTAGGCAATGAGTGAAGCAGTGGGGACTCCATTGGGTGAGCTGGAAGGTATCCCACTGGATGACTGGTGAATGGCGCTGTAACCAGGGCAGACCCAGGACCAGGGGGTGCACAGCCTGTTCGAGGATTAGGAGAGAGATCTCCTCAGAGTGAAGCAGTCCGGTCTGGAGGGTCAGAGGACCGGTGCAGCGGGTAACGGTCCCTGGGAGCAAGGTGCCACAAATGGAAGAAATGTGCAGCGGTGGAAGCTGGGGTTGCGTGGGAAGTAGAAGTTGGTCAACCAGGTCGGCGATGATGAAGTTGCCCTCTGCCCCAGAGTCTATAAAGGCACAAGTCTGAAGTTCCCCACCAGGATATTTGAGAGTCACTGGAAGGGTGCAATGAGGAGCTGAGCCTGCAAAGCCTAGGAGTAGCTCCTCATGATGACCTAGGCTCGGTCGTTTCCCGGACGTTCAGAGCAATTGGCGAGAAAATGACCCTTGCCCCCACAGTAGAGGCACAGACCCAAGGAGCGGCGTCTCTTTCTCCCCTCAGGGGTCAGGGGAGACCTCCCCAGCTGCATGGGTTCTCCGGACGTGGCGGAAGCAGATGGTACCCTGGGATTTGGAAGCCATGTGGAACTAGGAGTTGGTGGTGGTGTTCTGCGAACGGAGCGATTCTCCTTATCTCTCTGCTGTAGACGACGATCCACCCTCCCAGCAATATCAATCAGGTCATTGAAGTCATCCGGGAGATGTCGGCCTGCGAGCTCGTCCTTGATACGGCTAGCTAGGCCCTCCAAAAAGATCCCCCTCAGGCAATCATCCCGCCAGCCAACTTCCATGGCTAATGTTCGAAAGTCTATCGTATAATCAGCCACGGAGCGAGTCCCCTGCCTAAGGTGCAAGAGCTCCGAGGTGGCCGTGGTCTGGCGTGCGGGATCGTCAAAGGCAAGGCGGAAGTTCAGTACAAATTCTTGAAGCTTCTGCAACAAGAGATCCTGACGCTCCCACATGGGCGAAGCCCAGTCCAGTGCCCTGCCATCCAGCAAGGAGAAAATGTAGGCCACCTTGATTGCATCTGAAGGGAACTGCGCGGGCAGAAGGGTGAAGCGTACATAGCACTGGTTCAAGAAGCCTCGACATGTCTTGATGTCCCCTGCATAACGTGTTGGGGCAGGTAATTGGGTTGTCGAGACCGGGCTGGATACTGAAGCAGGAGGCGGGACCGAGGGAGCGGTGTCCAAGCTGCCGAGCAGTTGCTCTACAGTGGCGGCCAAGGTATCAATGCACTGTTGTTGCTGCTGGATGCGTTGTGCCATCCCCGGGATGGCCAGGAGCCCTGGATTCTACGCCGAGTCCATGGCCTTGCAAACTGTTCTGGTTTAGGCAGGTCAGAAGGTAGAATGTGGACCCTTGGGCCGGCCTACCAATGGCTGGGCAGGCCGGGAGGCGGAGACAGTAGCAGGCTAGGTTTCACCTGGAGCCCGGGACCCCCCCGGGAGGAGCCCGAAGGGGCCCGAACCCTTGGGACTTAGGAGCTGCAGTGAGAAGTAGAGATATAAGACCAGTAACAGCCCGGAAGCCTACCAGGAAAGTCAGAGAGTCACTGAAGAAAGGCCCGAAATGGATTGTGACCCGGGTAGCCTGGTTAAAGGGCTGGCAGGCTGGAGAGTAGTAAGAGGCAAGCCGGGATCTAGGCGGGCAGCAGGCAGAGACGTAGTCAGAGGCAAACCGGAGTCTTGGCGGGCAGCAGGCAGAAGCGTAGTCAGAGGCAAACCGGAGTCTTCAGAACGCTGAGAGACGATCAGGAAGCGCAACTGGCAACAACTAAGCAGTTGGGAACCTCGTTGCAAGGCGCTTGAGTAACGGCTGGGCGCCGGTTATATTGGGAGCTGGGCGTGAGGTCATCAGAGTAGGCGGAGCCGGGCTTCCGGGAGCAGGACGCTCAAGACGGGCGTCCTTTCGCTCATGCGAGGCCAGTGAAGGACGAGTCAGCAATGGCGTCCGCCACGTGGAAGATGGGCGAGCAGGGAGAGCTCCGGCACCTGGGCCATGCGGGAACTTGCGGTTGCCGGCGCGGAGGTAGGCAGTTCTGAGCCCGATCAGAGGGGAAGCGGTCGGGACCGCAACACAGCATCCAAAAATTAAAACTAATAAGGATAAAATAATTCATGCTCTCCATCCCAAGTGCCCTCTCTTTCTCTCCTCTTCCAAGGCACCATCTCTCTCAGTCCCTCATCCCAGGTGCCCTCCCTCATACACTTCTCCCAATCCCCTCTCTCAACCATCCTTCACTAGTTGATTCTCTGTAATTCTTCCCATCCTTCTCTCGCTCCCTCATTCTTTCTCAACCACCTTTCCTCTGCCAATTCTGGTATCAACCTGTTGATTTCATCAGTCTCATGTCCCTGTTCCTGCCAGTTTTCTTCCCCACTCACCACAGATCTAGGTCAGCAGGAGGAGAAAGAGGAGTGAGGCAGCATTTCCCACCTTGTCTTCCTTCTCTGCCACTGGGGGCCCAACTTGTGCTTTGAACTATGTGGGATACTATAGTGCCACACAGTTTAAAAATGTAAGTAGGGTCCTAGTGCTAGAGGAGGAAGTAGCCTGAGGTCTTGGATAGTTTTCGTTAGAAATTTTTCTACAAAGCAGAACTGGAGGGGGTAATATTCAGTTCCTGGCGGGATTGTAGTAACTAAATATTACTTATATGACTAATTTTGGAGGGATATTCAGTAATACAGCCACATGATTGAATATAGCTGGTATGAAGGAGAGTCCCTGAAAACCTTTCTTAACCAGTGCTGGTCCAGGTATCTAGTCTGGTCCACCTTAAAAGCTAGAGACACAGGTAGCTCAGTGGGCAGATCCACAGAGAGCAGGAAAAAGAATGTAGGCTTAGCTGGGAGCAGGCAGGCCCTGAGTTTCCAGGAGAATGCAGCTCTGGCAAGAAAGTGAATACTGAAGGTAAAGAATGAATGTGAATACTGAAAGTAAATGCTGAGAAATGAATAGTGAATATTAAAAGTAAATACTGAGAAGTGGATAGTGACAACTAAAGATAAATGCTGACTGTGAATGTGGCCATTGTTGTGAATAAAGTTTATATAACAAAAGTATGAATCCAGCATGTGTCTATCCTCTGGGGAGTTACAGACTGTTTGTGCTATCCTACATTGTTATGCTGATGGACCCTTGGACTGAGGGGGAGTTGACGCTGCTTGTGGGGTGGAGCCCCACAGGCCCCCACCGTCGGTAGGCAAGGCGGATGAGGAGCAGATACCCTGCTGGAGCTTCACCACTACCAGCCCATGTTCCCCTTAGGTTGAGCCCTTGGGTGCTGGGGCCAGCTGGACTTACATTGAACCTTTGAAGATATGAACGTCCAGGAAAGTGACAAGATGTAGTAGCACAGGCCAAGTCTGGAACAGGAGAGGAAGCCTGAGAGATGATCCAGGCAAGAACCGAGACAAGCAGCGGACTCACAGCCAATGTTTTGGCAAGGGTTGGGCAGGTGGCGTAACTTGTAGTCGGTATCTAGACGAGGATCATAGTATGCGGCGTAGCTCGTAATTGGTATCCAGGCGAGGGTTGTGACAGGCAGCATAGCTCAAAGTTGGTATCTAGGTGAAGGTTGTGGCAGGCAGCATAGCTCATGATC
The DNA here is from genome assembly GCF_901001135.1 of Rhinatrema bivittatum. NCBI lineage: Eukaryota > Metazoa > Chordata > Amphibia > Gymnophiona > Rhinatrematidae > Rhinatrema > Rhinatrema bivittatum. The sequence goes on along the minus strand of NC_042623.1, from coordinate 217,667,736 downwards.
AATTTCAAGGCAAGGGTCGAGGCAGGCAGCATAACTCGTGGTCAGTATCCAGTCCAAAGTCAAAGCTAAAGACAATTCAAGGAATGAGGAAGGAACTCAGGACAGCAACGCACAACACAATGAGCATGGAGACCTGTTGCCAAGGCAAAGGCTGGAAGCAGGGTCCAGCCTTATATAGTCCTCCAGCAATGATGTCATCTGGGAGGGCTGTGGGCATTTTCCCAACATGGGCCCTTTAAATGAAGGAGAGAGGCGCTTGCGCTTAGGAGGACACCGGACATAGGAGGGAGTCGGCAGTGTCGGCAGAATTCCAGCCTCGAAGGAGGGAAATCAGTGGCATCGGGCCAGCATCTCGTGGCTGTGGAGTCAACGGTGTCAGGCTGGTGGCTCTGAGCCGCAAGAAGAGCGGCAGTGGTGGCGGAGATTCCCCACTGCTATCAGGAGGCCTGGGGCTGGCCCGACTGCCCTGGTGCAGCGATGGGAGAGTGAGGTTGGCTGCAGTTTCCCGCTGCCAGTGAGCATAACACAAATATGTATTTATTTATAATTTTTATATACCAACATTTTTGTATAATATACAAATCATACCGTTTACATTAGAAATAATGTAACAAATCAAGCTTTATAGACGCTGGCCCACCATCCCACTGTAAATATGTTTTGAATTGTACTTTATTTTAGCTAATCATGTTTTGAATTGCAGTTCACTTGTTCACTGTGGGGCGGATTTTAAAACAATACGTGCGCCGGTACTTTTGTTCGCGCCACCGGCGCGAACAAAAGTACACCAGATTTTATAAGATACGCGCGTAGCCGCGCGCATCTTATAAAATCCGGGGTCGGCGCACGCAAGGGGGTGCACATTTGTGCAATCTGCGCACGCCGAGCCCAGCGCGGCCTGTCTGTTCCCTCCGAGGCCGCTCCAATTTCAGAGCGGCCTCGGAGGGAACCCCTATCTAACCCCCCCCTTACCTTTGTCGGCAAAGTTACGCCTGTCGCCGGCAGCCCTGCTCCGTCCTCCGGTCCCGGGGGCATGGTCCGGAGGCCTCGACCACAACCCCCGGGCCGGCGCCACACCCCCGAAATTCCGCGGCACGCCCCCGAAACGCCACGTCGTTTCGGGAACGCCCCCGGACACGCCCCGGACACGCCCCCTCCCTCCCCGTTTCGAAATCCCCGGGGCATAAACATTGGCAAGTTAAATGTAAGACATTGATAAGACAGGCTAAGAGAGAATTTGAAAAGAAGTTGGCTGTAGAGGCAAAAACTCACAGTAAAAACTTTTTTAAATATATCCGAAGCAGAAAGCCTGTGAGGGAGTCAGTTGGACCGTTAGATGATCGAGGGGTTAAAGGGGCACTTAGAGAAGATAAGGCCATCGCGGAAAGATTAAATAATTTCTTTGCTTCGGTGTTTACTGAAGAGGATGTTGGGGAGGTACCCATAATGGAGAAGGTTTTCATGGGTAATGATTCAGATGGACTGAATCAAATCACGGTGAACCAGATTGTCAATCAGGCCTACCACATGTAGGCCTGATTGACAAACTGAAGAGTAGTAAATCACCTGGACCGGATGGTATACACCCCAGAGTTCTGAAGGAACTAAAAAATGAAATTTCAGATCTATTAGTAAAAATTTGTAACTTATCATTAAAATCATCCATTGTACCTGAAGACTGGAGGATAGCAAATGTAACCCCAATATTTAAAAAGGGCTCCAGGGGCGATCCGGGAAACTACAGACCAGTTAGCCTGACTTCAGTGCCAGGAAAAATAGTGGAAAGTGTTCTAAACATCAAAATCACAGAACATATAGAAAGACATGGTTTAATGGAACAAAGTCAGCATGGCTTTACCCAGGGCAAGTCTTGCCTCACAAATCTGCTTCACTTTTTTGAAGGAGTTAATAAACATGTGGATAAAGGTGAACCGGTAGATATAGTATACTTGGATTTTCAGAAGGCGTTTGACAAAGTTCCTCATGAGAGGCTTCTAGGAAAAGTAAAAAGTCATGGGATAGGTGGCGATGTCCTTTCGTGGATTGCAAACTGGCTAAAAGACAGGAAACAGAGAGTAGGATTAAATGGGCAATTTTCTCAGTGGAAGCGAGTGGACAGTGGAGTGCCTCAGGGATCTGTATTGGGACCCTTACTGTTCAATCAACCTAATAAACGAAGGTTGACCGACGTGCCGCAAATGCGCAGTAGAGAGCAGCTCTACCGCGCATGCGAGCACGTCGGTCACAGTGTGCCTCTTAAAAATAAAAATGGTGCTGTAGGAGCGGCGGCAGCGGCGGCCCGAAGACCCAGAGCGGCGGGAGCGGCGGCGGCGGCACCGGCCCGAAGACCCGGAGCGGCGGCGGCACCGGCCCGAAGACCCGGAGCGGCAGGAGCGGCAGGAGCGGCGGCCCGAAGACCCGGAGCGGCGGCCCGAAGACCCGGAGCGGCGGCGGCGGCGGCCCGAAGACCCGGAGTGGCGGGAGCGGCAGCGGCGGCCCGAAGAGCAGCGGCGGCGGCACCGGCCCGAAGACCCGGGCAGGAGCGGCAGCAGCGGCGGCAGGAGCGGCAGCCCGAAGACCCGGAGCGGCGGCGGCATGCGCGCGAGGGAGGGACAGACGGACGGAAGGAAGTCTGTCCCTCCCTCGCGCGCATGCCGCCGCCGCTCCGCGTCTTCGGGCCGCCGCTCTGGGTCTTCGGCGGAGATCGACTGAGGGGAGGAGGGAGAGAGGAGTGACTGAGGGGAGGGAGGAGGGAGGGAGGAGTGACTGAGGGGAGGAGGGAGAGAGGAGTGACTGAGGGGAGGGAGGAGGGAGGGAGAAGTGACTGAGGGGAGAAGGGAGGGGGGAGAGAGGAGTGACTGAGGGGAGGGAGGAGTGACTGAGGGGAGGAGGGAGGGGGAGAGAGGAGTGACTGAGGGGAGGAGGGAGGAGTGACTCAGGGGAGGGGGAGAGAGGAGTGACTCAGGGGAGGAGGGGGGAGTGACTGAGGGGAGGGGTGAGAGAGGAGTGACTGACTGAGGGGAGGGGGGAGGGAGGAGTGACTGAGGGGAGGGGGGAGGGAGGAGTGACTCAGGGGAGGAGGGAGGGGGGAGAGAGGAGTAACTGGGGGGAGGGGGGAGTGACTGAGGGGAGGAGGGGGGAGTGACTGAGGGGAGTGACTGGGGGAGGGGGAGATAGGAGTGACTGAGGGAGGGAGGAGGGGTGAGTGACTGAGGGGAGGAGGGAGGGAGGGGGGGAGAGAGAGGAGTGACTGAGGGGAGAGAGTGGGGGAGGTGGGAGGGAGAATGAGGGGGAAGGAAATGATCCAAAAAAAATGTTAATGTAGCCCGTTTTAACGGGCTTAACGGCTTGTATATTTATAAATGATCTGGAAAGAAATACAACGAGTGAGATAATCAAATTTGCAGATGACACAAAATTGTTCAGAGTAGTTAAATCACAAGCAGATTGTGATAAATTGCAGGAAGACCTTGTGAGACTGGAAAATTGGGCATCCAAATGGCAGATGAAATTTAATGTGGATAAGTGCAAGGTGATGCATATTGGGAAAAATAACCCATGCTATAATTACACAATGTTGGGTTCCATATTAGGTGCTACAACCCAAGAAAGAGATCTAGGTGTCATAGTGGATAACACATTGAAATCGTCGGTGCAGTGTGCTGCGGCAGTCAAAAAAGCAAACAGAATGTTGGGAATTATTAGAAAAGGAATGATGAATAAAACGGAAAATGTCATAATGCCTCTGTATCGCTCCATGGTGAGACTGCACCTTGAATACTGTGTACAATTCTGGTCGCCGCATCTCAAAAAAGATATCATTGCGATGGAGAAGGTACAGAGAAGGGCTACCAAAATGATAAAGGGAATGGAACAACTCCCCTATGAGGAAAGACTAAAGAGGTTAGGACTTTTCAGCTTGGAGAAGAGACGACTGAGGGGGGATATGATAGAGGTGTTTAAAATCATGAGAGGTCTAGAACGGGTAGATGTGAATCGGTTATTTACTCTTTCGGATAGTAGAAAGACTAGGGGGCACTCCATGAAGTTAGCATGGGGCACATTTAAAACTAATCGGAGAAAGTTCTTTTTTACTCAACGCACAATTAAACTCTGGAATTTGTTGCCATAGAATGTGGTTCGTGCAGTTAGTATAGCTGTGTTTAAAAAAGGATTGGATAAGTTCTTGGAGGAGAAGTCCATTACCTGCTATTAAGTTCACTTAGAGAATAGCCACTGCCATTAGCAATGGTTATATGGAATAGACTTAGTTTTTGGGTACTTGCCAGGTTCTTTTGGCCTGGATTGGCCACTGTTGGAAACAGGATGCTGGGCTTGATGGACCCTTGGTCTGACCCAGTATGGCATTTTCTTATGTTCTTATGTTCTTATAACTTACGCGCGTCCTGGGGCTTTACGCGCGCCGGCGGCCTATGCAAAATAGGCGCGCCGGCGCGCGCAGGGGTTTTAAAATCCGCCCCTGTAAGTTCATTTTCAACCTTGTTCCAATGTATCCGCCCCTGAGGTGACAGTTCAGTTCTCTGTAAACCGGTGCGATATGTATTCTATACAGGAACATCGGTATATAAAAATGAAAAATAAATAAATAAATAAAAATATGGTGTTACTTTGGGGATTTTCAGTGTTATACAGTGTAGCCAGAAATCCAATCCTCAGGAAGAAAATAAGTGTTTGGAGTCATGTTAACATTTGTTTTGCAAGAGAGTCTGGACAAGCAAGGCACAGGACCAGGCATGCAATGAAGCAGCACAGAGGGATGTGAATCGTTTTTCAACGATTAAAATTATCGTCCGATAATTTTAATATCGTCTTAAATCGTTATAGAACACAATACAATAGAAATTCTAACGATTTATCGTTAAAAATCGTTAAATCGTGTTAGTGCGCACTAACGGGAGTTAGTGCGCACTAACTGAAAATGATACAAATTGACACTTTCCAGGTCAGTAAAGGTCAGTTAGGAATGAATATGTGTTCCTATTGGCTGGCTGCCCTCTTATCTATTGATGTTACCAAGGTTCCAACTGAGGTGATGGTTGGGGGGATGGGAAATGAAAACTGTTGGTAGTTGACAAAAAAAGTAATGTGATCAGTCAATATGACTAGAACCTGTGCCCTATTCCTGATACCAGGGGTGTTGTGATCTTCCTGCACTCAGTGCCCTATCCCTGATACCAGTCTGAGACAGCTCCCTCCCTGCATTACTAGTGAGAGGCTGGCTTCACAGACAGGGGGGAGCTGCCTGACCCTCACTCCTGACTTCCCCCATGTCCCAGCTAGTGAATGGTGTGTGGGTGAGGGGGGGGGGGGAGGATGGTGAAGTCTGAGACAGCTCCCTCCCTGCATTACTAGTGAGAGGCTGGCTTCACAGACAGGGGGGAGCTGCCTGACCCTCACTCCTGACTTCCCCCATGTCCCAGCTAGTGAATGGTGTGTGGGTGAGGGGGGGGGGGGGGAGGATGGTGAAGTCTGAGACAGCTCCCTCCCTGCATTACTAGTGAGAGGCTGGCTTCACAGACAGGGGGGAGCTGTCTGACCCTCACTCCTGACTTCCCCCATGTCCCAGCTAGTGAATGGTATGTGGGTGAGGGGGGGGGGGGAGGATGGTGAAGTCTGAGACAGCTCCCTCCCTGCATTACTAGTGAGAGGCTGGCTTCACAGACAGGGGGGAGCTTCCTGACCCTCACTCCTCCCCTCCCCCATGCCCCAGCCAGTGAATGGTGTGTGGGTGAGGGGGGGGGGGGAAGATGGTGAGGCTGAAACAGTTCCTTCCCTGCATTACTAGTGAGAGGCTGGCTTCACAGACAGGGTGGAGCTGCCTGACCCTCACTCCTCCGGGGTATTGTGATCTTCCTGCACACAGTGCCCTATCCCTGATACCAGGGGTGTTGTGATCTTCCTGCATGCAGTGCCCTATCCCTATTAATACCAGGAGTGTTGTGATCTTCCTGCATGCAGTGCCCTATCCCTGATATCGGGATGTGTGCAAGAAGATCACAACACCCCCGGTATCAGGAATAGGGCACTGCGTGCAGGAAGATCACAACACCCCTGGTATCAGGAATAGGGCACTGTGTGCAGGAAGATCACAACACCCCTGGTATTAGGGATAGGGCACTGTGTGCAGGAAGATCACAACACTCCTGGTATTAATAGGGATAGGGCACTGTGTACATGAAGATCACAACACCCCTGGTGCCAGGGTTAGGGCACTGTGTGCAAGAAGATCACAACACTCCTGGTATTAATAGGGATAGGGCACTGTGTGCAGGAAGATCACAACACTCCTGGTATGAATAGGGATAGGGCACTGTGTGCAGGAAGATCACAACACTCCTGGTATTAATAGGGATAGGGCACTGTGTGCAGGAAGATCACAATACCCCTGGTATCAGGGTTAGGGCACAAGTTCTAGTCACATTGACTGATCACATTACTTGTTTTGTCAAGCTACCAACTGTTTCCATTTCCCATCCCCCATATACTGTCAGTGGGAAACTTGGTAACATGAATAAATAAGAGGGCAGCCAATAGGAATACATATTCATTCCTAAACTGACCTTAACTGACCTGAAAAGTGTCAAATTGTATCATTTTCAGTTAGTGCGCACTAACTCCCAGTTAGTGCGCACTAATCGGAAAAAACGATTTTTAACGATTTTTTAACTAAAAAATCGTGCCTAACACGATTTTCTTGCCCTGCCACACGATTTCTATCGTTAAGACGATATGGAAAACGATTCACATCCCTACAGAGCAATGCTCAAACCAGTATGGTCCCTGGAGATCATCAGCCTTGCTTGCAACAGAACACAAGTGGGCTAGTATGGAAGCTTTGCTTCAAACCCTCCTAGAGGGACAGCAGCACCTAGGAATTTCTCTACCAAGCAGCAATTTTTCCAAGAAAATCTGAAAAAGCAGCACGTTTCTAGGGTATAGTGTATGGAAGCCATACAAGCTATTTGAATCTGGGGTACCCCTCTGACTCCAGAGACTTCAGAGGCAGGTCCTGGAGAGAATGCAAGATATTCTAAAACAGATAAATATAAAAACAGGCCTGTGCAGGAGGAAAACACAGGTAGCTGACAGTCACTCAGCAGTGCATGGTTCAGAGAAATGTATCTTTGAAGGATACTAATGAAACAGAAGAGTTAGGACATCCCAACAGATAGGTTCCAATAAAAGCAAAAGTAGTCCATGTGCATATAAGTAAAGAATCACCTGAGCTAAAGGATTCCAAATTATCCCTATCAACTGAAAAGCAGATTTTTAATACAAACAAAAACACATTTCGAAATGTCTGTTTGCCAATGTTAGAAGTCTAAGTAAGATGTGAGAGTTAGAGTGTATAGCAATGAATGATGAGATAGACATTAGCGGCATCTCAGAGACCTGGTGGAAGACGGATTACCAATGGGATAATGCTGTATCAGGGTACAAATTCTATCATAATGATAGGGAGGATCAACTTGGTGGGGGTTTGACACCGATATTCGGTGTCTAACTTTAGATGCCCCATAGAACTGGTCTATACTTAGGCAGGTAGACTTATCCAGCGATAAGTCTACCAGCCTAATATCCAGCGAAGTGCATACATATACATATATATTCAGTGGCTGGGCTAGTCATATCTGGCTAAGTTATTAAACAGCCAGCATTCAATTTTGGACCCAGGATGTTTAAGTGACATAATGTATGTTAAAGTTGTGGAGATGCTGGGAAAAGGGCACAGTGGTTGATTTTGGCCAGGGTGGCATGTTTAAGGTTGACTCTGGTGAGAATAGGAAATGAGGATCCTGGAGCCCGCACATTGGGTTTAATTGGCAAGGTGGCCATGGAATTGTATAGAAAATGTATAATGCTGAAAGGACCTTTAGATGCAGAGGGGCTTGCTTTATCCCAACCTATCGATGTGAGTGAAGAGCCAGCCCCTGGGGTTAGAAGCCACTCCCCTGGAAGATAGCATGGGGAGTAAAGACCCTCAACCCAACAGGTCTGAGCTGAGGGAGAGGGTATGTGAAAGACTATCCCTGAAAACCCTCCTTAGCCTGGTCCACTTTAAAAGCTAGTAGCTCAGTGGGTGGATCCCCAGAGAGCAGGAATAAGAGTCTGGGCCAGCTGGGTCTACAGGAGAAGGCAGCTCCAAGAAGGTGAACATTGAAGGTAAAGAAAAAATGTGAATACTGAAAGTAAATGCTGAGAAGTGAATCATGATTACCGAAGATAAATGCTGAACGTGAATGAGGCTGAAGGTAAGCCACTGTTGTGAATAGTTTATATAAGAAAGCTCAGAGTCCAGCATGTGTATGTTCTCTGGGGAGTTACAGACCACTTATGCTATCCCACAAGTCAGCTATCTTAAAGATAACTTTAGGGCAGTTCTTTGATACAATAAGAGTTAGCAGGACAAGTTATCTGGCAAACTTAACTCCTCCCAAAAATGTTCCTGGAACTTCCTGTTGCGGTCTTGCCCGCGAGGAGCGCGGGCAGGCTCCTTACCTCCACGCGGCCTGTCGGGCCGCTGACGCTGCTCCCTTCATGGCGGGAGTGCTGCTGTTGCCGGGCTCCTCCCCGGCTGCCTCCAGCCCTGCGTGGCAGGGTCGGGCTGCCGGGAGCTCCTCCATGCGGCCGGGTCCTTTGTTGCTGCTCCTGCCTCTCCCTGACGAGCTCAGCCACTCCCGGGGTCTTTAGCCGGCAGGGAGGCCATCCCTGCCGGTGCATGCTGCTGCTCGGGTCCTTGCCTGGCAGGGAGGATGTCCCTGCCGGTGCCTGCAGCTCTCTGCTCTTCCTGCAGCCAGCCCTTCTTCTCTTCAGTCTTCCTGCTTCAGTCTTCACAGCTGGGAGCCGCTCCTGCAGCCTGCCATCTCTCCAGCTTCGGAGCAGGGCTGCTCCGCTGCCTGCCTGGCTTCCTCGGGCCTTCCTCATGGCTGAGGACGCCACCAGCTTCCAGCTCTCTTCATCCAGCTCTCCTTAGGCGTGGGCGCGCGCCTCTCTCCTCCTTTTCAAGGGCCAGCCAGGTGTGGCCCTCTGCTGACCCCTTCCTGGGCATTGTCCTCTTCAGCCCTACAAAAGGGCTCAGCGTCCATTCCAGCTTTGCCTTCGCAAGGAGTTGGTCACTCCTGGGATCCTACTGTCCTTTGCTCCAGGAGTCGTCCTTGTTCCAGCACTTCTTCAAGGTCCTGTGTTTCCTGTTCTTCGTTGGAGCTCCTCGTCTTGTCCTTTTGTCTACGTTCCAGTCCTGATGTTCACCTGCTGTTCCAGATGTCCGTGTTCCAGCCCTAAGGTCTGTCTCCTGATCCAGTATCTGTGTTCCAGTCCAGATGTTTGTTCCTGATGTCCGTGACCCAGCTCTGATGTTGCTTCTCCTGATCCTGAAGTCCGTGATCCTGTCTTGCTCTCCTGAACCCTTGGTTCCTCGTTCCTGAGTCTTCTGTACGCTTGGTACTCCACGGCAAGCCATGTTGTGGTCCACGACCAGCCCCACGGGCGGGCTGAGTAGGGCGCTTCATGATGCAAGCCAAGTACCTTGTTCCTGAGTCTGCTGAAGTACCTTGTTCCTGAGTCTTCTGCACGCTTGGTACCCCGCTGCAAGCCATGTCGTGGTCCGCGACCAGCCCCACGGGCGGGCTGAGTAGGGCGCTTCATGATGCAAGCCTTGTACCTTCCGAAAGCCAAGTACCTTGTTCCTTCCTGCGCTGGTCCCGCTCACGCGGATGTAGGACAGGGTGGCTCGTGACCAGTAGTACTGGCTGAGCAGGGCGCCCTGAGGGATCGCGCCACTGTCCATATACCCCGAAGTCTCGTCTGTGCATCCAAGTACCTCGTTCCTGAGTCTACGTCTGTGCCTGAGTCTACATCTGTGCATCCCAGAACCTCGTTCCTGAGTCTACGTCTGTGCCTGAGTCTACGTCTGTACATCCAAGTACCTCGTCCTTGAGTTTCGTCTGAATCTCCATGTTCCGGTCTTCGCTGCCCTGGCCTCCATCTAGCCTGCTGCTTCTTGCCGTACCCTGCAGCAGGTCCGAAAGGGCTTGGAATGGTCGGAGGACTGTTCATAAGACCATCATTGCGTTGTTGGTCTTCCGAAACGTGCAGGTCCGGAGGAGGGTCAGTATCTCCAGTCCAGCCTCGCTCCTGTCCAACCCATGCTCGGGCATGCCTCGCCTACCGCGGCACCTCTTCGGAGTTCCTCTGGGGTTGATCCATGGCCCAAGAACACACATCTCTTGGTAAGTGGGACCGCTCTCCTAGTGTTCCCCAACACTTCCCTAGGTTATCCCACTAAATTTTAGCAGGATAAGTGCCCAAAATATTCAAAAGCTGACATTTAGCCAGATAACTTGCATAACATTCAGACTTTATGGCTTTCTCTTAATGAACCATAATGACTGAAAGTCGCATGGTTGCACAGTTAGGTTGAAAGAAGACCATGAATCTATTGAGTGCAGCCTTCTAATTGCCCAGATGCTTTCTCCTCTAAGTGGTATGTTGTGTAGTAATACAAATGTTCTAATATAGTATATTTCATAATTTTAGCATTTTTCTCTCTAAGCAAAGATACATGATAGATTGTAGAAATACAAAGAACAAATGTATTAGCTATCAAGCAAACACATTGACCTCTTGTGGGATCACTGCAACCATTTTAGTCATTTAGCTACTAATTCAATTCCTGGGCACAGACTGAAATGTTACTAAGCATTCTGAATTCATTTTTTATAATGACTATTTATTCAGTCGTTAATGGCAACAAGCTTTCACACAATTGTAGTAGGCAGGTATTGTAAACTTTACAGATATGTACATATATCAGTAGAGTCCTACAGAACACTTAGATTGTATTTGATTATTTCACATGTATGACGAGCATAACATAATAAGTCATGCTGGGTCAGATCAATAGTCCATCAAATCCAGCATCCTTTCTCTGACAATAACCAATCTGTGCTACTTGGAAGTACCTGGCAGATCCTAAAGGGCAGGAGCATATTGGCCTATCGGGGGATTGGGCATGCCCCGGTGGGCCGGTCATGTGACATTTCCTCGCAAATCCCTCTGCTTTCCTTGTGGCTTAGCTGCACTAGCAGTAGCTCCCTGTCTTTGTGCACAGACGTGTTGGCCTTCGATTTCAGTGGGAGCAAAGGCAGGCTGGTACTTGTTGCAGGTAAGCCAGTGCCTCGATGATTCCTGCCTGCTGCATATATTTGAAAAAAAAAATTAAAACCCAGCTCTGTTACACATTCCACAGCAGAGCTCTGTTTTCCAGTCCGAGCACTACCTGCCTTTGGCCTGCCTCTCTTTGATGCTCCAGTCAGAGCTGCAGTGTCCTGGCCACAGCCTGCCTTCCTGTCTCTCCCACCTCCTTTTTTTTTTTACTAACTGGATGAGCTATCAGCCCCAGGTCCCTTACTAGAGAGAAAAAAAATAGTTTATTGCCTGTCCTGCAGGTGGAAGAAGGGAAACTGGGGTTGTGCAGGCAATGGCAGGCAGAACCGTGACTGAAAACAACACTTCCCTGGGACCAGCAACAGAATTATTTTGGTCTCAGTGAATCCAGTAAAGTTAAAAAAAAAAATGTGAAGGAGAGAAGGACTGGCTAGGGCTATCACATTGCAGCTCTCCCACTATCACCAGGACAAAAAGTGCTGCAGAGCCCAGCAGCTGAATGCATCAGCGGTAGCCTATAGATAAGTTAAGGTTACTTGCAGAAAAAGCTGGGGTGGGAGGTTGGGGGATTAAAGCAGGAATTTGAGGATTGGGTGAAGGTAAGTGGGAAATTGGGGAAGAGGCGAGCAGCCCTGGGTGTTGGAGATATTTTGGCTCAAGTCTGACAATAGAGGCATATGTTCCAGGTCACATAATGTCTCTCTCTAGGGTCAGCTTGCTGTGCTTTTGGCATTCATTGAATCACATGGGCCTGTTTAAAAAAAAATCCCCCAGGCTGATATTTTCCTACAATCCGCCCCTCCTAAAAGGGAGATTCGTACCCTGTTGCTCACTCCCATAAGAAAGAGGTGGTGATCATCACAACTACCTGACTAATAATTGTTAGTAAACCTGGCCTTCAGAAACATGATCAAGTCATTTTTAACACAGGTATTGCATACTATTAACCTTGACTACATCCTCCAGCAAACTAATTGAATAGCTTATTGAGTGAAAAAATACTTTCTTAAATTTGTTTAAAATTTGCTATCAGTTAGTTTCATGGAGTGTCCCCTTAGTGCATATGAAAGTATTGTGAACATGGACCCTTGGGCCGGCTAGAGTGCTAGGAGGATCCGCTGAAGGAAGGCCTACAGCGAGACTCGTAGCCGGGAGGCAGAACTGGACCAGGAGACCAGACAGGACCTTCACCTATACCAACCCTCATTCCTCGCAGGTTGAGCCCTTGGGTATCGGGGCCGGCAGGACTTAGGCGAGGGTCTCCTGGCGAAGAAGAGTTCAGTGAACAGTCCAGGTCGAGGCAGGCAGAAGCGCTGGGAAGACGGAGACGGTCCAGAGGTCGTGGTAGGCAGCAGCGATGCAAGACGGGAAACCAGACCAGAGGTCAGGGCAGGCTGAAGACTAGCGAAGCCAGAGGACGAGCCAAGGGTCAGGACAGGCAGCAGACAGAGAGTACCAGAAGCCAAGACAAAGTCAAAAACCAGAGAATCAAGCCAAAGCAGGAGCTGGACCAGGAACACGGGAGCAGGAGTAGAGCAGGAACAGGAACTCGGAAGCAGGAACAGAGCTGGAACAGGATTACGGAAGCAGGAACGGAGCAGGAGCAGGATCACGGTCAGGAACACAAGAACTGGAACATGCAGGGACAGCAACTAGCTACTCGGAGAGTCAACCTGTTGCCAAGGCAGAGAACATTGATCTGAGCTGGGATTAAATAGCCCGGGCATCTGATGTCATCTTCAGGGCCCGGGCCGAGGTTTCCCCCTGCGGCCCCTTTAAATTCCGGGCTGGTGCGCGTGCGCGCGCCTATGGGGCAGAGCCAGCCCAGGAAGTCGGCGGCATCTCCCTTGTGGGGAGAACGCCGTGGGAAGGCCCCTTCGCAGCCCGGAGCTGAGCAAAGCAGGCGGCGAGAAGCGGAGAGTGCCAGCAGGTGAGACGGGACCCGGCCATGACTGCCCGTGGCCGGGGTTCCCAACAGTACCCCCTCTTACGCCCCCTCCCCAGGGGTCTTGGCTTACTGGGATGGTCTTGATGGAATTGATGGAGGAAATACTTATCCAGGATGTTGGAGGCAGATTCCCATGTGTTCTCCTCCAGGCCACTTCCTTCCCACAATATTAAGTACTCCCACCGTTGATGGTAGAATTGTACATCCAGAATATCTTGTACTTGGTAGATGGTCTCCTCCTGTGCTACTGTATTCAAAGGTTTGGGTGGTTTGCGGTGAAAGGTTGAAAGTACCAATGGTTTCAGCATTGTGTTTCTGTAAGCTAGGCAGGAGTCGTAGGTGGTAGGAGACTGTACCCACTCATTCCATGACCACAAAGGGGCCAATATATTTAGGAGCTAAGTGCATAGAGGGAATCCATAGACGAATATGCCGGGTGCTTACCCAAACCCTATCTCCAGGGTTGAAAACAGGAGCTCTGAGATGGTGTTTATCAGTGTCCCTCTTAGCGATGGCAGACGCATGCCACAAGTTAGCTTGGGTGGAGTCCCAGAGAGAATGAAGCTGCTGGGCTGTGAGTTGGGCTGCAGGCAAAGGCACTGTTAGTGGAAGAGGCAAGGATGGCCTGAGCTATTTACCAAAGACAACTTGGAAGGGCGAAGCTCCAGTTGCTGAGTGAACCTGGTGCTTGTAAGAGAACTCAGCCCAGGGTAGTAGGGCCACCCAATCATCTTGTTTGTCTCCTACAAAGGAGCGGAGAAAGGCTTTCAAAGAACGGTTGGTTCGTTCCGCTTGCCCGTTGCCTTGTGGATGGAAAGCTGACATAAAATCCAAGTGGATCGCAAACTTTTTGCAAAGTGCTCTCCAGTATTTAGCTGTAAATTGCAAGCCACAATCGGAAGCGATGTGCAGCGGTAGTCCATGTAAGCAGAAAATATGCTGTGTAAAGAGCTGAGTAAGCTCTGGTGCAGTAGGAAGCTTTGAGAGTGGCACAAAGTGAGCCATCTTTGAGAACCTATCTACAGTGACCCAGATGACTTGCTTCCCCTCAGAGAGGGGTAGACCTACTATAAAGTCTGTAGAGAGATGAGTCCAAGGCTCCGCTGGTATGGGAAGAGGTTGCAAAAGCCCCCAGGGGCGACCCGGTAAGGGCTTTTGTCTAGCACAGATGGGGCAGGAACTGACATACGCCCAGATGTCCTGATTGACGTGTGGCCACCAGTAGTAATGAGTTAGTAGTTCTAAGGTTCGTGCCCTGCCTGGATGCCCCACTGTTAGGGAGTCATGTGCCTAGGAGAGGAAGTTCTTCCGCAAGCGGATGGGCACAACCGTCTTGCCCGCGGGGATGACTTCAGAGGCAGCTATGATGACCTTAGCTGGATCTAGGATGTACTGTGCTGTAATGGGTGAATCCTCAGTCTCAGTGGTACGGGAGAGCGCATCTGCACGAAGATTCTTTGATGCTGGTCGGTACCGTAAGAAGAAATTGAAGCGGCTAAAAAACAAGGACCAGCGAGCTTGTCTGGGATTCAGGAGTTGGGCTCGACATAGATATTCAGGATTTTTGTGGTCAGTATATACCACAATTGGATGCTGGGCGCCCTCCAGCCACTGATGCCATTCTTCAAAGGCTAGCTTTATGGCTAGGAGTTCTTTATCACCTATGCCATAATTTCTCTCGGCGGCAGAGAACTTTCGAGAGAAATAGGAGCAAGGGAGTAATGTGCCTTTGTTAGAAACTTGGCTGAGGACAGCCCCCACTGCCAGGTCTGAGCATCTACTTCCACAACAAAAAGGCATTGGGGATCCGGGTGATGCAGGCAAGAATCCAAGAGGAAAGCTTCATCATAGGTCATCATAGTTCTTCAAAGGCTGAAGTGCCGTTGGTGGCCAATCTTTGGCATTCGCTCCCTTCTTAGTGAGGGCAGTGAGTGGAGCTACATTTTTTGAGTAGTGGGGGGATGAAATGTAGGTAGAAATTCGCAAATCTGAGAAAGCACTGAAGGGCTTTGGTCCCCACTGGCTGGGACCAGTCTTTGATGGCCGATACTTTCTCGGGGTCCATGTGAAATCCCGTAGAGGATACAATATATCCCAAGAATGGTGGAGATTCTTGTTCGAAAAGACATTTCTCTAACTTGGTGAACAAGTGGTTGTCTCGGAGTCGTTGTAGTACTTTCTTTATTTGCCGACGATGGGTAGTGAGGTCTTTGGAGTATACAAGCACGTTGTCAAGATAGATGTTTACCGATGAATGGAGCATGTCTCTGAGGACCTCATTCATAAGATTTTGAAAAACCGCTGGGGCATTACATAATCCGAAGGGCATGACAAGATACTCATAATGCCCATCACGAGTATTGAATGCAGTTTTCTACTCATCACCTGGTCTGATTCACACTAGATTGTAGGCACCTCGAAGGTCGAGCTTGGTAAAGACCTTAGCTCCTTGTAGACGATCAAAGAGTTCCGGGATGAGTGGGTAATGACATTGAGACCATAATAATATATACAAGGTCTAAGAGAACCATCCTTCTTAGCGACAAAAAAGAAGCTGGCTCCCACTGGTGAGGTCGAGGGTTGAATAAAGCCATGAACCAAGTTCTCCTGGATATAGTGGGACATTGCCTGTATCTCTGGAAGGGACAGAAGATAAACATAACCTCGGGGAGGCATGTCTCCTGGTAGAAGATCAATGGCACAATCAAAAGGGTGATGTTTGGGAGGAGTTCGACATTCTCCTTAGAAAAGCCGTTAGTGTACTCTGAGTGTTGTGGTGGCAGTGACAGTGGAATGGTGGGCAGAGTGATGCACGGCCGAGGTAATGTTGGCAGACATGAAGAGAAGCAAGTCAGGCTCCAGGTAGCAATTTGAAGGGTGTCCCATTTAATGATTGGCAAGTGCTTCTGGAGCCAGGGTAGGCCCAAGACAATGGGGTGGAATGCCTTCCCCAGGATAAAAAAGGAGATCTCCTCTTCATGAAGAACCCTAGTGCGGAGGATCACCGGGGCCGTTGTGGCCGAGAAACAGCCTGGGAGCGGGGTACCATGGATGGAGGATATCCATAAGGGCGGTGTGCGTGGCAGTACCAGAAGCGGCAGCTGTTGCACTAGGTCAGCAAGGATAAAGTTTCCTCCCACCCCAGAGTCTATAAAGGCCAAGGTTGAAAATGTCCCTCCAGGATATTCTAGGGAGACGGGGACGGTGCATTGAGGAATAGGGTTCACACATCCTAGGGTCAGCTCCCTAGTGACGCCTAGGCTTAGGAGTTTTCCAGCCGCTCGTTGCATTGGGCCAGCAAGTGACCCTTGCCTCCACAGTAAAGGCAAAGGGTTAGTGAACAGAGGTGCTTCCTCTCCTCTGGAGTAAGTGGGCTGCGACCAAGTTACATGGGGTCTTCCCCTTGGTTGGCCTGAGGTTCAGGAGAGGGAGCAAGCAGATGAGAGATGGATGGAGCCAGTGATACCGGTCTCCGAGCAGGCCTGACTTCTCGGCCTCGTTGCTGAAGCTGGCAGTCAATCCATCCTATAAGGTCAATTAATGCTTCGAGGTAATTCGGGAGATCCCGAGCAGCGAGTTCATCTTTTATTCATGGAGACAAACCCTCAGGTAAATACTTCTTAAGCTGTCCTCCCGCCAACCCAGCTCTGACGCCAGGGTGCGGAACTCGACTGTGTAGTCGACCAGAGGCTGAGCCCCCTGACGAAGATGAAGTTCTGTAGCAGCAGTAGAATGCTGCTTGGCTCGTCGAATACCTGCTTGAAGGCATGAATAAACTGCTGTATTTCCCCAAGCAAGAGGTCGCCTCGATCCCATAGTGGTGAAGCCCAAGCCAGGGCTCGACCATCCAAAAGAGACAATATGTTACGATTTCCGGAGGTGGACCCCTGTTCTGAGGTAGAGTTGGTGCTACCCAAATGGACAGAGAATCCGTTAGGTCTCTACCATCGGAGGGCAAGGCTCAGTGAGATGAGTGTTTAAAGAAGACTTCACCCTGGAAGCTCGTGAAGTCTTCTTCAGGGAGTTCCGCAAGTCCCAGCGGCCGGAGCCTGTAGGGCTCTGGCCGCTGGGACTTGCGGAACTCCCTGAAGACTACTGAAGGTCTGGACGCAGGCGCCTCCTGCAGGTCATGGATTCCAAACGGCTGGCGCCTCCAGCTGGTCGTAGGTAGTCCAAGAGTAGAAGTCGAAGGAGAATCCAAAGCCGGTCCAGGGGTCGAAGTCCAGAGAGCGGTCCAAAGCCAGTCCAGGAACAGACGGGAGAGAGGTCTGAAGCCAGTTCAAGAACAACACAAGAGAAGGGTCCAGAGCCAATCCGAAGTCAATGCCAAGAACTCACCACAGCCGGTCTGAAAGTCAGGAGCCAAACAGTCAATCCAGCAAGGAAGGAGGAGCAGAAACGGGGAGAAGAACCAAGCAAGTCCAGGAACCAGAAACCAGGCATGAGCCTCAATACCAAGGCAAGGAGCAGAGCTTGCCTTAAAATACCTGAACCTGAGGGAGGAGCTTCAGAAGGGAGCCACAATACTTCCTGTCATGGCCCCTTTAAATTCTATCTTCAGCCCCGCGCGCGGCTCTAAGGCAGCCAAGAAGGGGGCAGAGTCATTGCAGCTAGCAGGGCCCTGCGGCCGGCCAAGCAGCAGCCATGGCCATGAGGAGAACGCCGGCGGAGGCTCCCTACCCCTGCAGGAGCCTCCAAAGCAACCCAACGCCGCGGGTGAGTGGTCTCGACCGCGGACTGACGCGGCCAGCGGACATGACAGTCAGCCCCGGTCGCTGCTTGCCGCGGCCAGCGCCCATAACAGTACCCCCTCCTTTAGGCCTCCCTCTAGAAGGCTTGGGTTTACTCGGATGTTTATTGTGAAAGTTCTGGAGAAGTGTTTTATCCAGGATGTTCTTAGCAGGCTCCCAAGAATTCTCCTCTGGTCCAAATCCTTCCCACTCTAGGAGGTATTCCCATATGTTGCCACATTTTCGGACATCTAGTACTTCATGTACTTGATATATCGTGTCCTCTTCTGCTCTGGGTGGAGGAGCGTCGGGGAC
Organism: Rhinatrema bivittatum; assembly: GCF_901001135.1. Classification (NCBI taxonomy): domain Eukaryota; kingdom Metazoa; phylum Chordata; class Amphibia; order Gymnophiona; family Rhinatrematidae; genus Rhinatrema; species Rhinatrema bivittatum. Next base: position 217,649,556 of record NC_042623.1, on the reverse strand, counting down.
CTTCCGATGAGGCCAGGAGAGAACTAGAGGCTTTAAAGGGGACTTGTGGAAGGAGTTATGAATATGTAATGTGGTCAGCAACCGCAGTTGGTAGGTCACAGGACCAAGCTGTCGCAACACCGGAATTGGTCCAATATAACGTGGTGTCAGGTGCATTGAAGGAACTCTCAACCGGATATGTCTGGTACTAAGCCACACTCTCTCTGCTGGACAGAATCGTGGGGCAGGTCGACGATGCTTGTCGGCAAACGTCTTAGCAGCACTGGCCGCTTTTCAGAGCATGTGTCGGGTCTGAATCCAAAGCTGCCGCAACTGTACCGCCATGAGTTGGGCTACAGGTGAAAGTACTGCCAAAGGCAATGGCATGGAGGTCTGGGTTGCCGGCCAAACACAATCTGAAATGGGGATGCCCTCATGGAGGTACAAGCATGAGAATTATGGGAGAACTTAGCCCATGATAGGAGTGTCGCCCAATCGTCTTGACGGAAATTGACATACAGACGAAGAAATTGTTACAAGGTGCCATTCTGCCTGACCGTTTGCTTGTGGATGAAACACAGTCGTGTAGTCCAGAGAAATGCTAAACATTTTACAAAGATTAAGCCAGTAATGAGCTGTAAACTGAGGTCCTCGATCTGATGCAATGTGTTGGAGAAGACCATGTAGACGAAATATATGAAGCATGAATAGTTGGAGGAGCAGACGGGAGGGAGGGTAGCGGGACAAAGTGGGCCATTTTCGAAAAACGATCCACTACTACCCATATCACGGTGTTACCCTCTGAAGGCAGAAGATCCACAATAAAATCTGTGGAAATGTGTGTCCATGGTTTCTTGGGTATGGGTAATGGCTGTAAAAGTCCCCAGGTTTTTCCAACCAGAATCTTGTGTTGCGCACAAGTTGGGCAAAAGTCCACATAAGCTTGAATATCCTTGCGCATCTCAGGTCACCAATAGTATTGTTGAAGGAGTGTTTGTGTCCGAGCTCTTCCTGGGTGTCCAGCAAACTGTGAGTTGTGCCCCCAAGTCAGTAACTTATTATGCAGTCTTTTAGGAACCACGGTTTAACCAGATGGAATGGTAAATGTAGTAGAAAAGGTGATACTTGCTGGGTCTATAATGTGTTGAATAGGTTCTTCCATATCCTCTGTAGAAAAGGACTTGGATAAAGCATCTGCTTTAATGTTCTTTTTGGTTGGTCGATATCACAATTCAAAATTGAAGCACGTAAAAAACATTGCCCACCGAGCTTGCCATGGGTTCAAGCGTTGGGCTTGCTGGAGGTACATGAGATTTTTATGGTCCGTGTAGACTGTAATACGACATTGAGTGCCCTCCAGCCATTGACGCCATTCTTCAAATGCTAATTTTATAGCAAGTAGCTCTTTGTCGCCGATAGTGTAATTACGTTCTGCCGATGAAAACTTTCTGGAAAAATAAGAACAAGGATGGGCAGTTCCGGTGGTGTCATTCTGGCTTAAGACCACTCATACTCCTTCGGCTGATGCGTCTACCTCGACTACAAACGGACGTCTGGGATCCGGATGCCGAAGGCAAGGTTTTTTAAGGAACAAGTCTTTTAGCACTCGGAATGCCTCTTCAGCTTCTACAGGCCAAGACTTAACATTTGCCTCTTTTCAAGTGAGAGCCATAAGCGGTGCTGCTAACTTTGAGAAATTCTGGATAAAACTACGATAGTAGTTGGCGAAGCCCAGGAATCACTGAAGAGCCCGCAATCCATTAGGTTGAGGCCATTCTTGGATGCATTTTAATTTGGAGAGGTCCATTTGAAAACCCTGTTTGGAGATGATATATCCCAGAAATGGAAGAGACTCTTGTTCGAAGATACATTTTTCAATTTTTGCATAAAGATGATTCTCTCTTAGATGTTGTAAAACTAGGATAACATGTTGTCGATGTTCTTGTATGTTAGCAGAAAAAATCAGAATGCCATCCAGGTAGACTATCACGCAAACATAAAGCAAATCTAGGAATATCTCATTGATGAAGTGCTGAAACACTGCCGGAGCATTAGTCAAGCCAAAAGGCATAACAAGGTACTCGTAATGTCCATCTCTAGTGTTAAAAGCCGTTTTCCACTCATCCCCCTCTCGAATTCTGATGAGATTATAGGCTCCCCACAGATCCAACTTTGAGAACACCTTAGCCCCCTGTAGACGGTCAAACAGTTCAGCTATTAATGGTAATGAGTATCGGTCCTTGATGGTAAGGGCAATCAGTCCTCGGAAATCAATACATGAGCGCCGGGTCCTATCTTTTTTTCCGACAAAGAAGAAACCAGTCCCAGCTGGAGAAGTAGAGTGTCTAATGAACCCCTTCTGTAAATTGTCTTGGACATATTCAGACATTACACGAGTCTCCAAAGCTGATAGAGGATAGACCCTACCACCAGGTGGAATAGCTCCGGGGGTTAGGTTGAAGCTACAGTCAAATTCTCGGTGTGGAGGTAAAGTGTCAGCAGCTTTTTTTGAAAACACATCCGCAAACTGACTGTATTGTGATGGCAGTCCCTCAAGTTGAGAGGTGCAAAGGAAACTACTGGAAGCATTAGATCCTTTAATGCAGGTCTCAAAGCATGTTGGACCCCGGTGGAGAAGTTTTAAAGATGTCCAGTCAAACTGGGGATTATGCTGTTGCAACCATGGAATACCAAGAACAATGGGATGAATGGCTCTTTGGATAACATAGGAGATATTTTCGGTGTGGTCTGGTGCGATGTGGCATTCCATAGGGACTGTATGATGGGTTATTCTCCCCGGCAGGGGATCTCCATGGATGGAAGATATGATTAACGGCTTGGGACACATGTGAATGGGGATGTGCAGTTGTTCCACTACATCTTGCAGGATGAAGTTTCCTCCGGCTCCAGAATCAACTAAAGCCAGCGTAGAGAATGGTTGATCTCCAGAACACAGGGTGACATGCAGAGTTAGTGGGGGAGCTGGGGAAGCGATGCCTAGGGTTACTCCCCCGATGGAGCCTAGGCTTGGGAGTTTCCCAGATGAGTAGGGCATCGAGCGATGAGATGGCCCACTCCTCCACAATATAGGCAAAGGCCTGCCTTGCGCCATCTTTGCCTCTCTTCTGGAGAGAGGGGGCCCCGGCCCAACTGCATGGGTTCCTCCATAGTCTCTTCTGTGGAAGATGCAGTTCGAGGGACCGGAGTAGATGAACGAGAAGGAGTTGTTAGCGCCAAATGCCCTCTTGTGCTTGATCCTTCTCATGCTCTTTCCTGTAGCCGGCGATCAATATGAGTCACTAAGTCCACGATAGAGTCCAATGAGGATGGTAACTCCCGGGCAGCCATTTCATCCTTTATTCGAAATGACAGACCCTCCAAATATATAGACTGAAGACAATTCTCTTCCCAGTGGAGTTTGGATGCAAGAGTTCGAAATTCAATAGTGTAGTCAGCCAACGGCCAATTGCCTTGCCGAAGTTGCAGAAGCTTGGTCCCTTGGACCACTTGTTTCCCTGTATCGTCAAATACTGTTTGAAATAAGTCCAAAAACTTAGGAAGGTCTTGTAAGACTGGGTTGGACCGTCGCCAGAAAGGAGAAGCCCAGGCCAGGGCTTTGCCTTCTAAAAGAGACAGGATATAGGTGGTTTTTGTAAGGTCATCCTGAAACAACGAAGCTTGAAGTTGGAAATGCATACTGCATTGATCAAGGAATCCTTGGCATAACCTGGGCTCGCCTGCGTAACGTGGAGGAATAGGTAACGGAATCATAGCCTGAGTGTTGCTCTGAATCCCTGGTAGTACGGGTACAGGTGCAGAAACAGCCTGAGCCGCAGCTATAGAATCCAGCCAGGCGTTGAGTCGTTCCAGGGAAGACACAATAGATTCAAGGAAATGTTGCTGCTCCATGACCTTTTGGGCTAGTCCAGGAATGGCCTGACGAGCGGAAGCCTCTGCCAGGTCCATGGCCTTGGTATTCTGTTATGATTTCCGGACGGACAGAGAATCCATTAGGTCTCTACCGTCAGAGGGCAAGGCTCGGTGAGATGAGTGTTGAAAGAAGACTTCACCTTGGAAGCTCGTGATCCCCCCAGGAGGAGCCTGTAGGGATCCGGCTGCTGGGACTTACGGAACTCCCTGAAGACTACTGAAGGTCTGGACGCAGGCGCCTCCTGCAGGTCATGGATTCCAGACGGCTGGCACCTCCAGCTGGTCGTAGGTAGTCCGAGAGTAGAAGTTGAAGGAGAATCCAAAGCCGGTCCGGGGTCGAAGTCCAGAGAGTGGTCCAAAGCTAGTCCAGGAACAGACGGGAGAGAGGTCCGAAGCCAGTCCAGGAACAACACAGGAGAAGGGTCCAGAGCCAATCTGAAGTCAACGCCAAGAACTCACCACAGCCGGTCCGAAGGTCAGGAACCAAATAGTCTATCCAGCGAGGAAGGAGGAGCAGAAGCAGGGCGAAGAATCAAGCGAGTCCAGGAACCGGAAACCAGGCACGAGCCTCAATACCAAGGCAAGGTCTGAGGAGCAGAGCTTGCCTTAAAATACCTGAACCTGAGGGAGGAGCTTCAGAAGGGAGCCACGACACTTCCTATCGTGGCCCCTTTAAATCCTATCTTCAGCCCCGTGCGCGGCACTAAGGCAGCCAAGAAGGGGGCAGAGTCATTGCAGCTAGCAGGGCCCCTGGCAGAGCAGCAAATGGCCGCTGTACCGGCTGCCTGATAGACAGAGGCCGCTGGAGCTTCACCTATACCAGCCCTCATTCCCCATGGGTTGAGCCTTTGGGTGCTGGGGCTGGCAGGACTTAGGTGGGCCTCTGTGTGTAGTTGAAGTAAGAACTGGTTCAGCCCAGACAGCAGGTGAAAGATGATACAGTCTTACTCTGGACAGGGTAGTGTCCTGGAAACTCGGGCGCCAATGGAACAGAAGCAGACAGGGGTGCTCGAGCAAGAACAGGCCGAAGCCTGAGTAAACCACATCCAGGGAATAAGTCGGAGAGGTGTCGAAGAACAGGCTTGAGTCAGGGCTGGCAGCAATCCGAAGGTAGTGGCAAGCAAGGCTGAGGTCTGATCACGGAGACAGTCAAGTGTAGTCAAGCAAAACAGAGGTCTGGGTCTGGACATAGGCAATAGTGTAGTCAGGCGAAGCAGAGGTTTGGGTCTGGAGATAGGCAATAGCGTAGTCAGGCGAAGCAGAGTTCTGGGTCTGCAGAAAGGCAATTGCGTAGTCAGGCGAAGCAGAGGTCTAGGTCTGGAGATAGGCAATAGGGTAGTCAGGCGAAGCAGAGGTCTGGGCTTGGGGAGAGTCAAAGGCGTGGTCAGGCAAAGCAGAGGTCCGGGCTTGGAGAGCATCAATGGCGTGGTCAGGCGAAGCAGAGGTCCAGGCTTGGAGAGAGTCAATGGTGTGGTAAGGCGAAGCAGAATCAAAGCCCATGTAGTCAAAGCACATGTAGCATAGATGGGGCGAATCTAAGGAGGCAACAAGTACTCGACCAGCGAGGAGACCTGTTGCAAAGGCAATGTTAGGGAGCAGAGCCTGTGCTTAAATACTGTAGCTATGTTGACATCATCATCCGGGGCCGCAGCTAGGTTCCTGCCGCAGTCCCTACTTAAATATCAATGCTGCGCGTGCCTAGAGAGGGGTGCGGCGCCGAGTAGCAGCATCTCTCTGCGGGCCACGCAGAGAGGCCTGACGAGAAGTGGTGGTTGGACCGGGAATGCCAGAGACTGTGGCTGGGTTGGAGGCACCATGGGAGGCCTGAGGATGTAGCTGATGGCCCACCGCCACCAGCAAGGAGGAACCAGGAGCTGGAGTCACTGTAGAAAGGTGAGGGGGCGGTGCCGCGGGTCTGCCGCAGACGGCACGAGTAACATCAGCCATCTCTTCTTCAAGCTGAACAGCCCTAACCTCTTTAGTCTTTCCTCATAGGGGAATTGGTCCATCTTCTTTATCATTTTGGTCACCCTTCTCTGTACCTTCTCCATCGCAACTATATCTTTTTTTAGATGCAGCGACCAGAATTGTACACAGTATTTAAGGTGCGGCCTCATCATGGAGCGATACAGAGTCATTATGACATTTTCTGTTTTATTCACCATTCCCTTCCTAATAATTCCTAACATTCTGTTAGTTTTTTGACTGCTGCAGCACACTGAACTGACAATTTCAATGTATTATTCACTTTGACGCCTAGATCTCTTTCCTGGGTCGTAGCTCCTAATATGGAACCTTACATCGTGTAACTATAGCATGAGTTATTTTTCCCTATATGCATCACCTTGCACTTATCCACATTAAATTTCATCTGCCATTTGGATGCCTAATTTTCTAGTCTCACAAGGTCCTCCTGCAATTTATCACAATCTGCTTGTGATTTAACTACTCTGAATAATTTTGTATCATCTGCAAATTAGATTACCTCACTCATTGTATTCCTTTCCAGATCATTTATAAATATATTGAAAACCACAGGCCCCAGTACAGATCCCTGAGGCACTCCAGTACTCACCCCCCTGTACTGAGAAAATAGAACATAGGAACATAGACTGACACAAAGATTACAGATTTACCAAACAACTTCCCAAAGACTATAGTAAATCTACCTTTAGGGGCTTGAATAGTTTTCTGTGATTTAACGGATACAGACCTATGTATTAAAATAGCAACTCTGCAGCTCTTGGAGGAGCCATGTGCTGATTAATCTCGTTAACACCCATTTTTTCCCAATTTATAGTGTCCCTTTTCTAACATGTGAATTTATTTAAAAAAAGCCAGGATGCATCTTCATCTGTTAAAATGGGCTAATACGTTTTCCCATTTTACTGGAATGCCTAGACTAGTTACATTCCAGGTCACATATTTAATAGGGTCACCGTCCCAAACTTGAGGCAAATAAAGTAACCCAGTTAAATAAACCAATAAACTCAGAACCTCACTGTGTTTCAGATCTAGCAGTGGATCCTAAGCACTTTTACCGGTACTAAAGCAAGAAATAAAACAGTAAAATCAACATGGCCCTTTTTGTATGCTGGTAGGTCTCCTAAAACCCTTCCCTCAACTTCTAAACACCAACCCCAAAACCCTACAACCAAAATCGAACAAAAGAAAATAGCGAATTCTCTCCAAAATGTGATTTAAGGATTAACTTCGATGTGCACAGATGCCACCCCCCCAAGAGTCTAACTCCATACCATAACTATTGAACTAATCAGTGCAGTCCAAATTGCTCACAATAAGAAAAGTCCCAATAAACATTTCATGTGAAATTTTCCATTCTTTTTGTCAAATGATGATTAAAAATCCACTGTAAATTCCTTACTGGCAAAAAAAGAAATAACTAATAGGAGCTTCCCGTCCCTCAAGTGGAGGTAAATTAATATCATTTCTAGCATCAAACACTATTCCTAAGGAACTGAGCAATCATCTGCACAAAATAAATGGATTCTATCTTGCAAAAAAAATCTCTGATTAGCAAGTTCAGAAACAAAGTAGGATAGAGATTCAGTACAAAATATTGTGTCTTTATGCTAGGATGAAACCCAAAGAAAAATAGCATTGTGTGAATTATGAGCTGGATTTTCAAAAGGTTAATTGCGCTGGGCCTATTTTCAAAAGGCCCGGGACGCATGTAAGTCCTGGGGCTTGCAAAAAGGGGTGGGGAGTGGGTGGGGTGGGGCGGTCTGGGGGGAGGGTGGCAGCACTGCTGAAGATACCTAGCTCTCTTAAAAGTTAGCTGGAAGGGTATATACGGTTATCTTTAAATCTGCCTGCAGTGTGGCCAGAGTTAACCAGTTAGGCTCTTGGCTTCTAGTGGCTTTACATATTTTTTAACCTTTTTTTTAGTGATTTTAGATTACATTTTTTCAATATTTTTGAAAGGAAACTTGTCTATATACTTCAGAAATCCAAATCTTCTTAAAAGGAAGATGCATTCAAGAAAAATGATAGAAACAACTGTGTTTTGGAGAACAGCACTCAGAGCTCAGCAGCCAAATGCCCTGATAGGCTCATGGCATCACGTGGTCCCTCAGTAGACTGATATATTTAATGCATTGCTAAAAAATGATTTAGAAAGGTGGTACAGCAACGATTCAAGCTCCCTCCTGCCTTTTATTCTAATAAATTATGTAACACTTAAAAGTAAATTATATTCACACAAAATAGAAAGGAGATTTAGAAATAAGACACAACCAGGAATCAAGCAACTTAACATTTTGGAAACCCTATAAAATAGGGATGTGAATCGTGTGCCCGATCGTGTTAACGATCGGGTTCAGCTGGGGGGGGGGGGGGGGGGGGGGAATCTGGTCGTTAGAGATGTGAATTGGGATCGGTTCCGATTCCAATTCACATCACTAATTCTTTTTAGTGAGGCCCGCGCCATCTTGGCACCGCCCATCCAGTGCTCCTACCATGTGACAGGGGCCAGCCAATGGCACGGATACCCTGTCACATGGTAAGGGCAAAGGCCCATCGGCGCCATCTTTATGAGTGGCAGCCGATGGCCCGAGAGCGGGAGATCGCTCCCCGCATCCCCCGGACCACCAGGTAATTTTAAAAGGTTTTTTTTTTGGGGGGGGGGGGGGTCGGGAGGGTGGGGGAGGCTAAGGGGGTCGGTTTAAAGGGTCGGGTGGGTTTTTTTTTTTATCGGGCCATCGGCGCCATTTATATTAGTGGCAGCCAAAATGGCACCGATGGCCCGAGAGCGGGAGATCGCGCTGGGACCCCCCCCCCCCCACTGGACCACCAGGTAATTTTACATTTTTGGGGGGTTCGGGAGGGTGGGGGAGGGTAAGGGATTGGTTTTAAAGGGTCGGGGTGGGTTTAGGGATTGTTTTGGTGTGCCGGTTTTCCCGCCCTCCCCCCAAATAATTCCTGTGCCCGATTTAACGATTTTTGACGATAAATCGGGGGAATTTGTATTGTATCGTGCACTCTAACGATTTTTGACGATTTAAAAAATATCGACGATTTTTTTAAATCGTCAAAAAACGATTCGCATCCCTACTATAAAATACTGTAGTTAACAATCCTGATCTACCCAGAAACTTGTATAAAATAAGTTATCTTACTTGCCCATGAGATCTGACTCATTTAGGGACAGGATAGTCAGTTTTGGTTTACAGACATGTATATCACCCTACTCAATCCAGTATTTTGGTTAGAGATGCACCATATAATAAAAGAAAGAGCTCTTTGAAATAATTTAGGGGCCAGTTCACAAAAACATGTTAAGCATAATGCAGCTGCATTAACCTTATCATTTTCAAATTAGCCATTAATGCTGGTAGCATTATTTAACACTGGGATTTTGGCCGGTTTGGCTATGTAAACTAAATGCAAATGATGGTAGAGATGTGGCTACTGGGAAACATGACATCAGGGGTAGAATGTCAGTAAACACGTGCAAGCCTTTAGCTCAGAAATTTTACCTATACCTCTCAAGTTGTAGTTAAGAGTTTTTTAGGGCTGGTTTGGAAAACATTCACGTGGGCCATGCTAAAATGAAGTACACAAAATAATTCCATTTCTTCATTCTATTTGTTTTGCATTTCCCCATTAAAATGAATGGGGTGTTGGGCCAGGCCACGGCATCAGGCCTAGGCTCAGGCCAATTTCTTTTTTTACAGAGATGTCATGTGGCCTATGGATTGCTTCCTTTATTGACTTCAATGTTAAACAAAAATAACAAACTTTTTTTTTTTCATTTGAGATAGTTGACAAATGACTATGACCTACAAAATGAATGAATGAATTAAAATACATTTTTTGACTCTGTACATCCCTAATACATACCAGTCTCACTGCAACACTTTTCAATAGGCAATAGATTTGAATGAGAAACATAAACAAATGAAACAAAAATTGTTGTTTAATTTGTGGGCACCCTCCCTTCAAGAATGAAATGAAAATGGTCTCCTTCTTTGCATTTTTATACATTTGTTTGAAAATAATTCATATCCTTAGTACATTAAACCTATTGCCCATTATCTCTCGAGTTGGGAACTGACAGGTAAAATGCGGCAGCTCAAGAGATAAAATAAACTACACATATCTTTATTTCTGTTAACTACCTTTGATGTGTTACCCGTGATTCCTTTGCCAATGATTTCTCAAGGATTTCAGAAGTGCTGTGTTTAGAATGTGGAATTTATTGCATCTAAAAGCAAAGGTCCCCCAGGCTGGAAAACTGCATTCTATTAACCTTTTTCATTAACTTTTACCCTAATCAACTTTTAAAAATTGAATTAACTGCCTGAGGAGCAAGTTAAACAGAACAGCTTGAGATGATTTTTGCTCTTTAAGTTAGGCTAGCTTTGTTTATGATTTATGACAATATTTTATCCTTACAGATTATTCTGTTTATTTATATAATAAAAGCATAAATAAGCAAGTGTTCTAAAAACAAAAAAATGCCCCCTATCTTGTTGTTGTCTTTTTTGATTTAACGTTTATTTCCTTTCACAAATGAAGGGAAAAACACATGAAAGAAAATGAAACACTGGATCTGAGGGCCTCCTCCCTCTACCAAAAAAAAAAATTAATGGTGCCACAAAAATCCTGAGTTCCCTGCCCCCCACTCTGGGTCTGCACCATTTCTCTTACCCTATCCGTGAGGTCCCAAAATCCAAATGGGACAAGAGCAAATCTCAGTCTATCATGTCCCTATTACAAAATGGTGCCGGCCAGCCCTGATTCTGGAGTCCTTCTATTGTATGGAGGTACAATGGCACAGCAAATGACAATGGCCTCTAGGCTGGCTGGCACTATATTCAAATAGGGGTAGATTGTAATACATGCATGCGCGTGCTTTCCAGTGCACACACATGGACGTGCTGATTTTGTAACATCAGGACCGTGCGCACATTTGCGTGCAGCGCACACAAAGGGGGTGGAATTAAGCAAATTTTGCGCGGCAACACATCTCGTGCTTTCCCAGTTCCCTCCCCCCTACCCTACCATCCCTTCCCCTCTCCTCTCCTCTCCTCCCCAAAGGAGCAGTAGCAACTTGCGCGCGCCAGCTTCCCTTCCCTGGGACAGTGGCATATGGCCGCTGTACCAACTGTCTCCAGTACCGCCCCTTCCTGGCCCCCTTTCTGCCCCTCTTCGCCCCATGGACCACCCCTTTATCTGGTCCCGGCACTTCAGCACGTAACAGGGGTTAAGTGCATGGCTGGGTCCCTTTGAAGATGCGCGTGGCATGCACAAGGCCCGGCCACACGCATAACCCCCATTTTCCCCGCACCCACCTTTCTTAAAATCTACCTGATAGGGAGCCAAATGGGCAGGAGCAATTGGGGATTGTTCCTTCCCCATTTGGATTTCCGAAACCGCACGGATAGGGGTAAGATGCTAACAGGGAGAGGTGGGGGATGTGTCAGGCCCAGGGGAGGGAGAGGGCTTGAAGAGGGAGAGGGCATCAGGTCGTGCTGGACAGGGCTAGTGGATGTTACTATTAAAAATAAAACACAATGAAAAAAGAACACAGCTTCTTTGTTTTTGTAGCCCTCCCCTTTTTTTTATACAAACTTATTCATGCACCATTACTTGCGCATGTATATTTGAGGTTTATAAAATAGCACTTATCTGATTATGCACTGTTTCCATGCGCATTTGCTCATTTTTACATATGCAACTCTTTTAAAATTCAACTTTAAGCAAATTTTTACAATGGTAGAGTACATGCACAGTCACTACTACATTGAAAAGTTTGCATGTACAAAGAGGGCATTTTGACAGCATTCTGTGGCAGGTTTTGGACATGCATGCACATATCTTGCTTGTGAAAATACTTGTGCATGTACATCTAAGCACCAGTACACAGAGACCTTCACATATTGACCAGGACCATCACAAATTCACCCGTACCATCCACAAGTTCACTACACCCTTCACCACTTGCTCCAGACTCCCCCCCCAAAAAAAACTTTTAGCAAAAAAGAATTCGGATTTAGTTTCTGTCACTTGACTAGCAGGTGTAAAAGCATGCATGCTTACGCCATTAAAAAAATATATGTTTATTTCCAAAACCCACCCCAGAATACCCTGAAAACGTGATTTCGGAGCGGCCTCGGAACGGCCTTGGAAGGAACAGGGAAAGCGATTGGGGCTCCCCTAGGGCTCGGCGCGCGCAAGGTGCACAAGTTTGCATCCCCTTGCGCGCGCCATGTTGCGCGCAGTGTTGCGCGCACTAATCTACGCCTGCACATATGTCTTAAAATCAGGCCCTTGATGTGCCCATTTTACATGAACAACCCCTGTAAGTCTTTGAAAATTCACCTCAAAATATTTTTTCTCCCTAACTTTATCTGAGGAGACGATCCAAGGTCAAGGCAGGCGGCTGGCGAGCAAAGTCAGAGACAGGCAGAAGTCGGTACCAGGGGAGCAAGTTGTTGCTCCCCTGGTACCGAAGGCCTGATAGTTCACCTGGAACCCAAGGTACTTAAATGTTAGCCATTACTGTTGTGGGATTTGAAGACCTTAAAATAAGCTGACTCATGAATATTTTAATGATTCAACAGGAAGCAAAACTTCAAAGTATATAATTTATATTTCAAAAGGACATTTTGAAATATAAATTATATACTTTGAAGTTTTGCTTCCTGTTGAATCATTAAAATATTCATGAGTCAGCTTATTTTAAGGTCTTCAAATCCCACAACAGTAATGGCTAACATTTAAGTACCTTGGGTTCCAGGTGAACTAGTTTTGCCTTGTTGCAAAATCTTTCTTACTTTCAAATATTACATCATTCAATAAATATGTATAGTGACACATGTTGTGTGTTCAGAGAACTTCCTTAATGATGTTTCCATATAGAATGATCAAACAGGGTCATTTATCATTTTTCATTAGGGCGTTATCACGTGCGTTAGAGCCCTATTGCGCGTGATAAGTCCATAATGCATGCGATAAACACCATATCACAAAATGCATATACAAATTAAAAATTACCATTCAAGTGGGAGGAGTTTGGGCAGAGTAAATGGAGATGAGGGTCTGCTAGCGCCATGTGCAACAGAGTATTGCACAATATTGCAGGATTTAATGCTGGAAATAAATACTTTTTTTTTTGCGGTACAGTGGAAAAAATATTTATCACGGCTGATATTGCGGATTGTGAGCATTATTGCTGCAATTATCATGCACAATAAAAAGAGGAATGATCACAGACACACCTATCAGGCCTTCCTGCCCCAATAAAAACACCTTTTCTTACTTGGTCTAGTTTCCTAAAGCCATAATGTTTGTGGCAAGTTTAATTGTTGGGGGATACTGGATGCTTCGGAAGGCTCGCCGTAGACAAAAACAAGTGGAACAACAATAACCTAAAGAACAGTTCCAAGCCCTCATAGGAAAGTCCCTGCACCTCAGGCAGAGCCACAGGCCCCGCAGGATTATATCCCAGGGCAGCGCCTGGCATATAGGTGATCACAGCAGAGGAGATACAGGGAGAGCATCTTTCCTCCACGAACATCTTTGCTGGGCATGCCAGAGCACTATGTGGTTTGAAGTTATCGCCTAGCTCTCAGGCTATCCTGGAATTATATGAAGAAATCCCAGGGGGTCTGGATCCCATCACGGAAAGGTCCCACGCTGTGCCTGGCCTCACCAAACTGTTGGCTACCCTGCATTTTATGGCAACTGGCTCCTTCTAAACAACAGTAGGGGTTGTTGGGGGAATGTCCCAAACCACTTTTTTTCCGGTCTGAACCAGGTCATCACAGCAGTCTCTGACATCTAATTTGATCTATTTTATTAAATGCAGTTGTCCACCTGTGTATATTGTGAGGACTTCATGTTCATTGAAAATATGGATAAGGAAATATTGGAGTCGCCTCCATTTATTTATTTTTATTTATTTGAACAGTTTTATATACCGACAACCGTTTGCACATCGTGTCGGTTTACATATAACTTACTAACCAAGGTTATATAGGCATTGCCTTTACAAAGAACAGATAACGATACGATGCAATAACAAAGCAGAGGGTAGATAAATTAGAGGGTGGGATTCAACTAGGAGTAACATGAGGTGGGAACTGGGAAGGGAGAGAAACCAATAACAAAACAGGAGAAGATTATATACAGAGTTCCACGAAGAGTGGAACTCTTTTAAATTTAAAGAAAACAGAAGCCCCAATTGTGAGACATTGTCTCCAATATAACCATACCTTTGAGGATCTTTACTGGACAGTTATAGATTCAGTAATTCAAACAAGAAGAGGAGGAGATATTGCTTCTGTTTTGAATTTGAAAGAACAACAGTAGATTTATAAATTGAATACAGTTGCCCCATTGGGAATGAATGAAATTGTCGATTGGTATACTTTGATCTAAGCTCTGTTCTATTGGTGTTGCGAGAGTAACAGTGGACCCTTGAGCCGGCCTGACAGAGAGAGAAGATGATGGAAGAAGGAGTCTCCGTGGAGCGAATACAGGCCGGGAGGCGGATGCTGGTTGAGCGAGGAGAAGCTCTTCACCCTGGAAGCCCGGATCCCCCCGGGAGGAGCCCTTGAGGATCCGGGCCGCTGGGACTTAGGTGATTGAAGAAGAAGACTTCACCCTGGAAGTCCGAGACTCCCCCGGGAGGAGCCCGTAGGAGCCCAGACCGCTGGGACTTAGGCGAGCAGCAATCTGAAGAGACGATCCGAGGTCAAGGCAGGCAGCTGGCGAGCAGAGTCAGAGACAAGCAGAAGTCGGTACCAGGGGAGCAAGTTGGAAGGTTCGGGAAGGTCCAGAACTGGAACTTGAAGCGGAAACTGGAACTGGAACTGAAGACAGGATCCGAACCTGGAACTGGAACTGAAGACAGGGTCCGAACCTGGAACTGAAGACAGGATCCGAACCTGGAACTGGAGACAGGATCTCAGAGAATACAGACAATGTCCGCAGCACACTGCAACAGGAAAGCAAGTAAACTTGTTGCAAGGCACTGACTCATGGCAGACGCCGGCCTTAAATATCTGCCGGCGTCTGACATCACAGAAGGGGCGGCCTGCGATCTGGCGGGAAAAGGCCTTTAAATTGTCCCCCCTCGCGCGCGCGCGCCTAGGAGGGGAAGGACAATGCTCCGAGACTCGGCGGCGTCTCCCTCGTGGGTACGCCACCGAACAGGCTGCGCAGGCCCGCCCGGAAGTGGTGAGTGCCGCTTGAACCCAGGCCCGATGAGCGGTGCTCTGGCAGACGGACCCTGGACCCCCGGAAGCAGAGGTAAGGTCCCGGTTGCCGGTGCTGCGACCGGGACCGCAACAGTACCCCCCCTTCTTATGCCCCCTCTTAGAAGGCCCAGGTTTACCGGGATGTTGAAGATGAAACTGCTCTAGTAGAGATTTATCTAAGATGTTACAGGCTGGTTCCCATGTGTTCTTCTCAGGACCACATCCCTCCCAGGACAGCAGGTTTTCCCAGCAACAAAGATGGAAGCGGACATCAAGAACCTCCCGGACTTGGTAGGTGGGTTCATCATGGACGGGAGTGTTAGTGGCATCAGGAACCTGTCGGTGATACCTGGAGCGAATGAGAGGTTTTAGCAGAGAAACGTGGAATACATTATGTATGCACATGGAAGATGGCAGCCGGAGTCGGTAGGATACTGATCCCACGCGCTCAGCAATTCAGAACAGGCCACAATATCTAGGAGCTAATCTTCGAGATGGGAGTCGAAGTTGAATATTTCTGGTGCTGAGCCAGACTCGGACTCCAGGGAGGAAGATGGGTGCTGGTTGATGATGCCGGTCTGCCCATTTCTTCGTGGCTTTGGATGCTCTGGTGAGTTTACATTGAATGGACGTTCCCAGAGAATAGGGATGTGAATATTTTTTAAATCGTCATTAATCGTTAAAGAGTGCGATACAATAGAAATTCCACCGATTTATCGTGAAAAAATCATTAATCGGGTTAGTGCACACTAACGGGAGTTAGGACACAACCTAAAAACCCACCCCGACCCTTTAAAACCACTCCCTTAGCCTCCACCACCATCCCGACCCTCCCCCCCCAAAAAACGTTTTAAAATTACCTGGTGGTCCAGTGGGCCCTGGGAGCGATCTCCCGCTCTCAGGACGTCAGCTGCCACTAATAAAAATGGCGCTGATGGCCCTTTGCCCTTACCATGTGACAGGGTAACCGTGCCATTGGCCGGCCCCTGTCACATGGTAGGAGCACTGGATGGCCGGCGCCATTTTTAAAGATGGCGCCGGCTGTCCACTGGATGGCCCGTGCCATTTTTAAAGATGGTGCTGGCCGTCCACTGGATGGCCCACGCCATTTTTAAAGATGGCGCCTGTCGTCCAGTGCTCCTACCATGTGACAGGGGCCGGCCAATGACACGGTTACCGTCACATGGTAAGGGCAAAGGGCCATCGGTGCCATTTTTATTAGTGGCAGCCGACGGCCCGAGAGCGGGAGATCGCTCCCGGGGCCCACTGGACCACCAGGTAATTTTAAAACGTTTTGGGGGGGGGGGTCGGGAGGGTGGTGGTGGCTAAGGGAGCGGTTTTAAAGGGTCGGGGTGGGTTTTTTGTTTATTGGCCAACAGCCTGAGCGCGAGAGAACACTCCCGGGACCCCCGCTGGACCACCAGGTAATTTTAAAATGTTTTTGGGGGGTCGGGAGGGTGGTGGAGGCTAAGGGAGCGGTTTTAAAGGGTCGGGGTGGGTTTTTTGTTTCTCGGATTGGGCGCAGCCGATAAAAAAAAAAACCGATCTGGCCGGACGAAAAAAAATGCACGATTTGAATCGGAACCAGAACCGAACCGATTCCGGTTCTGATTCACATCTCTAACAGAGAATGTAGGTGTTGAGATGAGAGTTGCACTGCCGGCAAGGCACTAGGCAGCGACAGGGGCAGAGGTGGTTTTAACTGTTTCCCAAAAACAGTTAAAAAGGGTGAACTTCCTGTGACTGAATGGGTATGATTGTTATACAAGAACTCGGCCCACGGGAACAATCCCACCCAATTGTCTTGTCTATCATTAGCGAAAGAGCGGAGAAAGGTTTTCAGGGAACGATTGGTACATTCCGTTTTCCCATTGCTCTGGGGTTGAAAGGTAGTAGACAGATTGTGTTGTACATTGAACTTCCTGCACAACGCTCTCCAGTAGCGGGCAGTGAACTGAGGTCCCTGATCGGAAATGATGTCCTGCAGGAGGCCGTGGATTCTGAAGATGTGTTGTGCGAACAGTTGGGCCAACTCAGGTGCAGATGGTAATTTAGGGAGCAGGACGAAGTGAGCCATTTTGAAGAACCGGTCCACGGTCACCCAGATGACCAAGTTCCCCTCTGAGACCGGAAGGTCCACCACAAAGTCAGTGGCGATGTGGGACCAAGGTTCCACCAGTATGGGCAATGGCTGAAGTAGACCCCAGGGCCTCCCAACTCGCAGCTTCTGCGTCGTGCAGGTAGGGCAAGAGTCAACGAAAGTGCGGACATCCCGTCTCACAGTTGGCCACCAGCAGAACTGATTTATCAAGTCAAGAGTTCTCTCGTGACCCGTGTGCCCCCCCCCCCGTAAGAGAGTCATGATCCCAGACCAACACTCCTCTCCGTGAGCGCCGGGGAACCACCATCCTTCCTTGAGAGTTGACTTGTGTGTAGGATAGATTTATTCTCACCGGATCTAAAATATATTGTGGTTGATCCTCGTTCTCCTCTAGGTCCGTGGTGCAGGATAAAGTATCTGCTCGCACGTTCTTGGAGGCAGGCTGGTAGCGAAGCACAAAGTTGAAACAATTAAAAAACAGGGACCACCGAGCCTGCCTAGGATTCAAGCGTAATGAGCTTGGCATAAGAACTCCAGGTTCTTATGATGCATATATACCATAATAGGGTAGAGGGCCCCCTCTAGCCATTGTCTCCACTAATCGAAAGCAAGCTTGATGGCCAGGAGTTCTTTGTCACCAATGCTGTAATTGCTTTCGGCTGCAGAGAATTTCCTAGAGAAATATGAACATGGCAGTAACTTCCCGGAGCTAGTGTTTTGACTAAGCACTGCCCCTACAGCAACATTGGATGCATCCTCTTCTACTACAAATGGACGAAGAGGGTCAGGGTGACAAAGGCAAATATCTTGTAGGAAGGCCTCCTTGAGTGTCTCAAATGCATGACAGGCTGATTCTGGCCAATCCACGGCGTCAGCTCCTCTATGGATGAGTGCGGTGAGTGGAGCCACCTTGCGGGAATAGTGTGGGATAAAATGTCTATAAAAATTTGCAAAGCCGAGGAAGCGTTGCAAGGCTTTTAGCCCTTTTGGGTGAGGCCAATCCCTGATTGCGGCCACCTTCTCGGGGTCCATCTGGAATCCGGTAGCAGACACTATGTAACCCAAAAACGGGAGAGAGTCCTTTTCAAAGTAGCACTTTTCTATTTTTGCGTACAACCCATTGTCCCTGAGGATTTGCAAAACCTGTCGTACATGCTGACGATGGGAGGCTAGATCACGTGAGTAGATTAAGACATTGTCCAAGTATACGATGACGGAGGTATGCAGTAAGTCACGGAGTATCTCGTTCATGAGGTGTTGGAACACTGCCGGGGCATTGCAAAGTCCAAAGGGTATATTGAGGTACTCATAATGCCCATCCCTGGTATTAAAGACAGTCTTCCACTCGTCACCTGGACGGATACGGACTAGATTATAGGCTCCCCGTAAGTCCAATTTTGTGAATATCTTGGCTCCTTGCAATCTATCCAGGAGTTCTGGAATCAGCAGAAGTGGGTAGTGATCTCGTTTTGTAATTGTGTTGAGGCCCCGGTAATCAATCATCCTTAAGGACCCATCCTTCTTACCCACAAAAAAGAAACCTGCCCCTGCAGGTTTCTTGGACGGACGGATGAATCCCCTTGCCAGATTCTCCGCAATATATTCGGACATGGCTCGAGTCTCAGGTAATGATAATGGGTATACTCTCCCACGAGGTGGAGTCGTCCCGGGTAGAAGATCAATGGCGCAATCAAATGGCCGATGTTGGGGTAAGTTCTCTGCCTTTTTTTTGGAGAAAACGTCAGCGAACTCCGCGTATGGCGCAGGGGAACTACTGAAGCATGTAGAAGGGGAAGACCTGGTGCACTTGGCATCTTTAAGCAGTTGGAAAAGCAGAAGGGGCTCGACTTGGTGATCTGTAATGTCCTCCATTGAATAACAGGAGAATGTTTTTGTAACCACAGCACCCCTAGCACCACGGGGTGGACGGCCTTCTCCAGGACCAAGAAGGTAATCTCCTCCAAATGGATCGCCCCGGTGCGCAGAGTTATAGGTTCCGTGGAAGCGGAGATACTCCCAGGAAGGAGTGTTCCCCGAATGGACGTAATCTGTAGCAGAACCTCTCGGGGAACCATGGGAATCTGCAGCTGGTGAACCAGATCCTTCAGAATGAAGTTATCTCCTGCCCCCGAGTCCAGAAAGGCGAGAGTCTCAAAAGTCCCACCTGGGTATTCCAGAGTAACTGATATAGTACATTGAGGAGCAGTATTGGCGCAACCTAGGAGTAGCTCCTCACAACCTCCTAGGCTCTGGCGTTTTCCAAGCGTTCATTGCAGCGAGCCAGAAAGTGATCCTTCTGACCGCAATAGAGGCATAGACCCAGGGTTCGACGGCGTTGCCTCTCCTCCACAGAGAATGGCGTACGTCCCAACTGCATGGGTTCCTCGGTGGCTACCTCCTGACATGCGGTCCCTGAAGCGGAGGCCGAGGCTAATGGTCTGGAGAACGCAGGAGCCAGCGGCACAGTACACCGCACCAGTCGGCCCTCCTTAGCCCTCTGCTGGATACGACGGTCGATTCTCCCTGCTAAACCTATGAGACTGTTAATATCCTCAGGAATGTCACGGGCAGTCAGTTCATCCTTGATGCATCCTGCCAGGCCTTCCACGAACACCCCTCGAAGGTTATCGTCCCTCCATCCTACTTCGAGGGCTAGGGTGCGAAATTCCATGGCGTACTCGGCCAGAGAGCGGGACCCTTGGCGTAGCTGTAGTAACTCTGAGGTGGCCGTGGACAGATGACCCAGCTCATCGAAGGTCTGTTTAAAGCTGTAGAGGAACTGCGGCAAGTTGTTTAGCAGAGGATCATTTCGTTCCCAGAGCGGGGAGGCCCAAATTAAAGCCTTCCCATCCAATAAGGACAGGATATAGGCCACTTTTACAGAGTCCAATGGGAACTGACTGGGCAGCAGAGAGAACCTGATGAAACATTGGTTCAAAAACCCATGGCAGGTCTTATCCTCCCCGGAGTAGCAGGATGGTGCAGGCAATTGAGTGGACAAGCCAATGTTCACCATAGGTGCAGGTGGCAAAGCTTGAGGTGGATCTAAAAGCACGGCGTCCAGCCGATTTGCAAGACGCTCCACCGTAGCAGCAAGCACATCCAAGTAGTGTTGCTGCTGTTGGATCCGTTGGGCCATTCTGGGAATGGCCTGAAGACCAGCCTGGTCCGCCGGGTCCATGGCCTTGCAAACTGTTGCGAGAGTAACAGTGGACTCTTGAGCCGGCCTGATGGAGAGAGAAGATGATGGAAGAAGGAGTCTCCGTGGAGCGAATACAGGCCGGGAGACGGATGCTGGTTGAGCGAGGAGAAGCTCTTCACCCTGGAAGCCCGGATCCCCCCGGGAGGAGCCCTTGAGGATCCAGGCCGCTGGGACAGGTGATTGAAGAAGAAGACTTCACCCTGGAAGTCTGAGACTCCCCCCGGGACGAGCCCGGACCGCTGGGGCTTAGGCGAGCAGCAATCTGAAGAGACGATCCGAGGTCAAGGCAGGCGGCTTGCGAGCAGAGTCAGACAGGCAGAAGTTGGTACCAGGGGAGCAAATTGGAAGATTTGGGAAGGTCCGGAACTGGAACTTGAAGCGGAAGAAACTGGAATTGGAACTGAAAACAGGGTCCGAACCTGGAACTGGAGACAGGATCTCAGAGAATACAAACAATGTCCGCAGCACACTGCAACAGGAAAGCAAGTAACCTTGTTGCAAGGCACTGACTCTCCCTCGTGGGGACGCCGCCGAACAGGTCGTGCAGGCCCGCCCGGCTGCGGCGAGTGCCACTCGAACCCAGGCCCGAGGAGCGGCGCTCCGGCAGACAGACCCTGGACCCCCGGAAGGAGATGTCAGGTCCCGGTTGCCCGTGCTGCGACCGGGACCTCAAAAATTGGCTGGAATTTATAAAGCCTTTTCTGATTGGCTGTTTTAAATCTCGAATTTTGATTGGCTAAGTATCCTTTTTGATTGGTCTTTTTTGTAATAAAGCATGGAAGAGCTGGAGTGTTTGTTTGTAGATGCCAATTTGTTGTGAGAGAAGAAAGAGTGAAACATTTATATTGCTGGTATGTAATTATTTTATAAAGAGTGATATGTTTAAATGTTGATATTTTTAAATTACTTTCTTGTGTTTTTGAAGAAATATATTGCCCCTGATGAAGGATCGAAATATGTAGCACATCAGACATCTCACGACATGATATAAATGTTTCTTGATTACTGGCAAAAAAATATATGCACATGCTTTTCTTCTGAAAGTATTTTAAAAGTTTATGGGACTATAAATGATAAAAGGAAAATATGCACTCAAAAATCTTAAACATTTTTCTAGTTTTTGTGGTCACACTTATGAGACCTAGGGGTCAATTTTAAGATCCGCACGTGCGCGACCATGTACGCCCGCACATGGACACGCTGATTTTATAACATTCGCGTGCCGGCACGTGCATGATATAAAATGTCCCAGTCCGCTTCAGTTAAGGAGTGGACTGTAACTTTCCTATCCTTAACTCTACCCTTCCTACCTCTTCCCCTCTCCTCCCCGACCCTTAACCTAACCCTACCTATCCCTAATTTTTTTTATTTTAATACTTACTGCTTCCTGGGAGCAAAAGTAATCTCCATGTGCCGGCTGGCTGCTGGCACACACTTCCCCGAGACAGCGGCTAATAGCACTATCCCAGCCCACCCCCGCCTTGCTCCTCCCTGCCCAGACCATGCCCCCCAGCCCACTCCTTTTGCAAGGCCCGGCACTTTGGCATGTATCATGGGTTACGCACGTGGCCGGGCCCGTCCTAAAATGTGCACAGTGTACGCAAGGCCCAGCCATGCATGTAACACCCGTTTTTTTATGCACATGGTCCTTTTAAAATCAGGCTGAAATTATTTAAAATAAAGGGAAATATCTGTTCGCTGGATAATCCAGCCAAGTTGGGCGAAAGTGTCCTTTAGTGTTTAAAGGTTCCCACATGATGGTCTCTATAATAGCCTTTGGTTCTTTTATGGGTAAGTTTATTATCTCACCTGGGTTTTGTTGGGTCCTTTTGTGGTAACTCTTTTAAAGGCTACATAATGCCTTCCCATTTATGAAGATCCTTAATGCCCATCGCCAGTCACCAATGCACTCAAAACCTTCTCTGCATCAATTTTTTAGTCATGAGTTAACGTTATTTGTGAGGACAGTTCCATCTATTACCCTGTTGTCGGCAGTTTGCACTCCTGAGAATGTCACTGATTTGGCCTTTACAAACTGATCATTTGCCAGGTTATTTGTATCTAGGTATACAATGATATCCAGCTTATCCACCTTTTTCATTTGTTTAGCTAACCTCCAGACCTTCTGGACTTCCATACAGGAAGTTAATTGTAACATAATTAATCATTGTTAATGGACCTTTACTGTAGTCATTCTAAACTTATATTCATGAAGTAGTTGGATTTTGACATGATCACAGGAAAAAAATAACCCAGCAAGCCAAATATAAACAATATTATCTTGTGCTTTACCCCCACTCAGAGGAAAATACCAGCTAGAAAAAGTCAAATAGGCCAATCAGTTTGTCAGTTTTTGTCTTTTTCTAGTGCACATCACCCTCCAGTTACGATAGTTTGGATCAGACCCCCAGTCATTTATTTTCACAGAGACAGAGAGAAAAGATAAAGTGAAAGAGAGAGACTGAGACTTCCTGGTAGAAATAAATAAGCCAAGCCCAACATATATTTAATGCCTTATTACCATTTCAAAAGCAGAGTACATAGCAATCTGCAGAGCTTGCTGTTGCAAATGTGATGCACAAAACTAACAACTTTTTTTTTTTTGCTGATGAGCATCCCTTTGTTTATCATCTCAAACTATTTTTTTTCCTTTTGTGCTGTTACAGTGAATGACAGGGTTCCTTGATAAGGCTTTGTGAAGTTGCTCTACTTTCTGTATGGAAAATGCAGCTCTAACTAAAGGGGCAGAGCCCAGTTAAACAAAGTCAAGTCCTGATTGTTGTGATGAAAGAAAGACCCCCTGGAAGAATCACAGCAATCACAAACTGTACTTCTTTATCATTCTGTTTGATGATTTCGCATTGTCTAGGAGCACTAGATCTTATTAATTGCTATGAAATTTAGCACTTTGTTTCTCTCTTTTTTTTCTTTCACAAGAAGATTTTGTCATGTAACAACTGGCAGTTCCTAGGCTTCATTATCAGGCGGAATAGCACCATTGGGTATATTTTATTTTCCTTTCTTTGGGTGGGGGAGGAGAAAATAGGTTTCTGATATAACGGTACAGGTCCACCAAAACGTGCATGTAATGTAGTAATGGAGAATATGATGTATGTTCCTCAAGCTGCAGTAAAGTATACAAGGTAGGCAGACCTAAGGATGGATGTCTGGGAGCCTTGGACAAAAGCCCTTGACCCCACCTGCCTGAATCTCAAGCTTCCCTTTCAAGATAACTGCTTTCATAAGTGGGTGTGATTGGGCTGCCTGACCATCAGATCGGTACAGTAAAGTGCGGCCGCGGTTACCCTGCTCCTAACTCACCTTCTACTCGTTTTCCGGCCGCGTTAGCCCTTCCCGCTATATACTATCCCCTTTAACTCATCCCTACCGCCTCTTAAAATCCCCGGGTGCCCCCTTCCGCCCGCGGCATGTATATTAAATGTAAACGAGCAAATTAGCTATTCCCTCCCATACAGTAACGCGCGCCCCGACTATCGCTTTTTTACCCTGTCGTTTTGCGCGCGTTTACCCTGCTAACTTACCGCCTACCCTTACCCCAGCGTTAGAGGCAGGGGTAAGGGTAGACGGCAAACTTTCCCCCAGCCCCCGCTCACCTGCCCTGGCCGCGTCCGGTCTCCGGTGCAGACCCAGTCCTGTCCCCTCCTCCCGAAGCAAAAAAAAAAAACCCCCCGAAAAAAAAGTAGCAAGAGAGCGAGGGGAGAGACGGGCAATCCTACGCTCGGGCCTGCAGTCCCTTGTTCTCTCCTCCCGAAGCAGGGCGCGAAAAGCAGCCTTGCTTCGGGAGGAGGGGGGGCAGTTTAAAGCGATGAAGCGACTTACTTTTGCAGACCCCCCTCCGGACATCAGCGACGACGACCAGGCAATCCTAGGCTCG
This sequence comes from Rhinatrema bivittatum, assembly GCF_901001135.1. Lineage (NCBI taxonomy): Eukaryota > Metazoa > Chordata > Amphibia > Gymnophiona > Rhinatrematidae > Rhinatrema > Rhinatrema bivittatum. The sequence goes on along the minus strand of NC_042623.1, from coordinate 217,625,221 downwards.
AGCCTGCTAGCCCCTTCTCCTCTCCTCCCGAAGCAGGGCGCGAAAAGCAGCCTTGCTCCGGGAGGGGGGGGGGGCAGTTTAAAGCGACGAAGCGACTTACTTTTGCAGCCCCCCCCCGGACATCGGCAATGACCGCGGCTTCAGCCTCCAGCTGTCAGACAGACGCATCGCACGTGGGAAAGCGGCCCCTATGCGTGCAATTGGCTGCTCAAGACGTGACATCACATGCCGTGACGCCAAACGTCGTGACGTCACGTCTTGAGCAGCCAATTGTCATTTCAAATGTCATTTGAAATGACATTTGAAATGACAGATACCAGCGTGGCCGTGAAGCGTTAGGCCCGCGCACCCACGATACTGTATAGGCGCTCTATACAGTAAAATGGGTTGCGCGGGCCTAACCGTCGCCTAACGCTTCGCAGACGCGGCATGCATTTGCATGCAATTTGAAGAGAGTATCAAGCGGTAGGTGAAGAGAACTGTGCGTGCGGGGAACGAGGGTGCGCCTGGCACTTCCGCACTCTTTCTAACGCGGCATAACTGTATCGACCTGTATGGTGGAAACAAGAAGGCTATTAGAAATAAAAGGAATGAAGAAGAAAAACCAGGAGGACAAAAAGAGAAAGCTAGTGAAGTACAAAAGAAGAGTTAAAGAACTTTTACTGGTCAGAGAGCCACATTGTTACTTCAGCAAGTAGGATGAACTGAAAAACTCCTGTGCATACATTGGGCTTGTAGTAACCTCTGTCCCTGGGCAATCTCATCCATCTAGAAACCCGTTCACCTATTGGTTTCTAAATTTTCCAAAGAAACTCTTCAAGAGTTGCAACCTGACTGCTGCTCAGCCATTTCTGATCCAAGCATGAGATAAGTAAATATGAGATACACTCTCCACTTTAGATATATTTAAGATGATTGAATGATGAATGTATATGAAGATAACATGAATAGACAGTAGCCTGGGTTGAAGCCTTAAGGATTGGAGCTACTGCTCACGTTTCCTGCTTATGCTAATTTAACCCTTTTTGTGTTTTTTAGGGTATGGATTCCTAGCTGTGAATTTATTTTAAAGTTGAAAATAGATTGATGTAACTAATTTCTATAACAAATTATGCAATTTGAAATTAATGTTTTCTTCTGGGGATTTGTTTAGGTTTTTTTTAAGCCAATTTCTCTGTTTTGTCAGGGGCCACAATACTGCAATTTTAAATTTTCATCTATCAAGATCTCCCCAGGAAGCACCATGGGTTCCGTGTAAGTTGTAAAGAAGCGAGAAGTGAAACAGAAAGTTATAACATTGTCAATAAACTTTGGTAAAAAGATTAATTTTATTTTTCAGTGTAGAAAGTTGTCTAAGCTATACATCAAAGCAAATTATAACCCTTGGACTATCAAAGCAAATTATAACCCTTGTACATCACTGCTATCAGAAAAACACATCCTTGGGACCTCCAAGATTTAGACTGGTTTAATGGTTTAATGGAACAAAATCAGCATGGCTTTACCCAGGGCAAGTCTTGCCTCACAAATCTGCTTCACTTTTTTGAAGGAGTTAATAAACATGTGGATAAAGGTGAACCGGTAGATATAGTATACTTGGATTTTCAGAAGGCGTTTGACAAAGTTCCTCATGAGAGGCTTCTAGAAAAAGTAAAAAGTCATGGGATAGGTGGCGATGTCCTTTCGTGGATTGCAAACTGGCTAAAAGACAGGAAACAGAGAGTAGGATTAAATGGACAATTTTCTCAGTGGAAGGGAGTGGACAGTGGAGTGCCTCAGGGATCTGTATTGGGACCCTTACTTTTCAATATATATATAAATGATCTGGAAAGAAATACGACGAGTGAGATAATCAAATTTGCAGATGATACAAAATTGTTCAGAGTAGTTAAATCACAAGCAGATTGTGATAAATTGCAGGAAGACCTTGTGAGACTGGAAAATTGGGCATCCAAATGGCAGATTAAATTTAATGTGGATAAGTGCAAGGTGATGCATATAGGAAAAAATAACCAATGCTATAATTACACAATGTTGGGTTCCATATTAGGTGCTACAACCCAAGAAAGAGATCTAGGTGTCATAGTGGATAACACATTGAAATCATCGGTTCAGTGTGCTGCGGCAGTCAAAAAAGCAAACAAAATGTTGGGAATTATTAGAAAGGGAATGGTGAATAAAACGGAAAATGTCATAATGCCTCTGTATCGCTCCATGGTGAGACCGCACCTTGAATACTGTGTACAATTCTGGTCGCCGCATCTCAAAAAAGATATAATTGCGATGGAGAAGTTACAGAGAATTGATGAATGATAAGGGGAATGGAACAACTCCCCTATGAGAAAAGACTAAAGAGGTTAGGACTTTTCAGCTTGTAGAAGAGAAGACTGAGGGGGGATATGATAGAGGTGTTTAAAATCATGAGAGGTCTAGAACGGGTAGATGTGAGTCGGTTATTTACTCTTTCGGATAGTAGAAAGACTAGGGGGCACTCCATGAAGTTAGCATGGGGCACATTTAAAACTAATCGGAGAAAGTTCTTTTTTACTCAATGCACAATTAAACTCTGGAATTTGTTGCCAGAGAATGTGGTTAGTGCAGTTAGTATAGCTTTGTTTAAAAAAGGATTGGATAAGTCCTTGGAGGAGAAGTCCATTACCTGCTATTAAGTTCACTTAGGGGCTGATTTTAAAAGCCCTGCTCACGTAAATCCGCCCGGATTTACACGAGCAGGGCCTTGCACGCCGGCGCGCCTATTTTCCATAGGCCTGCCGGCGCGCGCAGAGCCCCGGGACTCGTGTAAGTCCCGGGGTTTTTTGTCGGGGGCGTGTCGGGGGCGTGTCGGGGGCGTGTCGAGGGCGGGGCCGATCGACGTGGCATTTTGGGGGCGGGACGCAGCGTTTCGGGGGCGGGCCCGGGGGCGTGGTTTTGGCCCGGGGTGGTCCGGGGGCGTGGCCGCGCCCTCCGGAACCGCCCCCGGGTCGCGTCTCGGCGCGCCAGCGGCCCGCTGGTGTGCGTGGATTTACGCCTCCCTCTGGGAGGCGTAAATCCATCGACAAAGGTAGGGGAGGGGTTAGATAGGGCCGGGGGGGTGGGTTAGGTAGAGGAAGGGAGGGGAAGGGAGGGGAAGGTGAGGGGAGGGCGAAAGAGGGTTCCCTCTGAGGCCGCTCCGATTTCGGAGCGGCCTCGGAGGGAACGGAGGCAGGCTGTGCGGCTCGGCGCGCGCCGGCTGCCCAAAATCGGCAGCCTTGCGCGAGCCGATCCTGGATTTTAGCAGATACGCGCGGCTACGCGCGTATCTGCTAAAATCCAGCGTACTTTTGTTTGCGACTGGTGCGCCAACAAAAGTACGCGAACGCGCATTGTTTTAAAATCTACCCCTTAGAGAATAGCCACTGCCATTAGCAATGGAATAGACTTAGTTTTTGGGTACTTGCCAGGTTCTTATGGCCTGGATTGGCCACTGTTGGAAACAGGATGTGGGCTTGATGGACCCTTGGTCTGACCCAGTATGGCATTTTCTTATGTTCTTATGTTAGACTGGATACTAGGGATGTGCAGAGGGACGCCATATGTTGCATTCATGATTCGGATTCGTCGGGGAGCAGATATGTTGCATTCGGCAGTATGGCGCCCTGATGCATTAATACGGCAATTTCTATTCGTGTCCCAGCTAAAATTAAAATTAACTACAACCCCCCACCCTCCTGAACCCCCCCAAGACTTACCAAAACTCCTTGGTGGTCCAGCGGGGGGTCCGGGATCCATCCGCTGCACTCACACCCTCTGTGCCGGTTTCATCATGGCACCGATAGCCTTTGTCACAGGGGCTACCGATGCCATTGGTCAGCCCCTGTCACATGGCCATTGGCGCCATCATGTGCTCCTACCATGTGACAGGGGCTGACCAATGGCACCGGTAGCCCCTGTGACATAGAATGGCCAAAGGCTATCGGCGCCATTTTGAGTACTGGCATCGAACGGCTGAAGTGCAGGAGGTCGCTCCGGGACCCCCGTTGGACCCCCAGGGACATTTGGCCAGCTTAGGGGGGCCTCCTGACCCCTACAAGACTTGCCAAAAGTCCAGCGGGGGTTCGGGAGTGACCTCCTGCACGCCGACTGTCCGATGCCCGTACTCAAAATGGCGCCGATCGCCTTTTCCCTCACCATGTCACAGGGACCGACGGTCGGTCCCTGTGACATAGTGAGGGCAAAGGCTATCGCTGCCAGTATTCAAAATGGCACCGATCGCCTTTGCCCTCACTATGTCACAGGGGTCTGTGACATAGTGAGGGCAAAGGCTATTGCTGCCAGTATTCAAAATGGCGCCAATCGCCTTTGCCCTCACTATGTCACAGGGGCCGATAGTTGGTACCTGTGACATAGTGAGGGCAAAGGCAATTGGCGCCATTTTGAGTACTGGCATCGGACAGTTGGCGTGCAGGAGGTCTCTCCCGGACCCCCGCTGGACTTTTGGCAAGCCGTGTGGGGGTCAGGAGGCCCCCCAAGCTGGCCAAAAGTCCCTGGGGATCCAACGGGGGTCCCAGAGCGACCTCCTGCACTCCGGCCGGCCGATGCCAGTACTCAAAATGGTGCCGATAGCCTTTGCCCATACTATGTCACAGGGGCTACCGGTGCCATTGGTCAGCCCCTGTCACATGGTAGGAGCACAAGATGGCGCCGATGGCCATGTGACAGGGGCTGACCAATGGCACCGGTAGCCCCTGTGACAAAGGCTATCGGCGCCATGATGAAACCGGCACAGAGGGTGTGAGTACAGGGGATGGATCCCGGCCCCCCTGCTGGACCACCAGGGAGTTTTGGTAAGTCTTGGGGGGGGGGTCAGGAGGGTGGGGGGGGGGGTTGTTTACATTTTTATTTAGGTGGCCGTATAATTCGGGGAAGATTCGTGTATTCGTGGGGAATCACGATACGTTTCGCTTCCCCACGAATACTACGAATAGTGTAATATACGTTGCGGATCGCCAATACGGCGAAAACGAATGCACACCCCTACTGGATACTCTCACTACTTATGCACAGAGGAACAGAGGAAGAAGCTTCGACAAATTATCCATATTCTGTATAGAAATGAACTAAACAGGTTACTGGGAACTTTTAATGAAAATGGATTTTTTTTCTCAGATATCTTGTAAATTTTCTTACTATGGAATAGCTTTGGCACAGTTAATGTCTTTATCATGTTACTAAGTGGAAATAAAGAGCAAAAAGTGGGCTAGCAATGAGACCACATCACTTAATTGATAATGTTTTAAAGAAAAATAAACATTTTAGCTCTTTCCTAATGGCACTATTATGTTTCTGTAGACACAGTTGGTTTCTTTAGTAAAAAAAAAAAATATTCATTAAAGATAACTGAACAAAAAATAAGATCTTGTTAAATAATTGGAGACCTGAAAATGTAGCTCTCATGTTATGATGTGAGCAACCAAACTGTTCTGTTTTAGTAAAATAATTGTGCAATTTAAAAATGAAAGTGCAAATTAATGTGAAAGTTTTTTTTTAGCTAATTCTATTTTTGGTGCATATTCACCCAGAGGTTCTCAGGGAGGACTGCAAACAGATATGAATATTCACGCTGAATATTCATCGGATGTATTTGCATGCATCTGGGCTAAAAACAAAGTTAATGTGCACATATTGGTTGCATTGAAAGATAGACTTGTTTGCAGCCCTCAAGACCCATAGTTGAGAACCCTTGAATTAGCCCATACTGGTGATGATGGCAAAGTTAAAAATATTTGCATGAAGTCTCAGTGTCCCATACAGCTTTATGAGATCTGTTCTTACAGATCTCCAAATGTCTTTGATTATGATGCTATGGTATATAGCACTACTTTTCATCTATATACACACATATATACATAGGGAGGATAATAATGAAAGCCATTTATGGAGGTAAAATGTTGCTTTATCCTTGGAATGGGCTCTTAAATTATTGTCCTCTCTCTATATGGGGAAAAGTATATCAGCAATGTGCATATTTTACCTTTGCATTTTGTAGGCATTCCCAGGGCCTGATTATACTGGGGGAAACACCTATGTGCATAGTTTTGGATATTCAAAACTATGCATTGTTTTGCCTTTAGGGCTTGATTTTCAAAGGAACTTATATGCATTTAATGCTGTTTTATACGTGTAGGTGGAACTTTGAAAATTAATTAAGGGGTTGTGTGTGTGTAAAAGTACCAAATATCCACAGACCTTATCCGTATGTAGGAGGGAGGAATAGATTAGTGGTTAGAGCAGAAGTGGAGGAATAGCCTAGTGGTTACAATGTGGGCTATGATCCAGGGAGACCAGTATTCAAGTCGCTCTTTTGCCTCAGGTACAAGCTTAGATTATAAGCCCTTTGAAGATAGGAAAATACCTACAGTCCCTGAATGCAATCTGCCTTGAAGTGCCAAAAAGAAGAATATAAAACAAATCTAGTCTGGCTGTTTTAAAATTACTCTCTAAAATAATACCTATGCAAACATATGTGTGTACTTTTGAGGGAGGCAATAATCAAAACAATTACCTCCTTAGTTTTACTTTGATTAATATATCTGAAGCAGAAAGCCTTTGAGGGAGTTGGTTCAACTGCTGGATGATCGAGGGGTTAAATGGACACTAAGGGGCACTAAGGGAAGATAAGGCCATCACGAAAAGACTCAACAAATTCTTTGCTTTGGTGTTTACTGAAGAGAATGTTGGAGAAATACCCGTTCCAGAGATGGTTTTCAAGGGTGACAACTCAGATGAACTGAACCAAATAATGGTGAACCTGGAAGATGTTGTAGGCCAGATTGACAAACTGAAGAATAGTAAATCACCTGGACCAGATGGTATATACCCCAAGGCTCTGAAATATCTAAAATATGAAATTTCAGACCTATTTCTATTAATTTATAACTTTTCATTAAAAGCATCTACATACCTGAAGACTGGAAGGTAGCCAATGTAATCCCGATATTTAAAGGGCTCCAGGGGTGATCCGAGAAACTATAGACCGATGAGGCTGACCTCAGTGTCAGGAAAAATTGTGGAAACTGTTATAAAGACTAAAATCATAAAACATTTAGATAGACATGGTTTAATGGGATATAGCCAGCATGGATTTACCCAAGGGAAGTCTTGCCTCACAAATCTCCTACATTTTTATGAAGGGGTTAATAAACATGTGGACAAAGGTGAATCGGTAGATGTGGTGTATTTGGATTTTCAGATGGCGTTCAACAAAGTCCGACATGGGAGGCTTCTAAGAAAATTAAAATGTCATAGGATAGGAGGTGATGTCCTTTTGTAGACTTCAAACTGGTTAAAAGACAGCAAACAGGGTAGGTTTAAATGGTCTGTTTCACAGTGGAAAAAGGTAAACAGTGGAGTGACTCAGGAATTTGTACTTGACCTGTCTTTTTAATATATTTCTAAATGCTCTGGAATGGGGTACAATGAGTGAGGTTATCCAATTTGCAGATGATACAAAATTATGCAGACTAGTTGTTGCGCGCCCCATCCACGCCCGGCCAATGCACAGGCCTGCTCACCTTGTTAGCTCCTCTGCAGGTCACGGGTCGGCCTTCCCAGTGGCAGCCGTGAGCTTCTCCAGACCTTGGCGTCCCACGGCAGCAGTCACCGGGCCTTCTACTGCGCACCAGGCCTCACGCCAAAGTTCAGCGCCCCCAGTGGGATTGTCCACGCCCCTAAGCTCGCGCGTGCGGACCGCCCGGCCTCTTGTAGGGCCAGGGGCAGGTTCTAGCTCCGTGGCGCGCTCTGATTGAACGTACGATATAAGGAAGTCCCTGCCTGCACTTCCTTGCCTTGGCAATCGGGTCGGCACTGTAAGTGTACTAGTTTGCCTCTGCGTTCACAGTCTTGTTCCAGTCTTGTTCCAGCCTTGTTCCAGTGTCCTACTGTTCTAGCGTCCTACTGTTCCAGCCTTGTCCAGTGTCCTTCTGTTCCAGCATCCTTCTGTTCCAGCGTCTGTCTGTCCTGTCTCCCCAGGTAGTAACCTAGGACTGTCTCTCTGGTACTGATCTCGGCCTGCTCCTTGACCATTCTGTTTACTGCCTGGATCCTGACCTCTGCCTGCCTTGTGACTTCATCTGACCTCTGGAACCTGACCCCTGCTTTGTTGACTACTCCTTGGACTGATCCTCAGATTCTGACCCCAGTTGCCAATGACCACATCTCCTGATCCTGGCTTGTCTCTTGCCTTGTCATCAACTACACTGTACTGGCCTTCCTTACTCCTCCAGATTTACAGCCTAGAGTCTGACCTCGCTCCCTTGTTGTTCGTGGGCACGCCTTTCTACTACCTCTCCGGGAGACCCTGCGAGGCCCACCTAAGTCCAAACGGCCTAGGTCCCTATGGGCTCCACCTGGGGGGACTGTGGGCTTCCAGTGGTGAAGCTCATCCTAGCCTATGTCTCCTCCTGTGCTCTTCCCCCTGGGGGCAGGTGCTTCCTGGTCCCTACCAGGGAGCCGTTCTCCACTTTTCCAGGACAAGGTCCACCTACAAGCGCAACAGTAGTTAAATCTCAAGCAGATTTTGATACCTTGCAGGAGGACCTTGTGAGACTGGAAGATTGGGCTTCCAAATGGCAGATGAAATATAATGTGGACAAGTGCAAGGTGAAGAAAATATAGGGAAAAATAACCCTTGCTGTAGTTACACAATGTTAGGTTCTATTTTAGAAGTTACCACCTAGGAAAGAGATCTATGCATCATAATAATACATTGAAATTGTCTGCTCAGGCTGCTATGGCAGTCAAAAAAGCAAACAGAATGTTAGGAATTATTAGGAAGGGATTAGCAAATAAAATGGTGGATGTCATGACTCCTCTGTATCATTCCATGGTGAAAACACACCTTATTTATTTATTTATTTAATTTATTTAAGGCTTTTATATACCAACATTCATTGGGAATATCACATCGGTTTATATTCAAACATTAACTAAGCTTAAAACGCTTTACAGAGAACTAAATAAAACAACAACCTAGAACTGAACGAGGAGGAGGGACTAGGGTGTACGGGGGGGGGGGGGGGGGGAGGGCGGGGGCTAACTTGATTAACTTGAATACTGTGTGCAGTTCTGGTTGCTGCATCTCAAAAGCAATATAATTGCACTGGAGAAAGTGCAGAGAAGGGCGACCAAAATGATAAGGGGCATGGAACGGCTCCCTTATCAGGAAAGGCTAAAGAAGTTAGGGCTGTTCAGTTTGGAGAAGAGACAACTGAGGGGGAATATGATAGAAGTCTACAAAATCATGAAAGGGCTTGAACAGGTTAATGTAAATTGGTTATTTACTCTCTTAGATAATAGAAGGATTAGGGGGCATTCCATGAAGTTAGCAAGTAGCTCATGTAAAAGAAATAAAAAAAAATCTTTTTTACTCAGTGCATAGTTAAGCCCTGGAATTCATTGCCAGAGGATGTGGTTACAGTAGTTAGTGTAAATGGGTTTAAAAAAGGTTTGGATAAGTTCCTGGAGGAAAAATCCATAAACTGTTATTAAGATCTATTTAATGTTCGGGTACTATTTAATGTTAGGCCACTGTTTGAAACAGGATGCTGGGCTAGATGGATCCTTGGTCTGACCTAGTATGGCATAATTTATGTTGTTATGTTCTAAGGGTAAAAACTATCTTGAGGTTTTCCTAGACATTAGGAAGTTTAATTATCTACTCCTTAAACACACACATGATTATACTGTATACATACATATAGACACATTCACACACATACTACTACTATTGATTTATATAATGCTGGAAGACATACACAGCACTATATAGAACAAAAAAGAGAAAGTCCCTACGCAAGATATATAGTCAAAACAAATAAGATACTTTGGGTTAATTTCAAGAAGAGAATTATTGGAGTACATACACCCACACACACATAGAGAAATACAGTAAGAATACATGAAGTGCCATGCTGGGTCAGGCCAACATTCATCAAGCTCAACATGCTGTATTCAACATTGGCCAGTCTGGATTACAAGTGCCCAGCAGATACTAGTTGATTTATTTTATTCCCAGGGTTAAGTGATGGCTTTCCCAAGTCTGTCTGGCTAATATATCTACTGCATATAACTATATCTGTATAGATATAGATGTACAATATGCATTCATTTGAAAAAAAAAATAGGAAATTCCAACTATATTTCATAATTCATTTCATGATGTTTTCAAAATGGAACAAAAGAAAAACAAATTTAAATTGGTTTTACTTTTGTTTCATTTAAAAAAAAAGGGGGAAAACATTTCCTATGATGCTGACCCAAGGCTTCCCTGGGGCCAACTCATGATCTCCAAATCCTCCCCAAATTTACTGGAGGCCAGAAACTAGTGCCCCCTTTCTCCATCTGTGGGGGCTCCTGAAGAACAAGAGGAATGCTCACTCATCTTTTTGCCCCTGGGTCATCCTCTAAGTTTCAAATGGTGCCTATCAGTCCTGAGAATGGCACAATAATAACTTCAAAAGGGTGCCTATCTTAGGGCAGGCCAGCAGTATTTTCTTGTATGGCTGTATGTTTGTATTGCTGTATAAGAAAATGACACTGGCCAGCCCTGATAATGTGCCATTATGATGCTACTATGGCCTGGTCGCAATGCCAACTGGCGTCATTTGAAACAAAGTGGTCAATCCAGGGGCAGGATGTGAGCTGGTATCTCTCCTGCCCCTCAGAATCTCCATGAATGGGTTGTGGGGGTCAGGTTTGTCATGGGCTTGGACAAGTGGACAGTTAACTGACAGAGTTAAGGTAGCATATAGATTCGTGAGGTAGAGACGTGGTCAGGCAGGCAAGGTCAAGGCAGGAGGAGCCCGTTCAGAAGCAGGAGAGGAGCAAGGATGAGGGCAGGCAGCAGCCAGAAGCAAGGTTAGGAACCAGGTCCATCGGTGGCAGCATGGGCCTCCTACTTCTTCTACTGCTGGTGGGATCGAGTCCACTGGCAGCAGCATTTTTCTCTTGCTTCTTCTGCCGCCTGTGGGATCAAGTCCATCGTTGGCAGCACAGGTCTCTTGCTTCTTCCGCTGCTAGTGGGATTGGGTCCACCGGCAACAACTCAAGCCTCTCCCTCTCCCGATGCCACCCCACCAGGTATGCTGCCCTATGCAATTCCACGGTTTGCACAACCTGTAGCACCGGGCCTGACAGGAAGCTGAATGTGGGGCAGCACCATGTGGTCAGCAGCATGTTATAAGGAAGTCAGAATCAGGAATGGCCCGACACAGAGGAATGCAGAATCAGAACCTGTTGCTCAGGCATTTACAGAGACGTGAGCTTTCTTTTGTTAGAGCAGTACTGATGTCATCAGAATGTGTGAAAGGAAATCCTGGGTGCTGGACATATAAAACTAGTGAATTGCTAAGGGCCCTTATTCAGAGCAGCAGGATGTGGCAGAGGAGCAGGATGCCGGAAGCTATGCTGGGAGACCCTAGCAGGATGCAGGACAAAGTGGTGGACTCAGAACCATGAGATACAGAATGCAGTGCCAGTGCTAGCTTTTGTGCTACCCTATGCGAACAATTCATTGTCTGTCCCGGGCCCACCAAAACAAAAACGGAGCTCCCTTCAGTGTTACAAACATTTAAAACTGACATCAACTGCCCCCACCCCCAAGTATTAGGTTTTATGGTTTATGGTTTATTGTTTTTATATACCGTCACATCGGCCTGGCCTTCACAACGGTTCACATTGCGTAACATAGAAATAAATACAAACATTTATCAAGTATAGTTGGATCTAAAATCTGTTAAAAGTGCATAAAATATATTTTAGATGCTAAGAACAATAAAAGTTTTTAAATATTAAAAGTCTAGGAAGCCAGAAATCATAACAATTATACATATTAAAATGAAATGAAATATCTTGTGACAGATAAAATAATAAAATTGATAAACAAAACAATAAAACAATAATAACAACCATTTTAAGACAAATTAATTAAAATAAAATATCACTAAAAGAAGTTAAGAAACAGAATTGTGCTGTACTAATAAGTTTTGCCATTCGTTTTCTGCAAATGCGCATTTGAAAAGCCAAGTTTTCAATTCAGTTTTGAATTTTTTCTTATCTGTTTGTAATCGTAAATGTGTGGGGAAAGCATTCCAAAGTTTAGATCCCGCTATTGATACTGCCCGTTCCCTTATTTGGCTTAACCGGGCCAATTTGGTGATTGGTATTGTCAAAAGGCCTTTATTGGCCGATCTTAAGCCTCTTTGCGGAGCATGTATTCTTATTGCAGTGTTCAGCCAATCTGTCTTGTCTCTATATAATATATTGTGGAGAATGCATGTGGTTTTGTACTGTATTCTATAGTTTAATGGCAGGCAATGCAGTTGCTTCAAAATTGGAGATATATGATCTGCTTTCCTACTGCCAGTCAAAACTCGAGCTGCCGCATTCTGTAATATCTGGTGCCCTAGGTGAACCTTATAGCTTTGCACAATGCCCTCCCTCACCCCCAAACTCTCCCCTTGGCCTGCTCCACACATACAGTTAAGAGTTATGCATTTATATTTTACATGAAAAATATCAAAGTACAGTATCGCAAGATGAGAATACAGGAAGTGCTATCACTGCGAGTGTTGAATACCACAGGACCAGCACATGAGGAGGAGTTGCCGGAAGGGCTTCCTCTTCTGCTGTGGCCTCCTACTTCTTCCCTTGCCAGTGGAATTGGGTGCACCTGCAGTATCATGGACCTCCTACTTCTTCTGCAGCCAGTGGAATTGGGTCCATTGGTGGCAGCATGTGCCTCCTGCTTCTTCTACCGCTGGTGGGATTGAGTCCACTGGCAGCAGCAATTGTCTCTTGCTTCTTCTGCCGCCAGTGGGATCGGGTCCACTGATGGCACCCCAGGCCCCGTGCTTCTTCTGCTTCTGGTTGGATTGGGTCCATCGTTGGCAGCACAGGTCTCTTGCTTCTTCCACTGCTAGTGGGATTGGGTCCATCAGTGGCAACTCAAGCCTCACCCTGCTCCCGATGCCACCTCACCAGGTATGCTGCCCTGTGCAATTACACGGTTTGCACACTCTGTAGCACCGGGCCTGACAGGAAGCTGAATGTGGTGCAGCACCATGTGGTCAGCAGCATGTTATAAGGATGAGAGAGCCTAGAGAGGCCCCATTTTGTTAAGTAACAGAAATGAATTAAACATTAGACATGAAATGATACCTGGGAAGGAGCCCACCAATAACAACAACAACAAAAAAGCCCAAATTAAATTTTGGAGGCTACACACCCTTACATACATACTTTCATGAAATACTTACATACATCTATAGCTTATATGTGCACATACAGCCCTTTGAAAATCTACCCTTGAGTTTGGAGAGGAGTCAATAAGGCCTATGGAGGAGGATCTCTGCTGTTTTCGAGGTGTGTCAACTACAGCAGCACAGGGAATTTAGACAAATTTAATGGGAGGAGAATTTGCATTTATCAACCAGGAACTGTGCATGGGTGCACTTGAACTTTTCAACATGACAATGATGTGAAACATAAGGCCACATCAACCCTTCACTGGCTGCAGCAGAAAAAAGTGAAGGTTCTGGAGTGGCCATCACAGTCTCCTGACCTCAACATCATTGAGCCAATTTGGGGCAAACTCAAACATGCAGTTCATGCTAGACAACCAAAGAATTTAGAGGATATGGAGGCTTTTCTTGTGTAGGAGGTAGATCCTTGGGCCCATCAGCAGATGGAGTGGGCTGAAGCTGGAGGCCACAAGAGCTTCACCTATACCAGCCCATGTTTCCCTCGGGTTGAGCCTTCAAGTGCTGGGGCTGGCAGGACTTAGGCGAGCCTCAATGTTAAATACAGGTAGATGGTTCAGCCCAGAGACAGCAGCCAGCTGATGGCATGGTCCTATCCTGGATGGGATATGGAACAGGAACTCAAGCACCAAGGAACAAGAAGGAACTGAACGTGCCTGAGCAAAGGGAGGCCGAAGCCTTAATAGTCCGTATCCAGAGGATAGGCACAGAGGCATCACTGTCAAGCTTGAATGGAAGCTGGCTGCACTTGGAAGGTGTAGCAAGCAACGTGGAACTCTGGACTCAAGAAAGTCTGAGGTGAAGTCTTTCATAGCAATGGTCAAGGCTCGGAGAAGGCAGGCATGGTCAGACTGAGCAATGGTCTTGCACGGAGAAGGCAGTCATGGTCAGATGTAGCAATGGTCAAGGCTCGGAAAAGGCAGGCAAGGTCAGGCGAGGCAGTGGTCAGGCTTGGAAAAGGCATGCAAGGTCAGACGTAGCAGTGGTCAGGCTTGGAGAAGGCAGGCAAGGTCAGGCATAGCAGCGGTCAGAACCAGGAACTCAATCAGCACACAGATGAGACAAACACGGACAGGAACCAGGAACTTGGAGAAACAGGAACACAAAGCAAGGCTCACGGAGAAGCAACAAGTATGAGGACACCTGGAACAGGAGATCAAGGAGACCTGTTGCAAAGGCAACACTTCAGTGCGAGGTCTGAGCATTTAAGCGCTGAGGGAACTGAAATCAGCATCCGGGTTCACGGCCAGGTTCCAACCGCGGGTCCTTTAAAGATTTCACTGGTATGCGTGCGTGCGCCTAGGGAGGGGTGTGGCACCACCGGCGGGGTCTCTCCATGAACCCCGCGGAGAGGCCTGATGGATGGAGACATCTTGTCTAGAGGTCCCAGGAAACAGGGCATGACCAGAGGTGCTGGCGGAAGCCTGAGATCAGGACTGGCGGCCCACCGCCTCCAGCGACAAGGAGCTGGAGCCTGAAGCTTGTGTAGAGAGGTGAGAGGGCCGCACCATGGGGCTGCCACGGGCAGCGAACATAACAGTACCTCCCCTTTACACCCCCCTCCTGGAGGTCGGGGTTTGCTCGAATGGGTATGATGGAAACTCGAGAGGAGGGACTTGTCCAAGATGTTATGAACAGGCTCCCACAAATTTTCCTCGGGTCCATAACCCTCCCAAGAAAGGAGGTACTCCCATTGGTGGCCTTTATGGCGGATGTCTAGAACTTTATGGACCTTATACATCGTATCAGTCTCTGCCACCAATGCAGGTGGGGGCGACAAAACAGGATTAGCAGCCAGATGTCCAAATGATTTCCTTTATTGGGTGGTAACACGAATATATGAACAATGCCCAACTCTGGCCGAGTTTCGCCCTCTTACAATGGGGCTACATCAGGGGCTACAACATACAATAACACATACTTGTAAATAATAAAAAATAATAAGAAGAACATAACTGAAACACACAATTAGAATGGTAACATGAAAATGTGGTGTAGATATTAATTATGACACAGCATGTGAGTGTGAAAAAGAGAACAACAATTGAATTTTGGTCTTTACCTCTACTTGAGTCGTGTTATGATGACAATCCAAGTCTTAAAAAAGACTGTGCAACAAAAGGTCTGTAAATTAAATGTATAAATTCATTGAAAAACAATATTGAATCTTAAAAATTCTAAAAAATATTTATAGACCTTTCAAAAAACATCAAAGCTGGCATGATAGAATTAACCATATTAAAAATAGAGCACTAAAAAAATAATAAAATTATAACAGGTAGTGAAAAGTAAACAAAATAAATAAAATGAAATAAATTACATTTACACCATATCTTAATGTGATTTCCACTGACAAGAAAATTTGTGTGAAAGATGAATTTTTTTAAAAAAAGTTGATGTTATGTATCAATAAATGAGAGCTGCACTCAATATAGGAGTATATACTCACTATTGGAAAGGCTGGTTAAACTCTCAATGACAGCGGTACCTCAGTTTCTTATTTCGTAAACAACACAAGGGTTGCAAATGTGCCGAAATCTTGTTTGGAAAGATTGAAAAATTAAAAAAGAACATACTTCCTACGTGAATAGGCGAATTAAGATTGCAGAAACATATTGACTCTAAATACATATTGTGAAAAAAATTTTTTTAACTATGTGTACGTGTAAAACATGTGAACCAAAATAAAACAATGCTGATTTGACATTATTCAAGACAATTAGCAGGGTTATGATGAATGACTTTTGAAACGGCTCCTGGTTTGAAAAAATAAGTACATAAAGTGAGGAATATAGGTTATATGCAGATGGGTAAGTGTGCTTTAAATTCTACATATGATAAATAAATTGCTACAAAATACGGAATGTATATAAGCTGATTGACTAGAGGATAAAATAGAACATCTATGTGTTGTTTTAAGAAGATCATAAAAAACATTACATTAGCTCATAGAATGCTACTGCTGCCGGTAACTATGAGTGCTTGAATAACTATAAAAGTGCTGCAAAAAAGACGCGGAAGTAGGAACAAAACAAAGAGCTGTAAAATCATTTAGATAACATAAACAAACTTACTCTTTGATGTGGTTGTGAGGACAAACAACAGTATGGCTTTTACTTACTAACTCGAATCAAAACAGGCAAAGATGCCGCGACTGCTCTTTACATCGACTCATACTGCTATCAGTGAATGTGAGTACTTAGATAAATATAAAAGTGCTCTGAAGAAGCGAGTGTAAAACTATAAACCTAAAAAATCATTATATGCAGGCTAAAAAGTAATTTGAAAGACGTGCACAAACTTACTTTTTGATGTGGTTGTGAAAACAAACACAGGCGGCAGTGTGGCTTTCCCTTGTTAACTCGAATCAAAACAAACAAAAAAGACATGGCTGCTATTTAAAGAGGCTGAAGCGCGCCAAAATGACCTGTCTGTCAAAAGGGAGGGGGCGTGGTGATGAATACCCGTATGTGGAGGAAACTTGATTGCGGCGCATGCGAAAACAACTAGTAGGTAAACTGAACTGCCATGTATGTTGAATGATAGCAAAATGTATCAATAATTGCAAAATGTATCAATAAATAAAAAACTTGATGCAAAGATGAATGAATGAAAATGAAAAATGGGAAAGGATAATGAATGAAAAAATGAAAATAGATAAAATAAAACAATGTGGAATAAAAGGAAAAAAGATTGAATGAACAAGTGAAAAGAACAAGGACTGATTGAATAGAATGTAATGGGAAAACAACTATGGCAATTCACTACCTGTTATTAATTTGAATCATTTTATGATAAATTGTGTTGGATTGTAATAAAAATGTATGAGACTACAGGATATCAATAGATGATAATTGATGATGAATTGTGCTCTAACAAATATTTTAATAACAATAAAATGCCAGCTTTTAAGAACAATAAAAATGAATAATAAAAATGTCAAATACTAAAAAATATGAAGCAGAGGTAAAACAGAATAAATAATGAATAAAAATGGTGATAAATACTAAAATCACAGAAAAACAGAGTAATCAATATCCAAATTTAAGCCATGTGGTGCTGTAGTTTTAAAATCAAATATGAATTTTTGTTCTAGTTGTAGCAATCTAGCGTCTAAATCACCTCCTCTCCAATTTGAAAATACTTGTTGTAGTACACAAAATCTATAATCTTCAAATTTATGGTTTTTCTCCAAGGAGTGTGCTACTAATGGTTTGGTTTCTATTTTTCTATTTATGCTGCTCTTATGTTCGATGATTCTTTTGTTCAATTGTCTGATGGTTTTGCCAATATAGATCTTATTACATGGACAAAAAACAACATAGACTACAGCTTGGCTCTTACAATTTGTGAAATTTTGAAGTTTGAATTGTTTGTTACAACCTGGAATAGTCAGAGTGTCTGTTTTTAAATTAACACCACATATGGAGCAATTTCCACAAGGACGGTGGCCAGGTGGCCTTATATCTTTTGGACGTGTAACTGGTAAAGCCGACGGAGAAATATATTCCTTAATGTTTTTCTCTCTCTTGTTTGCAATCATAAGGTTTTTGCCTTCAAAACAAGGTAACATTTGTAATACTGACCAATGTTTTTTCAAAATATTGGTGACCTGAAAAGACATATGTGTGTATGTGAGAGGGCATACTATACGTTCATTGCCTTTTTTCTCCTGGTATTGTAGTAGAGTACTTCTTTCCATATGAGATGCTCTTAAAAAACCTGCATTGATGTGCTTCTTTGGATAACATTTTTGAACAAACCTATCAGACATTTCTTTGGATCTTTTTAGAAAGGTTTCCTCGTCTCCACATATTCTTCTGAGTCTCAAAAATTGTGAAAAAGGCAAATTTCTTTGGAGTGATTTATTATGACAACTGTCATAATGTAATAATTTATTGGTATCAGTCGATTTTCTAAAAATATCAGTAAAAAAAGAACCTTTATTAAAAGAGACTAAAATGTCTAAAAATGAGATCTGATTAGGACTAAAAACAAGACTAAAATGCAGATTAAAATCCAAATTGTTGAGCCAAGTATAAAAAAGCTGTAATGACTCCAAACTGCCCTTCCATATCACAAAAATGTCATCTATGTAGCGTTTCCAAAATAAAATGTTAGATTTATATTCATGTTCTCTTAAAAACAATTCTTCAAACCTTGCTACGTATAGATTTGCAATGGACGGAGCCATGGGAGAACCCATGGCTACGCCTTTAATCTGTTTAAAAAATTTTTGATTAAAAGAGAAAAAATTATACTTTAAAGGAAACTCCGCTAGGTCTATTAAAAATTGATTTGGTATTCTTGAGTGTGAATTGAATTCTAAAATCTGTTTCAAAACAATGTTCAATGCTGCGTCCTGTGGGATATTAGTATACAAGGACTCTATGTCCATTGTTACCATTAAAATATCATCATCTAAATTTTTAAAATCACTTAAAAGATTAATAAAATGTGTGGAATCTTTGATATATGATGGAATCTTTTGAACTTGCGGTTTTAAAAATTTATCTAAAAAAATGGCGAGAGGTTCTAGGAGAGAGCCATTGGCTGAGATAATAGGTCTTCCAGGAGGATTAGTAACTGACTTATGAATTTTCGGTAAAATATATATAGTAGGTATTACGGGATGTTTAACTGTTAAAAAATCAAATTCTTTTTTGGTAAGGAAACCAGCTTCTTTGGCTGTAGATAGCAAATTGTCAATATCTGTTTTGAGATGCATTGATGGATCTTTGTCAAGTTTCTCATAGAAATTGTGATCGGACAATTGTCGGTCTATTTCTTTAATATAATCACATCTGTCCATTAATACAATACACCCACCTTTATCTGCCGGTTTTATCACAACATTATTGTCTCTTGCAAGTGTGACCAAAGCTTCATTTTCTTTAATTGACAAATTATAATATTTCTTTTTGGATTTAGAATCTTGTTCTATCTTATTTAAGTCGTGCAAAATCAATTTTTCATATGTATCGATAACAGGATTATTGCTATTGGTGGGAATCCATTTGCTGGGATTTTTTACAATGGAAATGTCTTGTCCGATAGTAGGTTTGTCTGAGAAAGACTCAATGATTTTCAATTTCCTGGTAAACTTAAAAAGTTCAACCCGAGTTTTGAATGCATTATAGGCGGGGGTGGGAACAAAAGATAAACCTTTCTGTAATACCTTCTCTTCGTCTGATGTCAAATTACGAGATGAGATATTGACAATGGTATTATTGTCAGTGTTTTTTAAAATATCTTCAATAGGTTTTTCTAATAATGGTAGTTGTACTGATTGCGTTGTGGATACTGAATGTATCTCCCTCTCCCTCTCCCTCTCCCTCTCCCCCTCCATGTACCTCTTCCTCTTAAAAAAGGACTCTCAGTGTTGTTCTGTGGTAAATTCTCCGTGGTAGAGTCCCTTCTCCATAATTTACCAACCTCTTGTACTCTATTCTCTGATCTACCACTTATCTCTCTAGGGATCTGACTAGTTGTGTCTGAATATAATGGTGCGGAAGGATCTATTTCAGAATCAGTATTGCTGCGTATCCTTTTCGCATTCCTATCTTGATTAGGACTTCCATGTGTTCGTTTGTCTTTACGTTCCTCATTTTGTTTTTGAAAACCTACCTTCGGTAGTTGGTATGTTTGTTCTTTCCTGGGAAAATTTTTTTCAGGTAAATGCCAACTGTATATTTTCTTGTTCTTATAATCTCCCTCATCACGTTTAAATTTTTCATATTTTACATTCTTTAAATCATTTGTAAAACTGTCTAAATTTTTCTTATAATCTTTATAAATGATATCGAAACACAAGTCATTCTGTTGTAAATATTCTAAATGTTCATCTAGTGTCTGTTTTAATTTCTCTTCTCTTTTCTTGGATGTTTTTATAATCAAAATCATGAGATCTAGCGAACATTTATTAAGAATTGCTTCCCAAGAGGTCATGAAATCAGAATCTTCTTTGTACATGGTTGGAGGTTTGTTCACTCTCAAGCCTCTAGGTATGCGCTTATACCTACAGTAATCCAAGAGGGTCGAGGCATGCAGGTTGCTTCTGACTAGGCCTTTGCTTGTGTTGATAGTCTCTTCCCATTTTTTAATGAAATCCTCAAAGCCATTGTTGTCTTTAAAGAAAGGTTCTTCAGGTAATAGTTCATTAAGATGTCCATCATTGAAACTTAAAATGTCTTTCCACGGGGAAAAGGACATGATCCTCAAAAGTGAAGGACTGAAGAAACAGCAAGGAAGGCTGTCTAACAAAGCCGTGAGGGCGACAAAACAGGATTAGCAGCCAGATGTCCAAATGATTTCCTTTATTGGGTGGTAACACGAATATATGAACAATGCCCAACTCTGGCCGAGTTTCGCCCTCTTACAATGGGGCTACATCAGGGGCTACAACATACAATAACACATACTTGTAAATAATAAAAAATAATAAGAAGAACATAACTGAAACACACAATTAGAATGGTAACATGAAAATGTGGTGTAGATATTAATTATGACACAGCATGTGAGTGTGAAAAAGAGAACAACAATTGAATTTTGGTCTTTACCTCTACTTGAGTCGTGTTATGATAAAACCGGCAGATAAAGGTGGGTGTATTGTATTAATGGGTGTATTGTATTAATGGACAGATGTGATTATATTAAAGAAATAGACCGACAATTGTCCGATCACAATTTCTATGAGAAACTTGACAAAGATCCATCAATGCATCTCAAAACAGATATTGACAATTTGCTATCTACAGCCAAAGAAGCTGGTTTCCTTACCAAAAAAGAATTTGATTTTTTAACAGTTAAACATCCCGTAATACCTACTATATATATTTTACCGAAAATTCATAAGTCAGTTACTAATCCTCCTGGAAGACCTATTATCTCAGCCAATGGCTCTCTCCTAGAACCTCTCGCCATTTTTTTAGATAAATTTTTAAAACCGCAAGTTCAAAAGATTCCATCATATATCAAAGATTCCACACATTTTATTAATCTTTTAAGTGATTTTAAAAATTTAGATGATGATATTTTAATGGTAACAATGGACATAGAGTCCTTGTATACTAATATCCCACAGGACGCAGCATTGAACATTGTTTTGAAACAGATTTTAGAATTCAATTCACACTCAAGAATACCAAATCAATTTTTAATAGACCTAGCGGAGTTTCCTTTAAAGTATAATTTTTTCTCTTTTAATCAAAAATTTTTTAAACAGATTAAAGGCGTAGCCATGGGTTCTCCCATGGCTCCGTCCATTGCAAATCTATACGTAGCAAGGTTTGAAGAATTGTTTTTAAGAGAACATGAATATAAATCTAACATTTTATTTTGGAAACGCTACATAGATGACATTTTTGTGATATGGAAGGGCAGTTTGGAGTCATTACAGCTTTTTTATACTTGGCTCAACAATTTGGATTTTAATCTGCATTTTAGTCTTGTTTTTAGTCCTAATCAGATCTCATTTTTAGACATTTTAGTCTCTTTTAATAAAGGTTCTTTTTTTACTGATATTTTTAGAAAATCGACTGATACCAATAAATTATTACATTATGACAGTTGTCATAATAAATCACTCCAAAGAAATTTGCCTTTTTCACAATTTTTGAGACTCAGAAGAATATGTGGAGACGAGGAAACCTTTCTAAAAAGATCCAAAGAAATGTCTGATAGGTTTGTTCAAAAATGTTATCCAAAGAAGCACATCAATGCAGGTTTTTTAAGAGCATCTCATATGGAAAGAAGTACTCTACTACAATACCAGGAGAAAAAAGGCAATGAACGTATAGTATGCCCTCTCACATACACACATATGTCTTTTCAGGTCACCAATATTTTGAAAAAACATTGGTCAGTATTACAAATGTTACCTTGTTTTGAAGGCAAAAACCTTATGATTGCAAACAAGAGAGAGAAAAACATTAAGGAATATATTTCTCCGTCGGCTTTACCAGTTACACGTCCAAAAGATATAAGGCCACCTGGCCACCGTCCTTGTGGAAATTGCTCCATATGTGGTGTTAATTTAAAAACAGACACTCTGACTATTCCAGGTTGTAACAAACAATTCAAACTTCAAAATTTCACAAATTGTAAGAGCCAAGCTGTAGTCTATGTTGTTTTTTGTCCATGTAATAAGATCTATATTGGCAAAACCATCAGACAATTGAACAAAAGAATCATCGAACATAAGAGCAGCATAAATAGAAAAATAGAAACCAAACCATTAGTAGCACACTCCTTGGAGAAAAACCATAAATTTGAAGATTATAGATTTTGTGTACTACAACAAGTATTTTCAAATTGGAGAGGAGGTGATTTAGACGCTAGATTGCTACAACTAGAACAAAAATTCATATTTGATTTTAAAACTACAGCACCACATGGCTTAAATTTGGATATTGATTACTCTGTTTTTCTGTGATTTTAGTATTTATCACCATTTTTATTCATTATTTATTCTGTTTTACCTCTGCTTCATATTTTTTAGTATTTGACATTTTTATTATTCATTTTTATTGTTCTTAAAAGCTGGCATTTTATTGTTATTAAAATATTTGTTAGAGCACAATTCATCATCAATTATCATCTATTGATATCCTGTAGTCTCATACATTTTTATTACAATCCAACACAATTTATCATAAAATGATTCAAATTAATAATAGGTAGTGAATTGCCATAGTTGTTTTCCCATTACATTCTATTCAATCAGTCCTTGTTCTTTTCACTTGTTCATTCAATCTTTTTTCCTTTTATTCCACATTGTTTTATTTTATCTATTTTCATTTTTTCATTCATTATCCTTTCCCATTTTTCATTTTCATTCATTCATCTTTGCATCAAGTTTTTTATTTATTGATACATTTTGCAATTATTGATACATTTTGCTATCATTCAACATACATGGCAGTTCAGTTTACCTACTAGTTGTTTTCGCATGCGCCGCAATCAAGTTTCCTCCACATACGGGTATTCATCACCACGCCCCCTCCCTTTTGACAGACAGGTCATTTTGGCGCGCTTCAGCCTCTTTAAATAGCAGCCATGTCTTTTTGTTTGTTTTGATTCGAGTTAACAAGGGAAAGCCACACTGCCGCCTGTGTTTGTTTTCACAACCACATCAAAAAGTAAGTTTGTGCACGTCTTTCAAATTACTTTTTAGCCTGCATATAATGATTTTTTAGGTTTATAGTTTTACACTCGCTTCTTCAGAGCACTTTTATATTTATCTAAGTACTCACATTCACTGATAGCAGTATGAGTCGATGTAAAGAGCAGTCGCGGCATCTTTGCCTGTTTTGATTCGAGTTAGTAAGTAAAAGCCATACTGTTGTTTGTCCTCACAACCACATCAAAGAGTAAGTTTGTTTATGTTATCTAAATGATTTTACAGCTCTTTGTTTTGTTCCTACTTCCGCGTCTTTTTTGCAGCACTTTTATAGTTATTCAAGCACTCATAGTTACCGGCAGCAGTAGCATTCTATGAGCTAATGTAATGTTTTTTATGATCTTCTTAAAACAACACATAGATGTTCTATTTTATCCTCTAGTCAATCAGCTTATATACATTCCGTATTTTGTAGCAATTTATTTATCATATGTAAAATTTAAAGCACACTTACCCATCTGCATATAACCTATATTCCTCACTTTATGTACTTATTTTTTCAAACCAGGAGCCGTTTCAAAAGTCATTCATCATAACCCTGCTAATTGTCTTGAATAATGTCAAATCAGCATTGTTTTATTTTGGTTCACATGTTTTACACGTACACATAGTTAAAAAATTTTTTTTCACAATATGTATTTAGAGTCAATATGTTTCTGCAATCTTAATTCGCCTATTCACGTAGGAAGTATGTTCTTTTTAAATTTTTCAATCTTTCCAAACAAGATTTCGGCACATTTGCAACCCTTGTGTTGTTTACGAAATAAGAAACTGAGGTACCGCTGTCATTGAGAGTTTAACCAGCCTTTCCAATAGTGAGTATATACTCCTATATTGAGTGCAGCTCTCATTTATTGATACATAACATCAACTTTTTAAAAAAAAATTCATCTTTCACACAAATTTTCTTGTCAGTGGAAATCACATTAAGATATGGTGTAAATGTAATTTATTTCATTTTATTTATTTTGTTTACTTTTCACTACCTGTTATAATTTTATTATTTTTTTAGTGCTCTATTTTTAATATGGTTAATTCTATCATGCCAGCTTTGATGTTTTTTGAAAGGTCTATAAATATTTTTTAGAATTTTTAAGATTCAATATTGTTTTTCAATGAATTTATACATTTAATTTACAGACCTTTTGTTGCACAGTCTTTTTTAAGACTTGGATTGTCATCATAACACGACTCAAGTAGAGGTAAAGACCAAAATTCAATTGTTGTTCTCTTTTTCACACTCACATGCTGTGTCATAATTAATATCTACACCACATTTTCATGTTACCATTCTAATTGTGTGTTTCAGTTATGTTCTTCTTATTATTTTTTATTATTTACAAGTATGTGTTATTGTATGTTGTAGCCCCTGATGTAGCCCCATTGTAAGAGGGCGAAACTCGGCCAGAGTTGGGCATTGTTCATATATTCGTGTTACCACCCAATAAAGGAAATCATTTGGACATCTGGCTGCTAATCCTGTTTTGTCGCCCTCACGGCTTTGTTAGACAGCCTTCCTTGCTGTTTCTTCAGACCAATGCAGGTGGCACAGGGACCTTCCGGGTAGGCCAGGACAACACTACTGGCTTAAGCAAAGAAACATGAAAGGTATTATGCATACTCAAGGAAGGAGGCAACCGGAGCTCGTAAGTCACAGGTCCGATGCGTCGGGTAATCAGGAATGGTCCAATAAATCTTGGAGCGAATCTCTGTGAAGGAATTTGGAGTCTAATATACTTGGTACTCAACCAGACTTTCTGGCCAGGAAGGAATTCTGGAGCTGCACGGCGATGACTGTCAGCATTCTTCTTGGCCCGCGAAGACTCTGGCGCAGGCGAAGATTTGTCTGTTCCCACAATGTCTTAAGGGTATCCGCTGTAGCCTGGGCTGCAGAAGATGACACGGAGAGAGGTATGGATAATGGTGGTCGAGGTTGTTTCCCGTAGACTATAGAGAATGGTGATGTTCCAGTAGCTGTGGCGATGTGAGAGTTGTGGGAAAACTCTGCCCAGGATAAGAGGTACGACCAGTTGTCTTGTTGGTCATTGATACAGGCCCACAGGAACGCCTTCAGAGAGCGGTTCATCCATTCAGCTTGCCCTTTGGCTTGGGGGTGATAGGCAGTCATGAAGCTGATGTTAATACCGAATTTTCGGCAAAGGGAGCTCCAGTATCTGGCGATGAATTGAGGACCTCGATCGGAAACAATATCCACTGGTAGGCCATGTAGTCTGAAAATGTGATGAAAAAAGAGACGTGCTAGCTCTGCAGATGGTAGGCCCGGAAGAGGTACAAAATGGGCAATTTTCAAAAAACTGTCTATGGTGACCCATATCACGGTATTACCCTTAGAAGGGGGCAGATCAACGATGAAATCCGTAGATAAGTGAGTCCATGGTTCCTCAGGTGCTGGAAGTGTTTGTAAAAGTCCCGAAGGTCGCCCGACTTGGGGTTTTTGCTGTGTTCACACATTACAG
The DNA here is from genome assembly GCF_901001135.1 of Rhinatrema bivittatum. NCBI lineage: Eukaryota > Metazoa > Chordata > Amphibia > Gymnophiona > Rhinatrematidae > Rhinatrema > Rhinatrema bivittatum. The sequence goes on along the minus strand of NC_042623.1, from coordinate 217,599,266 downwards.
GATTCAATATATGCCTTAGCATCAGAGACCAAAGAAGGCCACCAGAAAAACCTCTGGAGCACTGCCACGGTTTGCACACATCCTGGGTGGCCGGAAAATTTGGAGTCATGTGCCCAGCGAAGAACTCTTTCCTGGAGTCATCAGGGCACTACAGTTTTCCCAGTGGAAACTGGATGGGTAGCAGACAAGGAAATACAAGCTGGGTTGATGATGTGAGTTGGATCTTCGGAGATGCCCTCAGGTTCAAAAGACCGGGATAAGGTGTCTGCCAGGAGATTGTTATTCGCAGGGCAGTGGCGGAGCTCGAAATTGAACTTGAAAAAAATAAGGCCCATCGAGCTTGATGGGCATTGAGGTGCTGGGCGTGACTTAGATGTTCTAAGTTTTTGTGGTCAGTGAACATCGTGAATTTATGTTGTGCGCCCTCGAACCATGGGCGCCACTCTTCAAGTGTCAATTTAATGGTGAGCAGTTCACGGTCCCCAATACTGTAGTTCTGCTCTGCCAATGAAAATTTTAAAGAATAGAATGAGTATGGGACTGTGGTGCCAGAAGCAGTGCGCTGACTTAGAACAGCTTCACCTCGACTAAGAATGGACGAGTTGGATCAGGATGACTTAAGCAGGATCCCTTTTTGGAAGGCTTCTTTCAAACGATGAAAAGTGGTAACGGCCTCGGGCGGCCAATTTCATGTATTTTGGTCCTTCCGGGTCAGGGCCTTCAGAGGAGCAGCCAGTGTGGAGTAATGCGGGATAAAGTGGTGATAATAATTAAGGAATCCTAAGAAGCGCTGGAGCGCTTTAAATCCCATTGGTTGTGGCCAATCCTGGATTGCCCTCAATTTATCTGGGTCCATGGAGAAGCCTTGAGGAGAGATTATATAGCCAAGGAATGGTAAACTGGACCTGTCGAACAAACACTTATCCAGTTTTGCAAGGAAGTGGTTTTCTCTTAGGCATTGTAGCACCATTTGTACATTGGCCCGGTGGGTGTCCAGGTCCTTCGAAAATATGAGGATATCGTCTAGATAGATCATGACCTTGATATATAGCAGATCTCTGAAAATTTCATTCATCATCCGCTGGAATACAGCTGGTGCATTGGAAAGGCCTAAAGGCATCACCAAATATTCATAGTGGCCGTCTCTAGTATTAAAGGCGGTTTTCCAGATGTCATCGGGGTTGATTCTCACCAAGTTATACACCCCACATAAATCCAGCTTCATGAAGATGGTAGCACCTTGGAGATGATCAAATAGTTCAGAAATCAATGAAAATGGATATTTATCCTTACGGGTGATAGCATTTAGAACACGGTAATTGATGCACGGTCTGAGTGATCCGTCTTTCTTGGTCACAAAGAAGAATCCTGCTCCGGCGGGTGACATGGATGGATTGATAAACCCTTTTGCCAGGTTCTCCTAAATATATTTGGTCATGGCCTTTGTCTCGGGTAACGACAGAGGATAGGTACATCCACGATGAGGCATGGTTCCAGGAAGAAAGTTGATTGGATAGTCGGACCGATGAAGAGGCAGGAGGAGTATGACGGGGTCACTATGCCAGTCTGAGTAGGTAGAATAAAGCTAGGAACAAATACTCCCTGGAACCAAAGTTCTAGAAGGAGGGGGAAGAAAACCCAGGTGACACAGAGTCAAGGACATATACAAAATGGCTCCGGTGCTACCTTTGCCCTCACTATGTGACATATGAGGGCAAAGGCTAGCGCCGGCGCCATTTTGAATACTGGCAATACGGCCTGAGTGCAGGAGGTCGCTCCTGGACACCCGCTGGACTTTTGGCAAGTTTTGTGGGGGTCAGGAGGCCCCCCTAAGCTGGCCAAAAGTCCCTGGGGGTCCAGCATGGGTCCGGGAGCGATCTCCTGCACTCGTGCCGTCAGGTGCCAGGAACCAAAATGGCGCCGATAGCCTTGCCCTTACTATGTCACAGGGGCTACTGGTGCCATTGGTCAGCCCCTGTCACATGGTAGGAGCACAAGATGGTGCCGGCCATCCAGTGCTCCTACCATGTGACAGGATCCGGCCAATGGCACGGATACCCTGTCACAAGGTAAGGGCAAAGGATGGCCCGGTAGCCGGAGGACGGCCCGGAGCGGGAGATTGCGGGAGATCGCTCCCGGGACCCCCACTGGACCACCAGGTACCTGTAAAAAGGTTTTGGGGGGGTCGGAAGGGTGGGGGAAGCTAAGAGGTTACTTTTAAAGAGTCGGGGTGGGTTTTTTGTTTATCAGCTGGGCAGCCAATAAACAAAACGCGATCGGGCCCAATGGGAAAAAACCCACATGTGAATCCGAACCGATTCCGGTTCCGATTCACATCTCTAGTGAGGACTTAAAACATGCCAGTATTTTAAAATATTTTTTTAAATTTGTGAGGTTAATTCTGTGTGTTAAAGGACACATATTAAATTCGACTGGTCTGGTTTCTGTCTGTATTGCAGTAATTGTTCTCTGTCAGAGTATTTTGCCCTTTTGTATGCTTTTTGAATGACATGTTTGGGATAACCCCTTTCTCGGAATCTATCTTTCAGCATGGATGCTTGATCATGAAATTCTGTATCATCGGAGCAAATCCTACGAATGCGAAAAAATTGCCCAACTGGTAATCCCTCCTTGAAGCGATGGAGATGATGGCTTTCAAAGTGAAGAATATTGTTTCTATCCATGCTTTTCCTGAATAACATGGTACTGATCCCATGAATGTTTTTTTCTGATTAAAATGTCGAGAAAAGATAAGTGTTTGCGATGATAGGATATGCAAAATTTCAAGTGTGAATTGGCTTGATTCAACCATTTATGAAAGAGTAGCAATTGTTCCTCCGTGTGGGTCCATATAAAAAATATATTGTCTATGTAGCGAGACCATAATTTTACATGTTGGAAAAATTGTGATTTATAAACATGGTCTTCCTCAAATTGTGTGACAAATAAATTTGCCACATCAGGTGCTATTGGGGACCCCATGGCCACCCCATGAATTTGTAAGAAAAAGTTTTGTTTGAATACGAAAAAGTTGTTGAATAAAATCAATTCCATAAAAGATGTTAAAAATTCTGATGGAATCCGTTCAGGTCTGTCTCTACATGATAAAATGTTTTTGACCAGAGATAACACTTCGTTTTGAGGCACATTGGTGTATAATGCTTCTATGTCTAGGTTGACTAAAAAATGATCCATAGACATCGCTTCAAGTCTTGAAAGTTTATTCAACATGTCTGAAGTGTCTTGAACAAAGGATATAGCATTTTGGACCACTCGTTGAAGGAACAGATCAACAAATGTCACCAGTGCTTCCAGTATGGAACCATTAGCCGAGATAATGGGCCTGAAAGGAGGTTTAGATAACGTTTTGTGAATCTTAGGGACTCCGTATATGACTGGAGATGTAGGAGAGGAGACGTTGAGAAAATTATATTCTTTAACTGTAAGAAACCCATCCTCTTCTGCGTGATGTAATAATTCTTTGATCTTAATTCGTAGTTCTGGAGGGATCCGATTGGAGGGGAGTATAAGTTTGGTCCCCTAATTGAAGCAATATTTCTTCATGGTAGTCATCATAGTTCATGATGACTATGGCGCCTCTTTTGTCTGCTGGCTTGATTATAATGTTTTTGTTCTTGGCCAATGTTCTAAGTGCATAGTTTTCAGCACTGGATAAGTTGTAAAAAGTCCAATGTTTATTGGACTCTATTGTAAGTGTTCCTTTACCATACGGCAGCCATGACTATTGTTAAACTGTTATCGCTGGGGTTAGTGGACCCTTGGGCCGGCCGTGCGGATGAAGATTGGATGAGAAGAGAACTCCGCTGAGATGATACGGCCAGGAGGCGGCACGGAGCTGGGAGACCAAGCAGGAGCTTCACCACTGGAAGCCCACAATCCCCCCGGGAGGAGCCCGAGAGGACCCGGGCCGCTGGGACTTAGGAGTGGTCTCCCAGAGCAGAAGTCCAGCTGAGTGGAGAACAGTCTGAGGATCAGAACTGGCAGCAGGCAAAGAGACACAGAATACGAACCAAAATCAAGAACCAGGAAGTCAGTCCGAGGACCGGAAAGCAGAAACTGAAGCGGAGACTGGAACTGGCAAGGAAGCTGGATCAGGAGCGGAGGCTGGAACAGGTGAAGAAGCAGGATCTGAAGCGGAGGCGGGAATAGGTGAAGAAAGCTGAATCAGGAGCACAGGACCGCGGTCAGCAACAATAAGTCCTTAGAATGAAGTCTGTTGCAAGGCAACGACTTCAGTCAGACGCCGGGTTTAAATATCCTGCCGGCATCTGATATCATCTTGGGGGCCGGCCTCGGTTTCATGCCCCTGTGCTTCCAACTGCCTTCCCCTTGCATCCATGCATGCCTAAGGGGGGGTGGAGCTCAGAAGCAGAGCTCGGCGGCGTCTCTCTCATGGAGACACGGCCGCAAAGAGGGCCAAGAAGGCCTGAAAAATGCTGGACACAATCGCGGGACCCCAAGGCGGAAGAAGGTAAGGACCCGGTCAGAAGTCCAGCGACTGGGACTGCAACAACTATATCTTAAGCTAGATGCTGTTTGAAAAGGCTTTACATTTTCTTTGTTGCACAGATTAATCCACCGCAGTCTTCAGCTTTAAGTTCCCTGAAGAAGGAGTAAAGCAACTCCGAAACATTGCAGTGTTGTAAGGATCAAGTATCGCTGCATTTCTGGATAACTCATTTAAAGATAAGTGCATCACATATAGCTCCTGTTCAGGGGAATACATCAACCGCAATAGCTCTCACACGAGCACACATGAAGAAGTGACCTCTGATTAAAAAGCCCCAGTGCTTGAAAAGGCTATGACAAAAGCCATGAGTTGCAAAGGGCGCTGTATGATGGTCACTCATTCCACTCTTATATAAATGTGAGCCTCTTCATATAGCGGAATATCTTTATAAGGTTTTGATTCAAGCATTTCCCGCTATCTATCGGGTATTATTTTTCTGACCTATCAGAGCTAAGCATTTTTCTAATGCAGCCAATCGCCGCTCTCACTCAGTGCTCTGTGACGCTATTCCTGATGACGCAGCACTATTTATACGCTAAGCACACGGTGTGCCACGAACTTTCTTTGCGGGAGTGGTCTGGGGAGGTGGTCCTGGGATGGTGGTTTTACTCAGAGCTAGTCTGAGAGTCTCAAATCTGTATTCAATTGCTAGCTACTTTTATATAATTTTCCATTGAAAAAGATATTTGTTCGATTTGGCTGCAGTGCCAACTAGCCATGTTTTTTTTTACTGCACTTTTTTTTATTGATCTGAGACAGTCTCTCTGTCTGTGCCAGAAGCTGATAGCAGTGGCATTTTTCTGCTTATTTTACCCCCTTGGGGTAGATTACAAGCAGGATTTGGGTGTTGTGGGTGGGAGATATATTCAATTGCTAGCTACTTTGATAGAGTTTTCCATTGAAAAAGATATTTCTCCGTTTTTGCTGCTGGGCGCAAGCCATCCTTTTTATTTAACTGCAGTTTTTTTTATTGAACTCAGGCTGTCTCTTTATGCTCTTTTAAGCCAAGACAGTGCACTCACTGGGCATCAGTGGGCATTAGTCAGTTTTTCAGACTCACATATATATTATTGGGACAGCAGTGCTCTCTGAAGCCAAATCCCCAGTGGGCCTCTTTTGTAGCTACAAGCTTGGTGTGTGCATACAGTGGCCCCAGTTTTAGTGTACATCCAGGCACAGCCTCGTGGGCCTGTGGGTACTTTTGCAGACTCACGTATATTGGGACAGCAGTGCTCTTTGAAGCCAAATCCCCAGTGGGCCTCTTTTGTAGTTACAAGCTTGGTGTGTCCACAATACAGCGGTCCCAGTTTTAGAGTACATCCAGGCACTGCCTCGTAGGCCAGTGGGTACTTTGCCCTCTGAATCCAAATCCCGTTGGACCTCTTTTGGAAATAACTTTTAATTGAAATCCCTAATAGGCCATGACATTAAAGCCATAATGTCAGGGAAAGCTAGACGTGGTCGAGTGATTAGGACTGGCAGAGGAGGCACTCCAAAAGGCAGTGCCAGTCCATTAAAGTTAAAAAGGGACCTGTTCCAATCTAAAATCTCTGGAGGGGCAGGCAGTTGCATCTGGAAAAAAAATGAAATTTAAAGATGATGCTTTGCCACTACCTGTTTCTGATCCTGTAGTTTTGGAGGTGAAGGAAGGGGAGGCTGAATCATTCCAGACAAAATGGCAACACCCAAAAGCAGCAGTGCGACAGCTGACTCAACTTAGCATTGACAATGTAGCGCAGGCACTGTTTTGTGAAAAGTTGGCGCTGTGAGCAGGATAGGGTCAAATTAAATTTAAAATTTTTACCCTTCATGGTATCATTGAATAAAAATCAATATTTTGGAGTCATCTGTGTATTCTATTTCTTATATAGTACCAATACCTATACTTTATAAGTAACCATGGATGTAGAAGAAATGAGATTACAACTAGCTGCTCAAGAAGCAGAACTGAGAGTATTAAGATCTTTACAGGAGAGACCCTCAGAAGGTATGCACACTACAGCCATGTATCTTCCCAGAGATAAAAAAAAATTCCAGATTTTACAGGTGTACCAGCATTGCCAAGAGATCTGACAGTAGAAGACTGGATAGAGAGAACAGAAGCAGCATTAAAAGTTCTAAGAATACCTGAAGATCAACTAGAAGTGGTAAGAGACTATGTAATTGGGCAAGCAAGAGACTCTATCAGATTCATGCCTAAGATACAACTAAGAACATTGCAAGACTTATTTAATAGATTAAAAACTATATATGGAGATAAGGTACCTGTGAGTGTATGCTTAGAACAATTCTATATACGGAAACAACAACCAGGTGAAACTAAGAACATTTGGGTATGCTTTACAGCAAAAGCTAATGAGAGCAATAAATTGTGAAGGAGATTGCCTTGTAGATCCTGAAAGGATGCTTAATGATAGATTAGTTGTGGGTATTAGAGATGATAACTTAAGAAGACAAATGTGGCAGTGATTAATGGATCATCCTGAATTAAGTTTTCCAGAATTGTTACAAGCAGCTGTGTTGGGCTGAAGAAGATGAACATCAGATGAACAGACAACCATTAATAATTTTGATGAAGGATAAGATAGAAGTTGCGGTAATATCAATACCAACCACAGAAGTAACTCATTTAGAAAAAGTAACACAAATGTTAGAAACATTAAGTAAACAACAAGAAAAAATTACACAGCATTTAGATGAGATGGACAAATGGAAACAAAAGTAGATCTGTAGGTTCTTATAGAACAACAGATTATGATAGACATAATAATAAACAGTTAGAAAGAACATTATACAGCCCACCTCTTAGAAATGAACAAGGAGAATTAATCTGTTATAAATGTCAAGAACCAGGACATATAGCTAGACAATATAGAAGTGAAAAATTAGTCAGTTACAGACAAATCGATAACAGAAATATGATACAACAGAACCCGGTAATAAAGACACATGTAAGAAAACAAGAAACACACCCACAGAATTTAAGTTCTTCTGATGAATCACCTAGTACTTGAGTGTTACGATTTCAAGTGTCAGAAATTACAAATTTAGATAACAAGAAAAAGGCAGCTTTGGGCAAATGTCCTGTAATAGATATTATACTTTCTGGAGTAAAAACCAGTTGTTATGTAGACACCGGATCTGAAGTTACTACTATCAACGCTTCTTTTTTTCAACAACATTTTGAAAATAGTAAAATTGAAAAAGCTAATTGGATAAAACTAACAACAGTGAATGGAATGGAACTTCCAGTAATTGGCTGCATGGAAGCTGATATTCTTTGCTTAGGACAGCAATTACCTAAGAAATGTGTATTTATAATTAATGATAAAAATGGACAAACAGAAAATGGTATGTCTATACCAGGCATTTTAGGGATGAATGTCTTACAATACTTGGTAGAAATATTTAAAGAGTTATCAGAATTAACAGATAATTCAAATAGAAAGAATGGAATACATAAGATCTGGGCAAATATTACACAACATGTTCCAGGAAAAGTAGGGTATGTAAAACTATTAGGAAATCAAGGTTTTTCATTACCACCACTGTCTGAAAAAGTTGTGCAAGGAAGATGTAATCAGCTGCAACAAAAGTTAAACCTTCCAGTGATAGTAGCATCCACAGAAACCGCTTCATTACCTACTGAATTATTAATTGCAAATATATTAGTGAATCACGAGAAGGGAATTGTACCAATAAGAATGTTGAATGCTGGAACAAGGACTATCAGATTATCTCCAAGAGTAAGAATAGCAGAAGTGAGTATCCCAGAGCAAATAAGCACATTACCATTAGAATTCCAAGATACTGAAAATTCTGTACAAGTGAGACAATGTAAAACTGAAATTGTTTCAAATGAAAAGACTAATCAAGAAATAAATATTCCTATAAAGGTAGAATGGGAAAGTTTAACCTCAGAACAAGCAGAAACATTAAAGAATTTGTTGCAAAAACATCAAAAAGTGTTTTCAAATAGTGATACGGATATTGGTTATACAACCAAAATAGAACATTGTATAGAGACAGGACTATCCACACCGATTAAACAAAAATATAGGAGGGTGTCACCTCATATTTTTGAGGAGTTAAAACAACATGTAAAAAGCCTTGTAGCTTTAGGTGTGTTAAAGGAAAGCAAAAGTCCATGGGCATCTCCTGCAGTAGTAATAAAAAAAAAAAAAAAGATGGAAGCATACGCTTTTGCTGTAATTATAGAAAACTGAACAGTGTCACAGTAAAAGATGCGTACCACCTACCAAGGATTGATGAGGCACTGGATGCATTGAGCCAGGCCACAATATTTTCTTCATTAGATCTAACTTCTGGGTATTTTCAAGTAGCAATGAAGAAAGAAGACCAACAAAAGACTGCAGTAACGACACCCTTTGGATTATTCGAATGGACCCAAATGCCATTTGGCTTATCAAATGCCGCTGTTACATTTCAACGCTTGATGGAGCTTGTTTTAAGTGACTATGTATTTGAGATATTATTATTATATCTGGATGACATATTGATCTTCTGTAAGGATTTTGAATCACACATGAAAAGGTTAGATATAGTATTTACAAAATTAGAAGAGACTGGCCTGAAATTAGTCATCAAAATGTAAATTGTTATGTAAAGAAGTTAAATACTTAGGTCATATTGTTTCTGAACAAGGAGTGATGGTTGACTTAGATAAAACAAAAACGCTAGAAAGTTGGCCAATTCCCAAATCAGTGAAAGAGACTAGACAATTTATGGGTTTTGCTAGTTATTATAGGAGATTTGTACCAGGATTCGCACAAATAGCTTCACCATTACATAAAATAATGGGCAAACTTTGAAAGTCTAATAGAGATGTTCCTTTTATATGGACTCAGGAATGCCAGATAGCATTTGACACACAGTAAAATTAACTTCTGCATCTATTTTAGCATATCCAAGTTTTGATCAACCATTCATTTTAACAACTGATGCAAATACAAGAGGACTGGGAGCTGTTTTGAGTCAAGAACAAGATGGTCAAGAAAGAGTGATAGCTTATGCCAGCTGAGGATTAAGAAAATCAGAAAAAAAGATAAGAATTATAGTGCATTTAAATTAGAACTACTAGCATTAAAATGGGCTGTAACTGAAAAATTCAGAGAGTATTTATATTATAAGAACTTCACCATAAGAACTGACCATAATCCACTGCATTATTTAAATACAGCCAATATGCAAGCAATAGAACTATGTTGGTTGGCTCAATTAGAGGAATTTTCCTTTGAAATATTATATAAACCAGGTGTTAATAATAGAACGGCAGACGCATTATCAAGAATATCAGAAAATGAGGAAGCGGAGTTAGAAGATACAGGAAAAGTATTTTTATGTATTACTCCTGAACAAGTAAGGGAGTTGTTATATGATAAAACAGTTCATTGAGGAGTAAACATACAGCAAATAAGGAGTAAAATTGAAAATATTCATGTTATGATCTGAAACAATTACAAGAGAATGATCAAACTTTACAAAAAATATTGTTGCTGAAAGATCAAGATAAACAATAAAAGTAAATGGACAATAGAAGAAAAGTTGCTTTGGAGGCAAAGACAGAGGTTAAAACAAACAAAAAAAAAAAAAGAATTGTGGTACAGAGTAATACAAAACCTTAGAGATGGAATATTACTATACCAATTCATAGTTCCAAAAGAAATTAGAGAAGAACTGTTAAGAGCAAAACAGGACATATGGAGACAGAAAACACAACAAAATTGTTAAGAAGAGATTATTACTGGCCACAGATGAGAAAAGATGTGAAAAAATGGATAAAAAATTGTAAAAGATATGCATTGTCAAAAGAGGGAAACCCAAAAGAAAGAGCTGAGTTGCACTATTTTGAAGCTATTTATCCATTAGAAATATTAACAATGGATTATACGGTACTAGAAAAAATTTCTAATGGAATAGAAAATATTTTGATACTAACAGATGTATTTACACATTACACAGTAGCAGTACCTACTAGTAACCAGACAGCAATAACAACAGCAAAACCATTAGTAAGGAACTGGATAGAAATATATGGATGTCCAAGTAGAATTCATTCAGATCAAGGTAGAAATTTTGAATCAAAAGTAATAAAATAATTATGTAAAATTTATAATATTACTAAAATTAGAACAACGCCTTACTAGGGATGTGCAGACCAAAAGTTTAAGTTCATAAGTCCATAAGTCGAAAGGGGGTCCCATTTGCGGTCAATATGGACATATGGAGAATTCCATAAGTTGAGTCTATGTCCATATGTGCAAATAAAAATTTAAACCCCTCCCCCGCCTTAATCCCCCCCCCCCCCAAGACTTACCAAAACTCCCTGGTGGTCCAGCGGGGTCAGGACGCCATTCCTGAACTCCTTTGCAAGGAGCACGTGACGTCGGCGTCACGTCGGAGTGACGCAGCATCACGTGATTCCCCTCGGGTTCGCTCCCGGACCCCTCGTTGGGCTCAAAAGGAACTTTTGGCCAGCTTGGGGGGGCCTCCTGACCCCCCCCCAAGCTGGCCAAAAGTGCCTTTTGGGCCCAACGAGGGTTCCGGGAGCGAACCCGAGGGGAATCACGTGACGTCGGCGCCACGTCAGAGTGACGCGGCGTCACGTGATTCCCCTCGGGTTCGCTCCCAGAACCCTCGTTGGGCTCAAAAGGAACTTTTGGCCAGCTTGGGGGGCCTCCTGACCCCCCAAGCTGGCCAAAAGTGCCTTTTGGGCCCAACGAGGGTTCCGGGAGCGAACCCGAGGGGAATCACGTGACGTCGGCGCCACGTCAGAGTGACGCGGCGTCACTCCGACGTGGCGCCGACGTCACGTGATTCCCCACGCGTCCGCTCCCGGACCCTCACGGAACTTTTGGCCAGCTTTGGTAAGTCTTGGGGGGGGGGGGATTAAGGAGGGGTGAGGGGTTTAAATTTGTATTTAGATCAACAATCGCGATTTCCAACGTATTCAACATAGCTATGTTGAATAAGTTGGAAATCCGATCGTTTAGGCCTCATCTTTTTTTTAAGTCAAAAAAAAAAAAAGTTGCGTTTTCCATTTAAGTTCAAAACGAATGCACACCCCTACGCCTTACCATCCTCAAGGAAATCCACATTGTGAGAGATTTAACCGTATGCTTCATGATATGCTAAAAACATTATCATCAGAAAAAAAAAAGAAAGTGGGTTGAATATTTACCAGAATTAGTTTTAGCATATATTCATGCATCAACAAGATATTCACCATTTTATTTAATGTTTGGAAGAAATTCAAGACTACCCCATGATCTACAGTCAAAAGTAGAAAACTTAGAAGATAATAGAAACTTGTATGACTGGGTACTGGAGCAACATAAAAAAATGAGGAAGGCTTGTGAGATAGCTGCGTCACATTCCAGAAATAAATTTGATATACAGAAGAGACATTTTGACAAGAGATCCAAAGTAACATTGTTAAGAATGGGAGACTTGGTTCTATTGAGAAACAGAAAACACAGAGGCCGGTATAAAATACAAGATACATGGGAAGAACAACCTTATGTTATAATAGATATATTAGAACTTGAAGGTAGTGCTTATAAATTAAAATCGAATAAAGGAGTTATTAAAACAGTACATAGAAATGATATTAAGTTGTGCCCATTCCCATTTACACCAGATGAAGAAATGTTAACTGATGAAAATACAGATTTTAAAGTGTAAGAAACTATAGAAAAGCCAGAAGAAAGTTATGAAACACTTTGGTGTCTTATTGAAGATCCAGTAATTAATAGTAGATTAGATATACTGGAACCAACATAAATGTTTATAGAAGAAAATATATGAATTGATGATAATGAGGAAACTGAGTCAACAGAAGTAAGAAAGTCAACGAGAGAGGGAAAAGGAAAAGTACCAAGTTATTTACAAGAAAACTATTGTTTATATTAAAAATGTATAGAAATGAAGTTGACTACTTTGTATCCTTACTAATAAGGAGAGCTAAGCTGGTAATACATACATGTATGATTAAAGAGCTTTGTCTAAGAATCAATTTTTAGATAAGGTTGTTGTTTGTAACACACGTGTCATGAATAAGTATGATGCTGAAAAATACATAGTGATTAGCATTATTTAGGAAATAGATATAAGACTAGACAATTTTATTTAAGTAATTGATATGATAAAAAAAAGAAAAAAAAATGAAAATAAGATAGAATGTTGAGGTCAACATTAGATTTTAAGCATGGGGGAATGTGGATAGGACTAAAAAAATAAAGTAATAAAAATAGTACTTACCATGAGAAGGAGTTCAATAAGAGAGAGGAGCTGACAAGTAGCTGATATACAGAATTTGATATAATTACTGCTAATAAAAAAAAAAAATCAACAAACACAGTTTCTCAGAGAGTACAGCATACTGCTGCACATCCGTGCTGACTGAAGGCTGTAGAAAAGGAAAAGGTTTAGTAGTCACTAAGGGAAAACACAGATCTAAAGAAAGACTGTCATAGTGTTTCTAAAAGCTACTTTAATCCTAGAAAAGTGAGAGATAAGAGTTAACTAAAGTAGTTGTTCTGCCCTGGCAACGCATAAGAATGTTTCTATTACGGAAGTAACTTCGTAGATAGAACAGAAGTATCTGGTTGCCATGGAGAAAGACAGCTGAAGTTCTGTTTTGAAGCTTTGGTTCTGACTGAGCTTCCTCAGCAGGAGAAACAGTTACAAGCAGAGGGGGCGGGGGCTGTGTTTGAGTTGACGCAGTAAGAGATAAAATTGGTGCCATTTAGACATAGACAGCTGTTTAGCTGTGGTGTAAAAGACACGGCAAGAAAATACACATCTTTAAAAGTAAATAGAATGAAAAACAGAGGGAAGTTTACCTGTTAAGATATAGTAGAGGTAACCTATTGGAAATATTTTTGAAGTGCTTTTGAACAAATAAAGAGTTTTGAAGGGCATTAAAAATAGAAATATATAAGAAATATTTGTTTTTATTTAGATAGGTACTTTTTACATCAGAAATTTATTTAAAATTAGACTTGATTATATAATTAGAACAGGCTGAGCTCCCCTACATGTATTAGTTTAATCCGGTTGCTATAGTATTTATCAAAGTTCCCTGATGGTATCCAAGAATGACATCAATATAGCTTCCTTAGTTACATGTAAAAATACCAGATTAATAATACCATTAGAGGTCAAAGCACTGAAAATAATTTAAAAGTTATACTGAGTTGAAAATAAAAAAAAATAAGAAAAAGAATTAAAATAAATTATATTTGAAAAGAATGTCGAAGGAAAGAACATTAAATAAAAAAGTTAAGAAATAATTTACTTTATTTAAAAAAATAGTGCAAGTGACATCAGAGAGCATGTATCTAAATCCCTTAAGAAAGTAAGTGGCAGTTAGAAAACCATAGGCAGAACCTAGACTGACATCGATGAATAAGGAAGTGTTGTGTTAGTACTCCTTAATGTGTGCATTCTAATCTGCTTAGAATAGAAATGAAAGTTTAGAATGAGTGAATGGCAAGTATTTTAAGAGAGAATAATTGGGTAAGCATTTGAAAAACATAAAATAATAATAATTTATGTTTTTGATAAAAATAGGTGACTAATATTAGAGAAGCATTAATGATATGTCTAATATGCCTATTGATGTTCAGCTGTTTTGCGAGAGAGATACAACAGCTACATTATAATATACTATGGAATGATGCCATAGATTTATCTAATGTTATTGAAATAACATGGAACTTATGTAATTAATACACAGAGGCGATAATAGTTTAATATTTGGAATTGAGCCAAGTAAAAGAAAGCTATATATTGTTTGTGCAAACAAGAGAGAGAGAGTAATTGATGACAATTCAAATAAGTTAAATGTGAAACTAAAGAAGATAATTTATACTAAAAGTCACCAAAAATATACTCAAAAGCTACCCACTAGTTATTAAAAAGAAAACTTGCCAAGGTAGGGAAAAATGTGATTATCTTTTGATTTTTATTAGCTAGAATTCAGTTACAATAAGGTGCAACACGAACAATTAGGTAACACACTGACTTAGGGCCTCGTTTTCCAGATGGATCGTACGCGATAAGGGCCGTTTCGCATGTGAAAAGTCCCTTATCTCGTGTGATACCAAAATGGGGGCGGAGTTGGCTCCGGAAGAGGAGGAGTCGGGGCATCACCAGGGCCGACTCCGAAGATGCCGTGGACGACGAATAGGTAAGGCCCTTTTCGAGTCCTAGTTCGCGCCCAATAGCTACACCTTCTATGGTGGCGCTATTGGGTGTGAAACAGGCAGCGATCGCACCGCGGCGGTGCGATCACTGCTGGCTAGCGCAGGACCGCCCCCTGTTTCGGCCCCCCACCTCTCATTACCTAAAGTATCGCAGGCCTGCGATACTTTAGAAAATGAGGCCCTTAGTTTGCTGAAACTATTTTATTAGGGAGATAGTATCTCTTATTGATTTGTTAAAGGTAGGAAGTAGGCATTAACAGTTAAAGGAAAGAAAAGAAGGCTATTCAAAGCAAAGAAGAAGAAACAAAGCTATTCATCGTACTCAAGCATCGCACAAAAGTAAAAGAAAAAGACAAAACAAAGATAAGAAGAAGAACTAAAGTGAACTAAAGTTAAGTAAATACATAAACAAGCTTGTTTATAAACAGTGTTTGAAGTAAAGAAAAGTTACTCACCTGAATAACAAAGACTGAACAGAAGGACTTGTTTAATGAAAAGAGTTTTAAAGTAATTGTAAGATATAAGTAAAAGAAAACCTGATGTAAAATTATAATAGTAATGGTTATAAGTTATACTTATCTGAATTTTTTTAAGAGGTTAATGAATGTTTAAAGTATTTGAAGTATTGTTTGGTGAAAAGAAAAAAATAAAACATTTAAGGTAAAAGATAATTTTAATCACAACATTGGCTTTTATCCTTTTTTTTATTTACCTCATTCCTCTCCTAATCAGCAGGAGTATAACTGATCAGGTGATAGAGTGTATTTCACTCTATCCTTTATAAATTATCTGAGAAGGAAAGAGGATTTTCATATATACCTCTTTACTATTAACACCAAGGTTACCCACATCCTTCCCTCGGCCTGAGTATTATAAAAAAGGGAGGGTATACTGTGTAAAGGTGGTTTACAGTTTGCTTCTGATTCCGATGAAGAATCATCTTGTTTAACGATTCTCATCATCAGAAATGGAAGAAGTAATAGCTGAAGAAAGTTTAGGAGGATTAGTTAGTCCTGACTTAGCCTCCACTTCAGTGCAGCAAGGGAGAGATGAAACTGATGATGATGATGAGGAAGAGCAGCCAGCACAGGCACAGAGTGTGACTGATGCCCCTATCATTGCTTCTCAGGGTGCACCCGCTACTTCAGCTCCAGTGCCAGCATCCACCCCAAAGGCTATAGAGAAGGGATCACAAAAGAAATCTGCAATCTGGAGCCACTTTAAAGTGACCGAGGACCCATGTTTTGCTCAGTGTAATTACTGTGCCTGGGCTATTATCGGAGGCAAGAAAATGGGACATCTATCTAATTTTGGCATGACGCATCATATGAAGAGGCAACACCCAACAACAGTACTGCTATCTGGGGATGGTGGCAGTACCAGTCAGGGGACCCCTTTTTCCAGGCAGCGTAAAGTGGTTGAAAAGGAGCAGAGTCACCCCACGCTTTTAGTGGGGTGGCAGGCCAGAAGCCCCCTGCCATGTGGCAGAAGCAAAAACCCACTATGGAGGAAATGGGGTGGTGTGCAGTAACGCTACCCCAGGGTAGGAGGCAGGCAGCTTCAAAAGTTGTAACCAGGAGCATTGGGGAAATGATTGCCCTTGATGACCAACCCTTGCAGATAGTGGAGAATGTGGGTTTCAAGCATTTGCTGAAGGTCTTAGTTCCAAATTACAAAGTCCCCTCCAAAACCACATTTAGCAGAAAGGTCATCCCCAGCCTGTACAACCAGTGTCACAATCGCATCCAAGCACTGCTAGCTAAGGCACAAGGGAGTGTACATTTCACCTGCGATATCTGGACTGCCATGAATGCTGCACACTCTTACCTATCCCTGACAGTATACTGGTGGTACCTGGCTGAGGCAGGGGCAGGCAGCAGCTCTATTAGTGAACAAGTATCAGGTGGAGGTGGGCTTTACTGCACACCCACCTGACAGCTGAGGCCCATACTTCAGCCAATATTCTAGCATGCATCAGGCAGAATCTGGAGGGCTAGCAACTATACCAGCGAGACAGGAATCCTCAGGCATGGTTCTTTGTCACAGACAATGGTGCAAACATGGTTAAGGCAATAACCGACGGACGCTTTCAGAACATCCGATTTTTTGCAGTCACTCTGCACCTGGTGGTGAAGTCAGCTCTGGGGTTGAAGTCCAATCACCAAGAGAATGAATACTTGCATTCGTTAATACACAAGTGTAGGAACATAGCAGCGCACGTCCACAGAAGTGTGAAGACAGTGCAGGTTCTCCGACAAAAGCAGACTGATTTGGAGATGCCTCACAAGCATCTCAATCAAGACATTGACTGACTTTACCTTAACATAGCAATTAACTCCACAGCAATAGGGCAATTCGTTATTACCTCAAATGCATTGATAGGCATATATGTATCATATGTATCTAGTTAAAAAACCCCAGCTTCTTTTCTCTGTTCCAAGCTATATTACTACCTTGTTTTATTGTAACTGCAACCCTTAACCTTCACTTGTATATTGTTTACTATTACTACTACCTTTATAATTTATGTTATTTATTGTTATTTATGACCTCTTGTTACCTCTTCACTTGTTAATTGTAAACCGACATGATGCGATACCCATCGCGAATGCCGGTATAGAAAAACTTAAAATAAATAAATAAATAAAGACATTGCCATCCGGTGGAATTCCACCTTTATGATACAGCAGAGGTTAGTGGAGCTGCAGACTCCCCTTCATGAACTTTCTGGTTCAATGGACATAGGTGTGCAGAATCCCTTTGGGCATAATGATTGGTTAGTCTGGTAAAGATCCTGCAGCCCGGAGGAGCTGAGTTCCAGAAGTGCCACCTTGGCTGACATCATCCTTATAGTTAATTTTCTGGAGAAAAATTTGGAGGGCTTTAAACAGAAAGAGTGAATGATAGCTGAGGTGCTGCATTATCCAGACTTTTTGCAGAAGCAGGTACAAGAGAGATTAAGGCCTTTAACAGAAGACCACACATATATGCTCGCCACAATCTGTGATTCCCATGTGAAAGGGAAACTCGCCCTACAGTCCAATTGTCTCTCATTTGTGAAGGACCTGCTGTTAGCAAAAGTCCGTGATCAGGAGCGCCATAGGCAGAGAAAGATTAGGCATGAAGCAGAGGAGGAAACAGTGGCGGGCACTTCAGAGAGTTGTGCTAGCCCAAGCAGGAGCAGCACTCTGTCAGCGACAGCTAGTACCTCATCCTCCTCCACTTCAATACACCAAAGCCATGTTGACCATAAAGAATCATCTATTCTGCTATGGGCTAGAGAGAAAGCAACTGGCATGAGTGACTCAGCCCACCCAAGCAAAGGAGACACCAGCACAACTGTCAGTGATACGGTATCTCTCAGAGCCCACAGTGGACATGCAGACAGATCCGCTGGCATATTGGGCACATAAGTCCACTGTCTGGCCATACCTAGCCAAAGTGGCTAGTGATATCTGTCATTTCCACCAACCAGTGTGCCCAGTGAATGTGTATTTTCAATGACAGGGGATATCATGAGCCCTCACCGCTCAAGGCTGGCACCAGAGTTGATGGAAATGCTAGTGTTTTTTAAAATAAACCTACCTTTGCTTGGGTTTCCAAATTTTCCCTGTAAATGGCAAGATGAATAAAAGCAATTGAAAGCCTTGCAGCAGCTCCAACTGCCTCCTATTCTCCAGATAATATCAGCACATGTACCTGACCTGAAATGCTGTGCCTGTCCGTCTACTGTCCAGGCCGTATGTCCCTACAAGGGCCTGACCACAAACGCTGTGCCTGTCTGAGTTTATTTCTAGTATTTCTAATTTCAGTTTCATGTATTTGTGCATCACTTCTTTCCAGAACATTCTTTTCCTGTTCTGTAACATTTGGAATGTAAGAACATAAAAAGGTGACTTAAGATGTTTGCATCTTGCATAGTTCATATGCTCAATATTTTTCATGACCTTTCTAATATGGGCCATTTTTCCTAAATCTTTCTTAAGTGCCAACAGTAATGTTTCTAGTACTACAGAAAACTGGTGGTAGTTGCACTCTAGTTCATCCTCTGTCTTCCCATAGTTTACAGAGGAACTGTGTAAACTACAAAGTCAAGATAGGTTGATATTGTAGATTTGGGCGGGAGATGATGTCAGCGCTTCTTTTGGTCCTAACATGTAAACCCTCATTGCAAAGGGAACCCTCAGTCTCTGGCAATTCAAAATACTTATCCTTCACAGCATGGTTTCTTAATTAAAACAAACAATTTTATTTTAGTTTCAAGGCCGAGCAGAAAACTTCCTCCGACTTGCTCAGGAAGTCATGATTTGCACATGCTTAAATCCTAACAATTTGTACCATTAAACACTCTAGGTGCCAACCCATTCCAGGGAACCCTTTCTTGCTCAAAGGAAAGGGAGCTCTCCTCGGGGTAGCAGCCTATCTCTTAGTACCTGTTGATTCATGTTGAACCGCTGTTCACATGGCACCCTCCTCCACATCGCCATGCTTTGAAGGCTCGTGCTCCACTCTAGG
Organism: Rhinatrema bivittatum; assembly: GCF_901001135.1. Classification (NCBI taxonomy): domain Eukaryota; kingdom Metazoa; phylum Chordata; class Amphibia; order Gymnophiona; family Rhinatrematidae; genus Rhinatrema; species Rhinatrema bivittatum. Next base: position 217,579,991 of record NC_042623.1, on the reverse strand, counting down.
GGCCAACCCATTCCAGGGAGCCCTTTCCTGCTCAAAGGAAAGGGAACTCTCCCTGGGGAAGCCAGCCTATCTCTTTGTACCTGTTGACTCATGTTGAACCGCTGTTCACTAGAGATGAGCTTCATTTTTTCCTACCGGGACGTTTTTTGAGTCAGACGCTTCGGGGTAAAGTTCGTTTTTCCTCGGTTAGTTTTTTGGAAAAACAAACAAAAATCTAAAAGGGGAAAAATGAAATGGGCCCAGAAAATGACGCGGGAAAATGAAGCTCAAAAAAACCCACCCCAAGCATTAAAATTTACAATAATACATTAAATACACCCCCCCCCCCCACACACCATCCCGATCCCTTCCCAAGACTTACTAACATCCCTGGTGGTCCAGCGGGGTACCACGAGCAGATTGTCCCTCTGTGCCATCGGGGTGTGGCCTGCCTTGCATCAAAATGGTGCTGATAACCTTTGACCTACTATGTCACAGGGGTTACCGTGGCCATTGGTCAGCCCCTGTCACATGGCCATGTGACATAGTTGGTCAAAGGCTATCGGTGCCATTTTGATGAGAGGCAGTCTTGGGGAGGGATCAGGATGGTGGAGGGGGTTGTATTTAATGTATTATTGTAAATTTTAATGCTTGGGGTGGTTTTTTATTAAAAAAAAAAAAATAAAATGTGCCCCTCCCCCTGTACAAACTAGAGATGTGCTTCGTTTTTTTCTGCTGGGTCGTTTTTTGACTTGGATACCTCGTGGTAAATTTCGGGTTTTCTCGTTTCGTTTTTTTGAAAAACGAAACGAGGAAACCCGAAACCGGGCCAAAAAACGAAACGGCAAAGGAAGCTTAAAGAAAACCCACCCCAAGCATTTAAAATCAGTTTTCTACATAAATACAAAGTTTACAAACTACTCCCCCCATCCCGATCCCTCCCCAAGACTTACTAAGTACATCCCTGGTGATCCAGCGGGGTCCCGGGTTCTATTTGCCCTCCGTGCTACTGCAAGCCGTGCTCTTTAAAATGGTGCCGAATAGAGATGTGAATTGTGTCCTCGATCGTCTTAACGATCGATTTTGGCTGGGAGGGGGAGGGAATCGTATCGTCACCGTTTGGGTTTTTAAAATATCGTTAAAATCGTTAAAATCGTGAACCTGCACACTAAAACACCCTAAAACCCACCCCGACCCTTTAAAATAAATCCCCCACCCTCCCGAACCCCCCCAAAATGCCTTAAATTACCTGGGGGTCCAGCGGGGGTCTGGAACGACTTCCTGCAATCAAATCATGTTGTCTTCGGCCGGCGCCATTTTGCGCCGCCATTTTGCAAAATGGCGGCGCAAAATGGCGCCGGCCGTAGACAACACGATTCGACTGCAGGAGGTCGTTCCAGACCCACGCTGGATTTTTGGCAAGTCTTGTGGGGGTCAGGAGGCCCCCCCAAGCTGGCCAAAAGTCCCTGGGGTCCAGCGGGGGTCCGGGAGTGATCTCCTGCCGCCAATCGTTTTTCCATACGGAAAAGGGTGCCGGTAGGAGATCGATTGCAGGAGGTCGTTCCGCACCCCCGCTGGACTTTTGGCAAGTCTTGTGGGGGTCAGGAGGCCCCCCCCCCAAGCTGGCCAAAAGTCCCTGGGGTCCGGGAGCGATCTGCTGCCGCGAATCGTTTTTTCCGCGATTTGCAGCAGCAGATCGCTCCCGGACCCAAGGGACTTTTGGCCAGCTGGGGGGGAGCCTCCTGACCCCCACAAGACTTGCCAAAAGTCCAGCGGGAGTCCGGAATGACCTTCTGCAGTCGATCTCCTGCCGGCGCCATTTTCCGTACGGAAAAACGATTTGCGGCAGGAGATTTGCTGCCGGACCCCCGCTGGACCCCGAGGGACTTTTGGCCAGCTTGGGGGGGCCTCCTGACCCCCACAAGACTTGCCAAAAGTCCAGCGGGGTTCTGGAACGACCTCCTGCAGTCGAATCGTGTTGTCTACGGCCGGCGCCATTTTGCGCCGCCATTTTGCAAAATGGCGGCACAAAATGGTGCCGGCCGAAGACAACACAATTCGATTGCAGGAGGTCGTTCCGGACCCCTGCTGGACCCCCAGGTAATTTAAGGCATTTTGGGGGGGTTCGGGAGGGTGGGGGATTTATTTTAAAGGGTCGGGGTGGGTTTTAGGGTGTTTTAGTGTGCCGGTTTTCCCACCCTCCCCCTTCCCCTCCCCCTCCCCCTTCCCCCGATTTACGATTTTTTGACGATAAATCGGGGGAATTGTTATTGTATCGTGGCTCTAACGAGTTTTGACGATTTAAAATATATTGGACGATATTTTAAATCGTCAAAAAACGATTCACATCCCTAGTGCCGAATAGCCTCTGAACTACCATGTCACAGGGGCTACCGGCGCCATTGGTCAGCCCCTGTCACATGGCCATCAGCGCCATCTTGTGCTCCTGTCATGTGACTGGAGCTGACCAATGGCGCCGAAAGCCTCTGTGACATAGTATGGGCAAAGGCTATCGGCGCCATTTTGATTACTGGCAGCCGACAACGAAATCACTTTCGGACCCCAGCTGGACCCCCAGGGATTATTGGCAAGCCTTGGGGAGGTCAAGAGCCCCCTCCTGACCCCCCCCCCCCAAGGCTTGCCAATAATCCCTGGGGGTCCAGCGGGGGTCCGAAAGCGATTTCGTTGTCGGCTGCCAGTAATCAAAATGGCGCCAATAGCCTTTGCCCATACTATGTCACAGAGGCTTTCGGCGCCATTGGTCAGCTCCAGTCACATGACAAGAGCACAAGATGGCGCCGATGGCCATGTGACAGGGGCTGACCAATGGTGCCGGTAGCCCCTGTGACATGGTAGTTCAGAGGCTATTCGGCACCATTTTAAAGAGCACGGCTTGCAAGTAGCACGGGCACGGAGGGCAAATGGAACCCGGGACCCCGCTGGATCACCAGGGATGTACTTAGAAAGTCTTGGGGAGGGATCGGGATCGGGGGGGGGGGGGTGTTGTATTATAGTTTATTTAAATGTTTGGGGTGGGTTTTAATTAAAAAAAAAAAAAAGTGTCCCTCTCCCCATGCAAACCTGAAAAACGAAATTTCCCCGAAAGTCGGGGAAAATTCTTTTCGGGTTTCGGGGCCTCTGAAACCACAATGAGTTAGGAAATTTCGTTGAATTTCCTAACTCGGGCGAAAAATGAACCACATCTCTAGTACAAACCCGAAAAACAAATTTTTCTTGTAGTTCGAGGAAAATCTGTTTCCGGGGCGGGGCCCCCGAACCATGACGAATTAGGCATTTAATAAATGAATGCACCGCCTTGGCCTTAAATATTCTTGTTTGTATTTCTGCTAACTCCACCAGATTTTAAAAGACCAGTGAGAGCTCACTGTTGCGACCGTCGCTGCCCGACGTCTCCACTCCGCCCACCTTACCTCTTTGGCGACTCCCTCTTTGCTTGATGGAAATTTGGCTGCCGCGGTGTCATCTTGCCGACCTCCGTTGTCCCCGGACCGGCTCGACGCTGCCTTTCCGCCATGTTCTCCTGAGGGCTAAGGGCGCGCGCGCGGCACGGCCCCGACTCAAGTACCAGCTGTGGTGCGAACCTCAGGAGCGTTCCCCTGAGATGACGTCATCATTGCCAGATATTTAAGGTCTCTTGTTTTGCTAGCTAATCGAGTTAGCAAAGAGTTTACTACCTAGCTGCCTCCAGCTATCGCTGCGGATGGGATTCGCTCTCCGCTTACCTTGCTACTCTGCCTCCTCAGACTTTACCAGGGGTACCCACTCCTCGGGAGCCTCACTCTCTCTTTTGCTTTTCAGGTCGCAGTCTGGAACCAGTACTCACTCCTCGAAGGCACACATTCCTGGACCTGCTACTGGATATAACTTCTGCCAGGAAGTCACCGCTGCCCACAACACCAGTGAGTTACCATCTCTCTCTCAGAGCTTTTCCTGGAACCAGGTACTCGCTCCTCAAGGGCCTACTTTATTCCAGCTCCTGAACTCTGCATACTCTGCCTACTCACTATCTCAGTTTCTCTACAGCTCAGCCTTCCTGGGATCGCTGTTCCAGTGCCTGAGGGACTACAGCCTAGCTGGTCTTCTCCAGCTCACTACTGCCACCTCTGGTGGTTTTCAAAACAGTTTAATAAAATAACTTGTGTGTGTCTATCTCCCAACTCTGAGCCTGACCGGTGGTCCCTCTCGGGATCTTTCCCCATGGGCGTGATCATCTGCCACCAGCCCAAGGATCCACCCACAACCATCACAAATAATAACACTCACTAGATGCCAATGGAAACACCCCACTCTAGGGGTGAACCCATTCCAGGGAGCCCTTTCCTATGCAAAGGAAAGGTAAATCTTCCTGGGGCCAGCCTGTCTTGCCCCTATCAAAACCACAGGACCAGACTACCTCCGCTCTGCCAGCCTGTCTTGCCCCTATCAGCTTTTTGCCCCTATCAGCTTTCCTTGCTGCCATACACCAGATGACTCACTCAACTACTTGTGGTGTTTTTGCCACTCTCATGGTTCCTCAGTGTGTTGGTGCTAGTCTTTCTGCTTGCTATGTTCCCCCTTCATTGTGCTATAGGATGTTGATGCCACTTGTCTTGCCACTTTGCCTGCCCTCGAAGGCAGCACGCCTTCGAGGGTTCATGCATCTGTTATCAATGCTCTCTTTTGAAGCTGTGGTGTGTTTTTGACACTCTTGCTGCTGCTTTGCACCTCTGTTAAAGCACTCTTGCCACTCCTGATACCCCTTTGCCTCTTTAAAGTACCTTAGACTTTTCATGCCACTTTGGTGCCACTTTGCCACAGTCTAAGTACATTGGAGCTCTTTTCTCATTCTGATGATTGCTCCCCAGAAGTTTCATCAGAATTTATAAGAAAACTCCAATTCTGCAGCCAAAAATAGGCTGCAAATACTTCCCCCTTTGACTTTAATGGGAAATCAGAAAACGAATAAAACTAATCAACAAATTGATTTTCTCCCCTATGAACTTTGGGTCCCGGTGAAACGAAAACTGAATCAAAACTAATTTTTTCCTTCTGCACATTCCTAGTACTTATTTATGATATAGAAATATGCAAGTTTAAGTCTTGGTGTCATTTTTTGATGTATCAATTGTGTAAATTTAGTTCCAGATGCAACAAACACATCGACAAAATTTCATGTGAATCATGTCTCAGCAAGGAGTGTAAGTTTGTAAATTGTTTTATAGTGTTTTGTGCTTTGAGTATTGTTTAACTTTTGCTGACTTTGGTTAATTTTCTGTTCTATGTACAATTAATTTATAGGGTTGTGAGTCCTTGATGTAAACGTAAATCTCTCTCCCGCTGAGAAAGACATCATTGGCAAAACAATAAAGCCTTTCTCAGGGTACAAGGAACTCTCCTGATGTTTGGTGTCATATTACAAATTGTGGAACAAAGTAGTCATCTACTGCATTCCTATTTACAAGTGATTCAGAGGCTTTTTCATATTGTCTCTCTTTATGTAAGTGTTAAGTGCTGCACTAAGATCATCTTTATTTTGAGAGATGGACTTTGATATTCTTTTAATGAGCTTTGAAGTAACTTCATGCAATCTTGTGCAAGCGGCTGTTGCGACCGTGACTTACAGGTCCTGATACGGTCGCGGCAGCTAGCTCATGGGTCACGGCAGCTAGCTCATGGGTGAGCATCAGGACCATGGGTGAGCCCCTGAACCACGGCACGACTAAGAGAGGAGCCCCGAGCTATACCGTGGGAGGTAAATGCATGCAAGCATGGGCAGAGCAGGAACAAAGCAGGACTGGAACTAAGCAAGGAACAGGCACCAAGCAGGATCAGCCCCCCGCTGGACCTACATGCACCAAGGAGACCCAGCAATGCAATGCTGGTCTCAGGAGTAGCCCTCCAGCCACTTGAAAGCCCTTTCGGACCAGTCGCTTGGGAACGATGAGTGCGTGAGGCCAGGCGAAGGCTGAGGGGCAGGAACAAGATGAAGACTTGGAACTTGGAAGGACTCAGACGAGGACTCAGGTTACTCGGAAGACTCAGATGAAGACTTGGAACTTGGAAAGACTCAGACGAGGACTCAGGTTACTCGGAAGACTCAGATGAAGACTTGGAACTTGGAAAGACTCAGACGAGGACTCAGGTTACTCGGAAGACTCGGACAAGGATTCAGGTTACTCAGAAGGTCTCAGGCAAGGTTTCAGGACTCAGGCAAAAGTACTGGGTGAGAATTGCATCGGAACGCGCCCTACACAGCTGCCCATGGCTGGTCGCGGACCACGCTGAGCACGAAGCAGACTCCAGGCAAAGTAGTGGAACTTGAGACTGTAACATGTCGAAGATTCAGTAGAGGCCCTACACAGACGCCTGTGTCTGGTCGCGGACCACGCTGAAGCAGAGCAGGTTCTGCCAGAGTCTTGGGCATGGACAGAACAAGGCAAGGAACTCTGAAGACCGGGACAGGATTCAAGACCCAGGATTCAAGACTCAGAATTCAAGACTCAGAACTTGGAACTCAAAATTCGGAACATTAAAAACAAGTATCTTCTGGAGACTTGCGCTGCAGATGAGAAGAAGGCCTTGTACCACAAGGCGCCCTACACAGCCCTCCCATGGGCTGGTCACGGACCACGACAGTGGCATGCCAGGAAAGGTAGATGCAGGAAACTGGGAACTGGTTGCAGAGGCGAAGACGAAAGCATCAGAACCAAGACATCAGGAACAGGGAACATCTGGAACATCTGGACTCAGGAACAGAACCACAGAACTTCTAGACATCAGGACCAAGGAACCTCAGGACCTGGAACAGGCGACGAAGGAGCTCCGATGAAGGACAAGATCAGGAACATCAGGTCGAGGAGACCAGGAACACAGAACGAAGCCATCTAGATAAGCGAAGACCATGGAGGACCTGGACCGGCACAGAAGAACATGCACAACCATGAAGTCCGATCCAAAGGCCTTGAGGAACAGGAACTGAGCCCTTTTATAGGGCTGAAGCAGGAAGTAGAAGAATGAAGACTTCCGGTGGGGCCGTGGGCTTTTCCTGCCACTGGCCCTGTAAATAGATTGAAGAGGCATGCACTGGCACTTAGAGGAGGGACAAAGGGAGGAGAAAGGACCACGGACAGTGGCATCCCTGCTGCGCAGACAGGGAAGCAGGCCCCGACAGCAGCACTAGGCCACAAAGAGAGGCAGAGCCGGAGGTGGCTTCCTGCCGCATGATGGAACCCTGCCAGCGGCATCCTACCATGGAAGGCGAAGTCAACAGTGGTGGCTCAGCATCGCGAAGATGAAGGTTTCCCAGGGGTGGCACTAGGCTGCACAGGGCGGCAGTGGCAGCGACAGTGGCAAGGCGTGGAAGGAATCCTGGTGGCGGCTCAGGGCCGCGAAGATGGATGCCAGCGGCACAAGGCCACGAAGAGGCAGAGTCCCGGAGGTGGCCCAGGCTGCGGCAGCAGAGGGACGGCTACGGCACGGTCTGGGACGGCAGTGCTGAAGTGGTGGTAGGAGTAACGTGGCAGTCCAGGCCACACTAAGCAGAGTCTGGCGGCCATATCTTTGGTGAGTAGTGGAGAGGCCTGCTCACGGGATGGGCTCCGCGAACAGGATTGGAACAGCGGCATATTTGTAACATTTTTTGATATATGGAATTTTATTACTATATATATTTTGAACTTATTTATGTGAAGTAATTTAGAATTTTAAAAAATTTGTTTACATACTTTTTGACTAATTTAGTTCATTAGTGTTCTCTGCTTTTTTTTTAATACTGGGTGTATAAAAGAATACTTTAATGTATCATTATTTGTCTTTTGCATTTCTCTTCTAAATATAGATATATAAACACAGTTTCTGTTGCACATTTTCATACAGTCTATGACGCACATACGGTCTAGCATAGCTTCTGTCACACAGTCTCATAGACATACACTCATCACTGCTATGCTATGATCCTGCTGCCCTATCTTCAGCTTTCCTCCATTATTGTCAGCTCTCTTATCTTTTACCATTTCTGCCTTCTTCCCCAACTTCTTTCCTATTCCCCTCAGGAGCACCTATCTAACTGCCTCTTCTCCCCTTCTGCCCCCTTCCCTCCCTCCATAACTTTTATGTCTGTATATCACAGACTTGTATTTTATATATAGGCCTTCTGTCCTGGGAGGGGATTTTTATTTATCAAGAACTGGAGCCCATTGACTTCCTTCTATTACTGGAAGCTACATCCACACAGCGGTTTCAAACTGAAGAAACCACTGCGCTGCTACTGCTACCAGCAGCAGAAAGAAGTCAGCTCTGCTGGCAGCAGGGATCTAAGCCTTGCCAATTAAATCTCCATGAAAAACAAAATCCCTGTTTATGTAGTATCCTTTCTTAAAATGTTGTGTAATCCCATATAATTTATGAGATATAGAAAAACACAGTGCACTATTAAACTTCAACAGATTTTCCCATCCTCAGTATCTATCCCCTCCTCCAGTTTTTATTCTTTGTGCAATTTCCTTCTCTTCCTCAACTCCCGTCTGCCCTATCTCCCTCCCTTTACTCTCCTATTCTCATCCCCTTCTCCCTCCTCACAGTTTCCTAACCTCTGCCACCCTCCAATTCCCTTGTTCCTTTCTCTTCCTGAACTCCTTCTCCGTCCAAGTAATAGCCAGAATTATCTGTAAGTTAATAAGTAGCTTTTTTTTTTTCAGACTGAAAAATTCTCAAACTGGGTATTCTTTAACCTTGACCTTATTAATAAAAAAAAAATAATAACCTAGAGCCTGATTTACAAAGACTTTTTTCTCCACTCTGTATCTGTCGAATGCTGAGTAAATCACGACCTTACAGTTGTGAATGCCTATGAATAATTCTGTTTATCTAATACTTATTTCTTGCAGTCAGGAATATTCTGTTCTGCTTAGTTTCATATACCTACTGGTTTGATTGCTTTGCACCATATACTGCCAGAAAAGCAATGTGCACAAGAAAACACCTGCGACATGCCTCGCCTCTGTTTTTAGTAATACATTGTCAAAATAATTACATTGTCAAGCAAAAAAAAAGGCACGTCATGCCTCTCTTATTTCTCTGTTAGAAGATTATCTGTTTTTTTTTTTTGTTTTTTAAGTGAAATATCAAACTACAAAATACCTTATAGCTGGTGGTATCATAGTTTGATTTTATGCATTGATTTTCAAACACTCAAAGAAGACATGATGCCAGAACTAAAACAAGATTAGAGATCTGTATGTGAGAGAGTGTCATCTAAAATACACATGGGGGGAAGCATGCTGGCTTTAAGATGAAAAATATGAGACCTCATTTTGAACATCAGATTCTTGTGCAGCCTCACCATAGCCAAGTTTTTTATTTTTTGGAATTTTGGTTACTCCTTTCCCCCAGTCCAGGTAATAACTTTTCAGTGAAAGGGCTTGCATTTCAGTCAGTAATGAAATTTAAAAAATGTGTTTTGTGTAAAGATATGTAGGATGACCCAGGTGCTGCTGAATGTGCTATGCATCTGATGTACTGTCACGAGGGAGTAGGTGTTTGTCTGATTAATGTAATTGTGAATGTGGGCTGAATGAAAAAGTATGGAAGTGTGTGAGGAAGAAAAAAAAATCAAAACCAATTAGTGTTTTGCTAAAACTGTTATGTATAATCTTGTAAAAACAAAAGGAACTGCAGAAATTTTAGCAAGCCACATATATCCACATTTTTCTATGGATTTAATCAGTATATTACAATATTTCCAAAGCTATGTGAATGCTTAGGGAACAATTTGGGAACAATGGACATTCAGTATTTTCCTTCTAATTAAGCGCCTGATTCACTAAGGCTTTTTTCCCATTCTGTGTCTATAGGAAAATAGCTTAGTGATTTAGGCCCTAAGTTTCTTCAGCTCACAAATTTGTCTGTGAAAGAAAGAAAACCTGACATATTGAAAAAGGAATGGACATGACTCTATAGAGAACATATACTAGAGATAGTACATATTTTTGTAATTATACCATTATTTCTCACACTGCAATGATAATGTCTAGTCTGGTCCTTTATGACAGTCCATCAATGAGTGCATGATGAGATATTTTCTGGCAGTTATCCTAACCTCTCTCATTATCCAGAAAGATTGGTCATATACTTCTATTGGTACTGTAGTTCTCTTCATGTCTTTAAATCCAAAGTGTTTCAATTGATGGTTAATATAAATTAGGGTTGTGCATTCAAACATTTCCATTTTTTTTTTGTTTCAGGGTGTTTTTATTTAGTTTGGGGGGTTTTTTGTTTCATTTTAAGTTGTTTTGATTTAGCATCCACTAAAAATTTAATCGTAAACATTAAATGTGCATTAACATGATTTAATGTACCCTACATCAATTTAGTGCATGCTAAAAAAATTAGTTCATGCTAATCATAACAAATTGAAACAAATGATAGCATATTCCTAGTAGGCTTCCTGCATCAGGGATATGGTAATATTTTTAGAGCAGTCAAACTTCACAACTAGAAAATATGTTAATGGTCTAACATCTTGCTTTCAAAATACTTTCTCAAGAGATCCTTGGTTCTGTGACAGAGAAAGTATCATCTATATACGTTGAAAAAATTAAATATTCCTCCTTCAGTATTAGTTCATGGACATAAGGGTCCACTGGATTATGTTTGAATCCATCTTTCCTTAAGCAGTTAACCAGATGCTACTCCAGGACCTTCTACTCTGCTTCAATCTATAGATTTATGCAGCTTGCAGTAGAAATGTCCTTTTGCTAGTCTCACAGATCCATCTGCTTGTTACATAGAAATCAGCTGTTTGAGTTGTACATTCAGATATGAACACTTGACACTATAAGTCAAAGATTCAATCTCCTTCAACAAGTGCAGTTAGCAGTATCCCGGTTTCAGAATTTGAACCTGATACATAAACGTCATCACAGTCAATGCCTTTGCAATGGGTAAATACCTTGGCTATCATCCATGTCTTATATCGTACAACTTCACCTGATACATTGGTCTTCTGCATAGTATCCACTTGCACTTGACAGCAGTCATACTCTTTAGCAATTCGGAAAATTTCAACATGTTGCAGACCTTGGAACAGAACGAGTACAAATTATTTTCAGGCTTCCCCACCCCTATCTACTGGACACTACCAAAAGTATTTGTTTGAAGGGGTTCTGTGAGATATGAAAGTTGGGGTAGGGGTTGCAGGTAGGTGGAAAAGGTGGGGGATGGAAGAAAGCCTAGAGGCCACATATTATTATCAAATCAAGGGTGGGGGTCAGGGAGTTCTTTGGAATACTATGGCCCACAATGTATTTGCTTTTGTACATGAGAGGAGGGGCTACCAGGCATTATGCCCAACATAATTTTAGCTGATTTTAGGAGGAAGGGGGTGATTGGGACTACTGACCATATAGGATTTTTTTTATATAACAATTTGGATTGTTAAGAAGGTTACAGTTATAAATTAAGGACTGCTCTGAGGCTGACTTACTGTTAGCCAGAAGACTTAGCTAGATATCTCTGGTTAAGTCAGCCGGCTAACTTTCCTCTTTCCTAGATTGTCCATGATTTGCATCTGAGTTACCTGGCTAAGTTATAATTCAGCTAACGACTTAACCAATAACTCAAGGGTGGTTAAACAGGTGGGAATTTCAAAGCCCTTTTAACTATAGACATCTAAAACTCTCAAGAAAAAAGAGTGCCAAAACTACAGCCAACCATATTCAAACAATAATGAAGAAACCAAAAGGGATGGAGGCACATACTTTTCTATTTTCTATTTTTTTTTATGGTGCAATATTTACATAAGTTTATGAGCTCATTATATCTTTAGCATCTTTTTTCAAATGAAAACCAGGTTGCTAACATGGTGTTTGTTGCGTTTAGCAGTTTGTAGGCCTGTCCCGCGGACTCTTGCACTTACCTCCAGCCCTGAGCCCGGTGGAAAAAGCACCAATCCTGGGGAAGACCCTGAAAGAACACGCAGCAGGCTACCACAATCAACTTGCCTGTGACACGATCCCTCATGCACAGCGTCATTCCTAGGTGCGCACATGCATCATTTCAGGGAATTTAAAGGAGACGCAGCGAGAGAGTCTCCTTTGCCCCTGCTGATTATGTCATCAAGGCTGCCCTATTTAAGGGAAGCTCCGCTGCAGCAAGATGCCTCAGCAATAAGTCCACTACCATGAGTAGATCAAGTTGCCTCAGCGTTTGTTCCTGTGTTCCTGATCTTTGTTCCCGAGTTCCTGGTCTTCATTCCTGAGTTCCTCATCTTCGTATTCGACCTGTGGTCAGTTTTCAATTCTTCATCAGATCCTCATCTTGTGGTCGGTCGTCAGTTCATCAGAGTCTTCCTGCTCACCTGTGCCATTCCTTGCCTCCCTGCCTGTTTATCTGTCCCATCTTCCCTCAGACAGATCTCTGGTTATGACTTTGGCTTGCTTGACACTCGGCGATGATTTAATTCTGCCTGCCTTGACCATTACCTGCTTCCGACTATGCCTGAATCCAGCCTGCCCCAGACCCTAGCCTGTAACCTGACCATCTCCACAGACCTTCAGCTTGTCAGCAGAGACCCCCACCTAAGACCTGCCGGCCCTGGCACCTGAAGGCTCAACCTAAGGGGAACAAAGGCTGGTATAGGTAAAGCTCCAGTTGGGCCTCTGCCACAGCCATCTCTGCCAGCTGATGGTAGGAATATGCAGGGCTCCTCCCTGCAGTTTGCTCCAACTCCACCTCGGTCCAAGGGTCCATGCCCACAACAATGTCTATAGTGTCAAGACCATCTAAATGGATCCCTCCAGGTCCTATCGACCCATATATTCCGAAATTTTTGATTTAGTGAAAGAGTTTTGGCTAAGATAGCAGCTGATAATTTTATTCATAAACTTTCATGGAGTAAACATACTCTTTTATGGAGATTAGTTGATAATACTGAGATTATTATCAACCCTGTAGACAAAGGAGGGGCCATAGTAGTTTTGAATACTGAGGACTATGTGCAAGAAGTACATAGTGTTACACTCAACCTAAGGGGCAACCCCGCGGTGCGGCCCTCGTACCTTGCTGCGCAGCCCGCGGGACCCAGTTCTGATTCCATGGTGGCGGTAAGCCACCGGCTTCGACCATGGACCTCCATCAGTGCCTCTGACTGCACCTCGTCCCGGGCCCTCCGGCCGGGACGCCCTCACCAGCACCTCAGGCCTTGCATCGCATCCCAGGCCCTCCAGCCAGGATGCCTCCATCAGCCGAGCCAGCAGTGTGGCGCTTTCCTCTAGCCACGCTGAGACCACGCTGAGGGCCCGCGGCGGAAACCAGGTCACAGACCCCGGATGTTGACGTCATGTCCTGCTCAGTATAAATTCCCTGGTTTTCTCTGAAGACTTTGCCTTTGCAACAGGTCTCCTTGATTTAGCGCTCATTGCCTCGTCGTGTCTTCGTTCCTGTTCCAGTGGTCTCCGGTTCCCAGTTCCTGTGTTCGTGTTTTCTCCTTGTATTGACTGACATTCTGGTGGCAGACTTCTGCTTTGCTTTGACTACGCTGCCTCTCCAAGCCTGACCTCTGCCTGCCTGACCACATCGCTTCTCTCCAAGCCTGACCTTCGCCTACCTGACTATGCTTGCCTTCTCCGTGTCTTGACCATTGCTACACCTGACCATGCCTGCCTTCTTCACGCCCAGACCAACACTATGTACAACCTTGCTATAGTCTCTGATACATTCCGAGTTCCACATTGCCTGCTACTGCTTCCTTTGATTGCCAGCCTCAGCTCAAGTTCTTCAGTGACTCTTTGGATTCTATCCTTGGGACATGGACTCCTAGGGCTTCGGCCCCTCTGTGCTCAAGCACCCTCAATCTGTTCCAGTTCCTCGGTGCTTGGGCTTCCGTTCTGCAACCCGTCCTGGATAGAGCTACGCCATCTGCTGGCTGCTGCCTCTGGGCTGAACTACCTAAGAGCATTGTTCTATCTCGAGGCCCACCTAAGACCTGCCAGACCCGACACCCACAGTCTCAACCCAAGGGGAACGTGGGCTGGTATAGGTGAAGCTCCAGAGGCCTCTAGCTTCAGCCCTCTCTACCTACTGATGGTGGGGACCCGTAGGCCCTTGCCTACAGGTTGCACTAACTCCACCTCAGCCCAATAATCCAACTCCAACGCAACACATAGACAGCTGGCAAATAGGGTCATTCATCAAAATGCATTATGAACAATAATGCATGGTGCAAATGCAAATTTTATGGAGGTGTGGGATCAGGGAAGAGTTTGGGTGGGATTTAGTTAAATGAGGGGCAATATCGCACTGTGCAATAGCATAATGCATGCTATTGCATGGTTTTAACACTGAAAATAACTACTACTTTTTTCCGGGTGTTAGGCTGTGCGATATGCCTGAATGGCCATAACGCAATTCATGATAAACGTTTTGAATTGCAGAAAGAGAGAGAGAGAGAACCTTTGGAGAGGGCCTCACTGTGTGCACCTGTTTATATCTCTTTAGGAGGGCCATCTAATAGGTCGAGGTGAGGTGATGGTGGTGTTTTAAGGTTTAGAGTCCAGTTTTGCATGTAGAGTGAGATGCACAAACAGCACAGTATACTTTGGTGAAGATTTGACATCATTTGGAGTGAGGAAAGTCTCACAAAGATGACATTTCTACTATGTTCTCTCACCCTAGCTTGATGGACTCACCATCCTTTATTTGAACCTCTTTTAATTTTCAATGATACATTTTTAATACTTGTTTTTGTCAGTTACCATCATACTATGACCCTGTTAGAGTCTTTACCTGGTTCATCTAATGGGATTATATTGGTCACTGTATACTAATGCCTATCAGACCCAGGCAATTGAGATTTTACATTAAACTTTGGAGTTTTGTCTTGATCCTATACTAGTTTTCTATGTGAATTGGCTACATTTGATTCATGTGAAAATGTGTTCATGTTTTTTTCTGGAATTTTACCAGCAGGTGATAGGAAAAATGATAGCTGCCACAATGGCACCAGATATTGCCAATTTATATAAGAGATGTGCAGCGGTAAGTACATTCGGTTCGGGCTTAGTTTTCGGCCTGCCGTGGGAAATTTCATTTTTCCCGCAGTTCAGGCATTTTCTTTTCTGGGGACCCCGATTTTCGGGTAAGTGCGCAGTAACAGAGCTAGTGCTCTGTTACTGCGCACTTACTAACATTTTAAAGTTAGCGCGCACTAACGGGAGTTAGTGGTAGGAGCACTGGATGGCCGGCGTCATCTTTAAAGATGGCGCTGGCCAGCCAGTGCTCCTACCATGTGGCAGGGGCCGGCCAATGGCACGGATACCCTGTCACATGGTAAGGGCAAAGGGCCATCGGCGCCATCTTTGAGTGGCAGTCGACGGCCCGAGAATGGGAGATCGCTCCCAAGACCACCACTAGACCACCAGGTAATTTAAAAATGTTTTGGGGGGATCGGGAGGGTGGGAGAAGCTAAGGGGTAATCTTTAAAGGGTCGGGTGGGTTTTTTTTAATCGGGCCATCGGCGCCATTTTTGTGTGGCAGCCAAAATGGTGCCGATGGCCCGAGAGCGGGAGATCGGTCCCCGCGCCCCCACTGGACCACCAGGTACTCGTAAAATGTTTTGGGGGGGTTCGGGGGGGCGGGGGGGGGGTGGGGGAAGGTAAGGGATTAGTTTTATAGGGTTGGGGTGGGTTTAGGGGTTGTTTTGGTGTGCCGGTTTTCCTGCCCTCCCCCCAAATAACTCCCGTTAGTGGACACTAATGGGAGTAACGATTTTTCATGATAAATCGTGAAAATTTCTATTGTATCGTGCACTGTACCGATTTTTGACGATTTAAAAAATATCGGATGGTTTTTTTAAATCGTCAAAAAACGATTCACATCCCTATTTGGTATTGTGGACTTGAGATTCACAGTCGTGTATGAGATTCAGTGAATGACTTAACAATTATGAGTCTGTTACAGTTGACCTTTGTAAGTACATTGGTGATGTCTTTTTTAGATATTTTGATTTATATCCAACCAAGGGGTTTCATTTTTCCATTTTTAGATAACCCACAGATAGAAACATGATGCTTCAATATCAGAGCTGTCATAAAATAAATATGAAAATTTACCAGTGGACCAAGTTCTTCATTACAAAGATTGTGCTCATCTATTCATGATTTTAATATCTGTGCACAGGATGTGAAGGTTTGATTCTGTATATCCTGCAGATGTAATGAATCAAGTATATAAGGTTTATTTTTCCTTATGAGCAACACCTTGCACTTGTCCACATTAAATTTCATCTGCTATTTGGATGTCCAATCTTCCAGTCTTGCAACGTCCTCCTGTAATTTATCACAATCCGCTTGTATTATAACTACTCTGAATAATTTTGTATCCGCAGATTTGATACCCTCACTCATCGTATTCCTTTCCAGATCATTTATATATATAATGAAAAGCACTGGTCCAAGTACAGATCCCTTTGGCACTCCACTGTTTATCATTTTCCACTGAGAAAATGTACCATTTAATCCTACTCTCTGTTTCCTGTCTTTTAACCAGTTTGTAATCCACGAAAGGACATCACCTCCTATCCCATGACTTTTTAGTTTTCTTAGAAGCCTCTCATGAGGGACTTTGTCAAACGCCTTCTGAAAATCCAAATACATTACATCTATTGGTTCACCTTTATCCACATATTTATTAACCCCTTCAAAAAAATGAAGCAGATTTGTTAGGCAAGATTTCCCCTGGGTAAATCCATGTTGACTGTGTTCCATTAAACCATGTCTTTCTATATGCTCTACAATTTTAATCTTTAGAATAGCTTCCACTATTTTTCCCAGCACTGAAATCAGGCTCACTGGTCTATAGTTACCTGGATCGTCCCTGGAGCTTTTTTTAAATATTGGGGTTACATTGGCCACCCTCCCGTCTTCAGGCACAGTGGATGATTTTAATGATAGGTTACACATTTTAACTAATAGACCTGAAATTTCATTTTTGAGTTCCTTCAGTACTCTAGGATGCATACCATCTGGTCCAGGTGATTTGCTACTCTTTAGCTTGTCAATCTGGCCTACTACATCTTTCAGGTTCACAGTAATTTGGTTCAGTTCATCTGACTCATCACCACTGAAAACCATCTCTGGAACTGGTATCTCCCCAACATCCTCATTAGTAAACACGGAAGCAAAGAATTCATTTAGTATTTCTGCAATGGCCTTATCTTCCCTAAGAGCCCCCTTAACCCTTCAGTCATCTAATGGTCCAACCGACTCCCTCACAGGTTTATTGCTTTAGATATATTTTAAAAAGTTTTTATTATGAGTTTTTGCCTCTATAGCCAACTTCATTTCAAATTCTCTCCTTGCCTGTCTTATCAATGTTTTACACTTAACTTGACAATGCTTATGTTTTATCTTATTTTCTTCAGATGGATCCTTCTTCCAATTTTTGAAGGATTTTTTTTGGCTAAAATAGCCTCTTTCACCTCACCTTTTAACCATGACAGTAATCGTTTTGCCTTCCTTCCTCCTTTCTGTGCCTCTAGGATTGTATTTTTAAACAATGTCCATGCCTGTTGAACACTTTTAACCTTTGCACCTGCACCTTCAGTTTTTTTTTCTATTTTCCTCATTTTATCAAAGTTTCCCTTTTGAAAGTTTAGTGCTGGAGCTGTAGATTTACTTATTGTACCCCTTCTTAGTGTCCCCCTGCTTAGTGTGCCCTGTTTCCTTTAGTGGTAGTAAAGTATGTTTGAGTCACTCTTCCCCTATTAAATTAAGTCATTTAACAACATGTGAGACCTCTGGAGTGGTCTATTTGTTTGGAGCTCTTCTCCACTTTTATATGTGAGAAAGACCAGACTTTTGCACCGGAGGTGGAACCTTGAGCCAAGGTGGGGTTGACGCAACCCATGGAAGGGCCCTACGGGTCCTTACCATTGCAGGCGGAGTGGGCTGATGGACGGAAGCCGGCTGATGCTTCACCAATACCAGCCCTCGTTCCCTGCGGGTTGATCCTTTGGGTGCTGGGGTTGGCTGGGCTTAGGTGGGCCTCTGTATGTCGTCGTCGATGGAAGGATCGAAGACAGCCCAATGGCAGCAATGGGGGAGTGAAGAAATCTGTAATGGATGAGGTGGAGTCCCGGAGACCAGGGCGCCAATAGGAACAGAGTCAGGCAGGAGGTGCCCGAGCAAGAACAGACCAAAGCCTAAGTAGGCGAAGTCCAGGGCATAGACTGTGGGAGGTCATAGGCAAGTAAGAGTCAGAGCCGGTAGCAAGCAGGAAGTAATGGCAAGACAGACTGAGGTCTGGACGAAGAGAGAGTCAAAGACGTAGTCAAGCAATGCAGAGGTCAATGTTTGGAGAGGATCAACAATGTGGTCAGGCAAGACAGAGGTCAATGCTTGGAGAGGATCAATGATGTGGTCAGGCAAAGCAGAGATTGTGTCCGGTGAAGCAGTCCAATGATAGAAGAAATCAGGAACCTGAAGAATCGTCAGAGTTTGCCTTAAAAAAGGCCAGGTGAGTTACATCATCTTGGAGGGACAGCAGCCTTAGCGTGCCGTGGGCCCTTTAAATCAAGAGGAGAGGTGTGTGCACACACCTGGGGAAACCCAGAAAGGAGAGGTAATTGGCTGCGGCAGCGGCGTATCTGCTGCGAAACGGACCCGTGGATGGCGGCGGCATCTCCACCACACCACAAGGCCGTGGGCTACAGGCAGGGCCACGGAGAGAAGGGCAGCGCCGAGGGCGCTCTCTCCGCATTGCGGGAGCAGTGGCAGAGGGTGAACAAGGCCAGTCACGGGTTCCGTGGCCAGCTGATGTAACAGTACCCCCTCCTATAGACCCCCCTTCTGAGGGTTTCCTTGGCTGGGGTACCGAATGTCCTCAAGATTGTGTGAATCCGGTGACTGAGGTGCCACAGGGTGTGAAAGGAAGGATATTCCAGAGTTACTTAGAGTGCAGGCTGGAGCCGGAGTGAAACAATGCTTCCCCTTCACTTGTTGTAGAAGGGCATATAGGTTCTGGATCTCGTTTTCCTTCAAGGTCAAGAGGGACAAAAACCCTTTCATGGCTTGTTTATGCTTCTTGACGAGGGTTTCATGTTCTACCATCTTATGTATCAGTTGCTCTTCCAGCTGGGCAAAGACAGCCCTTAAGACATTCCTTTGGAGGGAACTGGATCTGGTCTGGGTCTCCTGAGATTTCCTGCAAGGAAGATGGTTAGGATGGGCGGTAGCCACGGTTAAGGACCAAAGAGACTCTATCGATTCCAGACAGGATTCTGCTAGGGGTGTGCATTCGTTTGCAAAGTATTGGCAATCTGCAACGTATATGTCCATATACGTTGTATTCGTGGGGTCGCGAAACGTATCGCGATTCCCCATGAATATAATATATCCTCCGTTCCATATGTTTGGCGCCACACGTGTTTCTTAGCAGCCATTTCAAATCAGAGAATGCCATTTGGGTGTATCCATAGCCAAAAACCTGCCCTTTCCCGTGAGTCATCAGTGACCTCACAGCCCTGTCAGAGTGGGTCGGACAGGTTGGCAAGGAGACCAGAATGCAATGTATCAGCGAAAATAATTTTTGCAATGCAGCCAATCACTCTCTCACTCAGTGGTCGGTGACGCTTTTTCTGATGACCCAGCACTATATATACTTAAGCACGCGGCGTGCCACGCACTTTTTTGCAGGGGTGATCTGGGGAGGCCGGGTGGCTGGTCTGTCTCTGCAGAAGGTGGCTGCACTAAGAGCTAGTCTGAGTTCTCAAATCTGTATTCAATTGTTATCTAGGCTAGTTACTTAGATAGAAAAAGATATTTGTTCTTCATCTGGCTGCAGTGCCAGCTAGCCCTGTTTTTTTTTTTTAAGCACTTTTTTTAGTTGATAAGAACATAAGAACATAAGAAATTGCCATGCTGGGTCAGACCAAGGGTCCATCAAGCCCAGCATCCTGTTTCCAACAGAGGCCAAAACCAGGCCACAAGAACCTGGCAATTACCCAAACACTAAGAAGATCCCATGCTACTGATGCAATTAATAGCAGTGGCTATTCCCTAAGTAAAATTGATTAATAGCCATTAATGGACTTCTCCTCCAAGAACTTATCCAAACCTTTTTTGAACCCAGCTACACTAACTGCACTAACCACATCCTCTGACAACAAATTCCAGAGCTTTGTTGTGCATTGAGTGAAAAAGAATTTTCTCCGATTAGTCTTAAATGTGCTACTTGCTAACTTCATGGAATGCCCCCTAGTCTTTCTATTATTCGAAAGTGTAAATAACCGAGTCACATCTACTCTTTCAAGACCTCTCATGATCTTAAAGACCTCTATCATATCCCCCCTCAGCCGTCTCTTCTCCAAGCTGAACAACCCTAACCTCTTCAGCCTTTCCTCATAGGGAAGCTGTTCCATCCCCTTTATCATTTTGGTTGCCCTTCTCTGTACCTTCTCCATCGCAACTATATCTTTTTTGAGATGCGGCGACCAGAATTGTACACAATATTCAAGGTGTGGTCTCACCATGGAGCGATATAGAGGCATTATAACATTTTCCATTCTATTAACCATTCCCTTCCTAATAATTCCTAACATTCTATTTGCTTTTTTGACTGCTGCAGCACACTGAGCTGACAATTTTAAAGTATTATCCACTATGATGCCTAGATCTTTTTCCTGGGTGGTAGCTCCTAATATGGAACCTAACATCGTGTAACTACAGCAAGTGTTATTTTTCCCTATATGGAACACCTTGCACTTGTCCACATTAAATTTCATCTGCCATTTGGATGCCCAATCTTCAAGTCTTGCAAGGTCCTCCTGCAATGTATCACAGTCTGCTTGTGATTTAACTACTCTGAATAATTTTGTACTAATGTAATGTGTGTGCACACACCGAGCTTGTAACAGTGGTCTGTGTGTCCAAATCCCCAGTGGCCCTCTTTTGTAGTTACAAGTTTGGTGTGTGCACGCACATTACACTAGTGCATATCAAGGCACTGTGCCTGAGGGCAGCCTGTTTTGCAGACTCAAGTATATTGGAACAGTGGGTGTTTGTGCAGCCAAAACCCCAGTGAGCCTCTTTTGTAGTTACAAGCTCGGTGTATGCACACACATTACATTAGTGCAAATCAAGGCACTGTGCCTGTTGGTAGCCAGTTTTGCAAACTCAAGTATGTTGGGACAGCAGTGATCTGTGCAGCGAAATCCCCAGTGGGCCTCTTTTGTAGTTACAAGCTTGGTGTGTGCACACACACTATATTAGTGCATATCAAGGCACTGTGCCCATGGGCAGCCAGTTTTGCAGACTCATGTATATTGGGACAGCAGTGGTCTGTGTGTCCAAATCCCCAGTGGCCCTCTTTTGTAGTTACAAGTTTTGTGTGTGCACACACATTACATTAGTGTATATCAAGTCACTGTGCCCGTGGGCAGCCAGTTTTGCAGACTCAAGTATATTGGGACAGTGGGTGATTGTGCAGCGAAAACCCCAGTGAGCCTCTTTTGTAGTTACAAGCTCAGCGAGTGCACACACATTAAATTAGTGCATATGAAGGCATTGTGCCTGAGGGCAGTCAGTTTTGCAGACTCAAGTATATTAGGACTAGAGATGTGAATCGTGTCCTCGATCGTCTTAACGATCGATTTCGGCTGGGAGGGGGAGGGAATCGTATTGTTGCCGTTTGGGGGGGTAAAATATAGTGAAAAATCGTTGAAAATCGTGATGGAAAATCGAAAATCGAAAATCGCAAAACCGGCACATAAAACCCCCTAAAACCCACCCCCGACCCTTTAAATTAAATCCCCCACCCTCCCGAACCCCCCCCAAATGACTTAAATAACCTGCGGGTCCAGCGGCGGTCCGGAACGGCAGCGGTCCGGAACGGGCTCCTGCTCCTGAATCTTGTTGTCTTCAGCCGGCGCCATTTTCCAAAATGGCGCCAAAAAATGGCGGCGGCCATAGACGAACACGATTGGACGGCAGGAGGTCCTTCCGGACCCCCGCTGGACTTTTGGCAAGTCTCGTGGGGGTCAGGAGGCCCCCCACAAGCTGGCCAAAAGTTCCTGGAGCTCCAGCGGGGGTCAGGGAGCGATTTCCCGCCGCGAATCGTTTTCGTACGGAAATGGCGCCAGCCATACGCGTATGGCCGGCGCCATTTTCCGTACGGAAAATGGCGCCGGCAGGAGATCGACTGCAGGAGGTCGTTCAGCGAGGCGCCGGAACCCTCGCTGAACGACCTCCTGCAGTCGATCTCCTGCCGGCGCCATTTTCCGTACGGAAACGATTCGCGGCGGGGAAATCGCTCCCTGACCCCCGCTGGACCTCCAGGAACTTTTGGCCAGCTTGTGGGGGGCCTCCTGACCCCCACGAGACTTTCCAAAAGTCCAGCGGGGGTCCGGAAGGACCTCCTGCCGTCCAATCGTGTTCGTCTATGGCCGCCGCCATTTTTCGGCGCCATTTTGGAAAATGGCCGCCGGCTGAAGACAACAAGATTCAGGAGCAGGAGCCCGTTCCGGACCGCTGCCGTTCCGGACCGCCGCTGGACCCGCAGGTTATTTAAGTCATTTGGGGGGGGTTCGGGAGGGTGGGGGATTTAATTTAAAGGGTCGGGGGTGGGTTTTAGGGGGTTTTAGTGTGCCGGCTCATGATTCTAACGATTTATAACGATAAATCGTTAGAATCTCTATTGTATTGTGTTCCATAACGGTTTAAGACGATATTAAAATTATCGGACGATAATTTTAATCGTCCTAAAACGATTCACATCCCTAATTAGGACAGCAGTGGTCTGTGCAGCTAAATCCCAAGTGAACCTCTTTTGTAGCTATGAGATCAGTGTGTGCACACAAATTACATTAGTGCATATCAAGGCACTCTGCCCGTGGGCAGCCAGTGTTGCAGACTCAAGTATATTGGGACAGCAGTGGTCTGTGCAGCCAAATCCCCAGTGGGCCTCTTTTGTAATTACAAGCTCGGTGTGTGCACACACGTTACATTAGTGCATATCAAGGCACTGTGCCCGTGGGCAGCCAGCTTTGCAGACTCAAGTATATTGGGACAGTGGGTGTTTGTGCAGCCAAATCCCCAGTGGGCCTCTTTTTTAGTTACAAGCTCGGTGTGTGCACACATATTACATTAGTGCATATCAAGGCACTGTGCCCGTGGGCAGCCAGCTTTGCAGACTCAAGTATATTGGGACAGTGGGTGTTTGTGCAGTCAAATCCCCAGTGGGCCTCTTTTGTAGTTACCAGCTCGGTGTATGCACACACATTACATTAGTGCACAGTGCCCGTGGGCAGCCAGTAGGCACTAGGCAGTGACATTAAATCCATAATGACAGGGTAAGCTAGATGTGGTCGAGTGATTGGGCTGGCAGAGGAGGCACTTCAAAAGGCACTAGTGCCAGTCCCCCATTAAAGTTAAGAAGGGACCTGTTGCAGTCTAAACTCTTTCGAGGGGCAGGCATTTCCATCCAGAAAAAAATGAAATCTAAACATGATGCATCGCCACCACCTGTTTCTGACCCTGTTGTTTTGGAGGTGAGGGAAGGGGAGGCTGAGTCATGCATGACAAAATGGTGACCCCCAAAAGCAGCAGTGGGACAGCAATCTCGACTTAGTGTTGATAATGTAGCACAGGCACTGTTTGCTTCTGATTCCGATGAAGAATCATCTTGTGTGGGATTCTCATCAGAAAAGGAAGAAGTAATAGCTGACAAAGTTTTAGGAGGATTAGTTAGTCCAGTCTTAGCCTCCACTTCAGTGCAGCAGGGGAGAGATGAAACTGATGATGAGGCAGAGGAGGAAGAGCAGTCAGCGCAGGCACAGAGTGTGACTGAGGCCCCTGGCATTGCTTCTCAGGGTGCACCCACTACTTTAGCTCCAGTGCCAGCATCCATGTCCAAGGCTATACAGAAGGGAGGATCACGAAAAACATCTGTGATCTGGAGCCACTTTAAAGTGATTTAGGACCCACGTTTTGCTCTGTTTAATTACTGTGGGAAGGCTATTAGCAGAGGCAAGCAAATGGGACATCTAATTTTGGCATGACGCATCATATGATGAGGCAACACCCAACAACTGTACTGCCATCTGGGGATGGTGGCAGTACCAATCAGGGAACCCCTTCCAAGCAGCTTAAAGTGGTTGAAAAGGAGCAGAATCACCCCACGCCCTCAGCCCCTTCTTGCAGTCAGGTGGCAGGCCAGCAACCCCCTGATATCTGGCAGAAGCGACAACCCACCATGGAGAAAATGGAATGGAGTGCGGTAACGCTATCCTGGGGTAGGAGGCAGGTAGCCTCAAAAGTTGTAACCAGGAGCATTGGGGAAATGATTGCCCTTGATGATCAGCCCTTTGTAGATAGTGGAGAATGTGTGTTTCAAGCATTTTCTGAAGGTCGTAGTTCCAAATTACAAAGTCTCCTCCAGAACCACATTTAGCAGAAAGGTCATCCCCAGCCTGTACAAGCAGTGTCGCAGTCACATCCAAGTGCTGCTAATTAAAGCAGAGGGGAGTGTGCATTTCACCTGCGATATCTGGACTGCTATGAATGCTGCACACTCTTACCTCTCCCTGACAGCATACTTGTGGGACCTGGCTGAGGCAGGGGCAGGCAGCAGCTCTATTACTGAAGAAGTATCAGGGTGGAGGTGGGGTTTACTGCACACCCACCTGACGGACCAGGCCCATACCGCAGCCAATATTCTAGCATGCATCAGACAGATGCTGGAGGGCTGGCAACTACACCAGTGAGACAGGAATCCTCAGGCATGGTTCTTGTCACAGACAATGGTGCAAACATTGTTAAGGCAATAACTGACGGGCGCTTTAAGAACACCCGATGTTTGCACATACTCTGCACCTGGTAGTGAAGTCAGCTCTGGGGTTGGAATCCAATGATCAAGAGAGTGAATACCTGCATAGCTTAATTCAGAAGTGCAGAACATAGCAGCGCACTTCCACAGAAGTGGGCAGGTTCTCCGACAAAAGCAGACTGATTTTGACATGCCTCACAAGCGTCTCATTGTAGACATTGACACCCGGTGGAATTCCACCTTTATGATGCTGCAGAGGTTAGTGGAGCTGCAGACACCCCTTCATGAACTTTCTGGTTGGACATAGGTGTGCAGAATTTATTTATGTATTTATTTATTTAAAATCGTTACTATACCATTGTTAAGCAAGATGCTGTCACAACGGTTCACAATAGGGCAGATCATGTTGCATAAAATGTCTTAAATTATATCAACTAAATAGGTGCCATCAAAATACTGTAACATAGTTTCATAATAATATTAATTGGTGGGTGTTATAAGACATGTCCAGTTCTATCTATATCAGTTATAAGATAAAATACTACTTAATTCTAGTCCGTTGTTGTTGAAAGAAAAAAAGAAAGAAAAAAAATAAAAATGAGAAACACACAAATTAAGTAAAAGGTATGTGTGTGGGAGTTCTACTGACCACATCCTACATTTTCCTGGTTTCTATTCTCCATTCTCTTTGTGGTATGCCTGCTTAAATAGCCATGTTTTTAAACTTTTTCTGAAAGTTTTGATGTTTCTTTACAATCTGATTTCTAAAGGCATATTGTTCCATATTAAAGGTCCTGCCTGGGATAGGGACCTATCCTTTACTTGAGTTATTCTAGCCGTTTTAACTGAGGGGATAGCTAGCAATGCTTTGTTTGCTGATCTCAGGTTTCTGTGGGGGACGTGTACGCGGAGGGCTGTGTTCAGCCATTCTGCTTTTTCGTCATGTATTAATTTATGTATGGTACATAGAGTCTTGTATTGTATTCTTTGCTCAATGGGTAACCAATGTAGTTCAATTAGGGTATTGGTGATATATTCTCTTTTACTTTTACCAGTTAAAATTCTTGCAGCTGTGTTTTGTAATATCTGTAGTGGTCTTATTGTGGTGTACGGTAAGCCCAGTAGAAGGGCATTACAGTAGTCGGTACTGGCAAAAATTTAGGCTTGCAATACTGATCGGAAGTTGGTAGGTGTTAGTAGTGGTTTTAGTCTTCTAAGATTCATAAGTTTGGCATATCCTTCTCTTACTTTTAGAGATATATGTTGTTTCATACTTAGTTCTGTATCGATTATCACTCCAAGGTTTTGTACTTTCTCAGCTAGTTGTATTCTTTGGTTGTTATTGAGTGTGATTGGGTTCTGAATGATCGCTATGTTTTTTAATTCTAGATGTAAGAATTCTGTTTTCTCTATATTGATAACTAATTCCATTTGGTTTAGAAGTTGTTTTATTATATCTAGATACATGTTGGCTATGTTTAATGTTTTCTCAATTGTGTCATCAATTGGGAGTATTAATTGAATATCATCAGCGTATATGTAGTATGAGATGCCTAAACCAGCTAGTAGGTGACATAAAGGCAGCATGTATATGTTGAATAGTGTGGCAGATAGGGCTGATCCCTGCGGAACTCCTCTTTGAAGGTTTATTTTCTCTGACATTATGTCCTTGATTTGAACTTGGAAGTATCTGTTATTTAGGTATGATTTAAACCATTTCATTGTTTTGTTGATTAATCCTAATTCTTCTAATCAATTTAGTAGGATGCCATGGTTTACTGTATCGAATGCTGCTGATAGGTCTAGCATCACTAAAATGTAATGTTTACCGCTGTCAAACCCTCTCATGATGTTGTCTGTTAGCGCAATCAGTAGTGTTTCAGTGCTAAAGTTTTTGTGAAAGCCATGTTGTGATGGGTACAGAATATTATTGCTCTCTAAGTTCTGCTAATTGATTTTGTATGTTTTTTTTCTATTAATTTTGCAATTAGAGGTAGGTTTTATACTGGTCTATAATTGCTCAAGATGAGTTGGTCGCTGTTCTTTTTCTTTAAAATTGGTTTTACTATTGCCCCTTTTAGTGAATCTGGCATGTTTCCTTCCTTTAGGGATAGATTAATGATTTTTGTTAAAGTTGGGGAGACTGTGTTAGCTACTTTTTTTAAGTCTATGGTTGGAATTGTGTCTTGTGCATGTGGGGCGGGGTTTAGTATTTTTACCTTCAATTCAGCTTCTATTTCAGATATTTCATTGAATGTTTCCCATTGTTTAATGTCTCTTTTTTGCATTTTGATTTTTCGTTTAGTTATTTTTGGAATCTTTGTTTTTAGATTCATAATTTTGTCATTAAAGAAAGTAGCTATTTCATTACATTTTTTACTGGTAGGTTCTGTGAAGCATCAGATTTGTCATTTATGAGAGTTTTTACTATGGTAAACAGGGCTCTTGGGTTATTTTCAAATTTCTCTATTTTAGTGCTGTAATATTGTTTCTTTGCGTTGAGAGTTACTTGTTTATAATGGGCTAGTTGTTTCCTGTATTTAGTCAGGTTTTCTGTTGTTTTATTTTTTTTTCCTTTCCTTTTCATTTTTCCTCAGATTTCTTTTGACTACCTTTCTCTTTTCGTTATGCCAGGGGTTTGTTTCCTTGGGTTCCTTGATGCTAATATATTTTATTGGGTTCATCTCGTTGGCTAAGTTTTTAGTTGTTTGCATCCAAGCTGTCGTAGCGGAGTCACAGTCGGTGCAATCTATTTCAGCTAGTTTTTCTTCTAATTTGTCTTTTAGGGTGTCTATGTTATATGATGGGTGGTATTTAAATTCAATGGGTACTCTTTTTTGTGTTCCTTGATGTTCATTAAATTTGATAGAGGATTCTATTAGGAAGTGGTCTGACCATGGTATCGGTGTATATTCTGATTTGATGTGCTCTAGGTGGCTGTGGTTGATAAATGATAAATCAAGAGAGTGTCCTGATTTGTGGGTGGGCTTATCAGTAGTTAGGATAAATCCTAGTGCCGTCATGATAACTTTTAGTGTTTGACAGGTGTTAGATAAGGGGTGTGTATCCATGTGTAGGTTGAAATCACCTAGTACAATTGTGGGTTTAGAGATGTTTAAGTGTGTTGTTAGGAATTAAATTATTGGGGAGATGTTTAATTCTAGAAGGGTAGGGGGCAGTATATAAAGCAAATTTGTAAGTTGTTAGTTTCAAAAAGAGCGATGTCATGGTTTCTTGGAGGTGTTGTCAGGATTAGTTTACACTTAAAACTTTTTTCAATTATTAGGAGTAGTCCCCCCCCCTCTTTTATTTGTTCTAGGGATTGAGAAGACATCATAGTTTTTATGTGCTATTTGATTTTTTAAAACAATGTCCGATTTTTTTTAACCATGATTCAGTAACTGCTATGAAGCTTGGTTTTTTGTCATATAATAGGTCTGTAATTATAGGGAATTTTTTAGTAATTGATTGTGCATTTACTAGTAGGAAGGTTATCATTAATAATTTATTTGTGAAGGCGTTATTTGTTATTTTTAGAGATGTGAATCGGAACCATAATCGGTTCAGTTCCGGTTCCGATTCAAATCATGCATTTTTTTTCGTCCGGCCCGATCGTTTTTTTTATCGGCTGTGCCCGATCTGATAAACAAAAAACCCACCCCGACACTTTAAAACCACTCCCTTGGTCTCCACCACCCTCACCACCCTCCCAACCCCCCAAAAAACATTTTAAAATTATCTGGTGGTCCAGCGGGGGTCCCGGGAGCATTCTCTCATGCTCGGGCTGTCGGCCGATAAACAAAAATCCCACCCGACCCTTTAAAACCACTCCCTTAGCCTCCACCACCCTCCCGACTCCCCCAAAAACATTTTAAAATTACCTGGTGGTCCAGTGGGCCCAGGGAGTGATCTCCCGCTCTCGGGCTGTCGGCTGCCACTAATAAAAATGGCACCAATGGCCCTTTGCCCTTACCATGTGACAGGGTAACCGTGCCATTGGCCGGCCCCTGTCACATGGTAGGAGCACTGGACGGCTGGCGCCATCTTTAAAAATGGCGCCGGCCATTTTTAAAGTGTAAACCGTTGTGATGGTATATGACTTAGCAATGATATAGAAAAGATTTTAAATAAATAAATAAACATCCAAGTCTCCACGTTTCCAAGTCTACTCCCAAGTCTCCACATCTACATCCAGTCTACTAAGTTCTGTCCAGCTCTGCTCCTATGTTGCCCATTTCTGCACACACACCTCACCACGGGTGCGACCTGTGTCCCGACCTGAGCCGCTCCATGGCTTAGGGGCTCCGCTCTCCTATGAGCCAAGTGACGCACGCCGAGCCCACACCATCGGCTCCCGAAGGCTGCGCTCGCAACAGTCACAACTCAAATCTACTTAACCAGTCTTAGCTATATTGTTGGTGGTTGTCAAAGTGTCATTGTCACATTTTTAGTTATTTTTGTTGCTTTCCTTTCTCCCTAAAACAAACAAAATCAAACACAAACTTTGAATATAACTGTAAAAATATGTTTTTATAGCCAGATGCCTTAGCAAATAACATAGCTTTTCTGTTGTAGATGCTGCAAAAGATGAAGCTTATAATAATCATACAGTGTTGTGCAGAAGGTTATATTAAGTTTGTTTTGATCTTAAGGAATTTGACATCTAAAGAAAAATAAAATAGTTTAGAGATACACAAACTAAGAACATGACAATTAAAATACTTGTAATATGGGAAAACTGTTATTGTTTGTAAGGTTTTGGGTGGACCCTTGGACACTGTGGCAGCTGACCATGCCCACGGGGGAAGTCCCGTGAGAGGCCACAGGTCAGGCTCAGCTTTGGAACACACAACACAGAGTTATATCTTTTATTAGACAGAGTTGAGAAACCACCAGAGGTGGCAGTAGTGAGCAGAGATGAGGCCTGGCTGGGCTTGGGTTCCTCAGGATACTGGAACAGCGATTCCCTCTATGGCTGTGCTGTAGTGGAGAAAACTGTGATAGTGAATACAGTGGAGCATACACAGAGTTCTTGTATAGAGCCTCGTTGGTAAAGATACTCTCACAGTGGTTTCTCCCGGAAGGTGACACAGAAGCAGGAATAGAGGCAGGCCCTCGAGGAGCGAGTACCTGGTTCCAGGAAACAGCTCTGAGGAGATAAAGTTGGTAACTCACTCATGATGTAGGCAGCAGTTTCTTCCAAGCAGAAGCGATAAGTTCAGGCAGCGAGTCAGGGAACATGGGCCCTCGAGGAGCGAGTACCGGTTCCTGATAGCAACCTGAAAGAAATGAGAAAGGCCACCGAGTAGTGGGTACCCTGTTAAGATAAAGTCCAAAAGTTGGAGAGGCAGAGTAGCTAGGTACGGAGAGTGAATCCCATCCATAAGGAGATCCCTTGCTAACTTAATTAGCTAGCAAAAAGTGTAGGCTTTTGTATCCGGGATGCGTGACGTCATCACAGGGGGACGCCCCTGAGGTTTGCGCCAAACGGAGAATAAGCAGGGCCACGTGGCGTGTGTGCCCTATGGTACCTAGACAACATGGCGGGATGCAGCGCCCAAGCTGGACCAGGGACGCTGGAGAGGACAGCAGGCAGATGCCGCTGTAGCCAGACGTCCATCAACCGCAGTAGGAGTCGCAAAAAAGGTAAGGTGGGTGGAGTGGAGATGTCGGGCAGTGACAGACGTAACAGTACCCCCCCTTCAAAAGGCGGTCTCCTCTGCGGGTACCAGGTTTTGGCTTCCAATGATGCGCAAGATGAAATTAATGGAGCATCTCTTTATCAAAGATAATAGCCTGAGGCTCCCAAGAGTTTTCTTCGGGGCCGAAACCTTCCCAAGAAAGAAGGTATTCTAATGTTTTGACTCATCTTTGGACATCAAGAATGGCTTCGACCTTATATTCTAGTTCATCTTCTGCATAGATGGCAGGTGGTTCCTGAGTCTTGGAAGAGAATTCACTGAGTATTAGAGGTTTCAAGAGTGAAATTTGAAAAGCGTTGTGGATATTTAGTGGTGGTAGCTTCAGACTGTAACCGATGTTGCCAAGACGTCGGAGGATTGGAAATGGTCCAACTTAGCGAGGAGCAAATTGAGTGGAGGGTAACTTCAGTCTGAGATGTTTGGTGGATAACCAGACTTTGTCACCAGGTTTGAAGACAGGCGCTTGAGAATGGTGTCATAAAACTTCTTAGCACGGTCACTAGCTTTGACTAGTATGTCTTTTGTCTGAGTCCACAGATTATGGATTTCATCAGCAGTAGATTGAGCTGCTGGGGACATCACTGAGAGCTTCAGTGGAAGTGGCGGTGTTGGTGAACGTTCATATACCACTTCAAAAGGTGTTGATCCAGTTGATGTTGCTGGATGAGAATTGATGGCGAATTCAGCCCAAGGTAACAGTTCAGCCCAGTTATTCTGACGGCAACTCACATAGGCTTGACTGAACTGTTTTAAGGTTCTAGTCATCTGTTCTGTTTGGCCATTTGATTGCGGATTATAGGCTGAAGTGTACTCTAGCGAGATGTCGAATAGCTTGCACAAGGCCCTCCAGAATCTTGCCGTGAATTGAGATCCTCAGTCTGAGACTATGTGTTTTGGTAGGCCATGAAGGCGAAAAATGTGCAATATGAAGAGCTTTGCACACTCCAAGGCTGACGGTAAGCCAGGCAGCGCCATGAAATGTGCCATCTTGCTGAAGCGATCAACTGTTGCCCAGATGGTATTCATTCCTCCAGAAAGGGGTAAATCGACTACAAGGTCAGTAGCGATGTGTGACCTGGGCTGTTCCGGAGCTGGCAGCAGTTGCAACAATACCCACGGTTGGCCAGAAGCGGGTTTGTGTTTGGCACAGTTGGTACAAGATGCAACGTAGGATATTGTATCTTTTTTTTAATAGAAGGCCACCAATAGAATTTCTGGATCTTGAGCAGGGTGCGGCGATGACCAGGATGGCTAGCCAGCTTAGAATCGTGCGCCCAAAAGAGCACTTTCTTTCTGAGGTATTTAAGCATGATGGTTTTACCAGCGGGCACAGAATGTGTAGTCGCCAAGATGACTTTCTTCGGGTCAATTATGTGCTGAGGTTCTTCAGGCACATCCTCCGAGAGGAAGGAGCGTGACAAAGCATCGACTCTGGAATTCCTATTTCTGGGGTGATATTTAAGCACAAAGTCAAAGTGATTGAAGAATAAGGACCATCTAGCTTGTCTATGGTTAAGATATTGCGCATGGTGGAGATACTCTAGATTTTTATGGTCCGTAAATACGGTTATTTTATGTTGAGCGCCTTTGAGCCAGGGCCGCCATTCCTCGAATGCTAGCTTAATAGCCAAGAGCTCTTTATCTCCAATCCCATAATTATTCTCTGCCAGGGAGAAACGTCGTGAGAAGAAAGAGCAGGGACATAAGGATTTGGAGTCTCCAGTTTGGCTCAGTACAGCCCCCACTCTGACATCCGAAGCATCAAACTCTACGATGAATGGCTTGTTGGGGTCAGGATGACACAAGCATGGTTCCATGGAAAAGGCAGTCTTTAATTTCTCAAAAGTGGAAATGGCCTCCGCAGACCATTTTGAAGCGTTGGCACCCTTGCGAGTGATTGTGGTCAAGGGCACTGTTAAAGTCGAGTAGTTCTTTATAAAGCTTCTATAATAGTTGGTAAACCCCAAAAATCATCTCAGGGCCTTCAGGCTGGTAGGTTGGGACCAATTTTTATAGTTTTTGAGGGTCCATCTGGAAGCCATCTTTACTCATGATATAGCCAAGAAAAGGCACATAGTCTTTATGAAATTCGCACTTGGGTAGTTTGGTGTAGAGCCGGTGTTCACAGAGTCGGCGAAGTACTTGCTTGACATCCTCTAGATGAGTGGGCAAATCCTGAGAAAATATCAGGATATCATCCAGGTATACCACGACACTCTTGTACAACAGGTCCCGCAAGATGTCGTTCATCATGTTCTGAAATACAGCGGGTGTGTTGCACAGGCCGAAGGGCATTACTAAATACTCAAAATGGCTGTCTCGAGTGTTGAAGGCTGTTTTCCATTCGTCGTCACTGCGAATGCGAACTAAGTTGTAGGCCCGCTTCAGGTCAAGTTTTGAGAATATTTTGGCCCCCTGAAGCCGGTCAAACAGCTCTGAGATTAAAGGCAGGGGGTAGCGGTCTTTAATCGTGATCTCGTTCAGACCTCGGTAGTCGATACAAGGACGTAAGGTACCATCCTTCTTCCCCACAAAGAAGAAGCCTGCGCCGGCTGGAGACTTCGATGGTCTAATAAACCCCTTCTGTAAATTCTCCTCGATGTATTCATACATAGCCTTGTTCTCAATCACTGAGAGTGGATAGACACATCCTTTAGGAGGTTCAGTATTGGGTTTTCAGTCTTTGGCACAGTCAAAGAACCTATGCGGAGGAATAATGTCAGCAGCTTCTTTGGAAAACACATCACTAAAAGATGCATATTGAGGCAGCAGTCCCGGCATCGCTGGAGTTGTGGGCATGCAGATGACAGGAGCAATCTTCTTAAGGCACTTTTCATGACAACTTGGGCCCCAGCGGGAGAGTTTGGGGCGACTGCAACCAGAGTAACCCCAGGACGATAGGGTGCATGGCCTTCTCTAACACAAAGAAGGGAATTGATTCTGTATGGAGAGCTCCGGTGCGAAGAGTTACTGGTTCAGTTTGGCAAGTCACATCACCCGGTAAGGGCTCCCCATGGATGGAAGATAGGAGTAGTGGAACCTTCAAAGTGAAGAGGGGAATCCTCAAATGTTCCACTAGGCGTCGAAGAATAAAGTTGCCTCCTGCCCCTGAATCCACCAGGGCAAGAGTTTGAAACTCAGACGGTCCGCAGATCAAGGAGACTGGGAGAGAGAGCAGAGGAGAGGGCGTAGTAAGGCCTAAGAACAGTCTTCCTGCAGGACTTAGGCCCGTCTGTTTCCCGGACGAATTGGGCATGTTGGGATATCGTGATCAGCCTGTCCACAATACATACACAGACCATGACTCTTCCGAAGTCTTCTCTCTTTAGAAGTCAAATGACTGTGACCAAGTTGCATCGGTTCATCTCCACTGGCAACAGAAATTACTGGAACCGTCCGAGGTGCAGGTTTAGCACTTGCCTCCTTCTGATCTGGTCCTCTATTAGGCCGGAGTTCTTTAACCTTATCATGAAGCTGGTGGTCAATTCTAGTAGCCAAAGCCACTAGTTCATCCAGAGAGTCAGGTGTTTCACGAACAGCCAGCTCGTCTTTCAAATGAGTATCCAGGCCTCTGAAGAAGAGAACTTTTAGGCATTTGGGGTCCCAGCAGAGTTCTATAGCAAGAGTCTTGAACTCTATCGCAAAATCAGCCAGTGGTCAGTTGCCTTGCTTCAGGTCCACCAGAGCAGAATTGGCAAAGGTCACTTGGGCAGGATCGCCTAAAACGGATTTAAATAAGTCCAAAAATCCATCAATGTCCTGCAAAATAGGATCCTTGCGTTCCCACAGTGTTGATGCCCAAGACAAGGCCCTTCCATCAAGATAAGATAGAATGTAAGTAGTCTTGGCAAAAGCTGTGGGGAAGTAAGAAGGCTGTAATGCAAAATGCATGCAGCACTGGTTTAGAAAGCCCCTGCTTCTCTGAATATCTCCTGAGAAACGAACTGGAGCAGCCAGTGCTATAGTAGTCTTTAAAGTTACTTCAGGTAACTGACCTTCATTACTGGAAGTAGCGCCTTGGGTTCTTTGTGCGTGCAGCTGATGAAACGCTGAAGTGAGTTTCTCCAATGCGTCTTGCTGTTCAGCAACGCACAGGGCCAGGCCCGGAATGGCCTGCAGGGCATTGAGCTGTGCCGGATCCATGGAGTTAACAATCTGTTATTGTTTGTAAGGTTTTGGGTGGACCCTTGGACACTGTGGCTGCTACCTACACCCACGGAGGAAGTCCTGTGAGGGGCCATAGGTCAAGCTCAGCTTTGGGACACACAACACAGAGTTATATCTTTTATTAGACAGAGTTGAGTAGCCACCAGAGGTTTCAGTAGTGAGTAGAGATGAAGCCCGGCTGGGCTTGGGTTCCTCAGGATACTGGAACAGCAATTCCCTCTATGGCTGTGCTGTAGTGGAGAAAATTGAGATAGTGAGTACAGTGGAGCATACACAGAGTTCTGGTATAGAGCCTCGTTGGTAAAGTTACTCACACAGCGGTTTCTCTCGGAAGGTGACACAGAAGCTGGAATAGAGGCAGGCCCTTGAGGAGCGAGTACCTGGTTCCAGGAAACAGCTCTGAGGAGATAAAGTTGGGAACTCACTCATGATGTAGGCAGCAGTTTCTTCCAAGCAGAAGCGATAAGTTCAGGCAGCGAGTCAGGGAATATGGGCCCTCGAGGAGCGAGTACTGGTTCCTGATAGCGACCTGAAAGAAATGAGAGAGGCCCCAGAGGAACGGGTACCCCGTTAGGATAAAGTCCAAAAGTTGGAGAGGCAGATTAGCTAGGTACGGAAAGCGAATCCCATCCATAAGGAGATCCCTTGCTAACTCGATTAGCTAGCAAAAAGTGTAGGCTTTTGTATCCAGGATGAGTGACATCATCACAGAGGGACGCCCCTGAGGTTCACGCCAAAGGGAGAATAAGAAGCAGGGCTGCACGGCGCGCGCGCCCTATGGTACCTGGACAACATGGCGGGATGCAGCGCCCAAGCCGGACCGGGGACTGCCGTGGTAGCCAGACGTCCATCAACCGTGGGAGGAGTCGCAAAAAAGATAAGGTGGGCGGAGTGGAGACGTCAGGCAGCGACAGTCATAACAAAAACTATTCAAAACTAACTCCCAGAACAATACTGGTAGATGACCAAGAAGATCTTGATTCTTCAAAAATAGTCCTGCATCTGCAGAATTATTTCTATATAGTGTAGTGGGCCCCTGTCCTAGCAGCACCATTTTCAACATGTGTGATAGTTCCCCACACTTATAAAGGAGCCCATAAGTGGCACTCCTGCAACCTGTTGTGGGTGTGGATCCTTGGCCCTGAGGGTCCCCACCATTGGCTGGCAGAGTTGATTGTAGCAGAGGCCCAACTGGAGCTTCACCTATACTAGCCCTCGTTCCCCTTAGTTTAATGGTTTTGGCAGGACATAGACACTGGACTCTGCTGTTGGGCTGAAGATCCATTGGATAAGTCCTGGGGAGGTAGGATACAGACAGTTTCCAAGTCAGTGAGTCAGGCAGCATTCAGGCAGTATTCAGGCAGTGGTCAGTGGCAGTTGGAGTTCAAACAGGGTCAAAGTTCCAAGCCAAGGTCAAACTAGAGATCCCTCCAAGGGAACACACAGGGTGGAAAGGCAAGCATGGAGGCAAGGAACAGCACAGGTGGGTAGAGGAAGACACTGAGGACCAAATGCAGGAACCAAAGATTAACTACAAGGAGACAAAGGAGAAATGAAGACTGGGAACTCAGGAATATGGACCAGCACTGACAAGGTAAGGACCAGGAACACAGGAATAACCAGGAACACAGGAACAGAGCAACCAGGAGCGCAGAACACACGGAGGCAACTCGCTCTACCAACCAAGTAGTTGACCTCTTGCCAAGGCAAGGAAGTACTGCCAAGGTGACTTTTTGTAGGCAGGAGAGCCTGACATCATCAGTGGGTGCTGCAGGAGGTTTCCTGCTGTGGGCCCTTTAAATTCAGACAGGTCGGGCGCACGCACATATACGAACAGCATCTATTGGAGTTGGCGGTGTCTTCCTCCAGTGTCGTATCGGGCCTAGTTAGGCGCATTCTTCTAGGGAGTTCTGCCCTGGTGTTGGGAGCTCCTGTGATTGCTCAGGGTTGGAGTTAAGAGCGGCGGTCCGAGGCCCTGCCCCACAGACTGCCAAGCGCAATATCACCACTACACAACCAGGGATATTTAGTAAGTTTTTTGGGGGGGTACCAGGGAGGTAGAAAAGGGGATCTAGGAAAGGTAGGAGGCTGTTTTGGGGGGCAAAGGAATGAGGCTTCAGTCCTGTGGGAGGGACTGGGGATTTTCATTTATTTTAGTTTTAGCCACTCAAGAGTGTAGGAGGAGGTTGGGAGAGGGGATCCCACTGAACCTACAGAGATTCCATGACTCGTGGCTGGGGGTTTCTCAGATTGGCTGGCCCCTTTAACTGGTGGGACTGGAACGTGCATTTGCATTCCAATATTCCCGGGGAAAGTTAACTACACATTTTGAGGTTTAGTTAACTTAAATAAACAATGTAGTTTGCCAACTTTAAAGAAATCTGTGGGACTTTATTTGCATAGTAATTTGTATGCAAAGCAGCTCATTACCATACTCACACTGTGCAGAGTTTGTATAGTTAGAGATAACATGCAGGATTTTCCATTCTAGGGGTTATCTGAACATTAACATGTTTTAATATGCAGTAAATCCTGTTTATCCCACTTTCTTCCAGTTTTTGGTGTGCTCTCTTTGGTGTGCAATGGCCAATGTGGCTTTGGCATTTGCACTGATATTTTGTAATTCATTCAATGCATAGATTTTGCTAACAGATCTGATGCTTGGGGTTTCAACTATTATACAGTAAGCTGTCATCTCAAAGGGTTCTTGTTCTAGAATTACTGCAGAGAAATAGTTGTTATATCATCACTGTCAAATCCATTGAATTCAATTTAGGTACGCATTTTTCACAGTAAGTATTTTCCCATAACAAACAAAAATCTCAGCTCCCAAGAATTGTTGGAAAGGATGCATTGCAATAAAGAAACAAAATGTTAAGATATCACCAATTTACCTCAAATTTAGGGGCTAATTAAGGGGCTAATTGATGTGAGCTAACGTTAATGCCTGCATTAGCTAACAGACACATACTAAGCATGTTTGTTATGAATTTGCCGCCCGCGGGGTTCCCCCCCCCCGCGAGCCTGCTGACTCACTGCTGATCTTCACCGGCGCGGCAGGACACCGCTGCCGGCCTGCCCACGCGGCCCGGAGGCCGCCCTGGACCTTCCTTCAGCTCCGCGGTCGGAGCCGCGGCCTCCCACGGGGCTGGGAGTGCCCCCGACGTCATTCGGATCTTTGCGGCGTTTAGGCCGCAGCCCCGGGCTTGAGTAGCGGCAGGAGCCGCCCCCGGGGCCTCCCGCAGCGGCTGGAGCCGCTGCCAATGCTGGAGCCTGCGTCCAGGCTCTCCCCTGCCTTCTCTGCAGCGTCTGACGCTGCCGACGTGAAGACGCTGTGCAGGCCGCTGTCCAGGGTCCTGCACAGCCCTGCTCTGCCTGCCTTAGACGCACGGCCGCGTCTCTCTGCAAGATTTAAAGGGCCAGACACAGGAAGTGTCTGAGCCCCACCTAATGACTGTTTCCTGGTTCCAGCCCTATAAAGGGCTGCTCCGTTCTTCCTGCCTGGCCTTGCATCGTGTTCAGTCTTCACCCTGGAGGCTCCCGCCTGCCAGGGCCCATGTAAGGTCTTCTTCCGGAGCTCCGCACCTTGATCTCTTGTTCCATGTCCACGTCTTCGCCTGAGGTCCATGTCCAGGTTTCTTCGCCTTCGTCCTGATGTTCCTGCCTTCCTGATGTTCCTGCCTTCACTCCGCCTCATCCTCGCTCTGGAGCCTTCTGGTACCGGTAGGCCGGGGGTTCCCCAGATGTAGTTCCTGGGTGGACTAGGCTACCGGTGGATGGTTGTCCTGTGCTCCTGAGCCGTGAAGCCTGATGTGTCTTCCTGCGCTGTCCCGCTCCCGTCGTGGTCCGTGACCAGCCTTGGGGCTGTGTAGGGCGCGTAACAGACAGGGTGGTCCGCGACTCAGTCCCGCGGGTGGCCTGAGTAGGGAGCCCTGAGAGACAGTGCCAATGTCCATGCCTTGTGTCTTGCCTTGATGCCAAGTGTCTTCATCCGCCTTATCCAGCCATGTGTCTTGCCTCGGATGCTGTCTGCATCATCCCCGCCATGAATCCTCGTCTTGGATGCCGTCTGCATCATCCTTGTCAAGTGTCTCGTCTGCGATGCTGTCCGCATCGATCTTGGTGTCTTGTATCCACAGCCCTGATGTCACCTCTTCTGCCAAGTGTCTTCGTGCCATGTGATGCCGTTGCATCAACTCTAGTGTCTTCGTGCCAAGGCCCGTCTGCCCTCAACCTCAGGCCAGGCCTGCTGCTCCATGCTGCTCGCAGCAGGTCTGAAAGGGCCCGGAATGGTCGGAGGACCATTCACCTTCCAACATCCTCGGATGTTTGGCCATGGGAGCTTGCCGGCCTGGCAGAGGGTAGAGTGTCCAGCCATGCGGAGCCACCGTCAACCCTTGGTTCGGCCCGGGACGGCCTGGGTCGGGCTGAGGCCCATGGGCACACGAAAACCACCATTCTCAACAATGTTAACATGCACTATTTGCATTAATTTTACCTCTGATGGCAAAGGTAACATGTATGCAAATGCTGAAAAGTAAAAAAGAATTATAAAAATATATATAAATTACTATACTAGACTTGCTTTGGCATGCAGGTGAGAATATCAGTGGTGAATTTTGAGTTTAGTGCTGTGTCTGGCAGAAGGGAAACCAGTTTGCTCCTATAAAAAGGAAATATTGTACTGCTATTTTTATGCCATAAAACCTATATTTAAATCAAGGGGATTTACAAAGAGAACATACCAAAAACTGACAAAATGTAAGATATTTAATAAGAAAAATTAAGGGGTAGATTTTAAAAGAAGTGCCAGTTTTATAACATGTGTGCTCCGATGCATGCATGTTATAAAATCTGATACCCACACGCACATGCACTCCCGATTTTATTTCAGTGCACGCATGTGCGCATGGGTGTCATGTAAGGGGGTGATTTTCTTAAAAAGTGCACAGCAACACAATCAGGACATCCCCAGTTCCCTGCCAGTTCGCTCCAATAAAGGAGCGGACTCAGAGGGAACTTCCCTAACCTCTTCCCTAACCTTCCTCCTTTTTCCCCTCTCCTCCCTGGCCCATAAACTCTACCTATCTACCTTAATTGTTTTGTTAAAGAAATTACCTGCTCCTTTGGAGC
This sequence comes from Rhinatrema bivittatum, assembly GCF_901001135.1. Classification (NCBI taxonomy): domain Eukaryota; kingdom Metazoa; phylum Chordata; class Amphibia; order Gymnophiona; family Rhinatrematidae; genus Rhinatrema; species Rhinatrema bivittatum. Next base: position 217,540,194 of record NC_042623.1, on the reverse strand, counting down.
AGCAGTAAGTTCTGTGTGCCTGCCAGCTGCCATCGTGTTCTTCACCAGGACAGGGCCTAATGGTGCCCCTTTTCTAAATCCCAGCTCTTTTGAGTGTACTGGCAGATACGCACATGGCTGGGCCATTTAGAAAATGTGCTTGGTGCATGCTCAGCCCGGCCTTACACATATCTGCTGGGATTTATGCGGGCTTGGGATTTCCCGTTAGGAAAAAAGAAGAATGTAAATGATATCATTTTTGAGCAATTAAGAACTGCTGTAGAAAGAGAAACAGAGATAAAAGAGGAAATTTGAGAGAAGTGCTGGAGGAGCTGTGCCAGAGCTCCAAGAAGCACCAGAAACAGCCAGCAAATTGGAGGAGGCAACGGATGAGATACCTGTTAATGTGCATGATACAACACGTGAGGATGAAAGTAATGCAAGAAGGAGCACCAGAAGAAAGAGATTGTAACAACTAAGCAGATGGGACGTACTGGAACAGTTAGAACAATAGGAGAAGATAATAGGTGAGATATCAGCAAATGAGAATGGTACAACATATGAAGATAAAAGCAATGTAAAGCAGGCCAGAAAGCAGAGTGAAGAGGACAGCCAAGAGTGAGAACAGGAAGTGGAAGTGCTGGCGGCTGATCTCCTGGCTTATATGAAAATAGATAAGCATGCTGAGGTCCAGTAGAGGGGAAGACTATCTAAGATAAACCTGATAACCAAACTAAAAAGCATGATTAGTAATATCAACAAGGCCATAATCTGCATAAAGGGATAGAGCCCCAGCAATAAGATTATCAGATTTGCAGATGATTCAAAATTATTCAGAGTAGTTAAATTACAAGCAGATTGTGATAAATTGCAGGAGGACCTTGTGAGACTGGAAAATTGGGCATCGAAATAACAGATGAAATTTAATGTGGATAAGTGCAAGGTGATGCATATAAGGAAAAATAACCCATGCTATAGTTACACGATGTTAGGTTCCATATTAGGAGCTACCACCCGCAAAACAGATCTAGGCGTCATAATGTATAATACATTGAAATCATCGGCTCAGTGTACTGTGGCAGTCAAAAAGCAAACAGAATGATAGGAATTATTAGGAAGGGAATGGTGAATAAAATGGAAAATGTCATAATGCCTCTGTATCGCTCCATGGTGAGACCGCACCTTGAATACTATATACAATTCTGGTCGCAGCATCTCAAAAAAGACATAGCTGCGATGGAGAAGGTACAGAAAAGGGCGACCAAAATTATAAAAGGGATAAAACAGCTCCCCTATGAAGAAGGACTAAAGAGGTTAGGGCTGTTCAGCTTAGAGAAGAGATGGCTGAGGGGGGATATGATAGAGGTGTTTAATATCATGAGAGGTCTAGAACGGGTAAATGTGAATCAGTTATTTACTCTTTCGGATAATAGAAGGACTAGGGGCACTCCATGAAGTTAGTATGTAGTATATTTAAAACTAATCGGAGAAAATTCTTTTTCACTCAGCGCACAATTAAACTCTGGAATTTGTTGCCAGGGTATGTGGTTAGTACAGTTAGTGTAGCTGGGTTTAAAAAAGGTTTGGATAAGTTCTTGGAGAAGTCCATTAACTGCTATTAATCAAATTGACTTAGAAAATAGCCACTGCTATTACTAGCATCAGTAGCATGGGATATTCTTAGTTTTTGGGTACTTGCCAGGTTCTTATGGCCTGGATTGGCCACTGTTGGAAACAGGATGCTGGGCTTGATGGACCCTTGGTCTGACTCAGTATGGCAATTTCTTACGTTCTTATGTTCCTATGACATAAGATCAAAAGTAAAGGAGAAAAATGACAACCCCTTCATGGCCTGGGCCCTCAGCCGAGGTCTAGGCTTGGGCTGGGGCCTCTAATTGCTCCTGCCCAGGTCCCAGCGCATGAAAAATGATGCCATCCACTGCTGAAGTGACATAAAATTGGCCCTTCCTCTGGTGCAGACAGCATCATTTTGATGTATGTCATTGAAATGATGGCCACATATCAAAATAATGCAGGCTGCACTGGTGGAAGACACCAAAGTGACATCACTTCAGTGCCATCCTCCATACAGATGGCATCATTTTTCAAAAGCTGGGACTTGGGCAGAAGAAAAAGAGGCCCTACCTGCTCCGAGGCCTCAGCATCAGATCCAGCCAAGGCCTAGGCCTCAGTGCCATTCTTGGGCTCAAGCCTCAGCAATGAGCCTAATTGGGATCTGATATTTGGTGATGAGTCTGGCTCAGGCCCAGGCCTTGGCACCAGGCTCAGCCCAGGTTTAAACTTCTCTGCTGGACCTAGGAATCAGTGCCGTGCCTAGGCCTCAGTGTGGGGTCCAGAACCAAGATCAGTGTTTGGCTTGGACATTTTATTGGCCCAGGAAGGCCCACTCTGTGCCACAGGAGTCCCTTTTTTTATCTGTTCATTTTTTTAGTTTCAAGTTGTATTTCTTTTTCAATTTTGTTTTTTTCAGTTTGGCAAACTGAAAAAAAAAAAATTAAAAAAATCAAATAAAAACAAAATGAAAAGAAACATGAAAAGAAAGCATGAACCTAAAAAAAAAAAGGTTTTAGGGTGTATATCCCTAGAAAGATGCAATGAGATTTGCAAGAGAAAAATTTCTAAAGAATCTGACCTGCAAGCAAGGAAATTAATTGGAAAAAGCATAAGCACAGTGAGAAATTCAGAGAGTTCCTTCAGAAATCTGACTTAGGAATGACTAAGGAAATGTGAGTTTAAACCTGAAGATGAAAGATTGATAATTGAAGCACAAAATAGTGAATTATGGACAAGATGGTTCACTGCAAGTAAAACAGATAAATGCAGATTCTGCAAAACAGAATTAGAAATGGTTACATACCTCATCACTAGACTTTAAGAACATAAGAACATAAGAACATGCCATACTGGGTCAGACCAAGGGTCCATCAAGCCCAGCATCCTCTTTCCAACAGTGGCCAATCCAGGCCATAAGAACCTGGCAAGTACCCAAAAACTATTTCATGTTACCATTGCTAATGGCAGTGGCTATTCTCTAAGTGAACTTAATAGCAGGTAATGGACTTCTCCTGCAAGAACTTATCCAATCCTTTTTTAATTATTAACTACACTAACCACATCCTCTGGCAACAAATTCCAGAGTTTAATTGTGCTTTGAGTAAAAAAGAACTTTCTCCGATTAGTTTTAAATGTGCCCCATGCTAACTTCATGGAGTGCCCCCTAGTCTTTCTACTATCCGAAAGAGTAAATAACCGATTCACATCTACCCGTTCTAGACCTCTCATGATTTTAAACTTCTCTATCATATCCCCCCTCAGCCATCTCTTCTCCTAGTCTTTCCTCATAGGGAAGCTGTTCCATTCCCCTTAGCATTTTGGTAGCCCTTCTCTGTCCCTTCTCCATCGCAATTATATCTTTTTTGAGATGTGGCGACCAGAATTGTACACAGTATTCAAGGTGCGGTCTCACCATGGAGCGATACAGAGGCATTATGACATTTTCCATTTTATTCACCATTCCCTTTCTAATAATTCCCAACATTCTGTTTGCTTTTTTGACTGCCGCAGCACACTGAACCGATTTCAATGTGTTATCCACTATGACACCTAGATCTCTTTCTTGGGTTGTAGCACCTAATATGGAACCCAACCTTGTGTAATGATAGCATGGGTTATTTTTCCCTATATGCATCACCTTGCACTTATCCACATTAAATTTCATCTGCCATTTGGATGCCCAATTTTCCAGTCTCACAAGGATTTCCTGCAATTTATCACAATCTGATTGTGATTTAACTACTCTGAATAATTTTGTGTCATCTGCAAATTTGATTATCTCACTTGTCGTATTTCTTTCCAGGTCATTTATAAATATATTGAAAAGTAAGGGTCCCAATACAGATCCCTGAGGCACTCCACTGTCCACTCCCTTCCACTGAGAAAATTGTCCATTTAATCCTACTCTCTGTTTCCTGTCTTTTAGCCAGTTTGCAATCCACGAAAGAACATCGCCACCTATCCCATGACTTTTTACTTTTCCTAGAAGCCTCTCATGAGGAACTTTGCCAAACGCCTTCTGAAAATCCAAGTATACTACAACTACCAGTTCACCTTTATCCACATGTTTATTAACTCCTTAAAAAAAGTGACGCAGATTTGTGAGGCAAGACTTGCCCTGGATAAAGCCATGCTGACTTTGTTCCATTAAACCATGTCTTTCCATATGTTCTGTGATTTTGATGTTTAGAACACTTTCCACTATTTTTCCTGGCACTGAAGTCAGGCTAACCGGCCTGTAGTTTCCCAGATTACCCCTGGAGCCATTTTTAAATATTGGGGTTACATTTGCTATCCTCCAGTCTTCAGGTACAATGGATGATTTTAATGATAGGTTACAAATTTTTACTAATAGGTCTGAAATTTCATTTTTTAGTTCATTCAGAACTCTGGGGTGTATACCATCCGGTCCAGGTGATTTACTACTCTTCAGTTTGTCAATCAGGCCTACCACATTTTCTAGGTTCACCGTGATTTGATTCAGTCCATCTGAATCATTTCCCATGAAAACCTTCTCCATCAACTAGTGTTGATGTCAGAAGTCTTGTATATAGAAAGTCATAATATGGTGACATGACTCATACACTGGAAATTGTGTATACTAACACTATACCAGAAAGGCACTGCGATCACAAGGGAATTGTAGAGTATGAAGAAGTTGTAATTACCTGGGATAAGAGTTGCAGACATGCAATATCACTGTTTAAATAAAAGCAGTTTAAGGGAAATAAATTCAGTTATTCTCTAAATTGATATCTTTAACAGAGAGAAACCAAATAAATTGGCTGAGTGTGAGTGACTAGATTGTGAATGCATTTTTCTTGTTGCTGTTATTCCAATTTGTCACGTCTCATAGTCTTATCTCACTGTCTGAAATCTCATAGTCTCATTTCTCACATGTCACAGTTCCATTTCAGTGTTTCTTTACTATAGGGTAAGTTTAATTATGCTTTGTTTTAATTAGAAAAAAGTTTCAGTACAATAAGCCAGCATGTCATATACTGAAGGTTACACAGTAGTTTTCAGAAGATTATTCAATGCACAGGATGGAGTTTCTCTTGATTTGTTAAAGATAGGATAGCAGGTGGAGAGTCCTGTAATAGCATTGAGGTCAAGAGTTCTGGAGTTCCTGTCTTCGCTAACTAACCTCAAACTCAGGCTCTGATCCCAAGCCACCAAAGCATCTTCTATGTCATCTGTCTTTTAATACCTATGTTGTTTTTTCTGATGTATTTATTTGTATTTTTAATTGTGTATGTAACCTTTGTAATTACCATACACTACTGAGTATTGAGTGTGCTATAAATGTTTTAAATAAATAAATAAATAAATAAATAAATAAATAAATCAATCAATCAATCAATCAATCACATTCATGGGGTACACAGAAACCTCAAACAGCATATACAAACACCCCATTAGCTGCTGCATCTATTGAAATTTGGGCTAAGTGTGCACATATATAAAACAGAACCAATGAAAAGTAATAAGCAGACATAAAGGTTTACTAGAGAAAAAGAAAAGAGATAGGAAAGAAGATAAAGAAAGGAATATATATAATAGTGATGCAAAGATGAAAGTGTTCAACAGGCAAGGACATTGTTTAAAAATGCAATCCTAGATGCACAGTCCAGATGTATTCCATGCATTAAGAAAGGTGGAAGGCAAAATGATTACCTTCATCTTCCAGGTATGGTTAAAAGATGAGGAGAAAGAGGCTATTTTAGCCAAAAAAAAATCCTTCAAAAATTGGAAGAAGGATCCATCTGAAGAAAATAGGAAAAAGCATAAGCATTGTAAAAGTCTAAAACATTGATAAGACAGGTGAAGAGAAAATTTGAAATGAAGTTGGCCGTAGAGGCAAAAACTCATAATAAAAACTTTAAAAAATATATCCAAGGGAGTTAGTTGGACCATTAGATGACCCAGGGGTTAAAGGGGCTCTTATGGAAAATAAGGCCATTAGGGATGTGAATCGTTTTTGAACGATTAAAATTATCGTCAGATAATTTTAAAATCGTCCAACATCGTTAGATACGCGATACAATACAAATGCCCCTGATATCGTCAGAGGCATTTGTATTGTATCGTTAAATAGGGCGCGGGAAAACCGGCACACCAAAAAAACCCTAAAGTCCACCCGAACCTTTAAAACAAATCCCCCACCCTCCCGAACCCCCCCCCCAAAATGTTTTAAATTACCTGGGGTCCAGTGGGGGGGTCCTGAAGCGATCTCCTCCTGCTCTCTGGCTACCGCTGCATTGAGAAATGGCGCCGGTGGCCCTTTGCCCTTATCATGTGACAGGGCAAAGGTAGCGCCGGCGCCATTTTGTTTCCTGGCTCCCGACTTCACACGTGCGGGAGATCGCCCCCGGACCCCCGCTGGACCCCCAGGGACTTTTGGCCAGCTTGGGGGGGCCTCCTGACTCCCCCAAGACATCGCCCGTATGACATAGCGAGGGCAAAGGTAGCGCCGGCGCCATTTTGAAGATTGGCAATACGGCCCGCTTGCAGGAGGTCGCTCCCGGACCCCTGCTGGACTTTTGGCACTGTTTTAATTTTTGCCCATTCTCCTCAGCTGCCGGTTAATATTTATCTAGCTAGTTATCCAGCTAAGTGGTGGGTGGGATGGGAGTGTTGCAGGGACAAGCAATTTATCTGGCTAACTTAGCCAGCTTAGTGGTGATTTCCAGACTTATCTGGTTAACTGTAAAGAGCGGTGTGAAAGTGAGCTCTTTGTGCTGCATAGCTGATGCAGCCTTGTAGTTGAACTTACGAAGCCTACGCCGGCAGCTGGCAAACTCACCCTGTAGCAGGACAGTCTGGAACTTCACCTATATCAGCAGCCTCCCCTGCAGGTTGAGTTCTTGGGTTCTGGCAGCTGCAGGACTTAGGTGAGTCCCTAGGGGGTGAAGAGCAAGAGTCCAATGGCATGCCGGGATCAGGGCAGGCAGCAGACTATTGGAGTCAGAGCAGGCCAAGGTTGGGGCAGGCGGCGGACAAGGATGGTCAGATCCAGGCAGGAGGACAGGTCCATGCAGCAGGCAATCGTGGTCAGATCCAGGTGGCAGGCAATCGTGGTCAGGACCAGGAAACATGTCAGATCCGGAAGTCAGGCCAAGGGTGGGCGAGGACACAGAAGATTCTGGATGAGACAAGCAGCATAAGGCAAAGCTGGACAAGGAAGGTTGGACAAGATAAGGCTGGAGAGGCAAAGCTGGAACATAGGAACCAGGATGGCAGGAACAGATGAGAAGCAGGATGCTGGAGCAACACGCACTGCAGGATTCAGGAGACCCATTGCTGAGGTGAGATATTGCTGCAGGGCCCTTGTTTATGTCACCCAAATGGGCTGATATCATCAGGGGGCACCAGTCAGCTTTTTCTACTGCAGAGCTATAATGTGTGCATGCATCTAAAGGCAGGCCAAGAATCAGAGAGCATCGGGGAAGGTTGATGGCATCATGGTGTTATGAACATTGGCCACAGCCATCCGCAGCCAGCCCAGCTCATGTCATGTCATGCCTGGCTCTCCACTCTGGGTGAACTCACAGCTGTTGCCAGCTGCTACCGCCATGCTCCTCCTGGCTCTTCGTGCTCCTCGTAGCCTTCTCTCCGGCTCTGGGCCTCCTTAGGCGCGCGCACGCGCCACCCATCCTCCATTTAAAGGCCCTATGGTGGGAACTCTGGGGCCGACCCCAGCTGATGACATCACAAGTCTGAGATACTTAAGCACCTCTTTTGGGCTACGCTAACCAACTTGGCAACGAGTTCCCTGAGCTCCTCTGGCACTTGTTCCTGTCTCTCCAGACCTGCGGTTCCTGCCTTGGATCTCTGCTCTCTGTCTGAGGACTCTGGCTCTGGGTTCCCGCTCCTCGGGGGCCTGCGCTATGCATCCCTGCTCCTTGGGGTAGCTTCAGTGTTACTACATCAGAGATCCTGTCTCCAAGCTTCCCCGCTCCTCAGGGCAGCTTCAGCATTACCACATCAGAGGGCCTGTCTCTGCACTCCCCGCTCTTCGGGGCCTGACCTGTGTGCTTCTACATTGGAGATCCTTCCTCTGGTATATCCTCTCTCCTGTAGGGATGTGAATCGTTTTTCAACGATTAAAATTATCTTCCGATAATGTTTATATCATCTTAAATCGTTATAGAACACGATACAATAGAAATTCTAACGATTTATCGTTAAAAATCGTTAAATCGTGTTAGTGCGCACTAACTCGATTTAGTGCGCACTAACTGAAAATGATACAAATAAACACTTTCCAGGTCACTGAAGGTCAGTTAGGAATGAATATGTGTTCCTATTGGCTGGCTGCCCTCTTATCTATTGATGTTACCAAGGTTACCACTGAGGTGATGGTTGGGGGGATGGGAAATGGAACTGGAAACTAACGAACACCAACAGAAAATGAAACAAAGTGTTCACACTTCCCAGGTCAGTAAAGGTCACTTAGGAATGAATATGTATGTATGTATTCCTATTGGCTGGCTGTGCTCTTATCTATTGATGTTACCAAGGCTAACACTGAGGTAATGGTTGGGGGGATGTGAAATGGAAACAGTTGGAAGCTTGACAAAAAAAGTAATGTTAATGATCAGCACTCACGTGACTAGAACTTGTTTGTTTATTATTTTTGTTAGCAGGCACCTGAAATGCAAGTGCACGTTGAATTTGCCAATCACTGTGCATTTTAGAAAGGTGGTCCTGGCTGGAACTGTACACAGTTCAAATATATGTAATTGATTGTTGGTAAGTGTATTTTTTAAGTAGCCACACTGGCACAAGTATGTTTACTTTTCCTCCTACTTAACTCACTAGCTCAGCTTTGTAAGAAGGGCTTCTCTGCTTGTGTGTTGTTTTTGTTTGGTGTGAGGAGAGCAGAAACATCAGATCTTTATTCAATCTACTACAGTCATCTCTTACAGTGCCCTATCCCTATTAATACCAGGAGTGTTGTGATCTTCCTGCACACAGTGCCCTAACCCTGATACCAGTCTGAGACAGCTCCCTCCCTGCATTACTAGTGAGAGGCTGGCTTCACAGACAGGGGGGAGCTGCCTGACCCTCACTCCTGACTTCCCCCATGTCCCAGCTAGTGAATGGTGTGTGGGTGAGGGGGGGGGGGGGGAGGATGGTGAAGTCTGAGACAGCTCCCTCCCTGCATTACTAGTGAGAGGCTGGCTTCACAGACAGGGGGGAGCTGCCTGACCCTCACTCCTGACTTCCCCCATGTCCCAGCTAGTGAATGGTGTGTGGGTGAGGGGGGGGGGGGGAGGATGGTGAAGTCTGAGACAGCTCCCTCCCTGCATTACTAGTGAGAGGCTGGCTTCGCAGACAGGGGGGAGCTGCCTGACCCTCACTCCTGACTTCCCCCATGTCCCAGCTAGTGAATGGTGTGTGGGTGAGGGGGGGGGGAGGATGGTGAAGTCTGAGACAGCTCCCTCCCTGCATTACTAGTGAGAGGCTGGCTTTGCAGACAGGGGGGAGCTGCCTGACCCTCACTCCTGACTTCCCCCATGTCCCAGCTAGTGAATGGTGTGTGGGTGAGGGAGGGGGGGGGGAGGATGGTGAAGTCTGAGACAGCTCCCTCCCTGCATTACTAGTGAGAGGCTGGCTTCACAGACAGGGGGGAGCTGCCTGACCCTCACTCCTGACTTCCCCCATGTCCCAGCTAGTGAATGGTGTGTGGGTGAGGGGGGGGGGGGGTGGGAGGATGGTGAAGTCTGAGACAGCTCCCTCCCTGCATTACTAGTGAGAGGCTGGCTTCACAGACAGGGGGGAGCTGCCTGACCCTCACTCCTGACTTCCCCCATGTCCCAGCTAGTGAATGGTGTGTGGGTGAGGGGGGGGGGGGGATGGTGAAGTCTGAGACAGCTCCCTCCCTGCATTACTAGTGAGAGGCTGGCTTCACAGACAGGGGGGAGCTGCCTGACCCTCACTCCTGACTTCCCCCATGTCCCAGCTAGTGAATGGTGTGTGGGTGAGGGGGGGGGGGAGGATGGTGAAGTCTGAGACAGCTCCCTCCCTGCATTACTAGTGAGAGGCTGGCTTCACAGACAGGGTGGAGCTGCCTGACCCTCACTCCTGACTTCCCCCATGTCCCAGCTAGTGAATGGTGTGTGGGTGAGGGGGGGGGGGGTTGATGGTGAAGTCTGAGACAGCTCCCTCCCTGCATTACTAGTGAGAGGCTGGCTTCACAGACAGGGGGGAGCTGCCTGACCCTCACTCCTGACTTCCCCCATGTCCCAGCTAGTGAATGGTGTGTGGGTGGGGGGGGGGGGGGGAGGATGGTGAAGTCTGAGACAGCTCCCTCCCTGCATTACTAGTGAGAGGCTGGCTTCACAGACAGGGGGGAGCTGCCTGACCCTCACTCCTCCAGGGTATTGTGATCTTCCTGCACACAGTGCCCTATCCCTGATACCAGGGGTGTTGTGATCTTCCTGCATGCAGTGCCCTATCCCTATTAATACCAGGAGTGTTGTGATCTTCCTGCATGCAGTGCCCTATCCCTATTAATACCAGGAGTGTTGTGATCTTCCTGCATGCAGTGCCCTATCCCTGATACCGGGATGTGTGCAAGAAGATCACAACACCCCCGGTATCAGGAATAGGGCACTGTGTGCAGGAAGATCACAACACCCCCAGTATCAGGAATAGGGCACTGTGTGCAGGAAGATCACAACACCCCTGGTATTAGGGATAGGGCACTGTGTGCAGGAAGATCACAACACTCCTGGTATTAATAGGGATAGGGCACTGTGTGCAGGAAGATCACAATACCCCTGGTATCAGGGTTAGGGCACAAGTTCTAGTCACATTGACTGATCACATTACTTGTTTTGTCAAGCTACCAACTGTTTCCATTTCCCATCCCCCATATACTGTCAGTAGGAAACTTGGTAACATGAATAAATAAGAGGGCAGCCAATAGGAATACATATTCATTCCTAAACTGACCTTAACTGACCTGAAAAGTGTCAAATTGTATCATTTTCAGTTAGGGCGCACTAACTCCCAGTTAGTGCGCACTAATCGGAAAAAACGATTTTTAACGATTTTTTAACTAAAAAATCGTGCCTAAGACGATTTTCTTGCCCTGCCACACGATTTCTATCGTTAAGACGATATGGAAAACGATTCACATCCCTACTCTCCTGTTCTGCCTAGCACTGCGATATCATTGAACTGACTCTCTCTGACCCCGCTCCTCTGGATATCCCGCAATACCGCTCAGTGCAGGTGTCTGCGATCATGTGGTGGTGACGCAGACAGCCCTTCTACGCGCTCTCTCTTCTGGGCCACAGCCATGCTGCTATCACCGCTGGTTCCAGTCTACCTCACCTCCCGACGGAGGGGTCCTGTGGGGCCCAACTCCTCATGCACATCAATGGGCCCAACTCCCACCTCGGGCCAAGGGCCCACAAACCTACAAAAATCTACACGTGGCAGTGCTCCATGGGAGGGGGAGGGGGTGCCGCTCTCAGCCAATCCTTTGGTGGTAACATCTCTGACACAGGAGGGCTTGGTGGTGCTGAGGTGAGCGATTGCCGGTCACAGGCAGGTCCCATGACAGGCAAAAATAACACTAATTCTTAGTTATCCAGGTATATCAGCAGCTGAATATCCTGGACATGTTTATCCAGCTAACTTGTTCAATCGGATAGTGGGTTTTATTATCATTTATTTAAAGTCTGCCTTTTGGCAGAGAGGATTACATTAGGTACTGTAGATATTTCCCTATCCCCAGAAGACTTACAATCTAAGTGCCTGATTTACTAAGGCTTTTCTGCTAGCTATGGGAAAAATGCTTAGTAAACAAGGCTCTAAATTTGTACCTAGGTAATAAAGGATAAAGTGACTTGTCCAAGGTCACAAGTAGTTCACTGGGAGTTGAACTCTAGTCTTCCTGCTTTCTAACCCATTGCGCTAACCATTAGGCTACTTCTCCACTCCTCAATTAAAAAAAAAATGTGATAGTCTTTTTGGTAAAGAAGGTCCAGTGAGATTATTTCAGATATATTTTCCATTATGCACTTGTCTGTAGCCTGAGAGATCTATCTGCAGCTGTAGGCCATTATTTGCTAGTTGAGTTGTAGGCAGAACAGCAAGGACAGTAGTTTCAATAAAAGGTTCTTTTGTACTGACCTTGTTAAAGAATTACCATTGAGAATGAATGGCAAGGCCTTCTTTTTCATAATTAATGAAATTAATGCATACAACAAGGCCATTAAGCAGTGTTCTGTATTGTAGTGGCATCAATTTCTATGGCTGGTCTTTTTTAAAACTATTATTTCTACAGAACTCCACTGTGATACATTTTAAAATAATTGATGATATGCATGAGCTTTCAACACCAGCAAAGAATCTTCTTCAGACATCACATGTGATCCTGAAGGTTCATGCACATCATTTAAATAATTATTATGCACTGATTCAATAAGAGTTGTCCTGACCTGCAAAGAATCTAATTTGTTTGCAAGGTTGTGACATTATTGCTCTAGTCTATGTAGTTATTGTCCCACTAGAAGGCAATTTCTCCTTTTAAAATTGCTTGACTATGTTTGTGGCTTCCTGTAGTAGACAAGTCAAGCACACTTATCAACAGCACTATTTAAAGCACAGCTGACAGTGTAATCTGATCACCAGGAATCTCTGAGCCTGCTGCTTCTTAGTAGGTCATGTTTGGTCTCTTTCTGTATTTGTTCTTTGCCTTCTCGCCTGTTATTTTAAGAATCAGAAAGAAAGTGTCAACTCTGTCTGTGAAACTTGTGAACTCAACTAAAAAGTAATAAGCAGGCGTTCTTTAACTTTAAATTGTACTTCTTCAGGTCTTTTTAAGTTATATGAAATGAATTTCAGCATTGTATTTACAATGTGGCAATTCTATGTAATCTTGAAAGGATTTGAAGCTTACTATAATATGCAAGGCATAGGAAAAATATTTATGCAGAAGGGAGGCTCAAGAATTCTCTTGTTTTTATACTAAACTGAAAGGCCTGATGCTCCTACCTCCCTTTCTCTCCCAGAGCACAGCTGAAGGAGCAAAGGCTGATGGGCCCCCTGCCCATCTTGCCACCAAAGCACAGCTGAAGCTGTCCATTGGGTAAATAGATTCCCTCCTTCTCTTCCCCGGAGCACAGCTGAAGGAGTCAGGTGAGCAAGTCAACTCCCCGCCTCTCCTTTCAGAGCACAACTAAAGTTGCAGATGGCACGACAGACCCTCTATCTCTCTTCCAGCACCCTCTAGAGCACAGCTGAAGAGTCCCAATGAACTGATGGACTCTCTTCTTTACCCCACTCCTTCCCCTGGAGCACAGATGAAGGAGGCCGTTACACAGAGGACACCCCTCCTCCTCTGAGCATAACTGAATAGGTCAATATCCTGACAGATACCCTTCCTCCTTTCCCCAAGTACTAAGGGGGCAGAAGAGAGCAAGGCTACATCCTACCCTACTCCCTGCAAATTAGCTCTTGCACTACTTTGCCTTATGCATATGCACAAGCAGACCAGCATACCCCACTATCTACTGATGAGTGAGGAAATCAAATTTGCAGATGATACAAAATTATTCAGAGTAGTTAAATCACAAACGGATTGTGATAAATTGCAGGAAGACCTTGTGAGACTGGAAAATTGGGCATCCAAATGGCAGATGAAATTTAATGTGGATAAGTGTAAGGTGATGCATATAGGGAAAAATAACCCATGCTATAGTTACATAATGTAGGGTTCCATATTAGGAGCTACCACCCAAGAAAAAGATGTAGGCATCATAGTGGATAACACATTGAAATTGTCGGTTCAGTGCTGTGGCAGTCAAAAAAGCAAACAGAATGTTGGGAATTATTGGAAAGGGAATGGTGAATAAAATGGAAAATGTCATAATGCCTCTGTATCGTTTCATGGTGAGACCGTACCTTGAATACTGTGTACAGTTTTGGTCGCCACATCTCAAAAAAGATATAGTTGTGATGGAGAAGATACAGAGAAGGGCGACCAAAATGATAAAGGGAGTAGAACAGCTCCCCTAGGAGGAAAGGCTGGAGAGTTTAGTGCTGTTCTACTTGGAGAAGAGATGGCTGAGGGGGTATATGATAGAGGTGTTTAAAATCATGAGAGGTCTAGAACGGGTAGATGTGAATTGGTTATTTACTCTTTCGGATAATAGAAGGACTAGGGGGCACTCCATGAAGTTAGCATGAGGCACATTTAAAACTAATCAGAAAAAGTTCTTTTTCACTCAATGTACGATTAAACTCTGGAATTTGTTGCCAGGGGATGTGGTTAGTGCAGTTAGTGTAGCTGGGTTTAAAAAAGGGTTGGATAAGTTCTTGGAGGAGAAGTCAATTACCTGCTATTAATTAAGTTGACTTAGAAATTAGCCACTGCTTTTACTAGCATCAGTAGCATGGGATAGATTTAGTTTTTGGGTACTTGCCAGGTTCTTATGGCCTGGATTGGCCACTGTTGGAAACAGGATGCTGGGCTTGAAAGTCTGACCCAGTAAGGCATGTTCTTTTATTCTTATGTCTGGTAAAGCTTCATTTATGTATGATGCTCTCACATTTACATTGGTGCAGGTACTTATTTTAGTGCTTACATGTTAATGAATTGGGAGATCACCTTAACATGTAAGTTAAGACCTTAAAGGTGAATTTTTAAAGCCCAACGCACTCATTAATTAGGGGATGCATGAATATGTCAGGTTCATGTGTGCCGAGTGGATTATAAAAGCCGCTGAGTTATGCGCTTATCTCTCAGAGCTAGCATATCTCAAAAGTTTTCAAAACGGGGTGGGTGGCAATAGGTGTGCTCTGGGCAGGGCATGGGCATTTTGGGGAATGAACCTGAGATGCATGAGTAAATACTTACATGATCCAGCGTGAGCCAAGGCCCCCTCCTGTATAACTTCACTTCTGTTATAGATAAGAAAAATAGGCATATCTGCGGGATTTTAAGGTTCGGAGCTAACTGAAGGTAGTGAAGGCTATTAAACTACAGGGGTTTGGAGGACCTATCTCTTAACTGGGTGAACTGGGGCTGAACTGGTAAAACTGGGAATAGCATCAGTGCACACTCCTTTTAAAATCCCCTGATTCATGTGGTCAAAGCAGCATTTGTGTGCACATGCGCTCACCCACTTAAAATTTGATGCACATATGTGCATGGCCAGGCTAATTTATAACATGCATGCATATGCATACGTATGTTATAAAATGGACCCAAGCCTGAGCATAAGAACATAAGAACATAAGAAAATGCCATACTGGGTCAGACCAAGGGTCCATCAAGCCCAGCATCCTGTTTCCAACAGTGGCCAATCCAGGCCATAAGAACCTGGCAAGTACCCAAAAACTAAGTCTATTCCATGTTACCATTGCTAATGGCAGTGACTATTCTCTAAGTGAACTTAATAGCAGGTAATGGACTTCTCCTCCAAGAACTTATCCAATCCTTTTTTAAACACACCTATACTAACTGCACTAACCACATCCTCTGGCAACAAATTCCAGAGTTTAATTGTGCGTTGAGTAAAAAAGAACTTTCTCCGATTAGTTTTAAATGTGCCCCATGCTAACTTCATGGAGTGCCCCCTAGTCTTTCTACTATCCGAAAGAGTAAATAACCGATTCACATCTACCCATTCTAGACCTCTCATAATTTTAAACATCTCTATCATATCCCCCCTCAGCCATCTCTTTTCCAAGCTGAAAAGTCCTAACCTCTTTAGTCTTTCCTCATAGGGGAGCTGTTCCATTCCCCTTATCATTTTGGTAGCCCTTCTCTGTACCTTCTCCATCGCAATTATATCTTTTTTGAGATGCGGCGACCAGCACGGGCTGATGTATGCGTGCAAATATGTGCACGTGCTTCGGTTTGAAACTTACTGTCCATTTGGAAAGAAATCTATTTTTAGCACTTCCAAAATGGTCTTAAATGTGCACATTAAACTTTATTGCATAGAGTCCATAAAAAGGCAGGCCAGAGAAAAGTTTCCAAAATAGGTCCTATCTGTATCAAAAGTCCTATGAAACAGGTCTGGTGCTAGTTTTTTTGCTGCCGTGTGTGAACAATTATTGTGATGCCCCCGAACATTCAGTCTCTGTCTCGGGCCTGCCAAAAAAAAATCCCTGCTCCTTCTTGTGACCTAAACTTTAAAAAATTTCGCCCCTCTACCCTCCTAGTCTTCATCCCCTTCCCCCAGAACCCATTGCTGTAATAGATAATAGAGTAATAGGTGTCGTAGGGCAATTTTATACCCTTGCATCCTTGCATCCTTGCCTCCTGCTCTCTCCACATACACAGATACAAATTATGCATTTATAATAACATGAGAAAGAACATTCAAAGTACAGTCTTCTGTGGTAAAAAAAATATCACAAGTATTTGCATACACTTCTTTGATGCCAACCAGAAAACCCTACAAGAAAGACACTTGGAACCCATATAGCATTAGGGCTACTGTAATGTGTGTTAGGTATGGGCTTGACCATCAAAAAGCCATAAATAAATTACAATTAAAATATAATAAACCTCTCACACCAAAACAACAAAAACTGCTAGCACTTAAAAATCTAACAACCCTACCTTTGAAAAGGCAACACTGCAAATATTATACCAGGCCCTAAAACAACAATACACCTCTTATTAGGAAAACAGAACAAACCAAGCTGCTATGGATTCCTACACACTAGCAGAATACCTCTTCTTAGTCACACATGCAGAACACTGCAGACTCTCATCAAATACAGGAAAAAGAAACCATAAAGTATAAATTGAAACATGCAGGCAAAAACTGAACACGAAAACTGCAACAAGTCAGACTGTTTGCATTGTGTACCTGGAGTGATGACAGGTACACAAAGATGAGATTTGTACAAAGTTCTCTCAACCCATCACCTCAAATCTTCACTGATGACTACTGTGCTGTTCGTACCTCTGACTGTGTATGTAGAACTGCCCCCCAAAACCTAGGCCACCACCAAACCTCACCTCGAGTTACTAGTTGCCCTTCCTACAATCGTATAAAAAGTTTACTAATATGTGTCCCTCCCTAGAGGCATTCTCTCTCACTCTCTCTATCTCACATATTAAAACCCTCAATAATGTGCATCACACGCTAGGCATCCCACATTTTAATTTACTCTGCTCTAACTGCCCAAACTCCTCCTATTTGGGAAAAGTTTTAAAATTTGCATACGCATCTTGTCACGCGTTATTTATCATGCGTGTTATGGCATTATCGTGGCATTATGCCCAAGATAAAATCTTATGTGGTGATGACTGTAACTTTGTCTTACAAGCTTTACATGTACATTATGTACTCTCTGGCTCTGACACCCTCTGCTGCACATTTCTGCCCTAGAGATTAACCATACCTAGGGCTTTAATTACTTTTCAAGTCGGCTTCTGACAGAAGAGTAACATCATGAGAGGCTGTGGTGCCAGAGCCAGAGAGAAGGCCCTTTGGGGCCGTTGCTATAAAAACCATGCGAACAAATTGTGTTCATTAGGGATGCACGTGGTTTTAACGCGCACACATTTTTTCGCCAGCATTGCGGATGCAGTATTTAAATGAATCTGAAATTAAAAGTGCGTGAAAATCACACATATTGTTCGAAACGGATCACCTATAGCGCCATTGTTTTATTGCATCAGAAGTTCAATAATGCATCATTTGTGTGCTCAGTCTGCGTATATCTGTCAAAAAAAGGTTTTGGCAAATGTAAATCAATTGTTGAAGTACACAAATTGATATTTAAATTGAATAATGCATATTTGATATCGGCTTTGCTCCTCATTGTGCCTGTGACGTCAGCAAGCGCGTCAAAATCCTATCAGGAGCAGGGTATATCAATTGCTGCAACCAGGCAAACTTCCCCTTTTTGTAGAGTTCGATTGGACCTTTACTGGCTACAGACTGGTCCCTTGAATTCACATGATTTCAGCTTCATCAAGGCTTGAGTTTCATCGAGACTTGAGCTTCATTGAGATTCATTTCATCTCTTCATTTCCTTCGTTTTGCAAAGGTAGGAACTGGTTGCTTTCTACTTATATAAACACTTTTTATATTATATATATATATTTTTTTTGTTGCATATATTGTAAATGTATGCCCTTAAATACAGCATTTGAGGATAGAGCATGTTAAGGATCAACGTCCGAAAATAGGGTATCGCAAAATCAATGGGTCCGCTGGTATTGTAAACGTGTGTACAGTGGGGGCAAACTTTTTCATAAGATAAGCATTCCTGAAAGCCATTTGTGTAAAATTTTTCTCAGCTTGTATTTTTTGTCAGCGTCCTATTCCTGTATGCCCAGCTTGCATCATCACACGGCCATAAAATTGCATTGTAGATTGATATCTCATGCTTGAATGTTTATAATACCTGGAGGCAGCCACCCCCGGCACAGGCATTCTTATCCACTCTTCGAATGTCTGTTAGCTTCTTAAAGGATGCTCGATCCCTGTACGCCGGTGACTCGGCATTAAAACCCTTGATTTGTTTTTGGTATTATTTTGGGGTAGCAATCTGGGAGGCTTTTCTCTCTCTGTCTCTGTCCATGCTCTCTGGGGGGCATGTGTTTCTTTGTCCTTCCTGGAGTTTTACTAGACTCGTTCAGAAATTCCTTTCTTTCTGGCCCCTAGAAATCCATTTTGCGGCGCCGAGTTAAGAATGTCTGCTAGCTTTAGGACGCTCGATCCATGTAGGCTGCTTTCTTTTTTGGCACCATAAAAGCCCGCCTTTTTGTTTTTTATTTTGTGGTAGAAATTTGGGAAACCTCTCTCTCTGTTCATGCTCTCTGGGGGGGGGGGGGGGGGGGGCTGTGTTTCTTTGTCCTTCCTGGAGTTTTTCTATACACATTCAGACTTTCCTTTCTGGCCCATTTTGCGGTGCCAAGTTAAGAACGTCTGTTAGCTTAAGGACGCACAATCTGTGTAGGCTGCTGATATTTTCAGCACCATAAAAGCCCACCCTTTTTTTTTTTTATTTTTGTGGTAGCAATTTGGGGAGCCTTTCTCTCTCTGTCCATGCTCTCTTGGGGGGGGGGGGAGGGGGCTGTGTTTCTTTGTCCTTCCTGGAAGTTTTCTATACACGTTCGGAAATTTATTGTTTTTCTACCTGTTCATGCTGTCTCGGAGGCCTTTCTCTCTCTGTCCATGCTCTCTGGGGTGCATGCGTCTCTTTATTTTTCTGTCTGTCCACACTCTAAGGGGTGCCTGCGTCTCTTTATTTTTCTGTCTGTCCATGTTCTCTGGGGGGGCCTGCGTCTCTTTATTTTTCTGTCTATCCACGCTCTCTGGGGTGCCTGCTTCTCTTTATTTTTCTGTCTGTCCAAGCTCTCTGGGGTGCCTGTGTCTCTTTATTTTTCTGTCTGTCCATGCTCTCCCAGAGGCCTTTCTCTCTCTGTCCATGCTCCCTGGGGTGCCTGCGTCTCTTTATTTTTCTGCCTGTCCATGCTCTCTCATAGCCCTTTCTCTCTCTGTACCTGTCCGATCTGTTTTCTCATGTATCATAGCTGTTCTTTAAATTACCACTAACTGGAGTACAATACTATTCTTTCCTGTCTCTGTTTCGGCAGCGAGTAACTGACATGGAGAACAGCGGTAGAAATGCCGGTGGTCATGAGTACAGATATAAGAATGCCATGGAAGAAAACGAAGCTTGCATCCGGACGAAGACCAGGTGGGCCCTAGTGGTATCCAGCCACCTCCACAGAAGCATGTGCTTAATGTGCACTTCTCTGATGTGGAGAAGGAGCGGCTCTGCCAGAGTGTATGCGCAAACTTCAGGGCCCTCTTCAAATCAAAGTGCTCACAGTCAACCAGAAAGCAAATCTGGGAGCAGATCACTCAAGAGGTCAGTCTCCAGGGGGTCAAGACCAGGAATGTAAAGCAGATCCAGCACTGCTGGTGTGACACCCACAGGGAGGTGAAAGAGAAAGCTGCCAAAATTGTGGCTTCACGTAAACGGACAGGTGGTGGACCTGCTTATAGTCTGCAATTGACTCCCCTGGAGGAGTTGGTCCTCTCCACACTACACCCAGAGGTGCTTGACGGAGTGTGTGCACCTGACGGCTGTGACTCAGGTCAACCAGAAGATACAATTTTCAAAATGACTACAATGTTTGCATTGTTTTTTTCTTTCTATGTGCTTGGGTGAGCGACCTAATTTTTGAATGTTTTGTCCATTCCTTCAGCTGCTGTGTCAAACATGAGAAGAAACAATATAGATGAGGGTGAGGAAGGTAATTCAGACTCTCCTTCCATGCCTGAATTCATGTTCCCTGACATCACCGATGAGAACCCTCCCACTGAGACCCAAGTGGTCGAGGAGGCGCAGCCTGAACAACATTGGATGCTGACCCTGCAGGAGGACACCCCTCCGGAAGAGGTCCCTGAAACACAGCTGGCAGAGACTACAAGGGCTCTGGTAGAGCAGCAAGTGGACAAGGTTGACATGCCAATCATCTGCCTAGATGAGCTTGCCAACAACATGGTGACCAACCTACTAGAGCATCAGCAAGGTCACAACTCCGCTGTTGTGGAGGGGTGGACCAGAGTCCAATCGGTCCTCCAGCAGATGCAGCGGGAGAATCTAGAGTTCCAAAACAATATCACCACACTGGTGGGAAGACTGGTTCTGGCTGTGGAGACCTTAAGCCAAGTCTTCACTTCTGCAACACCACAGTGACAGTTTTATTTATGTCTTCTCAATAAATTAGTTCCCTGTTTTTCAAAGGCTGCAATGTCTCTCATTTTTACAGTGTTTTCAAGATGTCTATTTTGTACCTTCTTATGCTTTATTAGAGTATGATTAAAGGTGGGAAGCCTGCTAATAAAAACACAGTAGATAATGGCACAAGCTCAGATTTTCTTCACTTTTCTCACCTCTTCCCCCAACCGCTAGACATCACCACTGAGACACCCCTACCCCTTGCCTGGTATCTTCATGTACAATCTCCCCATTTCCCATCTCATAGTGAAATTGCCCTTGTCCTCATCCTCTCCTCTAACCTCTTCCCACTCTATCATATTTTTCCCCTTGCACATTACAAGGACAGCACTGGGGGCGGGTGTTGGAATAATACTGGAGAGCCAACAGGACAAGCAACAAATGTTGAAATAATAATTATTATTAAAAAACAAAACTATTTACAATATTTATATATGTACAGGAGGGGGTAGGGATAGAGGACAGGGATTGGGCATGTTTACCATGGGGACGAGGAGGAGCGTGTTAGTGGCGTCGGCCGCGGCAGGCTGCAACCGGGACCGGGTGTCATGGCCGCCGGCCGCAGTCGGCCGTGACCGAGGCAAGACCAGGCGCAGCAAAGGGCCGCGAGTTAAACTTACCTGGATCGCCGTGGCCGCCGCCATCGCTGAGTTGGCAGCGTTGCTCCGCGGCTCCTCCCCCTCTGCCTCTTAGGGCTGTGCGCGCGGCTAAGGAAACTCTTAAAGGAGCCATGACAGGAAGTGTCATGGCTCCCCCTGAAGCTCCTCCTCCGGCTTCCTGTACTTAAGGCAAGGGCTGAGCATTCAGTCCTTGCCTTGGTATTAAGGTTCCTGCCTTGAGTGTGTTCCTGGCTCTTGGTTCTTGCTTCTTCATCCCGCTCTTCTCCCCTGCTCCGTGGATTGATTCTTGGCTGCTGACTTCTAGACTGGTGGACGTGTCTTCTCCTGGCTTGATCCAGGTACGGCTCTGGACTCTTCTCTGGCTTGACCCCGGTACGGCTTCGGACCCTTCTCCTGTCTCGACCCCGGTACGGCTTTGGACCCTTCTCCTGCTTCGACCCTGGACTGGATTCGGACCCCGCTGATATATTGATTCCTGGACTGGCTTTTGGACTCTTCCTCGATTCCATTCTCAGACTGTCACGACCTGCTGGAGGCGCCAGCCGTCTGGAACCCACGACCTGCAGGAGGCGCCTGCATCCAGACTTCTTACAGTCTTCAGAGGAGTCGCCTAAGTCCCAGCGGCCGGACCCCTACGGGCTCCTCCTGGGGGGGTCGCATGCTTCCAGGGTGAAGTCTTCTAGCAAGTCTCTACGGTCCAAAAGGCCTCGCCCTTCGACGGTAGCTACTAGGGATGTGAATCGTTTTAGGACGATTAAAATTATCGTCCGATAATTTTAATATCGTCTTAAACCGTTATGGAACACAATACAATAGAGATTCTAACGATTTATCGTTATAAATCGTTAGAATCGTGAGCCGGCACATTAAAACCCCCTAAAACCCACCCCTGACCCTTTAAATTAAATCCCCCACCCTCCCGAACCCCCCCAAATGACTTAAAAAACCTGCGGGTCCAGCGGCGGTCCGGAACGGCAGCGGTCCGGAACGGGCTCCTGCTCCTGAATCTTGTTGTCTTCAGCCGGCGCCATTTTCCAAAATGGCGCCGAAAAATGGCGGCGGCCATAGACGAACACGATTGGACGGCAGGAGGTCCTTCCGGACCCCTGCTGGACTTTTGGCAAGTCTCGTGGGGGTCAGGAGGCCCCCCACAAGCTGGCCAAAAGTTCCTGGAGGTCCAGCGGGGGTCAGGGAGCGATTTCCCGCCGCGAATCGTTTTCGTACGGAAAATGGCGCCGGCAGGAGATCGACTGCAGGAGGTCGTTCAGCGAGGCGCCGGAACCCTCGCTGAACGACCTCCTGCAGTCGATCTCCTGCCGGCGCCATTTTCCGTACGAAAACGATTCGCGGCGGGAAATCGCTCCCTGACCCCCGCTGGACCTCCAGGAACTTTTGGCCAGCTTGTGGGGGGCCTCCTGACCCCCACGAGACTTGCCAAAAGTCCAGCGGGGGTCTGGAAGGACCTCCTGCCGTCCAATCGTGTTCGTCTATGGCCGCCGCCATTTTTCGGCGCCATTTTGGAAAATGGCGCCGGCTGAAGACAACAAGATTCAGGAGCAGGAGCCCGTTCCGGACCGCTGCCGTTCCGGACCGCCGCTGGACCCGCAGGTTTTTTAAGTCATTTGGGGGGGGTTCGGGAGGGTGGGGGATTTAATTTAAAGGGTCGGGGGTGGGTTTTAGGGGGTTTTAATGTGCCAGTTTTGCGATTTTTCGATTTTTCACGATTTTTCATGATTTTTCACGATATTTTACCCCCCCAAACGGCAACAATACGATTCCCTCCCCCTCCCAGCCGAAATCGATCGTTAAGACGATCGAGGACACGATTCACATCCCTAGTAGCTACTACCTCGAAACAAGGGTCCACTTTCATAACAGAGCGTCCCGGCCCATATGGCCGGGGCCGGGACAGGACCATCAGCGATCCAGATCCTGCCATTTTTGACAGAAGCTGCTGGCCATGTACCAGCTCTGCCAAATTGGCTCCCACATGCACCAGGAGCCATTGCATTGTGGCCATCCTGCGGTCCAGCCGACCAAGCACTGCTATGATAGCATCTAGGCATTCCTGGATTGAAGGCATTCCTTTCTTACCAGGCACATCCTCCATCAGCTCCTACTGATTCCGGGCCACCGATGGAGCATCAATGGAGGGCTCCTCATCGTCAGTGATGACTACCTCCTTATCCCTCCAGGACATGGGGTGGGAAATGGGCATGTGAGGTGGGGAATGGGGCTGTGGTGGTGTTGGTGGTGGTGGTGTTGGGGGTAGGGGCCAGAAATCAGGTGGGGTTGGGGGTGGCATTGTTGGGGGTGGCGGTATTGGGGGTGGAGGTGTTGGCAGTAGCGGTGTTGGGGGTGGAGGTATTGGCGGTGACCCTTCTTCCTCCTCTGCTCTTCTGCCACCACAGCCTCCTCTTCTTCCTCCTCCTCCTCCTCTGAGCTCAAGGTGTCTGAAATAGGAAATTGCAAAAGATGTTGGGGAAAAAGAAAGATGGAAGGATGGAAGGAAGGATGCATTGATTTAACACAACAGATATAAATAAACCTTATTATCTCTACTCACAACAATAATTGTATTGACAGAAAGCCAAGTAAATGGACAAGCATATGCATCAATCACTAGTATATTATCGACTTAGGTGGTATAATAATCGTCTGTAATTCCATCCGGCTGCCCACGTCTGGCATGGAGGGCCAGGAACCACTCCTTCTCCCACTGCAGATGCCTGGCCCTCTTTTTCTTTGGAGATCAGGAATTTTTCTAAGTACTCCGGTTCAAAAAAAACATAACGTTCATTCTCAAACGTCATAACACATTTACAAGGAAACTTGATCAGGATTTGTGCTCCAAGAGCACGCGCTCTAGAACATAAACTCTGCGTTGATCTAACTACATCTGGGTACACCCATATTTTTTCTCCCAAGTACAATTTCTCTCTATTCCTTAGGAAACTCCTCAGGACATTATCTCTATCACTAGATGTTACAAATGAAACAAACAAGACACCTCTTGACTCTATCTGTTCCTCTTGTGAGGTTTCTAGAAACCCCGATAGGTCTTCTAAGGGTGACAATGTCCCTACATTGCCCCTAATAAGATTATTGTCTCTTGTAGATATACCTTCCCCTTCTTGTCTTTTTAATGTATCAGATATAAAATATACTTTAGTAGTATTAGAGATACTTGTAGAGGGAAATGATAACACCTCTCTCATATATCTATTTAATTGTTCTTTAGGGGATATAAGCTTACATTTAGGGACATTTACCATTCTCAGATTTTTATATCTGAGGTTATTTTCCAGATTTTCTATCCTTTTTTCTGTTCTAGTATCTCCCTGAATCAGATTTGCTTGAACTTCTTTAATCTTAACTATCTGAGAATCTAATTCTTGAACTTTAATGGAATTAGATAAAACTACTGGATTAACTATAGAAGTTTGTTCCTGAAAATTTTGAAAAGCTTGTGTTAAAGAAATAATTGTTTTCTCGAATACCGAAACAGCATTCCATAGTACGTCAAGAGTTACAATTTCAGGTTTCTGTAGTAAAGTAATCTCAGGTATTTTAAGCGGAGACTTATGAAAAATTTCCCCTGAATTTCCCTTATCTGTTACAGATCCCCCTCCACCTGGCGACAGAAATAAAAAATGCAAACATTACTATATACCCTACAATATTTAATGCTGGGCCTGCACCTCCCACCCATCCTACAATTCAAGCTACCAATGTAGGACTCGCCTATAGGCAGGGAGGGTACAAATAAAAAGGAAAACAATAATATATACACTACAGTATTTAATAGGGATGTGAATCGTTTTTTGATGATTTAAAACAATCGTCAGATATATTTTAAATCGTCAAAAATCGTTAGAGCCGTGATACAATAACAATTCCCCCGATTTATCATCAAAAAATCGTAAATCGGGGGAGGGGGAGGGCGGGAAAACCGGCACCCTAAAACCCACCCCGACCCTTTAAAATAAATCCCCCACCCTCCCGAAGCCCCCCAAAATGTTTTAAATTACCTGGAGTCCAGAGGGGGGGGGTGTCCCGGCACGATCTCCCGCTCTCGGGAGATTGCGCCCTCACTTTTGCCCTCACTGACATAGTGAGGGCAAAAGTAGCGCCGGCGCCATTTTGAATATTGGCAATACGGCCCACGTGCAGGAGGTCGCTCCCAGACCCCCGCTGGACTTTTGGCAAGTCTTGTGGGGGGTCAGGAGGCCTCCCCAAGCTGGCCAAAAGTCCCTGGGGGTCCAGCGGGGGTCCGGTAGCGATCTCCTGCACTCGTGACGTCGGGTGACAGGAACCAAAATGGCGCCAGCGCTACCTTTGCCCTGT
Organism: Rhinatrema bivittatum; assembly: GCF_901001135.1. NCBI lineage: Eukaryota > Metazoa > Chordata > Amphibia > Gymnophiona > Rhinatrematidae > Rhinatrema > Rhinatrema bivittatum. The sequence goes on along the minus strand of NC_042623.1, from coordinate 217,514,428 downwards.
CATATGGTAAGGGCAAAGGGCCACCGGCACCATTTCTTTTAACGCAGCCGTGGCCCGAGAGCGGGAGATTGCGCCGGGACCCCCCCACTGGACCCCAGGTAATTTAAAACATTTTGGGGGGCTTCGGGAGGGTGGGGGGATTTATTTTAAAGGGTCAGGGTGGGTTTTAGGGTGCCGGTTTTCCCGCCCTCCCCCGATTTACGATTTTTTACGATTTAAAAAAAACAAAAACCATGACGATCAGATTTCCCTCCCCCCCCAGCCAAAATCGATCGTTAAGACGATCGATCACCCGATTCACATCCCTAGTATTTAATGCTGTGCCTGCACCTCCCACCCATCCTACAATTCAAGCTACCAATGGAGGCCTCGCCCATAGACAGTGAGGGTAGAAATAAAAAGGGAAACAATACTATATATACTACACTATTTAATAGGGATGTGTAGAAGGAAAAAAAATGTTTCATTTCGTTTCGTTTTTTCATTTCATTGGGACCCCAATTCATTTCATTAGTTTCATAGGAAAAAAACCCAATTCGTTTATTAGTTTCATTCCTTTTCGTTTGCCATTAAAGTCAATAGGGGAAGAATTTGCAGCCTATTTTTGGCTGCAGAATTAAGGTTTTCTTATCAATTCGGATGAAACTTCTGAGAAGCAATCATCAGAATGAGAAAATAGCTCCAAGGTACTTAGACTGTGGCAAAGTGGCTTAAGGGCTGGGCAGACAGGCACAGCGGTTGAGTTCAGGCCCTTGTAGAGAAATAAGGGCTGAACAGACAGGCATAGCAGTTGAGGTCAGGCCCTTGTAGTGATGTAAGGGCTGGATAGTGGATAGACAGGCACAGTGTTTGGGGTCAGGCCCTTGTAGTGACTTAAGGGCTGCACAGATAGGCACAGCGGTTGAGGTCAGGCCCTTGTAGTGACCTAAGGGCTAGACAAACAGGCACAGCAGTTAAGGTCAGGCCCTTGTAGTGACTTAAGGGCTGGACAGACAGGCACAGCGGTTGAGGTCAGGTACATGTGCTGATATTATCTGGAGCATATGAGGCAATTGGAGCTGCTGCAAGGCTTTAAATTGCTTTTATTCATCTTGCCATTCACAGGGAAAATCTGGAAACCCAAGCAAAGTCATGTTTATTTTCAAAAACACTAGCATTTCCATCAACTCTGGTGCCAGCCTTGAGCGATGAGGGCTCATGATATCCCCTGTCATTGAAAATACACGTTCACTGTGTTTCGTGTCCCATCCGCGCTCAGCCTGCATCCAGGCCTACACACCTCACCAAGACTCCCACGGATCCCAGGTCGTCCTCCCCTGCTTCTGCAGCAAGATCATCCAGGTCTCGGCGTCCCACAGTGGCAGTCGTCGGGCCTTCCACCTCCAGCCATGCCTCACGGCGGGGCTTGGCATCCTCTGTGGCATCGGCCCCACCCCTAGGGGCATGCACGCAGACCACCCGGCTCCTTAAAGGGTCAGGGGCAGATCCCAGCTCTACAGCGCGCCCTGATTGAATGCTGCTTAAAAGTGCCTGCCTGCACTTCCTTGCCTTGACAATCTATTCGATCACGCTGTGATATCTAGTTTGCCTCTGTGTTTACAGTATCTGTTCCAGTCTTGTTCTAGCCTTGTTCCTGTCCTGATCCAGTCTCATTCCTGTTCTGTTCCAGCGTCCTTCTGTTCCAGCATCCTCCTATTCCAGTGTCCTCCTGTTCTTTCGTCTCACCAGGTAGTACCTCTCGGACTGTCTTCTTGGTACTGACCTCTGCCTGTTCCTTGACTATGTTGATCGCCGCCTAGATTTGACCTTTGCCTGTTTCCTCAACCACATCTGCACGCTGCCTGGAACTGACCTCTACCTGACTACTGACAACATCTGACTGCCGCCTTTAACCTGATCCCTGCTTTGGCTGACTATCCTTGGACTGAACACTGGTATTGACCCCTGCTTTTGCTGACTCTGCTACCTTGACTCTGGCCTTGATCCTTGCCACACATTCAGAGAGTCTATTCTGGCATTCTCTGGCACCCTGGACCTCTAGCCTGAACATCGACCGCATACCCTTGATTGTGGTGGGCACACCTCTGAACTTTCTCTCAAGGAGATCTTGCGAGGCCCACCTAAGTCCAGGTGGCCCGGGTAACCTAGGGCTCAACCTGAGGGAACCTTGGGTTGCTATTGGTGAAGCTCCAGCTAGCCTCTGTCTCCTCTTGTGCTCCGCCTCCTGGTGGCAGGTGCTCTCTTGATCCGACCAGGAAGCCTACCAATCCTGCACTAGGCCAAGGGTCCACCTCCCGGTGCAAATCATTGGGCACACTGGTTGGTGGATATGACAGATATTGCTGAGACACTTTGGCTAGGTGTGGCCAGACAGTGGACTTGTGTGCCCAATATGCCAGTGGATCTCCTCCATGTACTCTGTGGGCTCTGTGAGATACCGTGTCACTGACATTTGTGCTGGTGTCTCCTTTGCTTGGGTGGGTTGAGAGTCCTTCTTGCCAGCTGCTTTTACTCTAGCCTGTGCCAGAAGAGATGATTTTTTAGGGGCAAATGGCTTTGGCATACTGAAGTGGAGGAGGAAGTACTAGCTTTCACTGACAGAGTGCTGCTCCTGCTTTGTCTTGCACTACTCTCTGAAGTGCCTGCTGTTTCCTCCTCTGCTTCATGCCTAATCTGTCTCTGCCTATGGTGCTCCTGTTCACAGACCTTTCCTAATAGCATGTTCTTCACAAATGTGAGACAATCGGACTGTAGGGCGAGTTTCCCTTTCACATGGGGATCACAGACTGTGGTGAGCATGTATCTGTTGTCTTTTGTTAAAGGTCCTAATCTCTCTTCCACCTGCTTCTGCAAAACATCCAGACAACACAGCACCTCTGCTGTCATTCCCTCTTCCTGTTTAAAGCCCTTCAAATTTTCCTCCAGAATATTAACAATAGGGATGATATCAGCCAAGGTGGCACTTCTAGAGCTCAGCTCCTTCGTGGCATCCTTGAAAGGCTGCAAGATTTTTACTAGCTGACTCATGACTAACTAATCATGATGCCCTAGGGGACTCTGCACACCTATGTCCATTTCCACAGAAAGTTCATGAAGGGGTGTCTGCTGCTCCACTAACCTCCACAGCATCATATAGGTGGAATTCCACCGGGTGCCAATGTCTTGAATGAGACGCTTGTGAGGCATCTCCAAATCAGTCTGCTTTTGTTAGAGAACCTGCCCCGCCTTCACACTTCAGTGGAAGTGTGCTGCTATGTTCCTGCACTTGTGTATTAATGTATGCAGGTATTCATTCTCTTGGTGCTTGGACTCCAACCCCAGAGCTAACTTCACTACCAGATGCAGAGTGTGTGTAAAACATCGGATGTTCTGAAAGCCCCCGTTGGATATTGCCTTTATCATGTTTGCACTATTGTCTGTGACAAAGAACCCTGCCTGAAGATTCCTGTCTCTCTGGTGTAGCTGCCAGCCCGCCAGCATCTGTCTGATGCATGCTAGAATATTGGCTGAGGTATGGGCCTGGTCCGTCAGGTGGGTGTGCAGTAAAGCCCAACTCCACCCTGATACTTGTTCACTAATAGAGCTACTTCCTGCCCCTGGCTCAGTCAGGTCCCACCAATGTGCTGTCAGGTAGAGGTAAGAGAGTGAAGCATTCATGGTGATCCAGATATCGCAGGTGAATGCACACTCCCCTCTGCCTTAGCTAGCAGCACTTGGATGCAACTGCGACACTGGTTGTACAGGCTAGGGATGACCTTTCTGCTAAATGTGGTTCTGGAGGGGACTTTGTAATTTGGAACTAAGACCTACAGCAAATGCTTCAAACCCACATTCTCCACTATCTGCAAGGGCTGATCATCAAGGGCAATCATATCCCCAATGCTCCTGGTTACAACTTTTGAGGCTGCCTGCCTCCTTTCCCGGGATATCATTACTGAACACCACCCCATTTCCTCCATGGTGGGTTGTCACTTCTGACGCATGGGCAGGGGGCTGCTGGCCTGCCACCTGACTGCTAGAAGGGGCTGAGGGCATGGGATGACTCTGCTCCTTTTCAACCACTTTACGCTGCCTGGAAAAAGGAGTCCCCTGACTGGTACTGCCACCATCCCCAGATGTCAGAACTGTTGGGTGTTACTTCTGCATATGATGCATCATACCAAAATTAGTTAGATGTCCCACTTGCTTGCGTCTGCTAATATTGGTGGCACAGTAATTACACTGAGCAAAATGCGGGTCCTCCCTCACTTTAAAGTGGCTCCAGATCACAGATATCTTTTGTGATCCCTTCTCTATAGCCTTTGGGGTGGATGCTGGCACTGGATTGAAGTAGTGGGTGCACCCTGAGAAGCAATGCCAGGGACATCAGACTCTGTTCCTGTGCCTGCGCTGACTGCTCTTTCTCCTCATCATCATCAGTTTTATCTCTCTCCTCCAGCACTGAAGTGGAGACTAAGACAGAACTAACTAATCCTTCTAAACCTTCTTCAGCTATTAAGTCTTCCATTTCTGATGAAGGGAATCCCATACAAGATGATTCTTCATCAGAATCAGATTCATACACTGACTGCACTTCATCGACAGCGTTAACTACAGTCTGCTGTCATACTAATGCTTTTGGGTCTCACTCTTTTGTCTTGGATGGCTCAGCCTCCTCTTCCCTCACCTCCACAACAACAGTGTCAGAAACAGGTGGTGGCAGTTCATCATCTTTAAATTTAAGTTTTTTGTGGATGGAACTGCCTGCCCCTCCAGAGATTTTAGATTGGAACAGCTCCCTTTTTAACTTTAATGGGGTACTTGTAAGGTATAGACTGCGGAGTTAGCAATCTGTAATGGATCTCTTACTGAAGAGTCCTGAAGGGGGAGAAGTTAGCCGTCTTGTTAGGATCTGCTTTGCTGATGGGAGGAGCAAGCAGATAGTGGTTAGTGATGACTCCTAAGGAAGGAGGAGTTAGCGATCTTGATATAAACTAGCTCCTGTAGAGGGAGGAGTTAGCAATCTGTAATGCTTCGGCTCCCATGGTAGGAAGAGTTAGGAATCTGTACCAGCAGAACCGCCCACTTACCCGCACGGCAGGGCCGGGTGCAGGACGCGAGGGCCGGCATCGACAGCTGCGACGGCGGCAGGGCTCCTGCCCTGCAAGATGGCCGCGGCATCTCCGCGGAGCAGCCGAGGCCACGCCCCCTGAAGATCTGTAAGGCCGCGCGGGCGGCAAGAGCCCAGCCTTAAAGGAACCCCTACAGGAAGTAGGGGGTTCCTTCCTGCAGCATCTATCCACTATTTAAGGCAAGGTCTGAGCCTTCAGACCTTGCCCTGGCTTTGGCTCAAGTGGTGTGTGTGTTTTGGTTCCTGTTCTGATTCCCTGTTCGTGATCTCTGGACTGGCTTTGGATTTTGCTTGGCTCCTGACCTTCGGACCGACTTTGGATTATTCTGGCTCTCAACTCCCGGACTGGCTTTGGTTTCTTCTGGCGCTCGACCCCTGGACTGGCTGCGGATTCTTCTGGTACTCGACCCCTGGACTGGCTGCAGATTCTTCTGGTTCCTGACCCCTGGACTGGTTGCGGAGGACGCTGGCTCTTGATCCCTAGCCTGGCGGTGGTATACTCTGTTTCTGGCTTTCCGGACTATCTCTGTTTCAGCTTCTGCTTTCACGACCTGCTGGAGGCGCCAGCTTCTGCCTTCATGACCTGCTGGAGGCGCCAGCTTCTGCTTTCACGACCTGCTGGAGGCGCCAGCTATCTGGATTAAACGACCTGTAGGAGGCGCCTGCATCCAGATCATCATCAAATACCTTCAGCAACCTACAGATTAAGCCTCGCCCACCGACGAGAGGACTTCACCTCCTCGCCGGACCAAGGGTCCACCATCCAGGTCATAACAGTAAGCCAGGGCCATGGACCCGGCTGAGGCTTCCGCCCTAAGAGCAGTTCCTGGGTTGGCCCAGAGAATCATGGAACAACAGAGTATGTTAGAATCCATGGCAGCCTCTATAGAACGACTCAACACCCGGCTTGACGCCGTGGTCTCTACTCATGCTAGTCCTCCAGCTTCCATTCCTCCACCAGTACCAGCTCCGCTGGCTATTCAAAGCTACCATCCACCGGTCCTTCCTTTACCCATGCCACCTCGATATGGCGGAGATCCTCGCCTATGCCTAGGATTTCTGGATCAGTGTAGCATGCATTTTCGCCTTCAACAAACTCTGTTTCCGGATGATATAACAAAGACTACCTATATTCGCTCGTTACTTGAAGGAAAAGCCTTGACTTGGGCCTCTCCATTCTGGCAGCGCTCGGACCCCGTATTACAGGACCTACCACGTTTTCTGGAACTGTTTCGGACTGCGTTTGAGGAACCTGGGAAGCAGGCTGCGGCCAGTACGGATCTGTTACATCTTCGACAAGGAGGACGATCCATCACCGATTACAATATCGAATTCCGGACTCTGGCGATGGAACTCCATTGGGAGGAACCGGTTCTTCGATCAATTTATTTGGAAGGATTATCTGCCAGAATCAAAGACGAGCTAGCCGCTCGTGAACTTCCATCCTCCTTGAATGCGGTAATCGAAACAGCAACCCGGATTGATCGGCAATTGCAGGAAAGAGCCCGGGAGACGCTAGGATCACGGAGACGCCTGACCACTCCCTATGTTCCATCTTTCTTACCTACTGCATCACGAGAAACCCCTGTTCCGGAGGGTCCAGGGGCCGAACCCATGCAATTAGGTCGAGGTCCCTTAACACCTGAGGAGCGTCTGAGACGTCGGAAAGCAGGCCTGTGTCTGTATTGTGGGGGATCCGGTCATCGTATTGCCTCATGCCCTATTCGTCCGGGAAACTCCAAAACCTAGGGTGCTCAGGGGGAGTCACTCTAGGTCTCGTCTCCCCATCTCCCCCACTCACGGTTCAAGTCACTCTAAATATTGGTGGACGTGAATTTAACACGTTGGCTTTGATAGACTCTGGTGCGGGGGGAGATTTCATTTTACAAGAACTTGTGGACCAGCTCCAGATTCCCACTCGGTCTTGCTCCACACCGTTGATCATCTCCTCCATCCACGGGGAACCCCTACCTGGGAGGATAACGCATCACTGAACCGATAAGCTGCCATATTGCACCGGACCATACGGAACTAATCACCTTCTTCGTTCTCAGCAAGGCCATCCACCCAGTGGTTCTGGGGATCCCCTGGCTTCAACGCCACAACCCACAATTCGACTGGACATCATTAAGACTTATTCAATGGGGATCTGGATGCCATGGGACTTGTATACAACGACCAACATCTGACCCTAGTTTCATCTGTACTTCAGTACTACGGAAAGTACCCCCACAATACGCACAATTCTCTGATGTCTTTTCCAAAAAAGTCGCAGATACTTTACCTCCGCATCGGGAATTCGACTGCTCTATTCAATTGGTACCAGGATCCACTCCACCACGTGGTAGAGTTTACCCTTTATCAGTTATGGAGACACGGGCGATGTCCGATTACATTCAGGACAATCTGCAGAAGGGGTTTATCCGTCCCTCCACCTCCCCTGCGGGGGCGGGATTTTTTTTTGTAGAAAAAAAAGATGGGACTTTACGACCCTGCATCGACTTTCGGGGTCTCAATGCCATCACCATTAAGGACTGGTATCCCCTACCCCTCATTGCTGAACTATTTGATCGTTTGCAGGGAGCTCAACTTTTCTCCAAATTGGACCTACGGGGGGCATATAATCTTGTCCGGATCAAGGAGGGAGACGAGTGGAAAACGGCATTCAACACCAGGGATGGACACCATGAATATTTGGTTATGCCCTTCGGTTTAACTAACGCCCCTGCGGTTTTTCAAAACTTTATCAATGAGATTTTTCGAGATTTATTATATATCTGTGTGATAGTTTATCTCGATGATATTCTGATTTTTTCCAGGGATCTACAGTCGCATCGTCAACACGTGACTCAAGTTCTACAACGTCTAAGAGAACATCAATTATATGCTAAATTGGAGAAATGCATCTTTGAAGCAGAATCCTTACCATTTTTAGGATATATTGTTTCCAAACAAGGGTTCGAAATGGATCCAACCAAAGTCAAAAGTATAAAAGAATGGCCTCAACCAAATGGGCTACGTACACTCCAACGTTTTCTGGGGTTTGCCAATTATTATCATCAGTTCATCAAGAATTTTTCCAAATTGACCGCACCATTATCTGCACTTACTCATAAAGGGGCTAACGCCAAAATTTGGACGACTGAAGCAATTAGAGCATTTCAAACTCTTAAGGACGCTTTCCTGCGACATCCCTGCCTCCACCACCCGGATCCCAGATGTCCATTCATGGTGGAGGTAGACGCTTCTACCGAGGGGGTCGGAGCAGTCCTGAGTCAAAACGATGCTGGCGGGAAATTCCATCCTTGTTCTTATTTTTCCAGAAAATTTTCTCCGGCGGAACGCAACTATTCCATCGGAGACAAAGAGTTGTTAGCCATCAAGCTTGCATTTGAAGAGTGGCGCCAGTGGCTTGAGGGAGCCCAACACCGGATCACAGTCTTTACGGACCATAAGAACCTGACATATTTACAACAAGCACAATGCCTGAACCCGCGTCAAGCCCGCTGGGCATTGTTTTTTACACGTTTCAACTTTGAATTACGATACCGACCTGCAAGTAAGAACATTTGGGACAAAGATCTCCTAAAAATTTTTCATAACAGCCATCCTGGGAAGCCCAAGCCTTCTAGGGGGAGACCTAAAGGAGGGGGTACTGTTATGAGCACCGGTTGCGGTAAACCGCGACCGGGAACTGCCCACTTACCCGCACGGCAGGGCCGGGTGCAGGACGCGAGGGCCGGCATCGACAGCCGCGACGGCGGCAGGGCTCCTGCCCTGCAAGATGGCCGCGGCGTTTCCGTGGAGCAGCCGAGGCCACGCCCCCTGAAGATCTGTAAGGCCACGCGGGCGGCAAGAGCCCAGCCTTAAAGGAACCCCTACAGGAAGTAGGGGGTTCCTTCCTGCAGCGTCTATCCACTATTTAAGGCAAGGTCTGAGCCTTCAGACCTTGCCATGGCTTTGGCTCAAGTGGTGTGTCTGTGTTTTGGTTCCTGTTCTGATTCCCTGTTCGTGATCCCTGGACTGGCTTTGGATTTTGCTTGACTCCTGACCTTCGGACCGACTTTGGATTATTCTGGCTCTCAACCCCCGGACTGGCTTTGGTTTCTTCTGGCGCTCGACCCCTGGACTGGCTGCGGATTCTTCTGGTACTCGACCCCTGGACTGGCTGCGGATTCTTCTGGTACTCGACCCTTGGACTGGCTGCGGATTCTTCTGGTTCCTGACCCCTGGACTGGTTGCGGAGGATGCTGGCTCTTGATCCCTAGCCTGGCGGTGGTATACTCTGTTTCTGGCTTTCCGGACTATCTCTGTTTCAGCTTCTGCTTTCACGACCTGCTGGAGGCGCCAGCTTCTGCCTTCACAACCTGCTGGAGGCGCCAGCTTCTGCTTTCACGACCTGCTGGAGGAGAGCTATCTGGATTAAACAACCTGCAGGAGGCGCCTGCATCCAGATCATCATCAAATACCTTCAGCAACCTACAGATTAAGCCTTGCCCACCGACGAGAGGACATCACCTCCTCGCCGGACCAAGGGTCCACCATCCAGGTCATAACAGTACTTAGAGAGGGTACTCGGCTGTAGAGAAATGTAGATAGGTGGATCCCTGGGCCGATGGCAGATGACAGCACCCCCAGGAGGATATCCTGAAAGGGACCACCGGCTAGGCTTGGGTATGGAGACAGACACAGATAATTCTTTATTAGACAGGTAGTAGAACCACCAGAGGTGACAGTAGTGAGATGATATGCCTGGCAGGGCTGAAGTCCCTCAGGTACTGGAATGGTGTTCCCAGGGTTGCTGAGCTATAAAGAGAGCTATAGATAGTGAGTAGACAGGGTATGCTGTATTCGAGATGTGAATCGTGTCCTCGATCGTCTTAACGATCGATTTCGGCTGGGAGGGGGAGGGAATCGTATTGTTGCCGTTTGGGTGTGTAAACTATCGTGAAAAATCGTTAAAATCGTGAGCTGGCACACTAAACCCCCCTAAAACCCACCCCGACCCTTTAAATTAAATCCCCCACCCTCCCGAACCCCCCCAAATGCTTTAAATTACCTGGGGATCCGGCGGTGGTCCAGAACGGCGGCGGTCCGGAATGGCCCCCTCAATAGGATCGTGTTGTCTTCAGCCGGCGCCATTTTTCAAAATGGCCGCTGAAAAATGGCGGCGGCCATAGACCAAAACGATTCGACGGAGGAGGTCGTTCCGGACCCCCGCTGGACTTTTGGCAAGTCTTGTGGGGGTCAGGAGGCCCCCCCAAGCTGGCCAAAATTTTCCTGGGAGTCCAGCGGGGTTCCGGGAGCGATTTCTTGCCGCGAATCGTTTTCGTATGGAAAATGGCGCCGGCAGGAGATCAACTGCCGGAGGTCGTTCAGCGGGGGTTCCGGACCACCGCTGAACGACCTCCTGCAGTCGATAAATAAAAAAAAATCAAAACTCCAGATGCCTACTAGGAATTTGGATTAAAAGAAACCCACCGTACCAATATATATGAGTGTGGAAAACTAGACACAGTGCAGTACTGTACACTACAACTGAGACTGCTCTGTGTGCACACAAACTGAAACTCCAGATAAAACACTGGAAGACTCAGCCTGACTACTAGCTATATTCCTGCTGTGAGTCTGAAAGCCCAATTCCTACAGTACTCACTGTGATGCTGCTGGTTGTTTGAAAATACCAACTGCCAGACAGCCACTGCAACTCTCACACTATCTCCCACCCACACCACCCAAACCCTGCCTGCAACCTACCCCAGGTGGGTAAGATCAGCAACAAATGCCACTGCTGACAGCTTGTCTCAGTGGGAGAGACAGAGAGACAGTCTGAGTTCAATAAAAAAAAAAGTGCAGTAAAAAAAAGCCTGTCTGCCTGGCAGGAACAGCAGCAAAAAAGAACAAATATCTTTTTCAGTAAAAGAAAATTAATTGTAGCAAACTAGCAAAGTAGCAATAGCAATTGAATAAAGATTTGAGACTCAGAGAGAGCTCAAACAGCAACAACCTTCTCAGATAGAACCCAAGAAGAAAGTGCACTGTGGTATGCTTGCTTAAGGTAGAAATACAGCAGAAACAGCATCACAGAGCACTGAGAGCAGCGATTGGCTGAATTAAAAAAATGCTTTGCTCTGAAACATTGGCATTCTGGTCTCCTTGCCAACCTGTCTGACCCTGCCTATGACAGGGCTGTGAGGTCACTTATGACTCACAGGAAAGGGCTGGTTGTTGCTATGGATACTCCCACATGACCTTCTCCTATTTCAAAAGGCTGCTAAGAAAGCACTGTGAACCAAACGAATGAAACTAATATAATCTGTTTCATTCATAGGGGCTTGTCATTCATTTCGTGGACCCATGAATCAAAGGAATAGGACCTATTCATTGGAGATGCCACATCCTTTGAAAATGAATGCACATCCCTAGTATTTAATGCTGAGCCTGCACCTCCCTCCCATCCTACAATTCAAGCTACTAATGGAGGGGGCCTCGCCCATACACAGGGAGGGTAGGAATAAAAAGGAAAAGAATACTATATACACTACAGTATTTAATGCTGGGCCCGTACCTCCCACCGATCCTATAATTCAAGCTACATTTCAAGGCCTCAGCCATACTCACCTCCCTGGGGTAGGACATTTGGGCATTGAATCTCACTCTGAGCACCAGCCAGGCAACATCTGCTCTCTCCCGATTGCGCCGGCCAGCACCCAGGGGGAAAAACAGGTGCCTCTCATCTGCCACAATGAGGCTGGCCTGCAGCCGAACATCACCGTCCGCAAAGTTAGGAAGGCAGTCTCTTCCTTGTGGCATTGTTGGCTACAAAATGGATGTTTTAGGAGTGGTCACGGGGGATGAACATCATAAGACATGCTGCCCCTTGTGGACGATGATGACTATGCTGTCCCTTAAAGGCACCAAACGGGTTTCCAAACAACCTGACATCGGCGGCCCAAGTCAGGTGCCTTTAAGGGACCCCCGTGGACTAATCTTCATGCGTCCCTTAAAAGAGTCGATTTGTGGACGGCCTTTCATGCAGCCCTCATGGACTTCTATAACCTCGGCATCCTTTCTAGGCTGCGATTGGCCCTCAAAGAATGCCTCGGGCGTAAGCGACCAAGTTCAGAATGTCAGTAAGGATTAAAGCAGGGCTTCCCAATGTGACCCCAATTTAGCCAATGTGACCCCAATTTAGCACTTGAAAATTCACATGACCCCAGAGGAAAACCAAACCTAATTAGCGGGGGTGTAGTTTGCCTCCAACAATCTCTCTACTCACCATTCCTGCACTTCAACTCATTCCCTCTCTCAACCTTCATCCCCCTCCAGAGGGCCTCTCAACCTCTGCCCTGCAGCTGATCGACTCTTACATCCCCCAGTTCCTCTCCCCTTCCCAGCCTAGCCTGTTGCTCACCCACTCCAGCTTTTTACATCCTCCCCACTGAACCTCTCTCACCTCCAAGCCATTTTTATTACCCCAATTCAATATCTGTCATCTCCTTCCTCTCTCTTTTCTCACATATCCCCCCAGTTGATACTCTAACCCCTACTTATACTTAGTTTTTGGTACTTGCCAGGTTCTTATGGCCTGGATTGGCCACTGTTGGAAACAGGATGCTGGGCTTGATGGATCCTTGGTCTGACCCAGTATGGCATTTTCTTATGTTCTTATGTTTTCTTATGTTCTAGTTCCTCTCTTGCATCCCCCCTCTCACCTTCCACAGCCAATCCTTCTCCCACTGATCTAACCCTGTATCTGATCCCTCCCTTCAAACAGCCCCCATCCAAACATCCCCTTGACTAGGATCAGCAGCAACATTTTCCTTTGGGCCTCAGGCGATAAGTGGATGACAACTAGTGGTAAGAGAGGGCAAGCTGATGACAGGGGCAACATTTTTCTCTTAGGTAAGTTCAGTGAAGGGAGAGGATAGAGAAGTGATAACTTGCACAGACCTGTGCACACTCTGCCCACTTTTCCCCAATGACTGGTCCAATGCCTGATATTGATCTGCAACTGGCAATAGCATTAGTAATGAAAGTCAGCACAGGATCTGTTACCCAGTAAAAGCTCACAGGCACTGCAATGGCCCCAGTCCCTCCTCACACATGGCTTCCTGTTAATGTGGAAACTCAAGCAAGGGCGGGACCATTGCAGGACCTGAGAGTGCATGCTAGCTCAAAGATCCCAAGCTGATTTCTACTACTTCTGCTGCAGGTGATGTCTAGAGAGGGCTGCCCTTTGAGGTTTTGTGACCCACAGTTTGGGAAGCTCTAGATTAAAGGAATTACATTAAACCACAGAAACACTCAGCTGCAGAAACGTTATTTATTAAATATAAAGAAATCAGAAAAGCAAGATAACATTATAAAATCATTGAAGATCCTTCATAGCCTCTCAGACTCCAATTACAACCCCAGAAATATAAAACACAAACAATGGAATTTGAGACATATCTTAGAGGAGAGGAGTTATTTGTAAGACTTCATGCAAAATACTCCTTGATGACCCTTTGGTGAACCTCTGAGCCTCGCACTGTGTTGTTTACTTCTGCAGCCGGTTGTTCAGGTGGATCTGGGGACAAGTTTTCAGGGACCTCCACTTCCAGACCAAAGCGCAAGGTGAGGTTACGTAGCATGCAGCAGGCATTAATTGTTGCGATCCCAGGTTGGCCCCGGGACCGCCGCTCACCTCTTCACCGAGCCCGGACCGTGTGCACCTCCGTTCGGGCCGTACAGGCCTCCGACGCGACTCTCCTGCCCCGAAGGAGCAGCCGGCATCCACCCATGGCTGGCCCCGCCCTCTAGCCGCGCGCACGCGCTAGGCCTCGAGATTTAAAGGGGTCAGCGCGGGAGAGTTTCCTGCTTCCTCCGGATGACGTCAGACGCTGAAGGGCTATTTAGCCCTGCAGCCAGAGCCGTTCCCTGCCTTGCAACGAGGTTCCTCAGGGCTTCCTGACATCTAGTTGCTGCGTTCCTGCTTCTGACTGCTTCCTGCTGACCCGGTTTGTTTCCTGACTCCTCTTCTGCTTTATCCTCTGGTTCCGACGTCGTCCTCTGACTCCTGGCTTGACCTGTTTCCGTCCAAGACTCCGCGCTTGCCTTTTCCCTGGTTCTGGTTGCCTTCGGTCTCCTGGTTCTGACTCGGCCTGCTTCACGACTCCGCTTTGCCTCTCCCTTGGATTACGTCTCGCCTGGACCACGGGACTCTGCCTCGGATCTCCGCTGTTCTTCAGTTCCTGGTCGGCTGGCCCCGAAGACTCTCCTAAGTCCCAGCGGCCGGGCCCCTACGGGTGTGGGGGGGCTCCGGCTTCCAGGGCGAATCTCCAAAAGTCCCAGCGGCCGGACTCCTACAAGCTCCTCTCGGGGGAGTACCGGCTTCCAGGGCGAAGACCTCCAAGTTACAGGGCCAACGCCGTCATCTCCACATTCCTCTTCCGAGCCCTTGGTCGCATAGGGCTCCTCCGTGGTTCTCTAGCCCACCGGCCACGAGTCCGTTTAGCCGCCTTCCGGTCGGGACACCTGCTGCGATCCATCACAGCGTTCCATCTCTGGTCCTGACCGGCCCAAGGGTCCATGAAGCTAACAGATTGCAAGGCCATGGACCCGGCGGACCTTGCCGGCCTGAAAGCTATTCCGGGCATCGCCCAGAAGCTACAGCAGCAACAGATCTGCCTCGACACTCTGATGTCGACAGTGCAACGCTTAGCAGATCGCGTCGAGGGAGCCTCCGCCGCCAGCCCTGTGGCATCTAACTCCCAGGTCAGTACTGGGCCCACCGCTCCAGTACAGATGCCAGCTCCGTCCCGGTATTCAGGGGATGCGAAGTCATGTCGGGGTTTCCTCAACCAGTGCTATATCCGGTTCAAGTTGCTGCCAGCACAATTCCCTACCGATCACATCAAGACGAGTTACATCATCTCCCTCCTGGATGGGAGGCCCCTGGCCTGAGCCTCGTCCCTCTGGGAGCGCCAGGATTCCCAACTGGGCAACCTAGTTCAGTTCTTCAAATCCTTCCGGAGAGTCTTTGACGAGCCATCTCGTGCCTCCACAGCCGCCTCAGAACTGCTCCAGCTGCGACAGGGGAACCGGGCCCTGGAGGAGTATGCTATGGAATTCCAGACCCTTGCCACGGAATTGGCTTGGGGAGCCGACAGTTTGCACGGAATTTTCCTGGAGGGGCTTTCCCCACGACTCCAGGATGAACTGGCGGCCCGAGACCTTCCGGACGATCTCCATGAGCTCATCGAGCTGGCCGGCCGGGTAGATCGACGCATCCAACGTCGGTTCCGGGAGCGAAGACCCACCCAGGGACAGACCATCCGTAGGACCACACCTCCTCGTGTCCGACCCTCACCGCCTGCGTCCGCTACCGCTCCGGCAGAAGAACCCATGCAGTTGGGCCGGGGGCCTCTTTCTTCAGAAGAGCGGAAGCGCCGACGCTCCCAGGGTTTATGTCTCTACTGTGGTGGTAAGGGGCACTTTCTGGCCTGCTGTACCGAGTGCCCGGGAAACGCCCGAACCTAGAGTCTAGCGGGGAGTTGATTCTAGGCAATACTTCACCGAACTCCCCATGTACCGTCCCGGTAAGACTGTGTCTCCCGGAGGGGGGATTTGACGCCCTAGCCCTGCTCGACTCCGGATCCGGGGGGAATTTTATCCTTCGGGATCTGGTACACCAGCTTCAGCTCGAGATCCAGCCCCAGGAGCCGCCCGTACGAGTATCTTCCATCCAGGGGACCCCACTTCCTGGACCAACTCCACCCGTACTCGCCCCCTCAAGCTTCAGGTCGGCGCCCTCCATAATGAAGAGATCTCGTTTCTCATTCTAGAGATGTCCATCCACCCAGTCATCTTAGGTCTGCCATGGCTGAGGAAACACTCGCCGGTGATAGACTGGGAGTCGCTTCAGATCACGTCCTGGGGCCCTGCATGTTTCCGTCAGTGTCTTCCCGCTCGCCCTCCGCAAACGCTTCCTCTTCTAGCAGCTCCGCTAACAGTACCGCCGCAGTACCATGCTTCAGGGACGTCTTCTCTAAAGAAAAGGCCGAACTACTCCCTGAGCATCGGCCCTTCGACTGCACGATTAATCTGCTGCCAGGAACCACACCACCCCGCGGAAGAGTATACCCTCTATCTCTGCCAGAGACCCAGGCCATGTCTACGTATATCAAGGAAAACCTGGAACGGGGGTTTATCAGACTGTCAAATTCCCCGGCGGGGGCCGTCTTCTTCTTCGTGGGGAAGAAGGATGGGTCTCTTCGACCATGTATCGACTACCGGGGCCTGAACCAGATTACCCGACGAGATCGCTACCCATTGCCCTTGATTCCGGAGCTCCTGGATCGTCTTCAAGGGGCCCGAATATTCACCAAGCTGGACCTCCGAGGGGCGTACAATCTGGTACGGATCCGTCCGGGGGACGAGTGGAAGACCACCTTCAATACTAGAGGCGGCCATTATGAGTACCTCGTCATGCCATTCGGACTCTAACGCCCCAGCGGTGTTCCAAAATCTTATGAATGAGGTACTCCGCGACCTGTTGCATACCTCTGTCATCGTGTACCTCGACAATGTGCTAATATACTCCCAGGACCTTGAGTCTCATCGTCAACATGTTCACCAGGTACTTCTGAAACTGAGAGAGAATCGATTGTACGCCAAATTGGAGAAGTGCCAATTTGAACGAGAATCTCTGCCTTTTCTGGGGTACATCGTCTCTTCCACTGGCTTCCGTATGGACCCAGATAAAGTTGCCGCCATCGAAAACTGGCCACAACCACTGGGAGTGAAAGCGCTTCAACGCTTCCTAGGCTTCGCCAATTTCTATCGCCAATTTATCCCGCACTACTCCAGCCTTGTGGCCCCACTGACGGCCCTTACCCGAAAGGGTGCCGATGCACGAAGGTGGACCCCCACCGCCGTACAAGCCTTCCGGGATCTCAAGAAAGCCTTTCTACAGGATACCTGCCTTCGCCATCCTGATCCTCAGCGCCAATTCATCGTAGAGGTTGACGCCTCCGACGTGGCGGTGGGGGCTGTGCTGGCCCAACTTTCCAAGAATGGCAAATCCCGGTCCTGCTCATACTTCTCACGGAAGTTTTCCCCCGCAGAGAGGAATTACGGTATCGGGGACAAGGAATTACTTGCCATCAAGTTAGCCTTCAAGGAATGGTGCCAATGGCTGGAGGGAGCCCAGCATCCTATCATAGTCTACACAGATCACAAGAATCTGGAGTATTTATGCCGCGCCCAGAGGCTCAACCCCCGGCAGGCACGCTGGTCCCTCTTCTTCAGCCGGTTTAATTTCTCCCTTCACTATCGGCCGGCGGCCAAGAATGTTAGGGCGGATGCCCTCTCCCGTGCTACGGAGACCGATGATGCCATAGAACCTCCTCGATACATCCTGGACTCGGCTAAAGTTCGGTTGGCCGCCTCAGAGGTTGGACCCGCAGGGAAGACGGTGGTTCCTGCTCGCTCTAGGAGAAGGGTCTTAGCATGGGCTCACGATTCACTGACTGCCAGACACCCAGGGATTGCCCGGACTCTAGAGCTCTTAACGGAGTTCTATTGGTGGCCACGGGTCAAGGAGGATGTCCGTCTTTATGTACAATCATGCCCTACGTGCGCACAACAGAAACCACTACCAGGTCGCCCCTGGGGCCTCCTCCAACCGCTCCCCATTCCCACGGAGCCGTGGACTCACGTATCCACGGATTTTATAGTAGAATTGCCTCCGTCTGAGGGAAAGACCGTGATTTGGGTCATGGTTGACCGGTTCTCAAAAATGGCGCATTTTGTGCTCCTTGCGAAGCTGCCCACAGCCCCTGAACTGGCCGAGCTATTTATCCATCATATCTTCCGACTACATGGGTTGCCCCTGCATATTACCTCTGACCGGGGTCCCCAATTTACGGCAAAGTACTGGAGGGCTCTCTGCAAAATGTTTGGTGTACAGCTGGATCTAACCACGGCTTTTCACCCTCAGGGCAATGGCCAAGTTGAACGTACAAACCGTACTCTGAAGGCCTTTCTCCGAGCCTTTGTAGGAGAGCTACAAGACAACTGGGTCGCCCTCCTACCCTGGGCTGAATTTTCTTACAATCGCCACAGACACTCCGCCACATTACAGTCCCCCTTCCAGTTGGTCTATGGGAAGGTTCCCAAGCCTCCCCTGCCTTTGCCATTGACGGTCTCTTCTCCGGCGGCGCAATTAACGGCTAGTCAGATTCATCACCTCTGGCACACCACTCAAGAGAAACTCCGCAGGACCGCTGCTCGGTTTAAGGAGTATGCGGATCAGTCTCGGCGGCCCGCTCCGGTTTTCCTACGCAGGACTAAGGTATGGCTAAGCACCAAGAACATCCAGCTACGGACCCCTTCCATGAGGCTAGCACCTCGATATATTGGGCCCTTCATGGTGGCCGAACGGGTTGGGGCGGTATCCTACCACTTACGCCTCCCGTCTACTCTTCGGATACATGATGTCTTTCATGTTTCCCTGCTCAAGCCAGTGGTTCTTTCCCGGTTCCAGACTCTGCCTCCAGAACCCAGCGTCACCTCCGCTGAGCAGGGGGACACGTATACGATGAGAGAGGTGTTGGACGTTCGTTTACGCCGCCATCGCTGGGAATATCTTCTCTCTTGGGAGGGCTACGGTCCCGAGGAGAACTCCTGGGAGCCCTTGTCGCATATCCTGGACAAAAATCTCCTCCACCAGTTCCATTTGGCTCACCCGGACAAGCCTACGCCTCCGGGGAGGGGGCGTAGGGGGAGGGGTACTTTTGCGATCCCGGGTTGGCCCCGGGACCGCCGCTCACCTCTTCACCGAGCCCGGACCGTGTGCACCTCCGTTCGGGCCGTACAGGCCTCCGACGCGACTCTCCTGCCCCGAAGGATCAGCAGGCGTCCACCCGCGGCTGGCCCCGCCCCCTAGCCGCACGCGCGCGCTAGGCCTCGAGATTTAAAGGGGCCAGCGCGGGAGAGTTCCCTGCTTCCTCCGGATGACGTCAGACGCTGAAGGGCTATTTAGCCCTGCAGCCAGAGCTGTTCCCTGCCTTGCAACGAGGTTCCTCAGGGCTTCCTGACATCTAGTTGCTGCATTCCTGCTTCTGACAGCTTCCTGCTGACCTGGTTTGTTTCCTGACTCCTCTTCTGCTTTATCCTCTGGTTCTGACGTCGTCCTCTGACTCCTGGCTTGACCTGTTTCCGTCCACGACTCCGCGCTTGCCTTTTCCCTGGTTCTGGTTGCCTTCGGTCTCCTGGTTCTGACTCGGCCTGCTTCACGACTCCGCCTTGCCTCTCCCTTGGATTACGACTCGCCTGGACCACGGGACTCTGCCTCGGATCTCCGCTGTTCTTCAGTTCCTGGTCGGCTGGCCCCGAAGACTCTCCTAAGTCCCAGCGGCCGGGCCCCTACGGGCGCCTCCTGGGGGGGCTCCGGCTTCCAGGGCGAATCTCCAAAAGTCCCAGCGGCCGGACTCCTACGAGCTCCTCTCGGGGGAGTACCGGCTTCCAGGGTGAAGACCTCCGAGTTACCGGGCCAACGCCGTCATCTCCACATTACTCTTCTGAGCCCTTGGTTGCATAGGGCTCCTCCGTGGTTCTCTAGCCCACCGGCCACGAGTCCGTTTAGCCGCCTTCCGGTCGGGACACCTGCTGCGATCCATCACAGCGTTCCATCTCTGGTCCTGACCGGCCCAAGGGTCCACGAAGCTAACATTCATAATGCATGCAACCTTTTCAGGACTGTACTGGAGGGCACCACCAGACTGATCCAAACATCTGATTCACTCTTGACAGACCTAGTGCTTGTATGTGCCTCGTTATACTGTCTTTCCGCCACGGTGTGCAGGGCCTGGAGCGGAGTCAGCAACTACAGCTTACAGCCGTACCCTGCATCACCTATAACAGAGGTAATAAATATTGCATCTTTGACACTGACAAAACAAATACCAGGAAATACATATCTACATAATAGTAACAAAATACTTTAGGATAAGGCAATTTACTTCCACTTGTGCATTACCCCGTACCACCAGGCTCTCTATCAAGACTACGGTTACCTACTGTTACTTACCAAGCAACCAGCCATCACCGTGTTTCCCTTCTGGAAAATTGGTTCCAAGCAAGGAACGAGCAAGGATGTAGGAATCATGGCAGCTCTCCAGAAATCTCAAAACTACATTCAGGATCTGTTGACGGGCATCACATACCACCTGCACATTCATCAAATAGAATGACTTCCGATTGCGGAATGCACTCTCCTGTTCTGAGCTGTGGGTAAGTGTGATATGGGTGCAGTCTATTGCTCTCAATACATTGGGCATCCCAGCTATGTCAAAGAATCCACACCGGATCTCCTGCAGTTGCACTGGGTCCACCGGGAAATAAATATACCGTTGAATACGTTTCATCATAGCCCTCAAGACTTGTCTAAAGTGCCGCAAGACTGAGAACTGATTCATCCCGCAAACCAGTCCAACTGTATTCTGGAAACTTCCTGTGGCAAAAAAATGCAAGACACACAGAAGTTTCACCAGCCCCGGGACAGCATGGTTGCAAGAGGCGATGGGATCTATATCATTGTGCAGGTCCTGGTACAGGGTCTCAATTGCTCTAGAGCTGAGACGGTGTCTTCACACCACTTCAGGCTCTGGTAATCCTAGGATAGTTGTGCGTGGCCGGATTACACGCTTCCTCAAGGGTCTACGAATGGCTCTGGGCTGCACCTGGAAACAGAATACCAAAAGGAACATAAGACATATGGACCCTTGCTGCTGTTTTCTAACAGTTAGACCAACCACATCCCCAGCTTACAAAAGAACAGTTGCAAACAGACCCAGAACTAAAGAACTGTAGTATTAAAAGATGCAAAATTAATGAATGTTCAACAGTAAACCATTGATGTAATCAACATCCAACCCTAGGGTATCTTAATGGCCCAAAAATTGGACATGAATTCAATAGATTTTAAAATTAAAAATGAAAGTCATTTCTTAAACTCTGCCTGCTCTGCACGGTCTCCATAATCTTCTTCCAATCTTCCGTTGGCGGGGTTATTTGCTATTAGGGATGTGAATCAGGCTTCGGACAATTGAAAATATCGTCAATATTTTCAAAATCGTCAGAAATCGGGGGCTCCCCTGAAACGATAGGAAAACCCCATGATATTGATCATGGGGGTTCTCTTATCGTTTTGGGAGAGGGCAGGAAAAACGGCACACAAAAATAACCCCTAAACCCACCACGACCCTTTAAAACTAATCCCTTTGCTTCCCCCACCCTCCCGACCCCTCCAAAAACATTTTACAGGTACCTGTGGTCCAGTGGGGGTCCCGGGAGCGATCTCCCGCTCCCGGGCCGTCGGCTGCCACTAATCAAAATGGCGCCGATTGCCCTTTGCCCTTACCATGTGACAGGGTATCCGTGCCATTGGCCGACCCCTGTCACATGGTAGGAGCACTGGATGGCCCGCGCCAAGATGGTGCCAGTCATCCAGTGCTCCCTCCATTCTGCAAGGATTCTGCAAGGATAAGATAAATTAGCACATGGCATTGTGGCAGGAGCCCTGGAAGATAACCCAGCAGCATGGAGGCAGCAGCAGGAGGAGAGGAGATGAGATGAGATGAGATAGGACACTAGCATGGAGGCAGCAGGATGTGATGGGAGTTGATGAGACACCAGCATGGGGCAGCAGGATGAGATGAGAAGAGATGAGATACCAGCATAGAGTAGCAGCAGGATCCAATGAGATAAGATGAGACAGCAGCTGGACCATGACAGAAGCCAGCAGCAAGGAGGCTGGAGTGCAGGCCGAGCATTGAGGAGGGCATTAAAAGGAGGAGCAGGACTACACTGACAGACAGTTGGCCATCCACATCAGCAAGATGGCACAGGAACTATGTAGTCAGGACTGGCCCAGTAGGCCTCTTCCATCTAGCTGGCACAGGAACTCTGTAATCAGGATGGGCCTAGCAGGCCTCTTCTATCTAGCCGGCAGAGGAACTCTTTAGAGAGTACCAGCGAGGCTAGTTGGTACAACTCTTCTTATCTGGCATTCAATGCCACCCCCTCTTCTTTCTTATGGCCCCTTGCAATAGTGTGGCTTGCCACTGGGAGGGGCACATGTCTTTGGGGGGCCTACCCCACAGGCATCTATCAGGCTGGGGACTGCTATGGGGTATGGAGTCCTGTGATGCTGGAGAAGACACCAGTGGAGGCTTGAGCATCCTTTGAAGGATATGCATGAGGACACTGGTCATAGTGTTAAATGTAGAGGCCACCATCATTAGAGCCTGAGTGTGTATGGCAGTCTGATCCCATAGGACCTGGGTCTATCTGTTCACAGCCCTCCTGAGGTGCACTAGCTAGGACCGTATCTGGCAGAGGTGTACTACATGCCTCCTTTCCAGCTGGTCAAGCTGCTCATGCATCAACTCCCCTGTTGATGATGGGGATAGTGCTGGTGCTGGTGCCAGTGTCGATGACAGGGCTGCTGGCGGTGCTCTGCTGGTAGCATGGAGTGTTGAAATTTGGGCTTCCAGCTGTGACATGAGGGTCTACTGAACTGCTCCTGCAGAAGACCTGATGCTTTAAGCTGGCAGCATGGTGTGATGGCCTGAGGTTGTGCTGCATCAACTGGCTTCCAGGGCAGGCTGGGTTCCTCAATGAAGCTGGAGAGATTCAGTGACACATTCAGTGGGCTGGCTGAGCCCAGGGGTTCAAGGATTTGCATGGCCTCTTGATGCTGTTGCTGCTACTGCTCTTCCTCCTTCTCACTCACCTGGGTCTAGGCAATCAGGCAGGGGTTCCGCAAAATGGCTGGGGAACTGGTGCTCCCTGGGGCTTGATGGCTGGGACTGGCAGCTTCATGGGCAAGATCTGTGGAAACAAAAAGAAGACATAAGTACCAATGGCAGGAAGTAGCCATTTTCAATTTGGCATCAGAGGCGCACATTGCATCTCAGCAAATGATGTCTACAACTGTAGCAGCCTTGACATTTACAGGTCAGTTAAACTTACCGGCTGCAGCTCGTGTGGTGTCTAGCCAATCAGCCATGCCCTCGAACACATCTGGTCCCAGCCATTGCATGAGGTGCTTCTCCATGGGTGTGAGGATGATGGAACAAGGGGCTCCTCCTCTGGTCCAGCATATGTATTTATTTTGGCTCACCATCTTTGTCTTCAACTGTGCCTTGATGTCCCGGTACCTGTGGGCCACAAGCTCCATGCTGCATTTCACACCACTGCGCCTGGAGATCGCCTGTGTGATGGTGCTTCAGATCTGGCCCTTGACTGCCCTTGAGGTTTTGGCCACACGGTTGCAAAGAGCATGGCATAATGCTTCAGGACCACTTCAATCACCATCTTGTTCTCCTGCACACTGAACTACAAAGTCTTGAGATGAACATGCCCAGCTGCCCTGCTACCAGAAGGGGGTGCCATTTTCACTTCAGGAGAGGTGTCCTCCCTTTCCTCACTCTCACTCTTGATCCCACTCCCCTCCCTTTCTTCCCCCTCCTGCCCCTGCTCTCCAAACTCCCTTCCCCTCTGCCCTCTCTATCCCTAGCCTACCATCCTTCACCCTCCGTCCTCACCTGCCTATCCCCTTCCTCCTCCCACCTCCTCCTATCCCTTCCTTCAGGCCTATCTCTAATCCTGTCCCTGTCTCTAGTCCTACTCCTACTTCTACTCCTAGCATTCCTGCCCTCGTCCACCCACCTCTTTTCCTTCCCTCCTTCTCTTCTTCCCTCCTCCCCTCCTCTCCTCACGCCTCTCCTCTTCTCTCTCCCCATACCTCTCACACCCCATCCTCTCCACTGCTCACTCTTCCACACTACCACCACCACCACCACCTCTTCTCCAGACCACCACCACCACTCCTCCACACCACCACTGCTCCTCACTACCACCACCAATCCTCCTCACTCCTCCAGAAAAAAAAAAAGATTGACAGACAAACATGACAAACTACCAAAAGCTTTCACACACAGAAAAAGATAAAAGACAAAGGAACAGGTAAACAGATGAGAAACACAAAACAGAAAACTTAGCACTCAGAAATCACGAGGGATGTGAATCGTTTTTCTGACGATTGAAAATATCGAAAGATATTTTCATCAGAATTCGGGAGGCCCCCGAACCCGATAGGAAAACCCCACAAAATTTTTCGTGGGGTTCTCTTATCGTTTTGGGGGGGGCGGGAAGAAAGGGCACACAAACAACTCCCAAACCCACCCTGATCCTTTAAATTTAATTAGTTCAAATCCCCCACCCTCCCGACCCCCCCCCCAAATTTTTTTAAGGTACCTGGTGGTCCAGCGGGGGTCCCGGGAGCAATCTCCCACTCTCAGGCCATTGGCTGCCACTAATCAAAATGGTGCCGATGGCCCTTTGCCCTTACCATGTAACAGGGGCTATCTGTGCCATTGGCACCATCTTTAAAAATGGCACAGGCCATTCATTGCTCCTACCATGTGACAGCGGCCGGCCAATAGCACAGATAGCCCCCTGTCACATGGTAAGGGCAAAGGCCATCAGCGCCATTTTTATTAGTGGCAGCTGACGGCCTGAGAGCGGGAGATCGCTCCCGGGACCTGGTCCACCAGGTACTTTAAGAAAGTTTTTGGGGGGTCTGGAGGGTGGGTTTTTTGTTTATTGCCTCGGGCGCAACCGATAAAATATAACCGATTGGACCACAGGAAAAAAAGTTTCCCGATAGTCCCCGAAACCGAAACCAGAACTGATTCTGGTTCCGATTCACATCTCTAGAAATCACTATCTTAATCTATTCCAACTATCAAATAACTCACCTCCTCTCCACTCTCTCCAACACCTGACACCCTCAAAAAAGCAGCTGCAGGAAGCTGGTATCCCAAAAAGTATCATGTCACAAATCAATCAATCAATCAATCAATCAATCAATTGATCAATCAATTAATTAAATTTGTGATAAATTGCAGGAAGACCTTGTGAAGCTGGAAAAATGGGCATCTAAATAGCAGATGAAATTTAATGTGGACAAGTGCAAGGTGATGCATATAGGGAAAAATAACCCATGCTATAGTTACACAATGTTAGGTTCCATATTAGGTGCTACTACCCAAGAAAGAGATGATAAAGGGAATGGAACAGCTCCCCTATGAGGAAAGACTAAAGAGGTTAGGACTTTTCAGCTTGGAGAAGAGATGGCTGAGGGGGGATATGATAGAGGTGTTTAAAATCATGAGAGGTCTAGAACCGGTAGATGTGAATCGTTTTTTTACTCTTTCAGATAATAGAAAGACTAGGGGGCACTCCATGAAGTTAGCATGTGGCACATTTAAAAATAATCGGAGAAAGTTCTTTTTCACTCAACGCACAATTAAACTCTGGAATTTGTTGCCAGAGGATGTGGTTAGTGCAGTTAGTATAGCTGGGTTTAAAAAAGGATTGGATAAGTTCTTGGAGGAGAAGTCCATTACCTGCTATTAATTAAGTTGACTTAGATAATAACCACCGCTATTACTAGCAACGGTAACATGGAATAGACTTAGTTTTGGGGTACTTGCCAGGTTCTTATGGCAGAAACAGGATGCTGGGCTTGATGGACCCTTGGTCTGACCCAGTATGGCATGTTCTTAATGCGCGCCACTTAAAATGACGTTCGAAGTGATAACATATCTCGCATTGAAGAAATTGCCTATGTGATGCAGAAGAGAGGAAATTTACCTAACCACACCCATTTTTTATCGTGGGTGTTATTTCCACTATATTTATAGCTTTTTGATGAATGTAGGTCTAAAATACTTAAAGGGGCAATTTTTATACTTCCTACCTTGGTGACAACCCTGTGGCTATGTTGCACCTGGAGGTGGACCCTTGTTCTGGAGTAGTGCTGATAGGCTCCCTGGTCAGACCCAGGGAGCACCTGCCACCAGGAGGCAGAGCACAGGAGGAGACAGGCTAGCTTGAGCTTCACCACTGGAAGCCTGCGGTTCCCCCGGGTGAAGCCCTTGGGAACCCTGGCCACTTGGACTTAGGTGGGCCTCGCAGGGTCTCCCAGAAAGGAAGTTCAATGGTGTGCCCACCAGGATCAAGGATGTGCGGGCGACATCGAGGCAGGAGGTCTGGAGGACCCGAGAAGGTCATAATGTTAACCATCTCCAAGTTCTTTTTATGCCCCTTGTTAACAATTTCCATATTATAAATGTTCAATGTATTTGACAAAGGAATCGCCTGATTTCCTGCATTTTTGTTTGAATGTAAACCGATGTGATATGTAAAATCGAACACCGGTATATAAAACTAAATAAATAAATAAAAATAAATAAGAACAGTGTCTGAGATGACAAGGCTAGGAGCAATGCCAGAATCAAGGAGGCAGGGTCAGTAATAGCAGAGGTCAAATTCCAAAGGTCAGTCCGAGAGTAGTCAGCCAAAGCAGAGGTCAAGTTCCAAAGATCAGTCTGAGAGAGGTCAGCCAAAGCAGGGGTCAGGTTCCAGAGGTCAGAAGTGGTCAAGTAGACTGGAAGAGGTCAGCGTAGTCACAAACAGGCAGAAGTCAGTATCCGGGCAGCGATCAGCATAGTCAAGAACAGGCAGAGGTCAGTACCAGAGAGTCAGTCCAATAGTTACTACCTGGGGGAATGTAGGAACAGACGGGCGCTGGAACAGAAGGATGCTGGAACAGGAGGACACTGGAACAGAAGGACGCTGGAACAGAACTGGAACAAGACAGGAATGAGACTGGAACAGGCAATGAGACACGGAGGCAATCTAGTAGCACACACGGTGTCGACCCGATTGCCAAGGCAAGGAAGTGCAGGCAGGCACTTCCTTTAGTACTGCATTCAATCAGGGCACGCCGTGGAGCTAGGACCCACCCCTGGCCCTATGAGGGACTGGGCGGTCTGTGCGCGCATGCCTAGGGGCGGGGCCGACGCCACGGAGGACGCCGAGCACCTCCGTGAGGCCTGGTGCACTGAGGAAGGCCCGGTGACCACCACCGTAGGACACCAAGACCTGGAGGAGCCCTTGGCTGCTGCTGGAGAGGCAGACCCAGGACCTGTAGAGAAGTTGTAGAGGTGAGCAGGCTTGTGCGTGGACCGAGCACATACGGGGTCCACTACAGTACCCCCCCCCCCTTCTAGGCCTCCCTCTCCGCGGCCGTGGTTTTTCAGGGAAAGCCCTTTTGAAGGCTCTGAGGAGCTCCTTGTCCAGGATGTTATGGGATGGCTCCCATGAATTATCCTCAGCCCCGTAACCCTCCCAGGCTAAGAGATATTCCTATCAGCCTTGACACCAATGGACATCGAGGACTTCCCTTACCTGGAGGGTGGAGTCAAGTTCCGTGGAGATACGAGGGGGTGAGGGATCTCTGCGAGAGGGCCAGGAAAGGACTAGTAGCTTCAGCAGGGAAACATGGAAGGAATTATGAATATCCATAACACGTGGCATTTGCAGCTGGTAAGAGACTGCTCCCACTCTTCTGAGAACTGGGAATGGACCAATGTACTTCGGTGCCAGACGATGTGAAGGGAGTCTCAGCCTTATGTGTCGGGTGCTTAGCCACACTTTCTGGCCAGGTCGGAAGAGTGGAGCGGGACGTATGTGGGCATCTGAGGTACGTTTGGAACGTTCGGCAGCTTGGTTGAGACCTTCCTTTACCTGGTTCCACACCTGATGAATGGTGTGAGCTGTGAATTGAGCAGCTGGTGATGGAACAGAGAGGGCTACTGGCAGTGGAAAACGTGGTTGTCGACCAAACACCACGGAGAATGGCGAAACATCGGTGGCAGCAGAGATGTGGGTATTATGCGACAACTCGGCCCAGGGCAGCAGGTTGGACCAATTGTTCTGTTGGTCATTCACGTATGAACGGAGGAAGGCTTTCAGAGTCTGATTGGTTCTTTCTGCTTGGCCATTGGCCAGGGGGTAATAGGCCGACGTGAAATTCAATGTGATGTCAAACTTTTTACATAAGAAGCACCAGTACCTTGCAGCGAACTGTGGTTCTAGGTTTGATATAATCTCTTTTGGGAGACCATGGAGGCAAAAGACATGCTTCAGGAATAGTTTGGCCAGTTCTGGGGCTGATGGGAGGCCTTGAAGAGGGATGACATGCCCCATTTTAGAAAAGCGGTCAATGATGACCCATATCATGGTGTTGTTTTGAGACAGTGGTAGATTCATAATGAAATCCATCAATATGCTTGACCAGGGTTCGGTGGGAGCTGGAAGTGGTTGGAGGAGACCCCCATGGTCGCCCCATTGGAGGTTTCTGTTGGGAACAGATGGGGCACGAGTCAACATAGTTGCGGGAATCTTTCACCATGCTGGGCCACCAGTAGAACCTCCGCAACATCTCGAGGGTTCTTGCATGACCAGGATGTCCTGCCACCTTAGAATCGTGGGCCCAGCGAAATACCTGTTCACTCAATCTGCATAGGACGATGGTCTTTCCGGCGGGTACTGTGGTAGTCACCGTGACAGCTACACAGGCTGGGTCAATGATATGTCTTGGGGTGTCTGGGATGTCTTCTGGTTCAAAGGACCTGGAAAGTGCATCTTCATGGAGGTTTTTCGAGGCCAGTCGGTAGCACAGTTCAAAATTGAATTGTTCAAAGAACAGCGCCCATCGCGCTTGCCTCGGATTCAAGAATTGTGCTTCTTTTTAGTATTCGAGATTTTTATGATCAGTGAAAATGGTAAATTTGTGTTGCGCCCCTTCCAACCAGGGGCATCACTCTTGGAGGGCCAACTTGATCTCTGACTGTATAGTGCTGTTCAGTAGATGAGAATTTTTGCGAGTAAAATGAGCATGCTATCAATGTACCTTTGGGAGAAAAGTGGCTTAGTACGCTCCGGCTCCAATAGCAGACGTGTCGACTTCCATGACGAATGGACATGTTGGGTCTGGATGTCGCAAGCAAGGGCTAGAATAGAAGGCCTCTTTCAATGCGTGAAAGGTGGCTTGAGCTTTGGGAGTCCAAACTCAGGTGTTAGCCCCTTTCTTTGTCATGGCGGTAAAAGGAGCGGCTAGGGTAGAATAATTAGCAATAAAGCTTCTATAGTACTTCATGAAACCAAGGAAGCATTACAATGCATGGAGGCCAACTGGCTGGGGCCAGTCTCAAATGCCTTGAAGCTTTTCTGGATCCATAGAAAACCCTCGATCAGAGATGATATACCCTAGGAAGGGCAGGCGGTTTTGCTCGAAGATGCATTTTTCCAGTTTGGCGTAGAGGTGGTTATCTCTCAGGCATTGAAGTACAGTCTTGACATGATCACAATGTGACTCTAGATCCTTAGAGAAAATCAGGATGTCGTCCAGGTATACGACCACAAAGGAATATAGGAGGTCTTGGAAAATTTCATTCATAAGAAATTGAAAGACGGCTGGGGCATTACAGAGGCTGAAGGGCATCACGATGTACTCATAGTGACCATCCCTAGTGTTGAATGTGGTCTTCCAAATATCTTCCGGTTGGATGCGCACGAGATTGTACGCACCCCTTAGATCCAACTTCGTGAAGATGTGAGCCCTTTGGAGGTGGTTAAACAGCTCGCTGATGAGGGGCAAAGGGTACCGATCCTTTCGGGTTATGGCGATAAGCTCTCTATAATGAATGCAAGGGTGCAATGCTCCATCCTTTTTCTTAACGAAGAAGAAACCCACTCCTGCAGGAGAGTCAGAGAGTCTAATGAACCCTTTTTCTAGGTTTTCTTTAATATACTCAGACATGGCCAATGTTTCTGGATGAGACAATGGATAGGTTCTGCCCTTGGGAGGCATTGTGCCAGGCAGAAGCTCTATAGGGCAATTCAGTTTGTGAAGAGGAGGCAGCATGTCTGCCTTTTGCTTCAAGAAGACGTCTCGGCATACTGGGTAGGCAACCCAGTGAGGCTGGTGGACTTTAGGATGGTTACCACTGGAGAAACTTGCCTTAAGCAAGTCTTCTGGCGCTTTGGACCCCATTGCACCAACTGCAGGGACTGCCAATCAAATTGAGGTCCATGTGCCTGGAGCCAGGGCAGCCCCAGGATGACTGGATGTGTTGAACATTTCAGAACATAGAAGGATATCTCCTCCTCGTGAAGAGTTCCCATGGTGAGGCAGACGGCTGCTGTTTGATGGGTAATGAGTCCTGGGAGATGTTCCCCTTGGATGGACGTGATGTGGAGAGACACCTCTAGGGGCTGTAGAGGGATGTTTAGGAGTTTGACGATGTCATCCATGATGAAGCTGCCACTTGCGCCAGTGTCGACAAGGGCAGTAGTGGCGAAGGAGCAAGACTCGATGCCAAGAGAGACTGGAAGTAGAAGTTGGGGGCCGATGACAGTGGCACCCAAGCTCGGGACCCCCGGTCGAACCAGGCAGGACTGCCGAAGATGTCCGGAGGCACCACAGTAAAGGCAGAGACCCTCCTTTCTCTGCTGAGGGCGTTCAGTCGGAGATAGTCACCCAAGGTTGACCTGCATAGATTCTTCAGCAGGAGGCGGTGGTGCCGGTAAAGCCTTAGATGGAGGACTTTCGGCATGCATTGGGTATGGAGTAGGAGATCGAGAGGCCTTTACTTCAGGGCACCATTGCCAAAGTTGGTGGTCGATCCTCCCGGTTAGGGAGATCAGGTCTAGAGACGTGGGAGTCTGAAGGACGGCGAGTTCATCTTTGAAAGCAGTGGAGAGACTATCTAGGAAGATGGCTTGCAGGCAATCTTCTTGCCACCCGAGCTCAGTAGCCAGGGTCCTGAATTCCACCGTGTACTCGGAGAGGGTTTTCGACCCTTGACGGAGGTAGAGAAGGTTATGGCTGGTTACTTATTGACGGCCCATGTCTCCGAAGGTTCATTTGAATACAGTGACGAACTCTGACAGCTGGGAGAGCATGGGGTCAGAACGTTCCCACAACGGAGAAGCCCATGCTAGAGCCTTTCCCTCTAAGCGAGAAAGGATGAAAGTCACTTTCATGGTCTCCTTTAAGAACAAGGAGAGTTGCAGTGCAAATTGCGTGAAGCACTGGTTGAGGAAGCCTTGACAGAGACATGGATCCCCATTGAATCAAGGAAGTGCTGGAAGAGCCAGTGATGCTCTGGGTAGCAGGGAAGCCGATAGGCCCACGGGATTGGCCAGAACCGTATCTCGCAACTGAGAACGAAGCTCTTGAAACGAAGAGGCCAGTGATTCCAAGGCTCGTCGATGCTCTTGGACAGTTGTGGCCAGACCCGGTAGGGCCCAGGAGGTGGGAGACTCTGCTGAGTCCATGGCCTTGGCTCAAGGTGGAGCCCTTGAGGACCCAGGCCACTTGGACTTAGGTGGGCCTTGCAGGATCTCCCAGAAAAGAAGTTCAATGGTGTGCCCACCAGAATCAAGGGTGCACGGTCGACATCAAGGCAGGAGGTCTGGAGGACTAGAGAAGGCCAGAACAGTGTCTGAGATGACAAGGCTAGGAGAAAGGCCAGAATCAAGGAGACAAGGTCAGTAATAGCAGAGGTCAAGTTCCAAAGATCAGTCCGAGAGTAGTCAGCCAAAGCAGAGGCCAAGTTCCAAAGGTCAGTCCAAGAGTAGTCAGCCAAAGCAGGGGTCAAGTTCCAAAGGTCAGTCCAAGAATAGTCAGCCAAAACAGAGGTCAGGTTCCAGAGGTCAGACGTGGTCAAGTAGACAGGCAGAGGTCAGTATCTGGGCAGCGGTCAGTGTAGTCACAAACAGGCAGAGGTCAGTATCCAGGCAGCAATCAGCATAGTCAAGAACAGGCAGAGGTCAGTACCAGAGATTCACTCCAATAGGTACTACCTGGGGAAACGTAGGAACAGATGGATGCTGGAACAGAAGGACTCTGGACCAGGCGGACACTGGAACAGAAGAATGCTGGAACAGAACTGGAACAAGACTGGAATGAGACTGGAACAAGACTGGAACAGGCGATGAGACACGGAGGCAAACTAGTACACACACGGTGTCGATCCGATTGCCAAGGCAAGGAAGTGCAGGCAGGCACTTCCTTTAGTACTGCATTCAATCAGGGCACACCATGGAGCTAGGACCTGCCCCTGGCCCTATAAGAGACCAGGCGGTCCGTGCGCGTGTGCCTAAGGGCGGGGCCGACGCCACAGAGGACGCCGAGCCCCTCCGTGAGGCCTAGTGCACTGAGGAAGGCCTGGCGACTGCCGCCGTGGGACTCCGAGGCCTGCAGGAGTTTGCGCCTGCTGGTGGAGAGGCCGACCCGGGACCTGCAAAGGAGTTAGAGAGGTGAGCTTGCCCATGTGCGGGCCGAGCACACAGGCAAGGGGAGGAGGAATAGCCTAGTTGTTAGAGCAGTGGACTATGAACCAGGAGAACAGGGTTTGAGTCCTGCTGTCACTCCTTGTGACCTTGGGCAAGTCACTTTACCCTCCATTGCCTCAGGTACAAAAAACTTAAGATTATAAGCCCTCTGGGGATAGAGAAATACCTACAGTACCTGAATGTAAACCAGTGTGATATCTCAATTGAGATTGAATGTCAGTATATAAGAATAATAAATAAAATATTATGACTGAGCTCTGAGCAAAAAGTGTATTTTCAGACTTACTTTTCTAGTTTTTATGTATTCATGCCTTAGAAAATGAGAATTTCATAAACTGATTAGGTACTTCCCACACAAAGAAGTTTGCTAGGGCAAATTGCATGTTGATCAGTAGGCAAAATACTCCAATTGGATAAGATCCCTATGGTCTTTCTTGTCCTAAGTGTTGAAAGAACATTGGTTTAATATTTCATCTTCTCTTATGTACTTAGAGCCATATAATGGTATGCGGGGGATTTGTTTGGTAATGGTTTAAAGGGAAGAGTGCCACAGGGATGGTAACTTTTAAATTGGTGTGCGAGTGCACATGTTCGTACATTTGGCAGCCGCGTATACGTGCACATGTCTTAAAATAGCCTGGCCGCACATGTATGTTAAATTTTAAGTGGGCGCACGCCCTTGCATGCAAATCCCATTTCTAACACATAAGTGGGGGGATTTTAAAAAGGACACATGCCAATGCATTTGCCAGTTTTACCAGTTCACCCAATTAACAAATAGATCCTACAATCCCCCCCTGGTTTGATAGCCTATACACCCCCAAATTACCCCAGACCCTTCAACCCCCTCCAAAATGGCTTATTATTATTTATTTTTTTGGACTTAAACGCCATCCATAGCAGAAGTAACGTTACGTGGCAGGGGGCCTCAGCGTGTGCTGGATCATGTAAATATTTACGTGCAAAGTTTTTATTCGTCCAGAAATGTCCATGAGCACTCATGCCTCACCCCTTTTTAAGAAGTTCTGAGATGTGCTTGCAGAAGCATTTATTCATGTATCTGGGCAGCTTTTAAAATCCGCTTGGTGTGCATGAGTCTGACATATTTGCACATCCCCTAATTAATATGTGCATTGGGCTTTTAAAATTCATCTTTAAGACTACTTCCTATAGTATCCTGATCCACATTATCAAAGATGAGCAATTATGCATTTAAGTGGGATTTTATGTTTAAAACATTATGCACACAGAAAATGGACCAGACCTTGAACTAGTATTGGATATCTGAGTAAAAGTGAAGATACTGTATACAGGGAAGGTGACTTTCAAAGGAATTTTCACAGGTAAAACAGTGCTTTCCCAGTGACAATGGCTTGTTATAACATTTCCCACCTGATATGTAGTTAAACGTACATGCCTATGTCCTGCACAAACATATTTTTACCCGGACAAGACCCGGAGAGTGAAGTTAGAGAAGGGATTGGACTTATGTGTACAATTTTTGATTTTCAAAGCTATACACGAAAATAGTGTTGAAAATTTCCTGCACACAAATTAGCCAGTGTAATTTATGTGTAGGTAGTTTTGGCAGAATAATTTTCAAAGCAAACATATGTGTGTAAGTTTGCTTTGAAGATTGGTGTAATTTATGCCCGTATGTGCCTGCTTTCTAATGCAAGCTATTACAAAATCACCCCCATAAGAGCAAGCTAAAAACTTCAGCATTTGGATATTTATTTAATATATGTGACCTAGGGGCAGATTTTAAAAGCCCTATGCACATAAATCCAGCAGGATTTACGCGCGTAGGGGAGTTACACACGCCGAGCCTATTTTGCATAGACCCGGCGACGCGCGCAAGGCCCGGGATGCGCATATGTCCCGGGGCTTGAAAAAAGGGGCAGGGTGGGGGTGGTCCAGGGTGGGGGCATGGCCAGAGGCCGGGGGATCACGCAACCTATGCCGCAACTTATAAAATAAAAGTATGGGGGTGTTTAGGTAGGGCTGGGGGGGGGTGGGTTAGGTAGGGGAAGGGAGGGGAAGGTGGGGGGGTGGAAGGAAAGTTCCCTCCGAGGCCACTCTGATTTCGCAGAGGCCTCAGAGGGAACAGGAAAAGCCATCGGGGCTCCCCTAGGGCTCGGCGCATGCAAGTTGCACTAGTGTGCACCCCCTCGTGTGCGCCGACCCCGGATTTTATAACATGCGCGCTGCTGTTCGCACATGTTATAAAATCTGGTGTGCATTTGTGCGCGCCAGGTTGCATGCACAAATGTATGCCCGTGCGTAGGTCTTAAAATCCGGCCCCTAGTTGATAGTCATACTTCAAAGGCCTAAAGTCATACTGGACCTTCATAAAAGATGAAGGTTAAGAACTTTGGCATTAAAAAACACACATTAGAGCAAAAGGAAATGTCTGTTTGTTTTAGAAGTAGCTGGGCAAGAAACTGTCCTTTTATGTTTTGCTCAAGTTGTAAAGTGCCAGATATTCTTACCTTGGCCATCCAATACTATTACATGTCTAAAGGAAGACAATTTTAGAGGCTGAGGTAGTAAGCTGCAAAATCTTTCTATGAGAAGGCTTTTCATGTGAAAAATTGCACAAAATGCCTATAAGCAAGCAAAAATGTAGGATTTTTGCACAAACATGTAGAAATTGCAAAACAGGAAAGTGCAAAATGGAAAGTGTATATGTAATATGTTTTTCTCCTTCTCTTAAACATTCCACAATTAAGCAAAACAGAAGAAAAGTTTACTATGAAGAGCAGCAAACCATGGGAGAAAAGCTAGAAAGTTATGACCACAAATGCTCATATCCTG
This sequence comes from Rhinatrema bivittatum, assembly GCF_901001135.1. Taxonomy (NCBI): domain Eukaryota; kingdom Metazoa; phylum Chordata; class Amphibia; order Gymnophiona; family Rhinatrematidae; genus Rhinatrema; species Rhinatrema bivittatum. Next base: position 217,479,237 of record NC_042623.1, on the reverse strand, counting down.
GGCAACAAAATCCCAGATCTGTAGGTGCTAATAGTAATAATAGAGGCAGACTTGGAACATTGTTGCCATTATGGAGGCATGGTTCATGGTTGGTATAATAATAGAAAAAAGAGCCTGGAATTTCCATCAACACCAATAGTGACACCAAAAAGGAAATCCCAGAACAACCAACAGATTAATGTATTTGTCTTGCAAATATCAATAAATAAATGCATCAGCAAGCCTGACAGCGTGCCCTCTCACTCAATGGGCTGCCCAGACAGCTCCATCATTTGCGATAATCTTTTTTTATGTTTTTCTTATGGTGCATTTAAAAATTCAAATGTCCAAGCCATGATCACTATGAATTAGTTACATTTGAATTTTTAAATGCACTATAAGAAAAACATAAAAAAAGATTAGGGATGTGAATCGTTTTTCAACGATTAAAATTATCGTCCGATAATTTTAAAATCGTCTTAAATCGTTAAAGAACACGATACAATAGGAATTCTAACGATTTATCGTTAAAAAATTATTAATCGGGTTAGTGCGCACTAACGGGATTTAGTGTGCACTAACTGGGAGTTAGTGTGCAACAAAAGAAAATGATACAAATTGACACTTTTCAGGTCAGTTAGGAATGAATATGTATTCCTATTGGCTGGCTGCCCTCTTATTTATTGATGTTACCAAGGTTCCCACTGAGGTGATGGTTGGGGGGATGGGAAATGGAAACGGTTGGTAGCTTGACAAAAAAAGTAATGTGATCAGTCAATGTGACTAGAACTTGTGCCTATCCCTGATACCAGGAGTGTTGTGATCTTCCTGCACACAGTTCCCTAACCCTGATACCGGGAGTGTTGTGATCTTCCTGCACGCAGTGCCCTAACCCTGATACCAGGGGTGTTGTGATCTTCCTGCACACAGTGCCCTAACCCTGATACCGGGAGTGTTGTGATCTTCCTGCATGCAGTGCCGTATCCCTGCTCAGTGCAGGAAGATCACAACACCCCCGGTATCAGGGATAGGGCACTGCATGCAGGAAGATCCCAACACTCCCGGTATCAGGGTTAGGGCACTGTGTGCAGGAAGATCCCAACACTCCCGGTATCAGGGATAGGGCACTGTGTGCAGGAAGATCACAACACCCCTGGTATCAGGGTTAGGGCACTGCGTGCAGGAAGATCACAACACTCCCAGTATCAGGGATATGGCACTGAGTGCAGGAAGATCACAACACCCCTGGTATCAGGGATAGGGCACTGTGTGCAGGAAGATCACAACACCCCTGGTATCAGGGTTAGGGCACTGTGTGCAGGAAGATCACAACACCCCTGGTATCAGGGATAGGGCACTGCGTGCAGGAAGATCTCAACACTCCCGGTATCAGGGTTAGGGCACTGGGTGCAGGAAGATCACAACACTCTTGGTATCAGGGATAGGGCACTGTGTGCAGGAAGATCACAACACCCCTGGTATCAGGGATAGGGCACTGTGTGCAGGAAGATCACAACACCCCTGGTATCAGGGTTAGGGCACTGTGTGCAGGAAGATCACAACACTCCCAGTATCAGGGATATGGCACTGTGTGCAGGAAGATCACAACACCCCTGGTATCAGGGATATGGCACTGCGTGCAGGAAGATCACAACACTCCCGGTATCAAGAGGCCGCCAATGAAGAGTGGGTGACTCGCCAGAATGATGGCTACTGCCTGGAGACAATACCCTTATTCAATAAACGTACACATGCTTACTGTGACTCCAACATCATTCTAGCTTCAACAGCAAGAGGAAATGTGGAATAAAGGATCTGCACTCACAAAGGGGGGAGTAGCTGGCTTGTTACAGCGGTTACTACCCCAAACCAAATAAGCCTGTTACTTCAATTTCTATGCATATACAGCAGAGCTCTCTGCTTCAACGGCAGGGGAGAAGAAAAAAGGGTTCACACTCACAAAGCGGGGAGTAGCTGGCTTGTTACAGCGGTTACTACCCCAAACCAAATGTGCCTGATACTTCACTTTCGATGCATATCCAGCATGGCTCTCTGCTTCAACAGCATGGGAGAAGAATAAACTGATACTTCAAGCATATCCAGCATAGCTCCCTGCTTCAACGGCAGGGGAGAAGAAAACAACCAATAAGGGCTGTATAACATAGTCTGAGTAAAACAAATAAGCATGGGTGTAGCTTGCTTATTGCGGCGGTTACTACCCCTACTACCCCTAACTAATCAAGCTAGATATTTCACTTGGATGCAGCACCATCACTGCTTTCTACATTAATGGTGGGGGTGGAAGGGAAATAGAACCAAGAGCTAAAAGAAACAGATAAGTATGAAAGAAAAAAGTGTGTGAAGCTTGCTGGGCAGACTGGATGGGCCGTTTGGTCTTCTTCTGCCGTCATTTCTATGTTTCTATGTTTCTATGTTTCTATAGGTATCAGGGTTAGGGCACTGTGTGCAGGAAGATCACAACACTCCTGGTATTAGGGATAGGGCACTGCATGCAGGAAGATCACAACACCCCTGGTATCAGGGATAGGGCACTGCGTGCAGGAAGATCACAACACTCCCAGTATCAGGGATACGGCACTGCATGCAGGAAGATCACAACACTCCCGGTATCAGGGATAGGGCACAAGTTCTAGTCACATTGACTGATCACATTACTTTTTTTGTCAAGCTACCAACTGTTTCCATTTCCCATCCCCCATATATTGTCAGTGGGAACCTTGGTAACATGAATAAATAAGAGGGTAGCCAATAGGAATACATATTCTTTACTAAACTGACCTTAACTGACCTGAAAAGTGTCAAATTGTATAATTTTCTGTTAGTGCGCACTAACAATGGTTAGTGCGTGCTAACTTCCTGTTAGCGCGCACTAACTCATAGAAACATACATAGAAATGACGGCAGAAGAAGACCAAATGGCCCATCCAGTCTGCCCAGCAAGCTTCACTCATTTTTTCTCTCATACTTATCTGTTTCTCTTAGCTCTTGGTTCTATTTCCCTTCCACCCCCACCATTAATGTAGAGAGTGGTGATGGAGCTGCATCCAAGTGAAATATCTAGCTTGATTAGCTAGAGGTAGTAGGGGTAGTAACCGCCGCAATAAGCAAGCTACACCCATGCTTATTTGTTTTTACCCAGATTATGTTATACAGCCCTTATTGGTTGTTTATCTTCTCCCCTGCCGTTGAAGCAGGGAGCTATGCTGGATATGCGTGAAGTATCAGTTTTTTTTCTTCTCCCCTGCCGTTGAAGCAGAGAGCTATGCTGGATATGCATCAAATGTGAAGTATCAGGCACATTTGGTTTGGGGTAGTAACCGCCGTAACAAGCCAGCTACTCCCCGCTTTGTGAGTGTGAATCTTTTTTTCTTCTCCCCTGCCATTGAAGTTATGCTGGATATGCGTGAAGTATCAGTTTTTCTTTTCCCCTGCCGTTGAAGTAGAGAGCTATGCTGGAAATTCGTGATGTATCAGTCTTTCTCCCATGCCGTTGAAGCAGAGAGCCATGCTGGATATGCGTTGAGAGTGAAGTATCAGGTACATTTGGTTCGGGGTAGTAACCGCCGTAACAAGCCAGCTACTCCCCGCTTTGTGAGTGCGAACCCTTTTTTCTTCTCCCCTGCCATTGAAGCAGAGAGCTCTGCTGGATGTGTGAAGTAACAGTTTTTCTTCTCCCCTGCCGTTGAAGCAGAGAACTATGCTGGATATGCATTGAAAGTGAAGTATAAGAATGGAGTGATCAAGCTAGTTGAAAGGCATCAGGAATAGAGGAAGGTGGAGGTAGTAATTTGGTTATTTGGTTTGGGGTAGTAACCGCCATAACAAGCCAGCTACTCCCGTCTTTTTGAGTGCAAATCCTTTTTTCCACATTTCCTCTTGCTGTTGAAGCTTAGAGTGATGTTGGAGTCATAGTAACCATGTGTATGTTTATTGAATAAGGGTATTGTCTCCAGGCAGTAGCCATCATTCTGGCGAGTCACCTACTCTTCATTGGCGGCCTCTTGACTTTATGGATCCACAGTGTTTATCCCACGCCCCTTTGAAGTCCTTCACAGTTCTGGTCTTCACCACTTCCTCCGGAAGGGCATTCCAGGCATCCACCACCCTCTCCGTGAAGAAATACTTCCTGACATTGGTTCTGAATCTTCCTCCCTGGAGCTTCAAATTGTGACCCCTGGTTCTGCTGATTTTTTTCTTATGGTAAAGGTTTGTCGTTGCCTTTGGATCATTAAAACCTTTCAAGTATCTGAAAGTCTGTATCATATCACCTCTGCTCCTCCTTTCCTCCAGGGTATACATATTTAGATTCTTCAATCTCTCCTCGTACGTCATCCGATGAAGATCCTCCACCTTCCTTGTCGCCCTTCTCTGTACCGCTTCCATCTTGTCTTTGTCTTTTTGTAGATACGGTCTCCAGAACTGAACACAGTACTCCAGGTGAGGCCTCACCAAGGACCTGTACAAGGGAATAATCACTTCCCTTTTCTTACTCGATATTCCTCTCTCTATGCAGCCCAGCATTCTTCTGGCTTTTGCTATCGCCTTGTCGCATTGTTTCGCAGACTTCATATCATTAGACACTATCACCCCAAGGTCCCTCTCCTGCTCTGTGCACATCAGCCTTTCCCCCCCCATCGAATACAGTTCATTCGGATTTCCACTCCCCATATGCATGACTTTGCACTTCTTGGCATTGAATCTCAGCTGCCATATCTTCGACCACTCTTCCAGTTTCCTTAGATCCCGTCTCATTCTCTCCACTCCTTCCGGCGTGTCCACTCTGTTGCAGATCTTCGTGTCATCCGAAAAAAGACAAACCTTACCTTCTATCCCGTCCGCAATGTCGCTCACAAAGATATTGAACAGGACCGGTCCCAACACCGATCCTTGCGGTACACCACTTAAAACCGCTCTCTCTTCAGGGAAGGTTCCATTTACCATCACACATTGTCTTCTGTCCGTCAACCAATTTGCAATCCAGGTCACCACCTCGGCACTCACTCCTAAGCTTCTCGTTTTATTCACCAGTCTCCTGTGCAGAACCGTATCAAAAGCTTTGCTGAAATCCAAGTATATGACATCGAACGCTCTTCCTTGATCCAATTCCTTGGTTACCCAGTCAAAAAAGTCAATCAGATTTGTCTGACAGGATCTTCCCCTGGTGAATCCATGTTGCCTCTGGTCCATCAATTCTCCGGACTGTAGATAGTTCACTATTCTCTCTTTCAGCAGAGACTCCATTACTTTTCCCACCACCGAAGTGAGGCTAACCGGTCTGTAGTTGCCAGCCTCCTCCCTGTTCCCACTCTTGTGAAGCGGGAACACCACCGCTCTTCTCCAATCTCTCGGCACCACTCCCGTTTCTAGGGATCTATTGAACAGGTCACACAGCAGACCCACCAGAACATCTCTGAGCTCCCTCAATATCCTTGGATGAATCCCATCAGGCCCCATGGCTTTGTCCACTTTCAGGTTCTTTAGCTCTTCCTACACATTTTCTACTGTAAAAGGATTTCATCTATTCCACTTCCCTCCAGTTTCTTGTTGTGTAGAGATGGTCCTTCTCCAGGGTCTTCTTTAGTGAACACAGAGCTGAAGTATTCGTTTAATATTTCTGCCATTTCTTCGTCTGTCTCCACACATTGATCATTACCACCTTTCAATTTCACTATACCACTTTGGACCTTTCTCTTTTCGCTGATGTATCTGAAAAATGTTTTGTCACCATTTTTGTATCTCCTTGGCAATCCTCTCTTCTGCTTGATTTTTTGCCAACTTGATTGTTTTCTTCGTCTCCCTCAGTTGATACAAATATTCTTCTTTGTGCTCCTCCCTTTGGGATCCTTTATATTTCTTGAAAGCTGTTCTTTTAGCTTTAATTTTGTCAGCCACCTCCTTTGAGAACCAGATAGGTTTCAATTTTCTTTTGCTTTTCTTTATGTTTCTGTTAGTTTCTGTTAGTGCGCACTAATCGGAAAAACCGATTTTTTAACTAAAACATCATGCCAAACACGATTTTCTTCTCCAGCCAGACGATTTCGATCGTTAAGATGATTGGGCACATGATTCACATCCCTAATCACAAATGATGGAGCTGTCCAGGCGGCCCGTTGAGTGAGAAGGCATGCTGTCAGTCTTGCTGATGCGTTGTTTTTGGATTTCCTTTTCGGTGACATTCATATTTGGGATAAGCTAACCTGGGCTATAACATGTTAAGGAAGGGCAGAGCAGACAGAAAAGAGGAGAAGTAGCCCTCTATGTCAAAAAAAATATCAATGCAACTGAAAAGCAAGGAACTTGGTGTAGGGAAGAAGCATTATGCGCTATCCTAAAACAAGATAGTGGTTCTTCATTTATTGACCTCCAACCCAAGGTCTGGACTGAGATCTGATGAAAGATATCCAAAAGGTGTGAAAGAAGGGAGAAGTGTTGCTTGTATGAGATTTTAATATGCTGGATGTGGATTGGAGTATTCCTTTTGCAGAATCTACAAGAGGTAGAGAGATAGTGGATGCTCTTCAAGGGGTTCTGCTGAAACAAATGGTAATGGAACCAAAAAGGGAGAGTGTGATACTCAATCTAATGCTCACTAATGGGGATCATGTCTCTAATGAGCAGGTAGGTGCCCGCCTGAGCACCAGTGATCATGAAATTATATGGTTTAGTATTGCAGAGAATTCAGACAATGACCCAAGTTTGGAATTTCAAAAATATGGATTTTGTTAAAATGCGAATGTACCTGGGCGAACATATAAGACTGGAAAAGACTGAGCAAGGTAGAACAACTGTGGGCCAAATTTAAAGGAGCTATTACAAAGGCAACAAATTTATATGTTAGAAAAGTCAACAAAAGTATGAGGAAAAAGAAACCGATTTGGTTCTCAAAGGAGGTGACTGAAAAAATAAAAGCATAAAGAACAGCGTTCAGAAAGTATAAAGGATCCCAAAAAGAGAAACACAGGGAAAAATACCTGGTGAAACTGAGGGAGACAAAGAAAGAAATCAGGAAAGCAAATGGTCAAGCAGAAGAAAGGATTGCCAAAGAGGTAAAGCAAGGTGACAGAACATTTTTCAGATTTATCAAAGAAGGGAGGTCTGTAGTGAAAGGTGACAAGGAGCAATGTGTAAAGACAGATGAATGGTGGAAATATTAAACAAATACTTCAGTTTGGTGTTCACTAAAGAAGACCTTGGAGAAGTACTGTTGCTGGTTGACAAGACCGTAGATGGTAATGAGGTTCATGTAACTTCTTTTACAGGAGAATTTATGGGAAGAGCAAGGAAAACCAAAAGTGGACAAGGCCATGAGCCAAATGAGGTTATTCCCAGGATACTACTAGAACTCAGAGATGTACTGGCGGGTGCACTGAAAGACCTGTTCAATAGATCCCTGGAAATGGGAGTGGTGCCGCAAGATTGGAGAAAAGCGGTTATGGTCCTGCTTCAGACGAATGATAGCAGATAGGAGCCTGGAAATTACAGTCTGGTTAGTGTCACCTCGGTGACGGGAAAATTAATGGAGACTCTGCTGAATGAAAGGATAGTGAACTATCTTCAATCCGGTGAGTTGCTGGACCCAAGGCAGCATGGATTCACCAGGGAAATGTCCTGTCAGATAAATCTGATGTTTTTTTTTGATTGAGTGACTAGAGAATTATATCAAGGAAGTGTGCTCAATGTGATTTATTTGGATTTCAGCAAAGCTGAGGAGGCTTATAAATCAAATGAGAAGTTTGGGAATGGGCACCAAAGTGGTGGAGTAGATTGAAAACTAGTTGACTGACAGAAGGCAGTGTGTAATGGTAAATTGAACCTACTCTAAAGAAAGAACTATGTTAAGTGCAGTTCCATAAGGATCAGTTTTTGGACTGGCTCTGTTCAATATCTTTGTAAGTGACATTGCAGAAGTGATAGAAGATAAAGTTTGTCTACTTACAAATGATAGTAAGATATGCAACAGAGTGGTCAAGCCTGAAGTAGAGAGAATGAAAAGTGATTTAAGAAAGCTTGAAGAGTGGTTGAAGATTTGGCAGCTTGGATTCACTGCCAAGAAGTACAGAGTCATGCATCTGGGGTATGGTAATCTAGAAGAGCTGCACTTGATGGGGGGGTGAAAGACTAATGTACATGGACTGGGAGAGGGACCTTGGTATAATTGTTTCTGGCAATCTGAAGGCAGTGAAGCAATATGTCAAGGCAATAGCTAAAGCCAGAAGAATGCTGGGCTGCATAGATAGAAAAATAACCAGCCCGAAAAGGAGTTGATAATGCCCTTGTATAGGTCCTTGATACAGCATCACCTAGAGTACTGTGTTCAGTTCTGGAGCCCATACCTCAAAAAGGATAAAGACAGGATGGAGGTGATCCAGAGAAGGGTGACCAAAATGGTGTGGGGGTCTGTATCAGAAGTCTTATGAGAAGAGACTGAAGGATCTAAGTATGTATACCCTGGAAGACAGGAGATGCTGGAAGATATGATATAGACTTTCAGATACCTGAAAGGTTTTAATGATGCAAATGTGAACTTATTCTGTTGGAAAGCAAACATTGAATTAGGGATCATGAAATGAAACCAATATCAGGAAATATTTCTTCATGGAGAGGATGGTGAATGTCTTGAATTCTCTTCTGGAAGAGGTAGTGAGGATGAAAGCAGTAAACAAAACCAAAAGGGCATGGGATAAACACTGCGGATCTCTAAAGGCTAGAAGTTGGAAATGAAGAAAAGGGTGCATGGAGGTAATCTGCACAGAGCAGCAGTTACTACCTGATACAGAAGGCAGGGGGATTACTAACCTTAACCAGTTAGCCTTAACAGTTAGCCTTGATGCTTTTGATGCAATTGCAACATTATGCTCTGCTTCGATGGCAGGGGCAATAAAGGGGAATTAGATTCAGATGATAGCCAATGCTAGGCTCCAATTTTTTCACAGTCCAGGACACAGATATGCAGACATTAGGGAAAAAGCACAGCACTGCTTCTGCTGCCAAGTTGAAAAGTAAAGCACATTCAAACAGCATTGTCTGAATTATCAAGAAGGCTGCTCACCCTGTAAAAATATGCTAGCAGTAATTTTGTTTGGGCATGATAGTTGCTTGATTTTGATTTTAAATATCACTACTCTTAACATCAGTCTTGGGGGTAACCTGCACAAAGCGGCAATTACTACCCTTAACAGAAACATGGAGATAACTTGCACAGAGCAGTAGTTATTACCCTTAACAGAAACTTGGGGGTAACCTGCTTGAAGTGGCAGTTATTACCATAAGAAACTTGCTGGGCAGCCTGGATAGACCATGTAGTCTTTTTCTGCTTTCGTTACTATATTTCTCTGTAAATCTTCTGTGTGCTATTTACATCATATCCTTTTAAAAGAAAATAATCTGATGCAAGACTGATTTTTCCTTGGTGCAAACATATTAATATCATTCTGGGTGCTTGAATTAGATAACTGAGAGGCTACAGATTGAAATTGATTTTGGGGGTTTTTTTGTTTGGATTTCATGATTTTGATTCTTAAAAAACCCCTAAGGATTATCATCAGCAGGTCTGAGTCCCTGCATGCAATCCCGTAGTTGTTTCAGATATTCCCAGTGCTGGCGGGAAAAAAGCTACCTTTTCTCTCACTCAATTCACCTCCCAAAATGAAGCTAGTGGCTCCCGGTAGTGGTGGGGGAAAGGACTTAAGGACAACCAGCATGCTCAGCAGATACAAGTGATGGAGGCAAGGGAAGACAGGCTGCCAGAAACTGACAGCTGTCATACCTACAAGGCCTGTTTTTAATTTCTTTTATAGTGCAGACTTGCAGTTGAATGGCTTACAAATGGCCTGCAAGTTTTTTTAAAAAAGCACTTTTTTTCATTTAGCACTCATTTTTTACTCATGGCGCTTTTGCATTCCATTAGCTTACTGCATCCTGTGGGACTAAGTGTTTCACATGAGCAAAGTAAATGCAAGGTGATGCATATAAGGAAAAATAACCCATGCTATAGTTACACAATGTTAGGTTCCATATTAGGTGCTACCACCCAAGAAAGAGATCTAGGCGTCATAGTGGATAACACATTGAAATTGTCGGCTCAGTGCGCTGCAGCAGTCAAAAAAGCAAACAGAATGTTGGGAATTATTAGTAAGGGAATGGTTAATAGAACGGAAAATGTCATAATGCCTCTGTATTGCTGCATGGTGAGACCGCACCTTGAATACTGTGTACAATTCTGGTCGCCGCATCTCAAAAAAGATAGAATTGCGATGGAGAAGGTACAGAGAAGGGCGACCAAAATGATAAGGGGAATGGAACAGCTCCCCTATGAGGAAAGACTAAAGAGGTTAGGACTTTTCAGCTTGGAGAAGAGATGGCTGAGGGGGGATATGATAGAGGTGTTTAAAATTATGAGAGTTCTAGAATGAGTAGATGTGAATTGGTTATTTAGTCTTTCAGATAATAGAAAGACTAGGGGGCACTCCATGAAGTTAGCATGTGGCACATTTAAAACTAATTAGAGAAGGTTCTTCACTCAACACACAATTAAACTCTGGAATTTGTTGCCAGAGGATGTGGTTAGTGCAGTTAGTATAGCTGTGTTTAAAAAAGGTTTGGATAAGTTCTTGGAGGAGAAGTCCATTACCTGCTATTAATTAAGTTGACTTAGAAAATAGCCACTGCTATTACTAGCAACGGTAACATGAAATAGACTTAGTTTTTGGGTACTTGCCAGGTTCTTATGGCCTGGATTGGCCACTGTTGGAAACAGGATGCTGGGCTTGATGGACCCTTGGTCTGACCCAGTATGGCATGTTCTTATGTTCTTAATTTAACTCTGATTTTAGTGCAGGTTTTATTATATTAGTCCCTTTGAGATTAGAATGATTTTTAGTTCTACAACTCCTGTTATAAGTACAATGTGTTATGCTCAGGCTTGTGGACCCTTGGCCGACAAGAGGGTGGTATACCTTTCGGAGGGTCCGTAGGCTCTCTTGTCGGGTGGCGAGGCAGAACAGGAGGTGGGACCAGCTGACCCTTGGCACTGGAGGCTGAGGCGAATACAGAGGCGGTGGAGAGACGAGATGAGGCGCTGTGTCTTCACCACTGGTGGTCTGCGGTCCCCCCGGGAGGAGCCCGTAGGGACCCGACCTCTGGGACTTAGGTGGACCTATGGAGGTCAGAGCAACGGTGCAAAGGCCAACTGGAGCTTCGCTCTGGAAGCCCGCGGTCCCCCCAGGAGGAGCCCATAGGGACCCGGGCCGCTTGGACTTAGGTGGGCCCTTGGAGGCGGAGTCTTGAGGGAGTCCTAGGTCGAGTGCCAGAGGGTTGTCGCTCACCAGTCCAAAGTCGTGCACCAGAGAATCACCGCTTGCCAATCCGAAGTCAGGAACCAGAGAATCACCGTAAGCCAATCCGAAGTCAGGAACCAGAGAATCACCGTAAGCCAATCCAAAGTCAGGAACCAGGAAGACAAAGCAGAAGCCAAGCTCGAAGAACTCACCGAAGCAAGCAGACTGGACAAAGCTCACAGGAGACGTTGCCAAGTCGAGGAATGAGCAGAGGAAGCCTCCTTATATACTTCCTCTGCTCTGGATCATTGGAAGCAGGTGAGTCTAGTTAAAGGGACCAGGTCCCTTTAAATGCAAATGAGTTGATGGCAGCCATCTTGGATCCTATCGCGGCGGCCATCTTGAATCCTCCCGGCACTGAAGACGCTGAGCCCCGCGGAGGCTAGGAGGGCTCCCGGTGAGGGGGCACCCCGCGGACCCACTCCAGCCCGCAGGAACAACTGCCCTGGGTCCGGGCTTCCTTTGGGGCTGTTTGCCGTGGCGGGTCGCCGCTGCGGCCAGGTAGGGGGGGGCGCACCCGCGGGCGGCCGCGGGCGCGAAACACAACACAATGCGCATGAAGTTAATATTAATTAAATATTTCATAAAAGTACCTCATACATTTCTGCTGCTACTGTTGCTCTAAAGGTAACAAAATGCAGTATTGATTTGTTCTACTGACAATAGCATCAGTAAACAGTTCTATATTGGCCAATGTATTGGAAGCCCTAGAGACCCCTAAAAAGTAACATAGTAGTAACTTAGTGAAAAAAAAGAAAAATGCTTCTCTCAACCCCCTTAATTTCTTAACAAGAAATAAAATGGTTTCTTGTTCATTAGTTGTGCTTAGAGAACTGCTTCCAATTCAACATATCCTGGGAGCAGGACAGACTCTCCTCTCTCTTCTTATCCTGGCGTCCAATGTGCAAATGAACAGCTGGTGAAAAAGGAATGCTTGAAACAAAAGCCTAACTTCAGTATTGCAGGACCATCAATTCCTTAGCATTCTGAAGCCTTTAAAATTTATTAGGGGTGTGCATTCGTTTGCAACGTATTGGCAATCCACAACGTATATGCCATATTTGTTGTATTTGTGGGGGTCACAAAACGAATACAACGTATCATTAACGAATAACCCCCCACCCTCCTGACCCCCCCAAGACTTGCCAAAAGTCCCTGGTGGTCCAGCAAGTCTTGGGGAGGTCAGGAGTCCCCACCAAGTCTTTCCAAAAGTCCCTGGTGGTCCAGCGGGGGTCCTGAAGCCATATCCTGCACTTGGGCCGTCGGCTGCCAGTATTAAAAATGGCGCCGATAGCCTTTGCCCTTACTATGTCACAGGGGCTACCGGTGCCATTGGTCAGCCCCTGTCACATGGTAGGAGCACAAGATGGCGCCTCTACTTACTGCTGGTAAGTTTACCTGAATATCAGATGGGCAATTTTATAACAGTCCAAATTGCCAAACAGGAGCACTACTGCACGCACTAAATCACAGCAATCAACAGGGGAATGTGCAGATAAATTCAATGTCCACACTTCTTTAGAACAAACACAAATGTTTCTATTTATTTGGCAACTCCACAGTGTGATAATGCAAATTCTGTAAAACGGACGGGTCCCCCCCCGTCCGTTTTACAGAATTTGCATTATCACACTGTGGAGTTGCCGAATAAATAGAAACATTTGTGTTTGTTCTAAAGAAGTGTGGACATTGAATTTATCTGCACATTCCCCTGTTGATTGCTGCAATTTTATAACAGACCATATCCATGGCACTGTTTTATCCACAGAAATGCCTTGGAAAATGTCCTCCTCTTATATTTGGCTTATAAATCTCTATGTATTAAAAATAAGGTCAGTATCTCCAAAGTAACCTTATGAAATATTCACATGGCTTCCAACTCTAGATGTCTATGGTTTATGTCTATGTTTTGCAAGGTTTTGAGCATATAAATAGTATGTGGCCCTGTTCTCTCTGTCTAACTGCAGCACACACAACACTGAGCATGGAATGACCTCCACCGGTATTTTCTCATGTTTATTCAGATAATCGCAGTTAGCTTTGACCCAGTTGCAATCTAGCTCTGATTTTTGTTTTAATTCTGGTTACATGAGTGTTTGACTTTCTGCAATATTTTCAAAACTTATTTATTCGAAGTAATTTTTTGTATCCAAATTGAGTTCAAAATGACTAGAGTATGCCCAATCAGATTCTGACTCCATCTTGTGGGCTCCCCCCATCCCCATCCCCATACCCCCAGCTCAAATGGAGCTCTTGTATGCTATCACTTTTGTAAATTTAGGCACCAATTATTCTTTGAGATACTAATATTAATAATACTTTGAGATACTAATACTTATCACTTAAGTATTAGTCAGGTGCAGCCTTATTTAGATTCAGAAATTGTACAGGGTCACTGCTCAAGAATGCTTGCATCAAATTACTTATCTTTAGGAATCACAAATTGCCTTAATTATATGTATAGATCTTTCTCTGATGTGGTTGTGTATTTATGGAAATAACATTTCAGTGGCAGTGTGACAGCATTCAGACAGATGAAGATTATTTCTGAATACCATCCAAAAAATGATGTCTCTCTGAGAATCAGAAGATAACTGATGAGGTAAGGGATACATCAAGTTGTTTTACCAGTTACAGGTTTTTTTTATCTTGCACACTTTAGTAATCTATTTATAAATACCTTTGTTATTAATGTACATAATCTACAAACATTTTCAATAATACAATTATATTTATACATCATATGCAGATCTATGGAACGAACATAAGCTAATCCATTATAGCCTCTATCTGAATCAATATACAAAGACAAAAAACATTATTATCTCTATTTGAAAGGCAGAAATGCTTCTGTCATTTATATAACACAATCTGCTGAACACAGATTACTATGGTAACTACAGAAGTGGGATATTATCCGGACAAAAGAGAACTATTCATATATTAAACTTAATGTAGACAAAATATCTGATAGGCAATGAGCAGTACAGAAAATTCCAGATTTAATTACTTAATGTTATTTTGTAATATAGTTTGCAGTGCATTTCACTTTCTTCAGCAAAACAGTTTTGAAATCTGTTTCAAAGTGGCTTCTCCACAGCATAATAAACTGTCTTCAGTAGTCTAAAAATGCATTTAAATTTTTGGAAAATGCTTCATTAAATGGAAACAGTACTGCAGCTCTGGTGGCACTATTGAATTAATCAATAGGATGTGTTATTAATTATGATACCAACACCTAGAATAAATATTTAAACACTTGTAGAGAAAGGGGAAAAAGTGTAATATCTGGAAGCTTTGGGGCAGATTTTCAAAGGGGTACGCGTGTAAGATATGCGTGTAACCCCCGAAAACCTGCCCCAAGCTCCCCCTGCGCACGGCGAGCTTATCTTGCATAGGCTCGGTGGCACGTGCAAGCCCCAGGACACAAGTATGTCCCGAGGCTTCGAATAAGGGGCGTGTCTGGGGGCGTGTCTGGGGCGTGGCAGCAGGCCGGAGGCATGTCCAGGGGTGTGACATGGGCGGGGCCAGGGGCATGATGGTGTCCGTGGGTGGTCCGTGGGTGGGGCCAGAGGCATGATGGTGGTCTGGGGGTGGGGCCGAGTGCTCCGGCACAGCGGCCTGTGCCGGGGCAGGGAGCCGGCGGCAAGTGCAAGTTACTGGCAGGCATAACTCCACAAAATAAGGTAGGGGGGATTTAGTTAGGGATGGGGGGTGGGTTAAATAGGGGAAGGGAGGGAAAGGTGGGGGGGACAAAAAAAAAGTTCCCTCCGAGGCCACCCTGATTTCGGAGCGGCCTCGAAGGGAATGGAGGCAGGCTGCTCGGCTCGGTGTGCGCAGATTGCACAATTGTGCACCCCCCTGCACGCGCCGACCCTGGATTTTATAACATGCACATGGCAGCGCACGCATGTTATAAAATTGGGCGTAGATTTGTTCGCGCTGGGTTGCGCTAACAAACCTGCACCCTTGCGTTAAGTTTAAAGATTTGCCCCTAATTATACCAGTCCTCATAGTATGGGAAATAAAGTTGCAGATCTAGTGGCAGTCATGGAAGAGTTTGACTTGGATATAGTGGCGGTCATAGAGATGTAGTACATGGAGAAACATGACCGGGATATATTATACTAATCAGAAAGGAAAGGGAAAGGAAGAAAGAGAGAAGGAGTGGCATTAAATATTAAATAATAATATTAAAGCAACAGAAATGTAAGGTTTACAAAATAAGGAGAACAATCTATGGGCCAGATTTTAGTACGTAATGGGGCGGATTTTAAAAGGCGCGCGAATAGCCTACTTTTGTTTGCGCTCCAGGCGCAAACAAAAGTATGCTGGATTTTAGTAGATACGCTCCGAAATCGGAGCGGCCTCGGAGGGAACTTTCCTTTGCCCTCCCCTCACCTTCCCCTCCCTTCCCCTACCTAACCCACCCGCCCGGCCCTGTCTAAGCCCCCCCCTTACCTTTGTCGGGGGATTTACGCCTCCCTCCGGGAGGCGTAAATCCCCGCGCGCCAGCGGGCCTCCTGCGCGCCGGGCCGCGACCTGGGGGCGGGTACGGAGGGTGCGGCCACGCCCCCGGACCGCCCTGGGCCGTAGCCACGCCCCCGTACCCGCCCCCAAAACGCTGCCGACACGCCCCCGAAACGCCGCGACGGCCGGGCCCGCCCCCCCGACACGCCCCCCTCGGAGAACCCCGGGACTTACGCGAGTCCCGGGGCTCTGCGCGCGCCGGGAGGCCTATGTAAAATAGGCTTCCCGGTGCGCAGGGCCCTGCTCGCGTAAATCCGCCCGGTTTTGGGCGGATTTACGCGAGCAGGGCTCTGAAAATCCGCCCCTTAATGCGTGGGCGTAGATTTGTGCACGCAACCCGGCGTGCACAAATCACCCGATTTTATAACATGCGAGCGCAGCCACGCGCATGTTATAAAATCCGGGGTCGGCGCATGCAAGGGGGTGCACACTTGTGCACCTTGCATGCGCCGAGCCCTAGGGGAGCCCCAATGGCTTTCCCTGTTCCTTCCGAGGCTGCTCCAAAATCAGAGCGGCCTCAGAGGAAACTTTCTTTCCGCCCCCCACCTTCCCCTCCCTTTCCCTACCTAACCCGCCCCCCAGCCCTACCTAAACCCCCCACTCCCTAACCTTTGTTTGGCAAGTTGCGCCTTCCTCCGGGCAGGCATAGGTTGCGTGCGCCGGCCAAGTGCAGGTGTGCGATCCCCTGGCCTAGAGGCTCTACGGAGGTCTCTTGTCTCTGGCCCCACCCCGGACTACCCACGCCCCCCCCCTTTTTTTCAAGCCCCGGGACAATCGCACGTCCTGGGACTTGCGTACGTCGCCGGGCCTATGCAAAATAGGCTCGGCACGTGTAACCCTCCTACGCGCGTAAATCCAGCTGGATTTATGCGCATAGGGCTTTTAAAATCTATCCCTATGTGTTCATCTGGAAAAATAGAATGGAACATCCCCTTATACTGGTGTCATATATAGACTTCCTTCGCAAGCAGAAGAAATGAAGAGAGATTTAATTGAAGACTTTCACAACATTTCTATGAAAGGGGTGTTGCTTTTGATAGACTTTTTCAATCTGCTTTATCCAGGGCAAATCTGCTTTACCCAGGGCAAGTCTTGCCTCACAAATCTGCTTCACCTTTTTGAAGGAGTTAATAAACATGTGGATAAAGGTGAACCGGTAGATATAGTATACTTGGATTTTCAGAAGGCGTTTGACAAAGTTCCTCATGAGAGGCTTCTAGGAAAAGTAAAAAGTCATGGGATAGGTGGCGATGTCCTTTCGTGGATTGCAAACTGGCTAAAAGACAGGAAACAGAGAGTAGGATTAAATGGGCAATTTTCTCAGTGGAAGGGAGTGGACAGTGGAGTGCCTCAGGGATCTGTATTGGGACCCTTACTTTTCAATATATTTATAAATGATCTGGAAAGAAATACGACGAGTGAGATAATCAAATTTGCAGATGACACAAAATTGTTCAGAGTAGTTAAATCACAAGCAGATTGTGATAAATTGCAGGAAGACCTTGTGAGACTGGAAAATTGGGCATCCAAATGGCAGATGAAATTTAATGTGGATAAGTGAAAGGTGATGCATATAGGGAAAAATAACCCATGCTATAATTACACAATGTTGGGTTCCATATTAGGTGCTACAACCCAAGAAAGAGATCTAGGTGTCATAGTGGATAACACATTGAAATCGTCGGTACAGTGTGCTGCGGCAGTCAAAAAAGCAAACAGAATGTTGGGAATTATTAGAAAGGGAATGTTGAATAAAACGGAAAATGTCATAATGCCTCTGTATCGCTCCATGGTGAGACCGCACCTTGAATATTGTGTACAATTCTGGTCGCCGCATCTCAAAAAAGATATAATTGCGATGGAGAAGGTACAGAGAAGGGCTACCAAAATGATAAGGGGAATGGAACAACTCCCCTATGTGGAAAGACTAAAGAGGTTAGGACTTTTCAGCTTGGAGAAGAGACGACTGAGGGGGGATATGATAGAGGTGTTTAAAATCATGAGAGGTCTAGAACGGGTAGATGTGAATCGATTATTTACTCTTTTGGATAGTAGAAAGACTAGGGGGCACTCCATGAAGTTAGCATGGGGCACATTTAAAACTAATCGGAGAAAGTTCTTTTTTACTCAACGCACAATTAAACTCTGGAATTTGTTGCCAGAGGATGTGGTTAGTGCAGTTAGTATAGCTGTGTTTAAAAAAGGATTGGATAAGTTCTTGGAGGAGAAGTCCATTACCTGCTATTAAGTTCACTTAGAGAATAGCCACTGCCATTAGCAATGGTTACATGGAATAGACTTAGTTTTTGGGTACTTGCCAGGTTCTTATGGCCTGGATTGGCCACTGTTGGAAACAGGATGCTGGGCTTGATAGACCCATGGTCTGACCCAGTATGGCATTTTCTTATGTTCTTCTTATGTTCTTAGGATATTCCAGGTGCAGTGACATGTAGAATACTGGTTCTCAATCCAGTCTTCAGGACACAGTCATCCAGTTGAGTTTTCAGGATATGCACCATGAATATGCACAAGGTAGATTGGCATAAAATGAAGCAGTGCATGCAAATCTGTCTCATGTACATCCTGTCCAAGGTCTGGGTAAGAACCACTGGAGATCCTGGATTGTCTGTCACACTGGGAAATAACCTGCAAACCAGCGATCACCACTTGGTGTGGTGCAATTTTTTTTTTTATTTATTTAACATTTTTTATATACCGAGGTTCTAGAGACAAAATCACTAAGCACTTCGGTTTACAGACAACTATTGAAATGACTAACGTGAGTCTTACAGAGAACAGGAAATAAGAAATGGGATATAAAACAAAACAATTAAACTCAAAATGACATAGAATCCATAAGTAACAGAGTTAGTAAAGATTGGTAGTCAAACTAGAACAAAGGGGAAAGCCGACAGTCGCTCAGCAGCGCATGTTTCAGAGAGAGGTATCTTTAAAGGATACTAATGATGCATTAGAATTAGGGCATCCCGACAGTGAGGTTCCAATAATTAGAAAAGTAGTCCAAGTGCCTGTAACTAAAAACTCACCTGAGCTAAAAAATTCTAACTTATCCCTATCAATTAAAAAGCAGAATAAAAATACAAACAAAAAACAAACTTTGAAATGTTTGTATGCTAATGCAAGAAGTCTAAGAAGTAAGATGGGAGAATTAGAATGTATAGCAGTAAATGATGACATAGACTTAATTGGCATCTCAGAGACATGGTGGAAAGAGGATAACCAATGGGACAGTGCTATACCGGGGTACAAATTATATCGCAATGACAGAGAGGAGCAGTCGGGAGGAGGTGTGGCGCTTTATGTCCGGGATGGCATAGAGTCCAACAGGATAAACATCCTGCATGAGACTAAATACAAAATTGAATCTTTATGGGTAGAAATCCCTTGTGTGTCAGGGAAGACTACAGTGATAGGGGTATACTACCGTCCACCTGGTCAAGATGGTGAGATGGACAGTGAAATGCTAAGAGAAATTAGGGAAGCTAACCAAATTGGTAGTGCAGTAATAATGGGAGACTTCAATTACCCCAAAATAGACTGGGTAAATGTATCATCGGGTCACACTAGAGAGATAACGTTCCTGGATGGAATAAATGATAGCTTTATGGAGCAATTGGTTCAGGAACCGACGAGAGAGGGAGCAATTTTAGATCTAATTCTCAGTGGAGCACAGGACTTGGTGAGAGAGGTAACGGTGGTGGGGCCGCTTGGCAATAGTGATCATAATATGATCAAATTTGATTTAATGACTGGAAGAGGAACAGTGTGCAAATCCAAGGCTCTCGTGCTAAACTTTCAAAAGGGAAACTTTGATAAAATGAGAAAAATTGTTAGAAAAAAACTGAAAGGAGCAGCTACAAAAGTAAAAAATGTCCAAGAGGCGTGGTCATTGTTAAAAAATACCATTCTAGAAGCACAGTCCAGATGTATTCCACACATTAAGAAAGGTGTAAAGAAGGCAAAACGATTACTGGCATGGTTAAAAGGGGAGGTGAAAGAAGCTATTTTAGCCAAAAGATCTTCATTCAAAAATTGGAAGAAGGAACTAACAGAAGCTAGAAAAAAAAGTTCAGTTCAGCTACTCACCTTGGAAAGGTGTTGAGGTAGTGTGATTTGGTTTGATTAGGTACCAACAATTGTTAATCAAGAGAGCAGTGAGTCACTCTGGCTGACTAATTGAAGTTAGACTGTATTTTTCCAATTCTCCCATCCCTCGCGCACCCACCCCTAGCTCATCCTTTAATTTGTAGGCAGGTGCCACTTTCACAAAAAAACCAAAACAACAACAACAAAACTTTTATTGAGAGTTTGATCATTCCCCCTGTAGGCCACTACCAGACATATAGTGCATTCACTAATACATTTAAAGGACGTTAATTAGTAGGGATGTGAATCGTTTTTTGACTATTTAAAATATCGTCCGATATATTTTAAATCGTCAAAAATCGTTAGGGCCACGATACAATACCAATTCCCCTGATTTATCGTTAAAAAATCGTAAATCGGGTCGAGGGGGAAGGCAGGAACTTACTTACTTGCCCTAAACCAATGGGAGGAAAACTGGCACACTAAACCCCCCTAAAACCCACCCCCGACCCTTTAAATTAAATCCCCCACCCTCCCGAACCCCACCCCCCAAATGCCTTAAATTACCTGGGGGTCCAGCGGCGGTCCGGAATGGGCTCCTGCAATTGAATTGTGTTGTCTTCAGCCGGCGCCATTTTGCAAAATGGCGGCCGCAAAATGGCGGCGGCCATAGATCAACACGATTCGACTGCAGGAGGTCTTTCCGGACCCCCGCTGGACTTTTGGCAAGTCTTGTGGGGGTCAGGAGGCCCCCCCAAGCTGGCCAAAAGTCCCTGGGGGTCCAGCGGGGGTCCGGAAAACGATCTCCTGCCGCAAATCGTTTTCCGTACGGAAAATGGCGCTGGCAGGAGATCGACTGCAGGAGGTCGTTCAGCGGGGGTTCCAGACCGCCGCTGGACCCCCAGGTAATTTAAGGCATTGGGGGAGGGGTTTCGGGAAGGTGGGGGATTTAATTTAAAGGGTCGGGGTGGGTTTTAGGGGGGTTTAGTGTGCCGGTTTTCCTCCCATTGGTTTAGGGCAAGTAAGTACTTCACTCCCAAAGTTGATGAAGTATTAAGGCATTTGGGGTGGGGGATTTAATTTTATGGGTCGGGGGTGGGTTTTAGGGGGGTTTAGTGTGCTGGCTCACGATTTTAACGATTTTCACGATATTTTAAACACCCAAACGGCACCAATACGATTCCCTCCCCCTCCCAGCCGAAATTGATTGTTAAGACGATCGAGGACACGATTCACATCTCTATTAATTAGACACATTCCTATTCCCATAGCAACCTAAAACTTAACCAGAAACTGAACAAATTGAGATGAAGGCAGCTGTCCAGCAGCAAAAGGGAGGCTCCTAGCTCCTGGCTCTCAGAGAACGAGTACAATCTCTGGAGGCTAGAGTGGCAGACCTGGAGGAGCTGAGGCAGACAGAGAGGTATCTAGATGACACCTTCAGGGACATAGTAGCCAAGTCCCAACTTCAGACTAGCAGGCCTGGTGCTATCTTGGAAGAAGAAGGTCTCATGATTGGAGAGCATCACCCTGGAGCAGCAGGAAAGGATACTGTAGCAAGGATCTGCTCTCCAGGCGATGCATTGTCCTTTCTCATCAAGGATATCTCCCCAAGACCTACTGCCCAGGAGGGAAGGATTAGGTTGGCCGTCATAGTTGGTGATTCTATTATTAGGAATGTAGACAGCTGGGAGGCTGGTGGGCGTGATGATCGCCTGGTAACATGCCTACCTGGTACAAAAGTGGCGGAACTCATCCATCACCTAGATAGGATTTTAGACAGTGCTGGGAAGGAGCCGGCTGTCGTGGTACATGTGGGCACCAACGACATAGGAAAATGTGGGAAAGAGGTTCTTGAAGACACATTTAGGCTCTTAGGTAGAAAGCTTAAATCCAGAACCTCCAGGGTAGCATTCTCTGGAATGCTTCCTGTTCCACGCACAGGACACCAGAGGCAGGCAGAGCTCTGCAGTCTCAATGCGTGGATGAGACAATGGTACAAGCAAGAGGGATTCAGTTTTGTTAGGAACTGGGAAACCTTTTGGGGAAGGGAATCTCTTCCAAAGGGATGGGCTCCACCTTAACGAGGATGGAACCAGACTGCTGGCGCTAACCTTTAAAAAGGAGATAGAGCAGCTTTTAAACTAGAACAAAGGGGAAAGCCGACAGTCGCTCAGCAGCACATGGTTCGGAGAGAGGTATCTTCAAAGGATACTAATGACGAATTAGAATTAGGGCATCCCGACAGTGAGGTTCCAATAATAAGAAAAGTAGTCCAACTGCCTGTAACTAAAAACTCACCTGAGCTAAAAAATTCTAACTTATCCCTATCAATTAAAAAGCAGAATGAAAATACAAACAAAAAACAAACTTTGAAATGTTTGTATGCCAATGCCAGAAGTTTAAGAAGTAAGATGGGAGAATTAGAATGTATAGCAGTGAATGATAATATAGACGTAATTGGCATCTCAGAGACATGGTGGAAGGAGGACAACCAATGGGACAGTGCTATACCGGGGTACAAATTATATCGCAATGACAGAGAGGAGCACCCGTGAGGCGGTGTGGTGCTTTATGTCAGGGATGGCATAGAGTCCAACTGGATAATCTTTATGGGTAGAAATCCCTTGTGTGTCGGGGAAGACTATAGTGATAGGAATATACCACCATCCACCTGGTCAAGATGGTGAGAATGACAGTGAAATGCTAAGAAAAATTAGGGAAGCTAATCAAATTGGTAGTGCGGTAATAAAGGGAGATTTCAATAACCCCAATATTGACTGGGTAAATGTATAATCGGTACATGCTAGAGATATAAAGTTCCTGGATGGAATAAATGACATTTTTATGGAGCAATTGGTTCAGGAAGCAACAGGAGAGGGAACAATTTTAGATCTAATTCTCAGTGAAACACAGGATTTGGTGAGAGAGGTAACGGTGGTGGGGTTGCTTGGCAATAGTGGTCATAATATGATCAAATTTGAATTAATGACTGGAAGGGGGACAGTAAGCAAATCCACGGGTCTCATGCTAAACTTTCAAAAGTGAAACTTTGATAAAATGAGAAAAATTGTTAGGAAAAAAACTCAAAGGAGCAGCTACAAAAGTAAAAAGTGTGCAAGAGGCGTGGTCATTGTTAAAAAATACCATCCTAGAAGCACAGTCCAGATGTATTCCACACATTAAAAAAGGTGGAAAGAAGGCAAAACGATTACCGGCATGATTTAAAGGGGAGGTGAAAGAAGCTATTTTAGCCAAAAGATCTTCATTCAAAAATTGGAAGAAGGATGCAACAGAAGAAAATAGGATAATGCATACGTGTTGGCAAGTTAAATGTAAGATATTGATAAGACCGGCTAAGAGAGAGTTTGAAAAGAAGTTGGCCGTAGAGGCAAAAACTCACAGTAAAAACTTTTTAAAATATATCCAAAGCAGAAAGCCTGTGAGGGAGTCAGTTGGACCGTTAGATGATCGAGGGGTTAAAGGGGCACTTAGAGAAGATAAGGCCATCGTGGAAAGATTAAATGATTTCTTTGCTTTGGTGTTTACTGAAGAGGATGATGGGGAGGTACCTGTACTGTAGAAGGTTTTCATGGCTAATGATTCAGATGGACTGAACCAAATCATGGTGAACCTAGAAGATGTGGTAGACCTGATTGACAAACTTAAGAGTAGTAAATCACCTGAACCGGATGGTATACACCCCAGAGTTCTGAAGGAACTAAAAAATGAAATTTCAGACCTGTTAGTAAAAATTTGTAACCTATCATTAAAATCATCCATTGTACCTTTAGACTGGAGGATAGCTAATATAACCCCAATATTTAAAAAGGGCTTCAGAGGCGATCCAGGAAACTACAGACTGGTTAGCCTGACTTCAGTGCCAGGAAAAATAGTGGAAAGTGTTCTAGACATCAAAATCATAGAATATATGGAAAGACATGGTTTAATGAAACAAAGTCAGCATGGCTTTACCCAAGGCAAGTCTTGACTCACAAATCTGCTTCACTTTTTTGAAGGAGTTAATATATATGTGGATAAAGGTGAACCGGTAGATGTAGTGTACTTGGATTTTCAGAAGGCGTTTGACAAAGTTCTTCATGAGAGGCTTCTAGGAAAAGTAAAAAGTCATTTCCTTTCGTGGATTACAAACTGGCTAAAAGACAGGAAACAGAGAGTTGGATTAAATGGACAATTTTCTAGGGATGTGCAGACAAAAAGTTTTCGTTGATAAGTTGATAAGTTGAAGTTGAGGGTCGATTTCGTTCAATATGGACATATGGAGAATTCCATAAGTTGAGGGTCTGTCCATACGTTCACTGGTTCCCTAAATAAAAATTTAAACCCCTCACCCTCCTTAATCCCCCCCCCCCCAAGACTTACCAAAACTCCCTGGTGGTCCAGCGGGGAGTTAGGAAGCCATCCCTGCACTCGTCTGCGATTTCCTCATGGCGCTGATAGCCTGTGTCACAGGGGCTGCCGTGCCATTGGTCAGCCCCTGTCACATGGTCACCGGCACCATCTTGTACTCCTACCACGTGACAGGTAGGTCATGTGGCAGGAGGTCGCTCCGGGACCCCCGTTGGACCCAACCGGAACTTTTGGCCAGCTTGGGGAGGCCTCCTGACCCTCCCAAGCTGGCCAAAAGTTCCGGTTGGAGCGGAGGCGCGGAGGAGCACATGACGTCCGCGTCACTCCGACGTGACGCCGACGTCACGTGCTCCTCGCAAAGGAATACAGGGATGGCTTCCTGACTCCCCGCTGGACCACCAGGGAGTTTTGGTAAGTCTTGGGGGGGTCAGGAGGGTGGGGGGTTTAAGTGTTTATTTAGGTTCAACGTATTCAACATAGCTATGTTGAATACGTTGGAACTCGCGATGCGTTTCTGCTCAAACCTTTTTTTTCTCTTTTAAAAATATGTTGCGTTCAAATCGAATGCACACCCCTACAATTTTCTCAGTGGAAGGTAGTGGGCAGTGGAGTGCCTCAGGGATCTGTATTGGGACCCTTACTTTTCAATATATTTATAACTGTCCTGGAAAGAAATACGACAAGTGAGGTAATCAAATTTGCAGATGATACAAAATTGTTCAGAGTAGTTAAATCACAAGCAGATTGTGATAAATTGCAGGAAGACCTTGTGAGACTGGAAAATTGGGCATCAAAATGGCAGATGAAATTTAATGTGGATAAGTGCAAGGTGATGCATATAGGGAAAAATAACCCATGCTATAGTTACACAATGTTAGGTTCCATATTAGGTGCTACCACCCAAGAAAGAGATCTAGGCGTCATAGTGGATAACACATTGAAATCGTCGGTTCAGAACCAACTTTTCCTAGAAGCTACTGATCATCTCCTAGTCCAGACATTTGCTTTGCCTGACCACACTATTGATCATCTCCAAGATCGGACCTCAGCCTTGCCTTGCCACCGCTCCTTGATTACCGCCAGCCAAGACTTCAGCTTGTTCAACGACACCTCTTCAGTCTATGTCCTGGACATGGCTTTTCAGGCTTCGGCCTGCTCTTGCTCAGGTGCCCCCTGTCAGACATTGGTTCCTATTGGCGCCTGGGTCTCCGGGACGCCACCTCGTCCAGTGCAGACTTTCTAGTTTAGTTGTTGCTGTCTCTGGGCTGACTATATCATCTTTCCTACGACTTCATACGGAGGCCCACCTTACTCCAGCTGGCCATGGTACCCAAAGGCTCAACCCACAGGGAACGAGGGATGGTGTTGGCGAAGCCCCAGCCAGCCTCCGTCAGTCAGCCCACTCCGCCTGCCGACAGTGGGGGCCCATAGGATCCCTCCTATGGGTAGTGCCAACCCCACCTCGGCCCAAGAGTCCTCTTCCTATGCAACATGGTTTTAACAATTGCTTGGTTTGATTGTAAATATTACTACCCTTAAAATAAGGCTAGGAGGTAACCTGTTGGGACTGTGGACCCTTGGACCGGGATGAGGATTGGTACTACCACTGAGGGACGGCTCTCAATGGCTCTCGTTGCTGGCTGGTGGTACTGGTGAAGACAACCCGGCTGGAGCTTCACCTATACCAGCCCTCGTTCCCCGCAGGTTGAGCCCTTGGGTGCCAGGGCCAGCAGGTCTTAGGTGCGGGTCTTCTCAATAAGAGTGGAAGTGAAGGCTGGCATAGGCAAGCTCAGGAGTCCGGGTCATGGCTGGCAGCAGAGGTGCAGAATGAGAGTCCAATCCGAAGATCCGGGGCAGGCAGCAGTCAGGCGGAGATGAGGAACCAGTCCAAAGATGGGCAGCAGACAAGCATAGACAAGGAAGCGAGCCAAAGTCAGAACCAGGAGATCAAGCCGAGGAGGGAAGCACAGGAACTGGAGGATGAGGAGAGGAATGGAGACAGGAACACAGGCACGGGCAGAAAAGCATGAGCTGGAATGCTGGGACTGGACTTCAGGAACTGAGGTCTGGAGCAGGAGCAGTAACAGGACCAGGATCAAGATCAGGAAATGAAGACAGGAACTTGAAGATGTCAGAAAACAGCAACTAGCTCTCCGAGGCAAAGGCAAAGAGCTGGGGACTGAGGCTGGGTTTAAATACCCCTCAGTCCTGATGTCATCCATCGGGGCCAGACTGAGGTTTCCTGCCACAGCCCCTTTAAGAGGTGGAGTCTCACACAGGCACGTGCCTAGGGAGAGCCCCACTGAAAGGAAGATGGCGGCATTCAGAGCCACGTGGGAAGGTGCGGGCAGCCGGCCTCGGCGCGGGGCATGCTGCACTGGCCAGAGAAGGCACTGACCAGAGTCAGAGGAGGTAGGGGGGACCAGCCGTGGCATGCCGCGGCCGGGAGCCACAACACTACCCCCCTAACGCCCCCTCACAGAAGGTATGGGCTTGTTGGGGTGAGTTCGATGAAAGTGCTGGAGCAGGGACTTATCCAGTATATTAGATTATGGCTCCCAGGAGTTCTCCTCAGGATCAAATCCCTCCCAGGAAATCAAATACTTTCAAATTCTGTGATACCGTCGTACATACAGAATCTCCTTGACTTGGTAGATGGGATCTTCTTCAGAGACGACCTCCGGAGTCTTGGGTGGAGTGGCATGAAACGAGGAGAGCACCAAAGGTTTTAATAGGGATACGTGAAAGGAGTTATGTATCCGTAAACTGGTAGGAAGGCATAAGCAGTAAGTCACAGGACCAAGGTGTTCACTGACAGAAAACGGTCCAATGTATCTTGGGGTCAGCCTCATCGAAGGGACCCAAAGATGAATGTGGCGGGTGCTGAGCCACACCCGGTCCCTTGGACTAAACAGTGGAGCTGGGCGACGGTGTCAAGCCGACATGTGTTGGCAGCCTTTAGAAGGTTAGAATCGGTGGTGTCCTATAGTTCATGAAGTTGTTAGGCTATAAGCTGGGCCACAGGGGAAGGCACGGTTAGAGGCAAAGGCAAAGGAGGTCTGGGTTGTTTGCCGAAGACCACCTGGAAGGGAGAAAAATGAGCATGGTAGCAAGGCTCCCTGGATGGATTACTGGCTGAGTACTGCCCCTACCGCCACATAGGATGCATCCACTTCCACAATGAATGGGTAAGCAGGATCCGGGTGACAGAGACAGGGTTCTTGTAGGAAGACCCGTAGTGGGTCTTGAACTAGTAGTGGGTCCTAGGGTCATGGCGAGTGAAGACTCTGCCCACAGAGGCAAGGTCTCAGCAGTGATGGACAACAGAGGAAAAAACTTTATTATACAGCAATGTAGATCCGAAGAGCGAAGCAAAAGAGTCAGTACTGTAGCTGGACAGTCCAGTAGTAATCCGCAGCATGGAGTGGTCTGATGAATACCTTCTCTAGGCTTAGCTTGTGCTGGCCATCCTGGTAGTAGCCCACAATTGGGGTAACCCAAGAATCCATGCCACAAAGGTAGTGTACTCACACCGGTACTGTAGAGGCAGGAGAGCAAGCACCGAGGATGACTGGAACAGGCACAGCCGGAGTCGACTGAGAATGTTGCAGGAACTCACTGAATCAGAGAGAGACAGAGAATGGCTCTCCGAGGAGTGGATAGCCCTGAGTGTGCCAAGGCCCCCGAGGAGCGGGTACCTAGGTCACCCAGAAGTCGGTGAGGTGAAGTCCTAGAGAAGAGGAACTAGCAGGAAGAGATTCCTTGACTTCCAAGAAGTCAGCTGAGTTTAAGTATGGTAGGCAGATGTCGTCATGCGGTGAGGACTCCCCAGAGGTTCCCACCATGACGCGTGTAAGGAGGGGGCAGGCGCGTGCATGCATGCCCTAGGTACACCAGATGTAAGATGGCTACCAGGAGCGCCCACGCCGTCCCAGGCACGCCATGAGGGTCGGTGTGTGGAAGCGGAAGCCGCCATTCTGCCCAGACTCGGAGCTGCAGAGAGAAAGGAGGTGAGCAGCAAAGGTCGCAGCTGCCTATGACCAATGGGCGCAACAGTACCCCCTTCTTAGTGCCCCTCCCAGGGGGTTTCGGCTTCCTAGGATGAGCAAGGTGGAAGCGATGTAGCATCTCTTTGTCCAGTATGTTGGCAGCAGGTTTCCAGCTGTTTTCTTCTGGTCCGTACTCTTCCCAGGAGATGAGGTACTCCCAGTGCTTTCCTTTTTTACGAACATCCAAGATATCATCCACCTTGTACGCGATGTCATCTTCAGCATCGAGGGGTTGTGGATCAGGAGTCTTCTGAGAAAACTTAGATGGTGGCAACCTCAAGCTATAAGTCAAAGGTCCCAAACGTTGGAGGCCGGTGAAGGATCCAATGTTATCGCGGAGCGAAATGAACCAAAGGTAGCTTGAGCTGGATATATTTGGTACTGAGCCATACCTTATCTTCTGGCTTAAACTGAGGAGCCGCTTGATGATGAGTATCATAGAATCTTTTTGCTCGTTGTCCAGCCTTATGTAGAAGCTCCTTGGTATGATTCCAGAGCTGGTGAATCTCGTCAGCCATAGCTTGGGCAGCCAAAGACATAGCAGTCAATGGTATGGGAAGTGGTGGAAGTGGCTGACGGCCATACACAATCTGAAATGGCAAGGATCCTGTGGCAGATGCCTGGTGCAAATTCAAGGCAAATTCAGCACAGGGTAGTAACTCTGCCCATTCATTTTGCCTAGAGTTGACATAGGCGCAGATGAATTGCTTAAGAGTCCTGTTCATTCTCTCCGTTTGTCCATTGGATTGGGGGTGGTATGCAGACGTCAAATCCAGAGAAATATCGAACTTTCGACACAGTGCCCTCCAGAACTTGGAGGTGAACTAGACTCCTCTGTTCGATGCAATATGTTTCGGCATCCCATGTAAGTGAAAAATATGCCACACAAAGAACTTGGCTAATTCTGGGGCAGATGGCAGTCCTGGTAGAGCAACAAAGAGCGCCATTTTCGAGAACCGGTCCATGGTAACCCATATCATATTGTTGCCACTAGAAGGAGGCAGATCAACCACGAAGTCGGTTGCAAAATGCGTCCAGGGCTCATCAGTAATGGGCAACGGTTGGAGCAGATCCCAAGGGCGACCAGCAGGAGGCTTCTGCCTGGCGCAGGAGATGCAGGATTCTAAGTATGCTTGTACGTCTTTTCTCATAGATGGCCACCAATAGTATCGCTGTAGGGTAGCAAGGATACGGGCTTGTCCTGGGTGGCCTGCTAACTTAGAGTTGTGAGCCCAATTCAACAGCTTCTTCCATAAAGACAGGGGAACCACCGTTTTACCTGCGAGAACCGAATGGGTAGCGGCCAGCATTAACTTCTCAGGGTCAATGATGTGACGTGGTTCGTCTGGGACATCATCAGGAGTGAAGGACCGGGAGAGAGCATATGTCCGAACATTCTTCTCAGCAGGATGATATTTGAGCAGAAAGTTGAACCTGTTAAAAAACAGTGACCATCTAGCTTGGCGATGATTGAGCCTCTGAGCATGTCTAAGATATTCCAGGTTCTTGCGGTCAGTGAACACAGTTATCTGATGTTGGGCACCTTCTAACCAGGGACGCCACTCTTCAAATGCTATCTTGAGAGCAAGCAGTTCCTTATTGCCAATGCCGTAGTTCCTCTCTGCTGGTGTAAAGCGTCTCGAGAAGAACGAGCAGGGATGCAGAATGAGTGTATAGCTGTGCTGGATAAGAACGGCCCCAACGATGATGTCTGAGGCATCTACCTCAATGATGAATGGCTTGTGAGGATCAGGGTGGCGTAAATATGGTTTCTGGAGAAAGGCCCTTTGAGCAGTTGAAATGCGGAGATGGCCTCTGGAGACCAGTTAGAAGGGTTAGCCCCTTTTTTTGTCATAGCAGTGAGGGAAGCAGTCAAAGTAGAGTAGTCCTTGATAAAGGAGCGATAATAATTTGTAAAGCCAAGAAAGCAGTGTAGAACCTTGATACCGGTGGGCTGAGGCCAGTCTTGTATGCTTCTCATCTTCTGGGGATCCATCTGAAATCCCTTACAGGACACGATGTACCAAAGGAATGAAACAGACTCTTGATGAAAGGCTAGGGATGTGCATTCTTTTTCAACAAATGCGCAATCCGCAACACATAAGTCCCTATTTGTTGTATTTGTGGGTTTGCGAAATGCATGGCGATCCCCCACAAATAAACATATCATATTAGTTTCATTCTTTTGGTTCGCAGTGATTGTTTAGCGGCCATTTGAAATAGGAGAATGCCATGTGGGAGTATCCAAAGCAAAAACCAGCCCTTTCCTGAGAGTCATAAGTGGCCTCACAGTCCTGTCATAGAGTGGGTCAGACAGGTGGAAAGGAGACGAGAATGCAGCCTATCAGAGCTAAGCATTTTTCTAATGCAGCCAATCGCCGCTCTCACTCAGTGCTCTGAGATGCTGTTCCTGATGACGCTATACTATTTATACTTTAAGTACACGGCATGCCATGTTCTTTCTTTGAGGGGGTGGTACGGGGAGGTGGCTTTACTCAGAGCTAGTCTGAGTGTCTCAAATCTGTATTCAATTGCTAGCTAATTTGATAGAATTTTCCATTGAAAAAGATATTTCTTCATTTGTGCTGCTGGGTCAGCCAGGCTTTTTTTTTAACTGCACTTTTTTTTAAATTGAACTCAGACTGTCTCTCCCACTGAGACAAGCGCTAGCAGTGGCATTTTGCTGCTTATTTTACCCCCCTGGGGTAGGTTGCAAGCAGGATTTGGGTATTGTGGGTGGGAGATATATTCAATTTCTAGCTAGTTTAATAGAATTTTCCATTGAAAAAGATATTTCTTCGTTTTTGCTGCTGTGCAAGCCAGGAATTTTTTTTTAACTGTGGTTTTTTTTTATTGAACTCAGATTGTCTCTCTGTGCTCTTTTAAGCCAACAAGGGAGTGCACTGGCTGTCAGTGGGCAGTTTTCCAGACTCACATATATTAGCAAAGCAGTGCTCTTTTAAGCCAACAAGGCAGTGCACTGGGCATCAATGGGCAGTTTTGCAGACTCACATACAGGCCGATGCAGTATGGTGTGCTTGACCGAGCACAGCATTAGTCCCGTTTGGCCATGAATTTGACGCGCTAATTTTACCCCATATACAGTAGGGGTGATAGCGCATTGAAAATGCGCTGCCAACCCCCCTGAAACTAATAGCGCCTGCAACATGCAAATGCATGTTGATGAGCTTATTAGTTAGTCCCGCATGATCCAGAAAGTAAAATGTGCAGCCAAGCCGCACATTTTACTCTCAGAAATTAACTCCTCCAAAGGCAGGAGTTAATTTCAGCTGGCACCGGCCAAGTGCACAGAAAAGCAGAAAAAACTGATTTTCTGTTCACCCTCTGACTTAATATCATAGCGATATTAAGTCGGAGGCTGCAAAAATTTAAAAAAGAAAAAATCTAAAAAAAAACAAACAAAAAACTACCTTCGGCCCTCGGGTTGGAAAACGGATGGTTAATTTTGCCGTCATCCGTTTTCTGAACCAGCGGCTGTCAGCGGATTCGACAATCGATGCTGGAAAATTAAGCGCCGTCTGTGAAACCCGTTGACAGCCGCCGCTTCTGTCAATTAGGAGGTGCCTCCTTATTACCACGGGCCCTAATTTGCATATCTTTGCTTAGTGAATCGCGCGCCCAGGACAGTGGCCTGGGAGCGCGTCGGGAGAGCGGGCGCTTGCTGGCTCTTCCGCGCGGTTTACTGTATTGGCCCGATATATTGGTACAGCAGTGCTCTTTTAAGCCAACAAGGCAGTGCACTGGGCATCAGTGGGCAGTTTTCCAGACTCACATATATTGGTAGAGCAGTGCTCTTTTAAGCCAACAAGGCAGTGCACTGGGCATCAGTGAGCAGTTTTGCAGACTCACATATATTGGGACAGCGGTGCTCTTTGAAGCTAAATCCCCAGTAGGACTCTTCTGTAGTTACAAGTTTGGTATATGCACATACAGCAGTCCCAGTTGTAGTGTACATCCTGGCACTGCATCATGGTCCTGTGGGCAGTTTTGCAGACTCACATATTTTGGACAGCGGTGCTCTTTGAAGCCAAATCCCCAGTAGGCCTCTTTTGTAGTTACAAGTTTGGTGTGTGCGCATACAGCGGTCCCAGTTGTAGTGTACATCCAGGCACTGCATCATGGGCCTGTGGGCAGTTTTGCAGACTCACATATATTGGAACAGTGGTGCTCTTTGAAGCCAAATCCCCAGTAGGCCTCTTTTGGAAAACATTATTTTAATTCAAATCCCTAGTAGGCAGTGACATTAAATCCATGATGTCAGGGAAAGCTGGATGTGGTCAAGTGATTGGGACTGGCAGAGGAGGCACTTCAAAAGGCAGTGCCAGTCCCCCATTAAAGTTAAAAAGGGACCTGTTCCAATCTAAAATCTCTGGAGGGGCAGGCAGTTCCATCCGGAAAAAACTGAAATTTAAAGATGATGCATCGCCACCACATATTTCTGACCCTGTAGATTTGGAGGTGAGGGAAGGGGAGGCTGAGTCAAACAAGACAAAAGGGCGAGACCCAATAGCAGCAGTGTGACAGCAGACTCGACTTAGCATTGAAAATGTAGTGCAGGCACTGTTTGCTTCTGATTCCAATGAAGAATCATCTTGTGTGGGATTATCATCATAAATGGAAGAAGTAATAGTTGAAGAAGGTTTAGGAGGATTAGCTCGTTCTGACTAAGCCTCCACTTCAGTGCTGCAGGGGAGAGATGAAACTGATGATGATGAGGAGGAAGAGCAGGCAGCGCAGGCACAGAGTGTGACTGATGCCCCTGGCATTGCTTCTTAGGGTGCACCCACTACTTCAGCTCCAGTGCCAGTATCCATCCCATAGGCTTTAGAGAAGGGATCATAAAAGAAATCTGCAATGTGGAGCCATTTTAAAGTGACAGAGGACCTGCATTTTGCTCAGTGTAATTACTGTGCCACGGCTATTAGCAGAGGCAAGCAAATGGGACATCTAACTAATTTTGGCACGATGTATCATATGCAGAAGCAACACCCAACAGTACTGCCAACTGGGGATGGCGGCAGTACAAGTTAGAGGACCCCTTTTTCCAGGCAGCGTAAAGTGGTTGAAAAAGAGCAGGGTCACCCAACGCCCTCAGCCCCTTCTAGCAGTCAGGTGGCAGGCCATCATCCCCCTGCCATGTGTCAGAATCGGCAACCCACCATGGAGGAAATGGGGTGGTGTTCGGTAACGCTAACCCGGGGAAGGAGCCAGACAGCCTCAAAAGTTGTAACAAGGATCATTGGGGAAATGATTGCCCTTGATGACCAGCCCTTGCAGGTAGTGGAGAATGTGGGTTTCAAGCATTTGCTGAAGGTCTTAGTTCCAAATTACAAAGTCACCTCCAGAACCACATTTAGCAAAAAGGTCATCCCCAGCCTGTACAACCAGTGTCGCAGTCACATCCAAGTGCTGCTAGCTAAGGTAGAGGGGAGTGTGCATTTCACCTGCGATATCTGGACTGCACTGAATGCCGTACACTCTTACCTCTCCCTGACAGCACACTGGAGGGACCTGGCTGAGGCAGGGCAGGCAGTAGCTCTATTAGTGAACAAGTATCAGGGTGGAGGTGGGCTTTACTGCACACCCACCTGATGGATGACACCCAAACCTCAGCCAATATTCTAGCATGCATCAGACAGATGCTGGAGGGCTGGCAGCTACACCAGCGAGACAGGAATCTTCAGGCAGGGTTCTTTGTCACAGACAATGGTGCAAACATGGTAAAGGCAATATCCGACGGTGGCTTTCAGAACATCCGATGTTTTGACACAGTCTGCACCTGGTAGTGAAGTCAGCTCCGGGGTTGGAGTCCAAGCACCAAGAGAATGAATACCTGCAGGAATGAATACACAAGAGCAGGAACATAACAGTACACTTCCACAGAAGTGTGAAGGCGGGGCAGGTTCTCCAACAAAAGCAGACTGATTTGGAGATGCCTCACAAGCGTCTCATTCAAGGCATTGCCACCCAGTGGAATTCCACCTATATGATGCTGCAGAGGTTAGTGGAGCAATAGACACCCCTTCATGAACTTTCTGCGGCAATGGACATAGGTGTGCATGGTCCCCTAGGGCATCATGATTGGTTAGTCATGAGTCAGCTGGTAAAAATCCTGCAGCCCTTCAAGGATTCCACGGAGGAGCTGAGTTCCAGAAGTGCCACCTTGGCTGACATCATCACTATAGTTAATTTTCTGGAAGAAAATTTGGAGGGCTTTAAACAGGAAGAGGGAATGACAGCAGAGGTGCTGCATTGTCTGGCCTTTTTGCAGAAGCAGGTGCAAGAGAGATTAAGGTCTTCAACAGAAGACCACACATACATGCTCGCCACAGTCTGTGATCCCCGTGTGATAGGGAAACTCGCCCTACAGTATGTCTCCTATTTGTGAAGGACCTGCTGTTAGTAAAAGTCCATGAACAGGAGCACCTTAAACAGATACAGATTAGGCATGAAGCAGAGGAGGAAACAGCGGGCACTTTAGAGAGTAGTGCTAGCCCAAGCAGGAGAAGCACTCTAGTGGCAGCTAGTACTTCTGCTTCCCCTTCAGTACGCCAAAGCCATGTCACCCATAAAAAATCATCTGTTCTGGGATGGGCTAGAGAGAAAGCAGCTGGAATGAATGACTCTCAGCCCAGCCAAGCGAAGGAGACACCAGCACAAATGTCAGTGACATGGTATCTCTCAGAGCCCACAGAGGACATGTAAACAGATCCGCTGGCATATTGGGCATACAAGTTCACTGTCTGACCCCACCTAGACAAAGTGGCTCAGCGATATCTGTCATGTCCACCAACCAGTGTGCCTAGTGAACGTGTATTTTCAATGACAGGGGATATCATGAGCCCTCACCACTCAAGGCTGGCACCAGAGTTGATGGAAATGCTAGTGTTTTTGAAAATAAACATGTCTTTGCTTGGGTTTCCAAATTTTCCCTGTGAATGGCAAGATGAATAAAAACAATTGAAAGCCTTGCAGCAGCTCCAACTGCCTCCTATGCTTCAGATAATATCAGCACATGTACCTGACCTGAAACGCTGTGCCAGTCTGTCCACTGTCCAGGCCGTACGTCCCTATAAGGGCATGACCTCAAATTCTGTGCCTGTCTGTCCAGCCCTTTCGTCACTTTAAGGGCCTGACCTCAAACTCTGTATCTGCCTGAGTTTAGTTCTAGTATTTCTAATTTCAGTTTCATGTATTTGTGCATCACGGCTTTCCAGAATATTCTTTTTCCTGTTTTGCAACATTTGAATGTATGAACATTAAAAGCTGATTTAAGATGTTTGGAGCTTGAATATTTCATATGCTCAATAGTTTTCATGACCTTCATAATATGGGCCATTTTCCCTAAATCTTTCTTAGGTGCCAACATTAATGTTTCTAGTACTATAGTAAACTGGTGGTAGTTGCACTCTAGTTCATCCTCTGTGTTCCCATAGTTTGCAGAGGCACTGTGTAAACTACAAAGTCAACATAGGTTGATATTGTATATTTGGACTTGAGTAGCAGTTTTCTTATTTCTGAGAGCTCATCAAGTTCCTTTGTCATCAGCTGAAGTGCATATGTACAGTTAATAGCTTCTGGGTATTTACAAGGGCTTGACCTCAAATGCTGTGCCTGTGTCCAGACCTTATGTCCCTACAAGGGCTTGACCTCTAACGCTGTGCCTGTCCGTCAAAGCCTTACGACCCTACAAGGGCTTGACCTCTGATGCTGTGCCTGTCCGACCAGGCCTTATGTCCCTACAAGGGCTTGACCTCTAATGCTGTGCCTGTCCATCCACTGTCCAGGCCTTATATCCCTATAAGGGCCTGACCTCAAATGCTGTGCCTATCCATCTAGGCCATACGTCCTGGATGGACAGGCTTACGTGCCTGTCTGTCCAGCTTGGAACATGGATATTTCATATGCTCAATAGTTTTCATGACCTTCACAATACGGGCCATTTTCCCTAGATGTTTCTTAGGTGCCAACATTAATGTTTCTAGTACTATAGAAAAGTGGTGACTACTTTACTCTAGTTCATCCTCTGTGTTCCCATAGTTTACAGAGGCACTGTAGGGTACAAAGTCAACCTAGGTTGATATTGTAGATTTGGACTTGAGTAGCAGTTTTCTTATTTCTGAGAGCTATTCAAGTTCCTTTGTCATCAGCTGAAGTGCATAAGTATTAAGTACAGTTAAAAGCTTCTGGGTATTTACAAGGGCTTGACCTCTAATGCTGTGCCTGTCCATCCAGGCCTTACGTCCCTACAAGGGCTTGATCTCTAACGTTGTGCTTGTCCTTCCAGGCCTTACTTCCCTACAAGGGCTTGACCTTGAATGCTGTGCCTGTCCGTCCAGGCCTTATGTCCCTACAAGGGATTGACCTCTAACACTGTGCCTGTCTGCCCACTGTCCAGGCCTTATGTCCCTACAAGGGCCTGACCTCAAACGCTTTGCCTGTCCATCCACTGTCCAGGCCTAACGTCCCTACAAGGGCCTGACCTCAAACGCTGTGCCTGTCCATCCACTGTCCAGGCCTAACGTCCCTACAAGGGCCTGACCTCTAATGCTGTGCCTATCTGTCCACTGCCCAAGCCTTATGTCCCTACAAGGGTCTGACTTCAAATGCTGTGCCTGTCCGTCTAGGCCTTACATCCCTACAAGTGCTTGACTTCTAACGCTGTGCTTGTCTGTCCAGCTTGGAGCTTGCATATTTCATATGCGCAATAGTTTTCATGACCTTCATAATACGGACCATTTTCCCTAGATGTTTCTTAGGTGCCAACATTAATGATTCTAGTGCTATAGAAAAGTGGTGGTTACTGTACTCTAATTCATCCTTTGTGTTCCCATAGTTTACAGAGGCACTGTAGGGTACAAAGTCAACATAGGTTGATATTGTAGATTTGGACTTGAGTAGCAGTTTTCTTATTTCTGAGAGCTATTCAAGTTCCTTTGTCATCAGCTGAAGTGCATAAGTATTAAGTACAGTTAAAAGCTTCTGGGTATTTACAAGGGCTTAACCTCTAATGCTGTGCCTGTCCATCCAGGCCTTACGTCCCTACAAGGGCTTGATCTCTAATGTTGTGCTTGTCCTTCCAGGCCTTACTTCCCTACAAGGACTTGACCTCGAATGCTGTGCCTGTCCGTCCAGGCCTTATGTCCCTACAAGGGATTGACCTCTAACACTGTGCCTGTCTGCCCACTGTCCAGGCCTTATGTCCCTACAAGGGCCTGACCTCAAACGCTGTGCCTGTCCATCCACTGTCCAGGCCTAACATCCCTACAAGGGCCTGACCTCAAACGCTGTGCCTGTCCATCCACTGTCCAGGCCTAATGTCCCTACAAGGGCCTGACCTCTAATGCTGTGCCTATCTGTCCACTGCCCAAGCCTTATGTCCCTACAAGGGCCTGACTTCAAATGCTGTGCCTGTCCGTCTAGGCCTTACGTCCCTACAAGTGCTTGACTTCTAACGCTGTGCTTGTCTGTCCAGCTTGGAGCTTGCATATTTCATATGCGCAATAGTTTTCATGACCTTCATAATACGGACCATTTTCCCTAGATGTTTCTTAGGTGCCAACATTAATGATTCTAGTGCTATAGAAAAGTGGTGGTTACTGTACTCTAATTCATCCTTTGTGTTCCCATAGTTTACAGAGGCACTGTAGGGTACAAAGTCAACATAGGTTGATATTGTAGATTTGGACTTGAGTAGCAGTTTTCTTATTTCTGAGAGCTATTCAAGTTCCTTTGTCATCAGCTGAAGTGCATAAGTATTAAGTACAGTTAAAAGCTTCTGGGTATTTACAAGGGCTTGACCTCTAATGCTGTGCCTGTCCATCCAGGCCTTACGTCCCTACAAGGGCTTGATCTCTAACGTTGTGCTTGTCCTTCCAGGCCTTACTTCCCTACAAGGGCTTGACCTCGAATGCTGTGCCTGTCCGTCCAGGCCTTATGTCCCTACAAGGGATTGACCTCTAACACTGTGCCTGTCTGCCCACTGTCCAGGCCTTATGTCCCTACAAGGGCCTGACCTCAAACGCTGTGCCTGTCCATCCACTGTCCAGGCCTAACGTCCCTACAAGGGCCTGACCTCAAACGCTGTGCCTGTCCATCCACTGTCCAGGCCTAATGTCCCTACAAGGGCCTGACCTCTAATGCTGTGCCTATCTGTCCACTGCCCAAGCCTTATGTCCCTACAAGGGCCTGACTTCAAATGCTGTGCCTGTCCGTCTAGGCCTTACGTCCCTACAAGTGCTTGACTTCTAACGCTGTGCTTGTCTGTCCAGCTTGGAGCTTGCATATTTCATATGCGCAATAGTTTTCATGACCTTCATAATACGGACCATTTTCCCTAGATGTTTCTTAGGTGCCAACATTAATGATTCTAGTGCTATAGAAAAGTGGTGGTTACTGTACTCTAATTCATCCTTTGTGTTCCCATAGTTTACAGAGGCACTGTAGGGTACAAAGTCAACATAGGTTGATATTGTAAGTTTGGACTTGAGTAGCAGTTTTCTTATTTCTGAGAGCTCTTCAAGTTCCTTTGTCATAAGCTGAAGTGCATAAGTACAGATAATAGCTTCTGGGTGTTCACTAGACGCCAACGGAACCACCACACTCTAGGGGCCATCCCATTCTACGTTGCCCTTTCCTGCGCAAGGAAAGGGAACTCTCCCCGGGTGTAGCCAGCCTATCTCTTAGCACCCATTAAACCATGTTGAACCAGAACCGCTGTTCACATGGAAACCTCTTCCATGTCGACTCGCCACGCTTGAAGGCTTGTGCTCCACTCTAGGGGCCAACCCATTTCAGGGAGCCCTTTCCTGCGCAAAGGAAAGGGAACTCTCCCCAGGTGTAGTCAGCCTATCTCTTAGCACCCGTTGACCCATGTTGAACCTCTGTTCACATGGAAATCTCCTCCACATCGAATTGGTTTTTCCCCCTATGGAACTAATGCAATGAATTTGGGTCCTGGCAGAACAAAAACTGAATTGAAACACATTTTTTCCTTCTGCACATTCCTATGAAAGGCACACTTTTTGAGCTTGGCGTTCAGATGGTTATCCTGAAGCCGCTGTAAAACAGTAAAGATATCTACTTGGTGGTTTTGCACATCACGGGAAAAAATGAGGATGTCATCTAGGCCTTTGATGTTAATCTCATTCAGACCTCTGTAGTCAATGCAAGGGCGAAGGGATCCATTCTTCTTGCTGACAAAAAAGAATCCAGCTCCTGCCGGAGATAAGGAGGGTCTAATAAACCCTTTCTGCAGATTTTCCTGGATATAAGCTGACATGGCCTAAGTTTAAACTAGAGAGAGTGGATACACTCTTCCTCTGGGTGGCTCGGGTAGATGTGAATCGGTTATTTACACTTTTGAATAATAGAAGGACTAGGGGGCATTCCATGAAGTTAGCAAGTAGCATATTTAAGACTAATCAGAGAAAATTCTTTTTCACTCAATGCACAATAAAGCGCTGGAATTTGTTGCCAGAGGATGTGGTTAGTGCAGTTAGTGTAGCTGGGTTCAAAAAAGGTTTGGATAAGTTCTTGGAGGAGAAGTCCATTAATGGCTATTAATCAAATTTACTTAGGGAATAGCCACTGCTATTAATTGCATCAGTACCATGGGATCTTCTTAATGTTTGGGTAATTGCCAGGTTCTTGTGGCCTGGTTTGGCCTCTGTTGGAAACAGGATGCTGGGCTTGATGGACCCTTGCTCTGACCCAGCATGGCATAAGAACATAAGAACATGCCATACTGGGTCAGACCAAGGGTCCATCAAGCCCAGCATCCTGTTTCCAACAGTGGCCAATCCAGGCCATAAGAACCTGGCAAGTACCCAAAAACTAAGTCTATTCCATGTTACCGTTGCTAGTAATAGCGGTGGTTATTATCTAAGTCAACTTAATTAATAGCAGGTAATGGACTTCTCATCCAAGAACTTATCCAATCCTTTTTTAAACACAGCTCTACTAACTGCACTAACCATATCCTCTGGCAACAAATTCCAGAGTTTAATTGTGCGTTGAGTAAAAAAGAACTTTCTCCGATTAGTTTTAAATGTGCCCCATGCTAACTTCATGGAGTGCCCCCTAGTCTTTCTACTATCCGAAAGAGTAAATAACCGATTCACACCTACCCATTCTAGACCTCTCATGATTTTAAACACCTCTATCATATGCCCCCTCAGCCATCTCTTCTCCAAGCTGAAAAGTCCTAACCTCTTTAGTCTTTCCTCATAGGGGAGCTGTTCCATTCCCCTTATCGTTTTGGTAGCCCTTCTCTGTACCTTCTCCATCGCAATTATATCTTTTTTGAGATGTGGCGACCAGAATTGTGCACAATATTCAAGGTGCGGTCTCACCATGGAGTGATACAGAGGCATTATGACATTTTCCGTTTTATGTTCTTATGTTCTTATGATTGCACAGTGAAAGGGTCTGTGCGGTGGAAGCATATCTGCAGCTTGCTTTGAGAATACATCTTGAAAGGAAGCATACTGTGCTGGTAGACCAGGAAGAGCGGACGTAGTAGCCATACATGGCAGTGGAGTTAATTTTTTTAGATATCTGTTATGGCAGTCAGGGCCCCGTTGAGATAACTCCATAGATGACCAATTAAATTGAGGAGAGTGCTCTTTAAGCCAGGGTATGCCAAGCACTACAGGGTGGATGGCCTTTTTGAGAACCAGGAACGTGATGGTTTCTGTATGGAAGAACCCCGTGCAGAGGCAGACAGGCTGTATGGTGGTCATAACTTCTCCAGGCAAGGGTTCACCATGAATGGAAGAGAGGAAGAGCAGTGTAGGTACTGGCTCAGTAGGAAGTTGTATGTGTTCAACTAACCTTTTGAGAAAAAAGTTCCAACCTTCACCTGAGTCGACCAGGGCTTGAGTGGTGAATTCAAGAGGCCCAGATATGATGGAAACAGGAAGAGTCAGTGGAGGAGAAGGAGCAGTTAGACCTAGGAAGAGTCCTCCAGCAGATCCTAGGTCTGCGTTTTTCCTGGACAGATAGGGCAGGTTTGAACTGCATGGCCGGTCTTCCCACAATACATGCAGAGGCCCATCTTTTTACAAAAGCGCCTCTCTTTGACTGTCAGATGACTATGGCCTAATTCTTCAGGGCTAGGTGCAGCCTGGA
Organism: Rhinatrema bivittatum; assembly: GCF_901001135.1. Taxonomy (NCBI): domain Eukaryota; kingdom Metazoa; phylum Chordata; class Amphibia; order Gymnophiona; family Rhinatrematidae; genus Rhinatrema; species Rhinatrema bivittatum. The sequence continues at coordinate 217,437,692 of NC_042623.1, read as the reverse complement.
CTGCGGTTGGCGGTAGATTCCGTGAACGGATACCACTGGATACATGTTTCTTCAGAGGTTTTACCTCAGTTGAGCGTTCGCGTATACGGTGGTCAATTCTCCCAGCCAGGTCCATCAGTGAGCTTAATGTGTCTGGTAACTCCCAGGTGGCAAGTTCAACTTTTATGCGGGAAATGAGTCCTCATAGAAATATAGCTCTTAGGCAACCTGAATCCCATAGGAGTTCGGAAGACAGGGTCTTGAATTCAATCATGTAGTCCGGAAGTGGTCTGGTTCCCTGTTGTAGATCCAGGAGTGCTAACCGGCAATAGACTGGTGAGCGGGGTCATCAAAAACTGACTGAGAGCCAGAAACCCAGGCAAGTCATTTAGGATAGGGTCATTGCACTCCCAAAGGGGTGAAGCCCAAGCCATGGCTTTCCCATCCATCAGTGACAAAATGTAAGTAATCTTGGTAGAAGCAGTAGGAAAGTAAACTGGTTGTAGAGCAAAACGCATATAGCATTGATTGAAGAAGCCCCTACACAACAGGGAGTCTCCTGTGAAATGCGTGGGGACTGGTAGAGGAGCTGTAGTTCACCCGGTAATCACCAGGGGTGATGCATTCTCACTGGAATAGAAGAATCCTTCAGTCTATTTTTCAGCTGGTTAAAGGTGGTAGCCATCGTGTCGAGAGACCTCTGTTGCTCGGTGATCCATTGGACCAGGCAAGGAATGGCCTGCAAGGCTGAGCTGAGCCGGGTCCATGGGGTTAGCAATCTGTTATGTTCTGTATGTCTTGAACTAGTAGTGGACCCTTGGGTCATGGTGAGTGAAGACTCCACCCACAGGGAGGAGCCATGTGGGCCCTTACCACAATAGGCAAGGTCTCAGCAGTGATGGACAACAGAGGAAATAACTATTATACAGCAATGTAGATCCGAAGCAAAAGAGTCAGTACTGTAGCTGGTCAGTCCAGTAGTAATACGTAGTGCGGAGTGGTCCAGTGAATACCTTCTCTAGGCTTAGATTGTGCTGGCAATCCCAGTAGTGGTCCGCAGTGTGGGGTAGGCCGGAAGCCGCTGGTATAGTTGCACAAGACAAGAGGGATCCAGTAGTGGCCCACAAGCGAGGAAACCCGAGAATCCTGCCACGAAGGTAGTGTACTCACACCAGTGAGGGTAAGGGGAGGCAGTAATTGGATTAAGTTGCCAGAGCCTCATGTGCATTGGGAACTGAATTCACTTTGGAGCTGGGATCTTCAATGAGCCAGAGCCAGAACCTTTCCTGCTAAAGTTAAGTCCATTTTGGTTGTTATCTGTTGTTATCTGTGCTTAGAAGTAGGGCATTTTATCTGCCAAAACTAGTGCACTGTCTTTTAAAAAAAAAAGCACAACTGAAATAGATATTTGGGAGGGCTGTAGTCTGCTTTAAACTGTTTAACACCCTCCCACCCTACCCCTTTACCCACCCACCCCTAGGTTTGTGTTTCTTATATACCCTGCCTAGATTCATAAATGGCAACAAGGTAAATTAGTATTTCCATAATTGCTATTTATCAAAAGTCAAAACTTACCAAAATGAGGATTATCCAATGTAACTGCTGTGGAGCCTTTATTCTAAGGGAAAGCATCTGGAAACTTAGAGCTTGCCCAATTTGTGCACAACTCTGTTCCTTGACAAAGGAGCTGAATGAGGTTAAAGCTCAATTAGCTTCAATTACAAGAATTACACCCACATTGCATTACTCGGAAAATAATTCCCCAACATCACAGAAAAACCAGAAGTCAAGAAAAAGAGATTCATTAGGCTCAGGCAGGATTCACAATCACCCATTCTTGACAGATGAGCAGCCAACAGGTACACCCTCCCACTCAAACAGGTCATTAAAAAATTATTTAAAATCCAGGATTACAGTGGGCTCTGGTAGAATTAGACCTGTGACGAGGAGACACACAATGTACCGAATGCAAAAAGAACAAAAAGGCTTCTCTATATTAAAAACTGAAGAAGTTCTTGAGAAAAACATTGAAGTGTTACCAGAAAAGAGAAAACAAACACAATGCATGCAGAATTTCAAGATCCATAAACAAAAGAAAAATCTAATTGAGATGGATAACTCTGCCAACAGTGGCACAACTGCAAAAGGAAAGAGTGAAGTGAATAACAAATCTCAAATAAAATCTCATAAGGAGTCCAGGAAAAGCAATAACCTTAAAGAGAGTACCTGGAAGGCTATGACCACAAATGCTCATAGTTTGGGAAATAAAATCCCAGATCTGCAGGCCCTAATGACTGAGGCAGAATTGGACATTGTTGCTATCACAGAGACATGGTTCACATAATCTCACGATTGGGATACAACAATACCAGGCTTTAACTTGTTAAGGAAGGACAGAGAGGATAGAAAAGGGGGAGGTGTGGCTCTTTATGTCAGAAACAACATCCAAGCATCTGAGCTGCAAGGAAGTTGGGGCAAAGAAGAAGCTCTATGGGTCGACCTAAAAAAAGATGATGGAGCATCCATTTATATTGGAGTGGTTTACAGGCCTCCAAACCAAAAGGAAGAGCTGGACAGAGATCTGGTTGAAGACATCCATAAGATAGGTAAGAAGGGAGAAGTGGTGATCGTGGGTGACTTTAATATGCCAGATGTAGACTGGAAAATCCCATCTGCAGAAACTAAAAGTAGTAGAGCGATAGTGGATGCCCTGCAAGTAACTTTGTTCAAACAAATGGTATTGGAACCCACGAGAGAAGGAACTATACTCGACTTAGTGCTCACTAATGCAGATAATGTCTCAGATGTCCAGGTGGGCGCCCACCTCAGCAGCAGTGATCATCAAACGGTATGGTTTAATATCACTAAAAGAATAGGGAAAAGAACCACAAAGACCCGAGTTTTACAGTTCAAAAACACAGACTTTGAGGAAATGGGGAAGTACCTGGAGGAAGAACTTAAAGGATGGGAGAACGAGAGAGATGTGGATCAGCAGTGGTCCAATCTAAAAGGAGCAATCACCAAGGCAACTGCTCTATATGTTAGAAATGTAAAGAAAAGCAAAAGAAAATTGAAACCTATCTGGTTCTCAAAGGAGGTGGCTGACAAAATTAAAGCGAAAAGAACAGCATTCAAGAAATATAAAGGATCCCAAAGGGAGGAGCACAAAGAAGAATATTTGTATCAACTGAGGGAGACAAAGAAATTAATCAAGTTGGCAAAAGTCAAGCGGAAGAGAGGATTGCCAAGGAGATAAAAAATGGTGACAAAACATTTTTCAGATACATCAGCGAAAAGAGAAAGGTCCAAAGTGGTATAGTGAAATTGAAAGGTGGTAATGATCAATGTGTGGAGAGAGACGAAGAAATGGCAGAAATATTAAACGAATACTTCAGCTCTGTGTTCACTAAAGAAGACCCTGGAGAAGGACCATCTCTACACAACAAAAAACTGGAGGGAAGTGGAATAGATGAAAATCCTTTTACAGTAGAAAATGTGTGGGAAGAGCTAAAGAACCTGAAAGTGGACAAAGCCATGGGGCCTGATGGGATACATCCAAGGATATTGAGGGAGCTCAGAGATGTTCTGGCAGGTCCGCTGTGTGACCTGTTCAATAGATCCCTAGAAACGGGAGTGGTGCCGAGTGATTGGAGAAGAGCGGTGGTGGTCCCGCTTCACAAGAGTGGGAACAGGGAGGAGGCTGGCAACTACAGACCGGTTAGCCTCACTTCGGTGGTGGGAAAAGTAATGGAGTCACTGCTGAAAGAGAGAATAGTGAACTATCTACAGTCCGGAGAATTGATGGACCAGAGGCAACATGGATTCACCAGGGGAAGATCCTGTCAGACAAATCTGATTGACTTTTTTGACTGGGTAACCAAGGAATTGGATCGAGGAAGAGCGCTCGATATCATATACTTGGATTTCAGCAAAGCTTTTGATACAGTTCCGCACAGGAGACTGGTGAATAAAACAAGAAGCTTAGGAGTGAGTGCCGAGGTGGTGACCTGGATTGCAAATTGGTTGACGGACAGAAGACAATGTGTGATGGTAAATGGAACCTTCTCTGAAGAGAGAGCGGTTTTAAGTGGTGTACCACAAGGATCGGTGTTGGGACCGGTCCTGTTCAATATCTTTGTGAGCGACATTGCGGACGGGATAGAAGGTAAGGTTTGTCTTTTTGCGGATGACACTAAGATCTGCAACAGAGTGGACACGCCGGAAGGAGTGGAGAGAATGAGACGGGATCTAAGGAAACTGGAAGAGTGGTCGAAGATATGGCAGCTGAGATTCAATGCCAAGAAGTGCAAAGTCATGCATATGGGGAATGGAAATCCGAATGAACTGTATTCGATGGGGGGGGAAAGGCTGATGTGCACGGAGCAGGAGAGGGACCTTGGGGTGATAGTGTCTAATGATATGAAGTCTGCGAAACAATGCGACAAGGCGATAGCAAAAGCCAGAAGAATGCTGGGCTGCATAGAGAGAGGAATATCGAGTAAGAAAAGGGAAGTGATTATTCCCTTGTACAGGTCCTTGGTGAGGCCTCACCTGGAGTACTGTGTTCAGTTCTGGAGACCGTATCTACAAAAAGACAAAGACAAGATGGAAGCGGTACAGAGAAGGGCGACCAGGAAGGTGGAGGATCTTCATCGGATGACGTACGAGGAGAGATTGAAGAATCTAAATATGTACACCCTGGAGGAAAGGAGGAGCAGAGGTGATATGTTACAGACTTTCAGATACTTGAAAGGTTTTAATGATCCAAAGACAACGACAAACCTTTTCCGTAGGAAAAAAATCAGCAGAACCAGGGGTCACGATTTGAAGCTACAGGGAGGAAGATTCAGAACCAACGTCAGGAAGTATTTCTTCACGGAGAGGGTGGTGGATGCCTGGAATGCCCTTCCGGAGGAAGTGGTGAAGACCAGAACTGTGAAGGACTTCAAAGGGGCGTGGGATAAACACTGTGGATCCATAAATTCAAGAGGCCGCCAATGAAGAGTGGGGGACTCGCCAGAATGATGGCTACTGCCTGGAGACAATACCCTTATTCAATAAACATATACATGGTTACTGTGACTCCAACATCACTCTAAGCTTCAACAGCAAGAGGAAATATGGAAAAAAGGATTTGCACTCACAAAGAGGGGAGTAGCTGGCTTGTTACGGTGGTTACTACCCCAAAACCAAATAAGCCTGATACTTCACTTTCAATGCATATCCAGCATAGTTCTCTGCTTCAACTGCAGGGCTGAAGAAAAACTGATACTTCACACATCCAGCAGAGCTCTCTGCTTCAACGGCAGGGGAGAAGAAAAAAGGGTTCACACTCACAAAGCGGGGAGTAGCTGGCTTGTTACGGCGGTTACTACCCCAAACCAAATGTGCCTGATACTTCACTTTCGATGCATATCCAGCATGGCTCTCTGCTTCAACGGCATGGGAGAAAGACTGATATATCACGCATTTCCAACATAGCCCTCTGCTTCAACGGCAGGGGAAAAGAAAAACAACCAATAAGGGCTGTATAACATAGTCTGGGTAAAACAAATAAGCATGGGTGTAGCTTGCTTATTGCGGCGGTTACTACCCCTACTACCCCTAACTAATCAAGCTAGACATTTCACTTGGATGCAGCTCCATCACTGCTTTCTACATTAATGGTGGGGGTGGAAGGGAAATAGAACCAAGAGCTAAGAGAAACAGATAAGTATGAGAGAAAAAATGTGTGAGGCTTGCTGGGCAGACTGGATGGGCCGTTTGGTCTTCTTCTGCCGTCATTTCTATGTTTCTATGTTTCTAAGTACTGTAGAGGCAGATGGAGAACAGGCACCGAGGATGACTGGAACAAGCACAGCTGAAGTCATCTGAGAACGTTGCAGGAACTCACTGAAATAGAGAGAGACAGAGAATGGCTCTACGAGGAGTGGATAGCCCTGAGTGCGGCAAGGCCCCCGAGGAGTAGGTAACTAGGTCACCCAGAAGTCGGTGAGGCAAAGTCCCAGAGAGGCGGAAATAGCAGGACGAGATTCTTTGCTAACTCGTCTTCCAAGAAATCAGCTGAATTTAAGTATGGTAGGCGGATGACATCATGCGGTGGGGACGCCCCCGAGGTTCCCACCATGACGCGTTTAAAAAGGGGGCAGGCGCGCACGCATGCCCTAGGTAACCCCGTATGTAAGATGGCTGCTGGGAGCGCCCACGCCATCCCGGGCATGCCATGAGGGTCGGCGTGTGGAAGTGGAGGCCGCCATTCTGCCCAGACTCGGAGCTGCATAGAGAAAGGAGGTGAGCAGCAAAGGTTGCAGCCACCTGCGACCGAAGGGCACAACAAAAGGCTTCAGGAGGTCAATGTCTGGCATCCGAACCTTTCCTGGTTAGGGCAGTGAGTGGTGCCACGATGTGAGAGTATCGCGGAATGAAGTTCCTGTAGAAGTTGGCGAAGCCAAGAAACACATTACCTCTATGCAGATGATGGAGATGCAGATGATAACACATTACCTCTATGCAGATGATGTGCAGATATTGATCCCCATAAAAGATTCTCTGCCAAAAATGCTCGACTACTGGGAAAATTGCCTGAAGTCCATAAAAAACCTCCTCTCTATCCTGAACCTGGTTCTAAACGCATCCAAGACGGAAATCCTTCTTATCTCCCCTGAACACTCGACCAACACCGACATTACAGCCCTGGACCCACAGATCTCTCAAACTAGAGATTTAGGAATTATACTAGACAATCATCTAAATCTAAAGAAATCAATTAATAATATCACCAAGGACTGTTTCTATAAGCTTCAAGTTTTAAAAAGAATCAAACCCCTTTTCCACTTTCAGGACTTTAGAACCATCCTTCAATCCACGTTATTTTCAAAAACAGATTACTGCAATGCCTTACTCCTGGGGCTCCCCATTTCAGCCACAAAACCTATACAAATGCTCCAGAACGCAGCAGCGAGAATCCTAACCAATACCAACCGCCGTGCTCACATTACCCCCATCCTTCGAAACCTGCATTGGCTGCCAATAAAATATAGAATTCTATATAAAGCTCTCACGATAATCCACAAATCTATTCACCAACAGCTCACACTAGACCTTCAGAACCCTCTCAAACACCACTCGTCCGAAAGACCCATCAGAGAAGCTTATAATGGGACCCTTCAAGTCCCACCTTCAAAATACACCCGTCTAAAAACCACCAAAGAACGTTCCTTCTCCACAGCAGGCCCAGTCCTCTGGAACAGACTTCCGACTGACCTAAGACTGGAACCTTGCCTTCACACCTTTCGAAAACAACTGAAGACGTGGCTTTTCCTCCAAGCCTTCCCCTAGTCAAAATGCCACTTCGAACTCAGCCTAAGGAATGAGATAATTACCAATCTCATAACCAGTTATATATTATTTATTTGTTGCTTATTTCCGCTCTACCTTTCTTCCTGGCTACTCTAGCCCCCAAGTTCAATGCCCCTGTTTTATGTAACTTTGCTTGATTCAGCCTTCTTGTTCTTGGTTACACTTGTTTATCCCCTAAGTTCCATGTAAACCGGCCTGATGCGAATTCTATTCGTGAAGTCCGGTATAGAAATATATATTAAATAAATAAATAAATAAATAAATAAAAACCGTTGCAGTGAACGAGGTCCCACAGGTTGAGGCCACTCCCGGATGCTAGCTAGCTTGTCCGTGTCCTTTTGGAAGCCTGAAGTGGAAACAGTAAAGCCCAAGAGGGGCAAGGACTCCTGTTCAAAGAGGCATTTCTCCAATTTAGCAAATAGCTGGTGTTCTCTTAAACGCTGGAGAACCCAGAGAACTTCAGCATGTCAGATCCTTGGAGTAAATTAAGACATCATCAAGGTAGACGATCATACCGTTGTGGAGCATATCCCTGAAGACCTCATTCATTAGGTTTTGGAAGACTGCTGGCGCATTACACAAGCCAAAAGGCATTACTAGGTATTCATAATGGCTGTCGCGTGTATTGAAGGTGGCCTTCCATTCATCCCCGGGCTTGATTCGGACCAGATTGTAGGCCCCGTGGTCCAGCTTCGAGAATTCCTTGGCTCCTTGGAGATGGTCCAAGAGTTCTGGAATGAGCAGGAGCAGGTAGCGGTCCTGGCGAGTAATGGCATTGAGCCTTCATTAAGACCTTGCAGTGTCTTAATGAACCATCCTTCTTGGCCATGAAAATGAATCCAGCGCCCACTGGGGATGTGGAAGGACGGATGAAACCCTCTCAAGGTTCTCCTTGATGTATTGAGACATCGCTTGGGTCTCAGGTAGAGACAATGGATACACCCGACCACAAGGTGGTACCGTGTTGGGCAAGAGGTCTATTGCGCAATCAAAGGAGCGGTGCTCCAGAAAGGTTTCAGCCTTTTCTTTGGAAAATACATCGGCATAGTCAGCGTATTACGAAGGTAGAGGTACCCCACGCGGCAATTTTTAGGGTCCCCAATTGATGGTAGGAGAATGTTTCTGCAATCATGGAGGTCCTAATACCACCTGGTGAATGGCTTTTTTGAGGATGAAGAAGGATATTTCTCCTCATGTAGTACTCCAGTACGGAGAGTCACGGGGCCTGTGCAGGAGGAGACTCCTCCGGGGAGAGGGTCACCCTGGATGTAGGAGACCAGAAGCGGTGGGGTGGATGGTCCACTGGAAGTTGCAGTTGGTCCACTAGTTCAGCCAGAATGAAGTTTCTGCCAGCCCTGGAGTCAATAAAGGCCAGAGTCCTGAAGGATGCCCCAGAAAATTGGAGGGTCATTGGTACCATGCATTGGGGAGAGGAATTGATGCAGCCTAGTGTCAGCTCCCCTGTGACTCCTAGGCCTAGAGTTTCCTGGACGTTCTGGGCATTGGGCTAGTATGTGATCCTTGTTGCCGCAATACAAGCAAAGTCCAAGGGACCTGTATCGCTGCTTCTCCTCTGAGGTTAAGTGACTGGCCTAACTGCATAGGCTCCTCACTGCATACCGGCGAAGCCTTGGATGTGGCTGGAAAGACCAGAAGACGAGAGAAGGACGGATCCAAGGGAACCACTCAACGTGCCAGCTTTAGCTCCCTCAAACATTGCTGAAGACACCGATCTATTCGACCTGCCAGGTCAATGAGTGCCTCTTGTTCTTCAGGCAACTCCTGGGTGGCCAGCTCATCCTTTATTCCTCAAGGAAAATACTCCGCAGGCTATCCTCCCGCCAGCCCAGTTCTGAGGCCAGGGTGTGGAATTCCACGGTGTACTCAGCCAGAGTACGGGAGCCCTGGCGGACATGGAGCAGCTCGGAAGCGGTGGTGGACTGGCGTCCTGGTTCGTCGAACACCTGTCGGAAGGTTTGAACGAACCGAGGCAGGTCTCCAAAGATGGAATTCTGGCATTCCCACAATGGAGAGGCCCAGGCCAGAGCTTTGCCATCCAGCAAGGAGAGGATAAGCATGATTTTAACCTGGTTGTTGGGAAACTGTGTAGGTTAGAGAGAAAACCTCATAAAGAAGTGGTTCAAAAACCCTCGGCATTGTTTCGTATTCCCAGAGAACCGAGGTGGAGCAGGCAGATGCAAAAGAGAAGGTGGTTAAGAAATTGCTGGCGGAGGGGCAGAGGCCCCAGACGTGGATGAAGGATCCAGGCGATTGGCCAGGCGCTCGACTGTAGCTGCCAGGACATCCAAGTATTGCTGTAGCTGCTGCAAAAGTTGGGCCATACCAGGAATGGCCTGTAGACTGGACAGATCCACCAGGTCCATGGCCTTTGCAAACTGTTGGGACTGTGGACCCTTGGACCGGGACAAGGATTAGTACTACCACTGAGGGACGGCCCTCAATGCCTCTCGTCGCCGGCTGGTAGTACTGGTGAGGACAACCCAGCTGGAGCTTCACTTATACCAGCCCTCGTTTCCTGTAGGTTGTGCCCTTGGGTGCCGGGGCCGGCAGGTCTTAGGTGAGGGTCACGAGAGCGGAAGTGACGGCTGTCGTAGGCAAGGTCAGGAGTCTGGGTCAGGCCTGGCAGCAGAGGAGCAGAACGAGAGTCCAATCCGAAGATCCGGGGCAGGCAGCAGACAGGAGGAGAAGAGGAACCAGGCCAAAGGTCAAGATGGGTGGCAGACAAGCATAGATGAGAAAGCGAGCTGGTCAGAACCAGGAGATCAAGCTGAGGAGGGAAGCACAGGAACTGGAGGATGCAGAGAGGAATAGAGACAGGAACACAGGCATGGGCAGGAAAGCAGGAGCTGGAACGCTGGGACTGAACTTCAGGAACCGAGGACTGGAGCAGGAGTAGAAACAGGACCAGGACCAGGATCAGGATCAGGAACTGAAGACATGAAGACATCAGGAAACAGAAACTAGCACTCCGAGGAGATGACCTATTGCAAAGGCAAGGAGCTGGGGACTGAGGTTTCCTGCTACAGCCCCTTTAAGATGTGGAGTCTTCCGCATACACGCGCCTAGGGAGAGTCCCGATGAAAGGAAGATGGCAATGTTCAGAGCCGCGTGGGAGGCCGCGGTCAGCCGGCCCTGGTGCAGGGCATGCCGTGCCGGCCAGAGGAGGCACCGGCCAGCGTCAGAGGAGGTAGGGGGGACCGGCTGTGGCTGCTGCGGCTGGGAGCCACACATAACCTACACAGAGCGGCAGTTATTACCATAAGAAACTTGATAGGCAGACTGGATGGACCATTTGATCTTTTTCTGCCATCATTACTATGTTACCATGTATGTTACATGATGCATGGTGTCATCTTCTTCCTCAGAGAGATCCTCAGAGCACTGGAAGCACTCATCTTCAGCCTGTCACTCCTCCTCACTGTCCCTCCATCTTGGCATGTAGTGCCTGACAGCCCCCGTAGTGCCAATTGATGACTTCACAAACTCAGGCCTATAAAAGGCCTTCACTCTCTATCTCATTGCCTCAGCAACAGGTCCATCTACTCTTGTAGTAGTGCATGTTGCTTTCTGTGTCCTGTCTTCAGTTCCATCACCTTTGTATTTAGTTATTCAGCTCCAGTGTTCCTGTCATCAGCTCTTCTGCTTGTTGCCCACCTGTTCTCTTTGCTTTCCTGCCCTATCCGTCCCTCTTTTTCCTTCAGAAGGATACCTAGTTTGATCTCGACCTGAAATCAGATATGCTTGACCACTGCCTGGCACTGACCATCACCTGCCATTGAATACACTTGACCATTGCCTGCTACTGACTACTGCCTGCCTCCAGATATGGTTGACCTTCTCCTGCTTCAACCAGCTACCCTACAATCAACCCCTTCACCATCAGCAGAGTCCCCAACCTAAGATCTGCTGGCTATGGCACTGTTCCAGCGATGGTTGCCCTGGCTTGGATACATGACTGGGCTGGTGCATCCGAGTCTCTGATAGCCTCCCTTAAAGTAGGTAAACAGTATGAAAAGTGAGAGTTTGCTCATAGTTTAGGCTTTCAGCTAACATATTTACCAGAGGGCTTCCTTTAGAGGCTTCAGCAGCAAGCATGGCCCCATCCTTGGGCTTCAAATAATAACTCTGCATAACAGTTCATAAAGCCCTTGTGTCTTTTTGCAAGCATTATGCAGTATAAGATTTGGATTTGCTGTCTTCTGCCCTTGTTTGCCCCCCTTCAGCCTTACACTGTGCCTTCCCCTGCTTCTCACCAGCAGGTATGCATGGCACATGCCTCTGCTGACCTCCAGCAGATATGCACTGCACTTGCCTCTGCTGCCCCAGCTATGGTCTTGCTTATACCTCCCTCTGTCATAATCTCTCAGACCTCTGCTGCACTTCTCCTCTCTATTCCTTATGCTAGCAGCTCTCAAGAGGCCAATTCCCTTCAGGTCCCCTCTGAGTCCTCCCCTCTTTGCCCTGCTGACAGAATGCCCCTCCAAAGATGCTCATGCATTTGGTGATTTAGGAAGCCATTGCTACCCCACAAAAGGATAGGGTCTTCCACACAAATTAGGAAGTTGTGAACCTTGCTTCAACACACACACACACACACACACACACAGATTATGTAATATCACAATGTAAATAAATGTACACTCACATTAAAAATGTCTCTGTATCATTCTATTCATTGGGTAAGCAGCCTCATTGTGGGTCTAGCATTATACTTCTTTGATTTCCCTTTTTTCTTCTGGTCCTTCCTGCTCTCCATTCTCTTCTTCTGGGACTGTGGGTTATGGGTCTTCATCATCAAGAAGAGGTAAGCCAAGTATTTTGCCTGGTTATGGAGCATGCAGCAGGCTAGAAATATAGCACAGGCCTCAGTGGGGCTGTAAAGGAGACATCCCCAGATGTGTCCTGCCACCAAAAGCAGGTTTTGAGTAGGCCAGAAGTTAGGGATGTGCAGACCAAAAGTTTAAGTTCATAAGTCCATAAGTCGAAAGGGGGGGTCATTTGCGGTCAATATGGACATATGGAGAATTCCATAAGTTGAGTCTATGTCCATATGCCTCCTGACCCCCCCAAGCTGGCCAAAAGTTCCTTTTGGGCCCAACGAGGGGTCCGGGAGCGAACCCGAGGGGAATCACGTGACGTCGGCGCCACGTCGGAGTGACGCAGCGTCACGTGATTCCCCTCGGGTCCGCTCCCAGACCCCTCGTTGGGCCCAAAAGGCACTTTTGGCCAGCTTGGGGGGGTCAGGAGGCCCCCCCAAGCTGGCCAAAAGTGCTTTTTGGGCCCAACGAGGGGTCCGGGAGTGAACCCGAGGGGAAACACGTGACGTCGGCGCCACGTCGGAGTGACGCGGACGTCACGTGATTCCCCGCGATGGACCACGTGACGTCGGCGTCACGTCGGAGTGACGCGGACGTCACGTGATTCCCCGCGCGTCCGCTCCCAGACCCTCACGGAACTTTTGGCCAGCTTGGGGAGTTTTGTTAAGTCTTGGGGGGGGGGGGGGGATTAAGGAGGGTGAGGGGTTTAAATTTTTATTTAGATCAACAATCGCGATTTCCAACGTATTCAACATAGCTATGTTGAATAAGTTGGAAATCCGATCGTTTACGCCTCATCACTTTTTTAAGTTAAAAAAAAAAAAAAGTTGTGTTTTACATTTAAGTTCAAAACGAATGCACACCCCTACCAGAAGTCCTCTCAATGCCTGTCCTGGTCTGCTTGTGGGCTCAATTCTAGTGCTTGTTTGCTGCACTCTCAGGGAGTGGTAGGAGATCATAAGCTAGGTTTTGAGGGGATAGTCTCTATCACCTATAGGGGAGAAGGCAGAAAGGGAGTGTATTAAAGAGGCCAAGATGGTCTGCTGTGTGGCTGGGCCTTGATGAGGCTGGAGTGAACCTCCTTGTGAAAAACTGTAAGACTTGCTAAAAACAGAAGGAAAAAAAAAGAAGTAGTGGTTATGTGAGCTGCATTCATACCTGCACTAGCTACACCCTTGGGAGCTGAGATTCACAGAAAGTGTTAAGATCCAGTGGTGAGTCATGCTGCATCTCTTCCCCACTCACACTATTGGAAATCAGCTCACAGCACCAAAAAACAGAATGCTGTTAACCCCATGTTGTGTGTTAAAACAACAGGAGCTGTACCAAGTGTCCTCTTACCTCTGGTTAATTTTTTTGCTTAGATGCTGTATGCCAGCTGTAAGTGACGAGCCAGGGAGAGGGTTGTCTCTGATGCCCCCTCTGGTTCTCTCCAACTCAGCCCGATGGACACACATGTGGTATGGGGCTACTGCAGCCGGAGGAAGAATCGCTAGGAGAAGGGCAAGAAAAAGAATCACTTGCCCTCTCCCTAGATTTACTTACCACTATCTCTCCTGGCAATCAGATTCTCCTGTTGAACCCAGCCGCTGTGAGGGCATCAAACCCTGGAAGCAAAGCGTCATGACCTGAGGCTGCCAGACCGATAGCTTCCCTGTCAGAGACCGGAGGTTTGCTTGCGGCCCCAGTGACACCTGGCTTGGATAACTCCGGAGGGTTACGGGGTACTCCTGCCTTCTGCAGTTTTGGTATGACTATTGAAGAGGAGAGATCTTTTCTTCTGCCTAGAATGGAGGTTCCTGCACCTTTGTCATCCTTCACACTGGTAAGACCTATCCATTTTACTTTGGAGACAACACACATGTTATAAAATATGATATCCACAAGCACTTGAATGCCCGATTTTATGATCGGCGATGCATGTGCAGGCGGGTGCCCTATTCGTGCACGCAGGGGAAGAATTTTTCAATTACGCGCGACAACACGATCAGCCTTTTTCCCAGTTCCAATTAAGGAGTGGACTGGGAGGGAACTTCCTTAACCCTAACCTTATCCTTTCTCCCTCTTCCTGTTACACACGCCAGCCACGGCAGACCCGCAGCTCGGCCCCCTCACCTCTTTCAAAGTACTCCAGCATCTGGTCCCTTGTTTCTGGCGGCTGTGGACCACCGGCTCTGTCCACAGGCTGCCCCTGGTGCCTCCGGCTCTGCTACAGCTTCTGATGCTCCACGTCGGGACGCCGTCCCATTCACCGCTGCACCCCTCCCTAGGTGCGTGCGCACAGCTAGTCTTTAAATAGGGCCCAGGTCAGGAATCTGGCCGCTGCCCCGGATGATGATGTTGGCAGAGCTTTGGTATATAAGCTCGGGATCCGCTTTCTCAAATTGCCTTTGCAACAGGTCCCCTCACTAGTCGAGTACTCGTTGCCTTTCAGTTCCTGGTTCCCGATCCTGATTGTCTTTGTTCCTGTTTCCTTGTTCCTGGGTTCCTGTTCTAGGGATGTGCAGACCAAAAGTTTATGTTCATAAGTCCATAAGTCGAAAGGGGGGGGGTCAATTTCGGTCAATATGGACATATGGAGAATTCCATAAGTTGAGCCTATGTCCATACGTGCACCGATTCCCTAAATAAAAATTTAAACCCCTCACCCTCCTTAATTCCCCCCCCCCAAGACTTACCAAAACTCCCTGGTGGTCTAGCGGGGAGTCAGGACGCCATTTCTGAACTCCTTTGCGAGGAGCACGTGACGCCGACGTCACGTGCTCCTCGCAAAGGAGTTCAGAAATGGCGTCCTGACTCCCCGCTAGACCACCAGGGAGTTTTGGTAAGTCTTGGGGGGGGATTAAGGAGGGTGAGGGGTTTAAATTTGTATTTAGGATCTACAATCGCGATTTCCTATGTATTCAACATAGCTATGTTGAATAGCTATGTATTCAACATAGCTATGTTGAATAAGTTGGAAATCCGATCGTTTTCGCCTCATCACTTTTTTAAGTTAAAAAAAAAAAAAAGTTGCGTTTTACCTATAAGTTCAAAACGAATGCACACCCCTATCCTGTTCCTTCGTCTCTCCTTCAGATTGCTGACCTGGTTTGACCTCTGCATTGCCTGACGACTCCGTTGCCTTTCTCCAGCCCTGGACCTCTGCATCGCCTGACTACTCCATTGCCTCTCTCCAGCCCCAGACTTCTGCATTGTCTGACTACTCTGTTGCCTCTCTCCAGCCCCTGACCTCTGCATTGCTTGACTACGCTGTTGCTTCTCTCCAGCCCTGGACGTCTGCTTCGTCTGACCATACTTTTGACTCTCTCCTCATCTAAGACCTCAGCCTTGCTTGCCACTGCTTCCAGATTGCTGCCAGCCCTGATACCAGCATGCTTAAAGACGCCTCTTCAGCCTTTGTTCTGGACGTGGTTCATTCAGGCTTCGGCCTGCTCCTGCTCAGGCGCCCTCTGTCATATTGTGTTCCTATTGGTGCCTGGGTCTCCGGGACTCTGCCTCATCCAGTACAGACTGATACCTATACTAGTTGCTGCCTCTGGGCTGACCTCGATCCACCCATCGACAACCACTGACCGAGGCCACCTTAGTCCAGCTGGCCCCGGCACCCAAAGGCTCAACCCGCAGGGAACGAGGGCTGGTATTGGTGAAGCACCATCCGGCCTCCGCCCATCAGCCCTCTCTGCCTGCCGACGGTGGGGACCCGTAGGATCCCTCCTACGGTAGCGTCAACCCACCTCGGCCCAAGGGTCCACCTCCGGCACAACACTTCCCCTCTCCTCCCTGACCCCTAAACCTTCCCTACCTATCCCCAATTTTTTTATTTTGATACTTACTGCTCCTCCAGAGCAGAAGTAAACTCTACGTGCCGGCCGGCTGCCAGTGCATGCTTCGCCCCCTTGCCCACCCCTCCCCGCCCAGACCCTTCCCCGGCCCACCCCTTTTCTTTGACAAGGCACTTCTGTGCATATCAGGGGCTACGCTTGTGGCAGGTCCTTTTGAAATGGTGCAAAGCGCGTGCAGGGCTTGGCCAAGTGCGTAACTCCCAAATTTGACACGCGCAGCACTTTTAAAATTCAGGCTAATATATGGGACGCTATCAAAGGTTTGGGCCAGATGATCTTCACTCATATTAACCCTTTGGTGGCTAAAGTAGCAGATATTGAGACCATGGTCTCAGCACTGGAATCTTCTAATTCTACCTTCGAATAGAGTGCTGAATCTAGTAAAAGGGAAGTTGAATCTATGAAAGCTCTATTTTAAAGAAAATACATTTTTGTCCTAATAAATGGAGAACCCGGAAAATCTCATGAGAGGGAAAAAGTTTATTAATTTTCCTAAGAATCGTATGATATCATCTAAGGACATGGTTAAAAGATATTTTTTGGAGATACTAAAGATTTCTGAACAAGCCCTTCCTCCTATCTCTAGGGCATATTATTTACCTAGTTCTAGAAGGGAATCTGCCAGTTTGGATCAGTAACCTGCTATGCAACCATTGGAATTGGATAATTTGTCTGCTATATAGTTTGCTGTTGGTGAAATGTGTCATTAGGAAAAGATTATGCACCACCTTGGTCAAAGTCTCCTTTACTTGAAATGCTGAATACACAGGAAGAGCATTAGCCGGCATCAATTTCTATATCTAAACATCCATCATGTGACCCGTAAAAAGCCAATGAAAACAGTTGCTACTTGAAAGTCCAATTATATCAAAGAAAGGGAGCCTAGGAACCAATCAGATAACTCAAATTGAATCCAAAGTTTCAAGCACCCACGTATCAGCAATAAGACCAGAATTGTCATACCAAAGTCCAATTGAGTTCTTCATTCTTTCCAAATGGAGTTACAGTGTGTAATGTATAAATCCAAAAAGACGCTCAATAATTGAGATGTGATAATGTATCTCCAATCCAGTTGCAAATTATTACTTTTTCTATAATAGTCCACCTTAAAGTTTCAAAATTTGTTGCAATGCAATACAATGTTGGACCATAGGAGCATTTAATTTGGATGTCTTTAGGCAGGATTAATTGCTCGTGATGTACACCTCACACATACCTTCAGACATGAGCAAAAAATGGTGTATACTAGATTATGGGGTAGATTTTTAAAAAATACGTGCACGCATCCATGTGCGCGCGCTAACCCAGTATGCACACATGGACGCATGATTTTATAACATATGCGAGCTGGTTTTATAACATATGCGCGCTGGTTGTTATAAAATCGGGGGTGGCGTGCGCAAGGGGGACACAGTTTAGCAAAATTTGCATGGCGACACATCTTCGGCTTTCCCCAGTTCCCTCCCAGTCTGGACTGGGAGGGATCTTCCCTACCCCCCTACCTCACCTTTCCTATCCTTCCCCTCTCCTCTCCACCCCCTAAATCCTAGTTTTTGGGGGGTTTTTACCTTGTTTTAGCAACTTACTTCAGCTTCAGAGCTGAAGTAAGTTGAACGCGCCAGGAGCCGGGTCTTTGGGACAGCAAACAATGGCGCTGTCCCAACCCAACCCCTGGCCTGCCCCTCCCCACCCAGAAAACGCCCCCAGCCTGCCCCTTTCAGGAAGTCCCACACTTACGCACGTACCGGCCTTTATGCGCATGGCTGGACCTTTTTGAAAATAGGCTCGGCACATGCTAGTCTTGGCCACCTGCGTAAAGGCCAGATTTTATGCTCATGGCCTTTGTAAAATCTGCCTGTATGTGAGTGACAATCTGTACATGATCTCTGTTTAATCCTAACACCATTGACGGGATCTTGTCAATCATTACCTTCAATGGTATTACTACAAAAACTACATGAACCACATTTAAAGTGCCTTTAGTGGTTGTAGAAGATGATTCATCCAAATAACTGTGAATGTATGATCATATTTCTCTAATATTGATGCCACAAGTTGTGGCTATCAATGGAGGGTCCCGAAAAACATTGTGTAAAATTAAAACATGCCAATGTTTTCTTATAGCTGCAGTTATTGTAGCCACCGCTGATGTTTACATCAATATGCAAAATTGGCATGAATGTTCTTCAGCAGGTTTATATTGTAACAATGATTGGTGATCTGAAAATTTAGTCCATTTATAAGCAGTAGAAATGGCTTTGTGGGAATATCCATGTGCTCTAAATTTGGCAGCCAGAATAGCAGCTTGACATTCAAACTCTACCACGTCAGAACAAATCTGTCTGATATGGAAGACGTGGCTTACTGGTAAACCCATTTTAAATGACCTGGCACGGTGACAGTGAAAACTAAGTAAGTTATTTTTATCTGTCAGCTTACGATATACTGTGGTCCCAAATTGGCCATCTCAGTACATAGATAAATACCTTACATAATAACCTTCAATTTACAGTACAATGGTCTAACTCAATCTATTTCTTTTGTGGATGTACTAGTGCTTATTGAGAATGACAATCAATCTCTTCTACAAAAATTCTTTCAAAAAAGGTTTTTTTAGATGGGACATAAGTAAATATATTGAGACATAGATATCTACAGCATTTTGGTTCATTTCTGGAACATTGAGGAATGGTGTCAATTTTGTTTTATTTTTAAACAAGGCCCATGCCTGCTATGAGCTTTTAACCTTGGCAGTTGATGCTTTTTTTCCTAACCATTTTTCTCATTTTTTCATTGTCTTCCTTTTGAAAGCTAAATTATATCACAGTGATTTTCTTTAGTGCCCTCCCTCCACTTATTAAGTCAAATTTGATCATGCTATAATCACTGTTATCAGATAGCCCCAAAATTGTTAACTCTCTCACTAGATCCTGTGTTCCACTAAGGACTAAGTCTAAAATATTTACCCTCCCCCACTTTTCTTGGTTCTTGTATCAGCTACTCCATGAAACAGTCCTTTATTCATCTAGGAACTTCACCTCCTTAGCATATTCTGATGTGACATTTACCCAGTCAATACCAGGGTAATTGAAATCCCCCATTATCATTATGCTGCTAATTTTGTTAGCTGCTCTTCATTTATAAAATTTGGAAATATGAGTGTACTTGCAAAACTCATCCCTGACATGTCACAAACTCACCCAATTAGTATGTGCTTACTGTGCACACAATCAAGTGAGTACCCATACTTGTGATGTTTCTAAAACAGAGTATATGCATTTATGCGCTACTTATGTGGATACGTGCTAATTTTATGCAAACAACCTCCATGTTATGCTTTGAATATTACCTCCATAAAATATTGTATTGTTCAGATCATATAATTATTTTTTTTATTTCAACCCACTTTGTGCACTGTTTCATGGGAACAACTCTATATGCTGAATCATCTAGGAAGAACTGGGCTTTTAAAACCACACTATGACAGATAACTCAACTTTCATAGCAAGATAGGAATAGTCTTTTCCGAAGGATAAACTGTTCTTCAACAGTTCTTTGATATTAGAAGCAAATAGTCTTTACTTCCTCATAAAATATAAATGTGATCATGGTCAAACTGCCTTTTTTTTAGATATATTTAATGAAGCTAATGTATGCTATTTGGTCCATTTGTTTAGTTTAAAAACTATGTACATTTTTAGAATTGGCTTAATGTATTCTTGGAATTTAGAAAGATTTTTTTTTTTCTGTACTGCTGAATCTCCTGTGAGCCTTTGCTAGTGATCTTGTGTATACTACAGCATTTTTCTTCTTATTCAATTGTTAGTCCTGCTTAAAAAAAATCACAATCAAAATGCATCACAAACAGTGGTGCAGTAATTCTGTTGATTCAATGGTGGTCATCTATTGCCAAGCAAATCTATTTATTTCTTTATTCCATGGTTTTCTATATTCTGCAAAATCCATAGTTTTGATCAAGTGGATCAGATTGACACATTTGCAGTTTAAAACACACAGTAAAAACAATACATACAGTAAAACCTCTAAAACTATAACATTCTTCAATAAAACAACTAGCCTGAGAACTTCCATATGTCACCAAATGCGGCATTAAACAACTTGTTTTTTTATTAATTTTCAGAAAGCTAAGTAAACATTTTGAGCTTGCAAATCTGAGAATGCATTCTACAAACTTGGGGGCTGCTACTGCAAAAGTTCTCAATCTCTTTCAGTCTCCCCTCTTGAACAGTGGGAAAAGTGTACAAAATTGCAAAGGCTGATCACAAGGATGTAGTTGGCACGTACTGAACCAGAAACCTAGAGATGCAAGGAGCATCTTCTGCATAACTTCTTTTATGAAACAAAGTAGAGATTCTGAAGAAACTTTTCCAAGAGATAGGTAACTAGTGTATCTCAGCCACAGTGACATTCACTCATTCATATTTGACCCATTAATGATGCTTGTTGCAGAATTTTAATTGAGCTGCAAACCCCAAATTGATTTTTTGAGGGCCCCTAAATATTACAATTGCAATAATCTAAAATTGATAAAAACCGATGCCTGCATTACAATTCTAAAATCAGTTTTAGAAATAACAAAGAGAATGGTGTACATATCTTGAAATCTTGAAAAAAAGTCATCCTTTATTCAAATTGGTCATGCATGTTAATGTCCTGACAGGCAGAAAGCCACAGTAAGGCTGCATCATGACATTCTGAGCTGTCTGCATTTTCTCAAGAGGATTCTAAAGTAGATAAAATGATGAGTGTCAGTTATAGCTGGTTAATTTATATGGGCTGTAAAGACTCTGGACAAAAGTGCAGCAGAAGAACTATTATTATTATTGTGATTATTATTCTAGATATATGGCAGAAAACTTCACCTTTACAACTGGTTTTAACCAATTTGAATAATGGATGGTTTTAGCAAGATTTAAATGTATGAGCCCATCAACTGTGTGAATTTCTCTCCTCCAACTAGAACATGATGTGTGCTGGCATTTTCAAAATTTTAAATTAACCTAAAATAAATGCACAAAATACAAGTACAGAATACTGGGGAAATTAGTCTTGATCTACAAGGATACTGGTTTGATTTGCATACTGCCTGGGTTGAGTGATCAGACATAACCTGCAGTTGCTTAATATTCCTCATCCTGTGCCTGCTCTTCTCACAACAGTTCAATCCCAGGCTGTGTGAGGCTGGGGTTATGTGCATTTATGAGTCAGGTATTTTGGCAATCTTCACAAGCAAATGTGCACTGGGAATATTTGAACATAAGATATGCCATACTGGGTCAGACCAAAGGTCCATCAAGCCCAGTATCATGTCTCCAACAGTGGCCAATCAATGTCACAACACAAATACCTGGCAAGTATCCAGACATTAAACAGATTCCATGCTACTAATGCTAGCAATAAGCAGTGGCTATTCCCTATTGATTAATAGCAGTTTATGGACTTCTCCAAGTACTTATCCAAACCTTTTTTAAATCCAGCTACACTATCTGCCTTAACCACATCCTCCAGCAATGAATTCCAAAGTTTAATTTTGTGTTGAGTGAAAAATAATTTTCTCAGATTTGTTTTAAATGTGCTACTTGCAAACTTCAAAGAGTTCTCCCTAGTACTTGTATTATCTGAAAGAGTAATTAACCATTTCACATTTATCCATTCAAGTCATTTCATGATTTTGTAGACTTCTATCATATCCCCCCTTAGCTGTCTCTTCTCCAAGATGAACAGCCCTAACTTCTTTAGCCTTTCCTCATAGGGGAGCTGTTCCATGCCCTTTATTATTTTGGTCGGCCTTCTCTGTACTTTTTCTAGTGCAACTATATCTTTTTTGAGATGTGGTGATCAGAATTGCAAAGTATTCAAGGTGCAGTTCACCATGGAATGATATAGAGGCATTATGACATCCTCTATTTTATTTGCTATTCCCTTCCTAATAATTCCTAACATTCTGTTTTCTTTTTTGGCCGCCACAACACACTGAGACAACGATTTCAATGTAATATCAACAATGACGCACAGATCTTTTTCCTGGGTAGTAACTCCTAAAATGGAACCTAACATTGTATAGCTATAGCATGTGTTATTTTTCTGTATATGCATCACTTTGCACTTGTCCACATTAAATTTGGAGTATGATCACTGCAGAAAGCAACCTGATTGCTCTTTATAAAAGCACCCAGAAGGAAATGCCTGTCAGCTAGCCAATGTCATAGATTCAGATCTCAGGTGTTGTGAATTTGTTTTTGGTTGGAGGATTATGCAAGGTCACTAATCTCTTATGTACCACTGGTATTTTTTTCTCTTTATTCTCTGGTTTGTCTACTTCTCTCATTCACTATAATTGCCTTTACTGAGGCTTCTCTCCCTCTTTAAAAGCATTGCTAAAAAGGATTCCCTTCTCCACACGTACACAGTCACAGACTAGCCACAGTAGGAAACAGTTAAGCCCTTTAAAGTGCACATGAAGGGCAAATAGCTCTTAAAAACACATCAGAAAATATAAGTCGTGCAACCCAAAGCTATCACATGCACCTTGTTTACTGATTTGTCTCTGGCACCTAATCTATATAATTAATAAACTCCCAACTGTGTAGGAGAATGAATATGAGAGAGAGTGCATTTGAAAAATATGATAGTAAAATTAATCAGCATCAATAAGTGGTGCAGCCCTTATTACTTTCATTAAGAACATAATACATCCATGATCTCAAATGTAACCACAACAATAAAACAACAAAATGGGAGGGGTAACAAATCTGAAATAGCAAGTAAGACACATCCTGATCTGCTACTTAAGCCAGCTGAGGCTGGGGATGCTGAGGGGGCTGGGGGGAGGGAGGGGAGTCCCATTTGCCATTGCAGAATTCTGACATCTAGTGGCTAAACTCAGACTGCACCAGGTTGCAGAGGGAGCTGGGGTCTGGGTCCCCTAGCCAAGGGAATGCCATTGTGATGGCTCCCTCTTCCTCCACCCCAATTGGTTGTCAAGGAAGGCTTTGGGGTTGCCAGCTGGCTCCAGATTTTCAGGACAGGCTGATCTGGTCCTAGTTTTACCACACTGCTTACAGGGACCTGTAGTCTTTCTTTATTTAGGGAATGCAATAGGAAGTCAGAACTACAAGTCCCTGCTTGCAATGGGGTAAAACCAGAACTGGATAAACCTATCCTTAAAATCTGGAGCCAGTTGGCAACCCTAGAAGGCTCATGGTAGCCCAGCTACAGTAGGGAATGGCTCCAATTGAGGTAGAAGCCCAATAAAGCAATTCAGATGTCACTTTAAACATTTTTTTAATACAACGGTTAAAGCAGTAACTGCTTCTTCAAAAGACAATTTCCTGTTTCTTGCCTCTGCTGTCTTCTTGTTCAGTCCTATTCCTGGATCTTCTCTTTTTGATCTTCAGATATCTTTTAGAGTTTAGGAGGCATCATTTTTCATACATCAGCATAGGTAGGTTTAGTCATGAGGACTGAGAGATTAGGAAAGCAAATAATAGTAATTTAATAGTAATGTAATAGAAATAGTCATTTACTTTAGGGAGTCAGGAATAACTTTTAAAGTATTCAGTAAAGTTATACAATGTAGGGTAAATTGCTGTAGTTACAGTTTAAAATTTTATAAAGGTATTGCATCTAAAGTGTGTTTCATGCTGTGAATGGTAACTAGTATAAGGACTAGTGCAAATAAATTATTTAATTGCCTATAGCTCTGGGCTACAAGTTAGATGATTCTGCCATAGGACTCCTAAAGCGGATAATGGGTGTTCATCCTCTTCCAGCAGTTTCAATCTGTAATTGGCACAAACAAACACATTGGTTTCAGGCTCCAACAGCTCCAATCGACAATAGTGCTTTTAGATTCAGAGATCCAAATGGAAGAAAAAAAGAATTTACATTACACTCATAATACTCAAGCAAAATGTAATTACTCAGAAGCTAGCACTCATTAGCAGTCAAAAATGTTCAAATACCTATTTCATCAATACTATATACAATGATCAGTTCTGTTTAATTAGACATCAAATGTTATTAAAACTTATGCACTCCCCCTAGCAATAACACACATACCCATGAAAGTTTTATGAGAAGGATAAAAGCAATCCAATCAATTACATCCAGGACTTTCTAAATTAGCAGCTTCTACACATGGTTTTAGCTATGTAATACATTAGATTAAGTGAAATGATGTAACTAATCAGACACTGCTTTATAACTCAAGAATGTTTCTTAACTGTTTAAATGTTAGAATTCATTTTTTCCTGGTCTTTATATTGTTGGATGTTGACTATTAAATCCATATGAAAAATAACGTTTAATATTAAAATGGAATCAACTTAGAAAAATGCTAAGCAAGATCCTGGAGTCGGGAGAAAAAAGATTGTTCATACATAAAATTGTAATGGGATTTCAGATCTCTACAAAGGGGTCTGCTTAGCTATTCGTGGAGCTTGCTGTAGTTTCTGGTACAATCCTTTAAAGTGATGTGCATGCATATTAGATGAAACAGGCAAATCCAGGATAACAGTATTGAAAATACCACATCACTTGTTTAACTTACAAAGTAACTTACAAAGTAACTTACAAGGTAAGAGTAGCAGACTTGGAGGAGCTGAGGCAGACAGAGAGGTACATTGATGAGACCTTCAGGGACATAGTAGCCAAGTTCCAAATCCAGTCTGGCAGCCCTAGTGCTGCCTTGGATCAGAAAGGTCTCCCTTTAGAACATCACCCTGGTGTAGCAGGAAGTGATCCTGTAGCAAGGACCTGCTCTCCAGGTGATGTATTGTCCTCTCACGCTGAGGACAAGTTTCCCAGGACTACTGCCCAGGAGGGAAGGGTTAGGCCGGCCATCATAGTTGGTGATTCAATTATTAGAAATGTAGATAGCAGGGTGGCTGATGGACGTGAGGACCGCCTGGTAACTTGCCTACCTGGTGCGAAGGTGGCAGACCTCATGCGTCACCTAGCTAGGATTATAGACAGTGCTGGGGAGGAGCCGGCTGTCATGGTACATGTGGGCACCAACGACATAGGAAAATGTGGGAGAGAGGTTCTGGAAGCCAAATTTAGGATTTTAGGTAGGAAGCTGAAATCCAGAACCTCCAGGGTGGCATTCTCTGAAATGCTTCCTGTTCCACGTGCAGGTCGCCAGAGGCAGGCAGAGCTCCAGAGTTTCAATGTGTGGATGAGACGATGGTGCAGGGAAGAGGGATTCAGTTTTGTAAGGAACTGGGGAGACTTTTGGGGAAGGGGGAAACTTTTCCAAAAGGATGGGCTCCACCTTAACCAGAGTGGAACCAAGCTGCTGGCACTAACTTTTAAAAAGGAGATAGAGCAGCTTTTAAACTAGAACAAAGGGGAAAGCCGACTGTCACTCAGCAGTGCATGGTTCGGAGAAATGTATCCTTGAAGGATACTAATGAAACAGGAAAGTTAGGGCATCCCAACAGAGAGGTTCCACTAAAAGCAAACTTAGTCCATGTGCCCATATGTAAAAAATCACCGAAGCTAATGATTTCCGAATTATCCCTAACAACTGAAAAGCAGGTTGTTAATACAAACAAAAAACACACTTTGAAATGTCTGTATGCCAATGCCAGAAGTCTAAGAAGTAAAATGGAAGAGTTAGAGTGTATAGCAGCAAATGACAAGATTGACATAATTGGCATCACAGAGACTTGATGGAAGGAGGATAACCAATGGGTCAGTGCTATATCAGGGTACAAATTATATCGTAATGATAGGATCAACTTGGTGGGGGTGTGGCACTTTATGTCCGGGAGGGTATAGAGTCCAACAGGATAAAGATCATACAAGAGACTAAATGCTCAATAGAATCTATGGGGTAGATTTTCAAAACAGTGCAGCCCGTTTATTATCCGGTACTCCCCTTCGTAATCATATAACCCCTATCTTACAATCTCTTCATTGGTTACCCATAAAATACAGGATAAAATATTTATTTATTTATTTAAAATTTTTATATACCGACATTCATCCAGGATATCATATCGGTTCACATTGTAACATAAACTGGCGCCAGGCATGGCGCTTTACATTGAACAATTAAAACATGCGAACAAGGTATTAAAAGGGGGTGGGAGATAACATGGGAAAGTTTGCATTAAATTATATTATAACAACGTTTGGAATTATATACATATGTACAATGGAAAATAAAGAATAAGAAGTGTAGGCAGGCTAGTGAGAGAGAAAGGGGAGGAGGAGAGAGGAGAGCTGAGAAGGAGGCAGGAGCGGGGGAAAGAAGTAAGAGGGGGGAGAGAGGGGAGGGGAGAGAGGGAGTGAGGGACAGTGAAGGGGAAAGTAGAGGGGAGAGTGGAAGGTGGAAATAATGGATAGGAAGAGTGAAAAATTAGGTGTATGCTTTAGCAAAGAGCCAGGTCTTAAGCTTCCGCTTGAAAGATTTGAGGCATTCCTCTTGCCGTAATTCAACTGGCATTGAATTCCAGAGGGTCGGCCCGGCTATCGATAATGCACGGGCTCTCGTGGAAGTAAGTTTGTAGAGTTTAGGAGAAGGGATAGGCATGGTTGCAAGGTGTGCATGTCTGGTAGGCTTATTAGACTGGTGTAAATGGAAGGAATCATTAAACCAGTTCATTTCAGGGTTGTATAAGGCCTTATGGATTAGAGAGAGCGCCTTATATTGTATGCGGGAAGCTATTGGAAGCCAATGTAAATCTTTTAGAACAGGGGTAATATGGTCATGTTTACGTAAGTTGGTCAAGATCCGGGCTGTGGTGTTTTGCAGAATTTGAATGGGATGGATGGCATTGTTGGGTAGGCCGAGAAGTAGGGAATTGCAGTAGTCAGTCTTGGCGAAGATGGTAGTTTGAAGCACTGTACGGAAATCAGGGGGATGTAGTAGGGGTTTGAGTTTTTTTAGTGTGTGGAGTTTAAAGAATCCGTCTTTGAGTATGTTATTGATTCACAGCTTAATCTATAACTCTTCCTCCACCTGGCTATGCACCTTACTCCATATTTACAAACCTACCTGATATCTAAGATCACTTACTCAAAATCTCCTAGACATTCCATCACCACGACAGGCTAGATTAGACATTACCAGAAAGAGAGCATTTTCGGTAGCAGGACCATCTCTTTGGAATTCTTTACCTAACCCCCTCCGTTTGATATCAAATCCCCATCACTTTAAAAAAGCTTTAAAAACATACTTTTTCCAACATGCATTTAACACTCCATCTAAGCATTCCTCCATCAAAAATGAAACTTTCATCTTTTCAACTCCATCCACTTGACACATATTGCCTCAACTTTTCACTTCAACTATCTTACCTGCTTCCTTCCTAGGATATGTCAATCCGACGACCCATCATTCCCCCTCCCCCTTCTTCACTTCTTTCTTTTCCTATCTTTTAAAGTACCCATGGCACATTATTATTATTATTATTATTTTATTTAATTAATAATTTTTGTTTAAGCTAGTAATTATCTAGCTATTTAGCTAAATTTATGTACATTTCAATTTTATTTTTATTTACATTTTATTTTACTTTATTTTAACTTTTTGTAAACCGTTGTGATAAAATTTTATTTTAAAAAGCGGTATATAAATACTTTTAAATAAAATAAATAAAAGATATGCGCGTACCCCCCGAAAACCTACCCAAAACTCCCCCTGCACGCACCGAGCCTATTTTGCATAGGCTCGGCGGCGCGCGCAAGCCCCGGGACATGCGTAAGTCCCAGGGCTTGCAAAAACATGCGGTCGGGTGCATTGTCGGTGGCGTGTCCAGTGGGCGTGTGGGCGGTCTGGGGGCATGGCTGAGTGCCCCAACACAGGGGCCTGTGTCGGGGCCTGCCACGCCGGTGCGCGTAAGTTACTACTGCCCGGAGGCAGTAGTAACTTCTCCAATAAAGGTGGGGGGGGGGGGTCTAAATAGGGCCGGGGGCGTGGGTTAGGTAGGGGAAGGGAAGGTGCGGGGGGGTAGAAAAAAAGTTCCCTCCGAGGCCACTCCGATTTCAGAGCGGCCTCGGAGGGAACGGGCAGCGCGCACAGGGCTCGGCGTGCACAAGTTGCACAAATGTGCACCCCCTTGCGCGCGCTGATCCCGGATTTTATAAGATACGCGCGGCTACGTGCGTATCTTATAAAATCCAGCGTACTTTTGTTCGCGCCTGGTGCACGAACAAAAGTATGTGCGCGCGTATGTTTTTAAAATCTACCTCTATATGAGTAGAAATCCCATGTGTGTTGGGTAAGAGTATAGTGATAGGAGTATACTACCATCCACCTGGACAAAATGGTCATACAGATGATGAAATGATATGAGAAATCAGGGAAGCTAACCAATTTGGCAGTGTAATAATAATGCGAGATTTCAATTACCCCAATATTGACTGGATAAATGTAACATCAGGACTTGCTAGAGACATAAAGTTCCTGGATGTAATAAATGACTGCTTCATGGAGCAATTGGTTCAGGAACCAACAAGAGAGGGAGCTATTTTACATTTAATTCTTAGTTGAATGCATGATTTGGTGAGAGAGGTAAAGGTGGTGGGACCACTTGGCAACAGTGATCATAACATGATCAAATTTAAACTAATAACTGGAAGGGGGATGATAAGTAAATCTGCAGCTTTAATACTAAACTTTCAAAAGGGAAACTTTGATAAAATGAGGAAAATAGTTAGAAAGAAAACTGCATGGTGCAGCTGCAAAGGTTAAAAGTGTTCAACAGGCATGGACATTGTTTAAAAATACAATCCTAGAGGAGCAGTCCATATCTATTCCACACATTAAGAAAGGTGGAAGGAAGGCAAAACAATTACCGTCATGGTTAAAAAGTGAGATGAAAGAGGATATTTTATCCAAAAAAAAAATCCTTAAACAATTGGAAGAAGGATCCAGCTGAAGAAAAGAGGATAAAACATAAGCATTGTCAAGTTAAGTATATAAAAGATTGATAAGACAGGCAAAGAGAGAATTTGAAATGAAGTTGGCCATAGAGGCAAAAACTCATAATAAAATTTTTAAAAAATATATCTGAAGCAAGAAACCTATGAGGGAGTTGGTTGGACCATTAGATGACCGAGGGGTTAAAGGGGCTCTTAGGGAAGTTAAGGCCACTGCAGAAAGACTAAATGAATTCTTTGCTTCCGTGTTTACTAATGAGGATGTTGGAGAGATACCAGTTCTAGAAATGGTTTTCAGGGGTGATGAGTCAGACGAACTGAATGAAATCACTGTGAACCTGAAAGATGTACTAGGCCAGATTGACAAACTAAAGAGTAGTAAATCACCTGGACCAGATGGTATGCATCCTAGGGTACTGAAGAAACTAAAAAATGAAATGTATGATCTATTAGTTAAAATGTGTAACCTATCATTAAAATCATCCATTGTACCTGAAGACTGGAGGGTGGCCAATGTAACCCCAATATTTAAAAATGCTCCAGGGGTGATCCCGGTAACTATAGACCAGTGAGCCATACTTCAGTGCCGGGAAAAATAGTGGAAACTATTCTAAATATCAAAATCACAGAACATATAGAAAGACATGGTTTAATGTAACACAGTCAACATGGATTAACCTAAGGGAAGTCTTGCCTAACAAATCTGCTTCATTTTTTTGAAGGGGTTAATAAACATGTGGATAAAGGTGAACCAGAAGATGTAGTGTATTTGGATTTTCAGAAGGCGTTTGACAAAGTCCCTCATGAGAGGCTTCTAAGAAAACTAAAAAGTCATGGGTTAGGAGGTGATGTCCTTTCGTGGATTACAAACTGGTTAAAAGACAGGAAACAAAGAGTAGGATTAAATGGTCAATTTTTTTCAGTGGAAAAGGGTAAACAGTGGAGTGCCTCAGGGATCTGTACTTGGATCGGTGCTTTTCAATATATATATATATATATATATATATATATATATATATAAATGATCTGGAAAGGAATACTACGATTGAGGTTATGAAATTTGCGGATGAAACAAAATTATTCAGTGCAGTTATATCACAAGCGGATTGTGATACATTACAGGAGGACCTTGCAAGACTGGAAGATTGGGCATCCAAATGGCAGATGAAATTTAATGTGGACAAGGGCAAGGTGTTGCATATAGGGAAAAATAACCCTTGCTGTAGTTACACGATGTTAGGTTCCATATTAGGAGCTACCACCCAGGAAAAAGATCTAAGCATCATAGTGGATAATACTTTAAAATCGTCGGCTTAGTGTGCTGCAGCAGTCAAAAAAGCAAACAGAATGTTAGGAATTATTAGGAAGGGAATAGTGAATAAAACAGAAAATGTCATAATGCCTCTATATCGCTCCATGACCACACCTTGAATTCTGTGTACAATTCTGGTCTCCGCATCTCCAAAAATCTGTAGTTGCGATGGAGAAGGTACAGAGAAGGGCAACCAAAATGATAAAGGGGATGGAACAGCTCCCCTATGAGGAAAGGCTGAAGAGGTTAGGGCTGTTCAGCTTGGAGAATAAATGGCTGAGGGGGGAAATGATAGCGGTCTTTAAGATCATGAGAGGTCTTGAATGAGTAGTTGTGAATCGGTTATTTACACTTTCGAATAATAGAAGGACTAGGGGGCATTCCATGAAGTTAGCAAGTAGCACATTTAAGACTAATCGGAGAAAATTCTTTTTCACTCAATGCACAATAAAGCTCTGGAATCTGTTGTCAGAGGATGTGGTTAGTGCAGTTAGTGTAGCTGGATTCAAAAAAGGTTTGGATAAGTTCTTGGAGGAGAAGTCCATTAACTGCTATTAATCAAGTTTACTTAGGGAATAGCCACTGCTATTAATTGCATCAGTAGCATGGGATCTTCTTAATGTTTGGGTAATTGCCAGGTTCTTGTGGCCTGGTTTGGCCACTGTTGGAAATAGGATGATGGGCTTGATGAACCTTTGATCTGACCCAGCATGGCAATGTCTTATGTTCTTATGTTCTTAAAAGCAGCTTTTCATTCCTGAGATTTCTACGATAGCAGCCTACAGGAGATGCTGAAAAAAGGTATGGAGCACTTTTACGAGTGATCAATCAGTCACTCAATTCTTTTCAGTCTATGGGGTGGATGCAGCCTGCAGAGGCATGAGCTTGAAACATGCATTATTTTACATGCACATTAATTATGAGCAATTGGAATTGTAGTACACAGTGGGGTAGATTTTCAAAGGGTTACGCTCATAGTTTACGAGCGTAACCCCCGAAAACCTACCCCAAACCCCCCCTGCACATGCCCCAGGATACGCATAAGTCCCGGGGCTTTCCTGGGTGGGCGTGTTGGGGGCATGTCGGGGGGAACATGTCGCGGCGGCGCGTCATCCGGGGGCATGGCCGCGGCCTCCGGACCAGCCCCCAGACCGGAACCTGGAGCACCACGCGAGCAGGCGTACCTTTGAGAGTAAAGGTAGGGGGTTGTAGAAAGGGCTGGGGGGGTGGGTTAGGTAGGAGAAGGGATTGGAAGGTGGGGGGAGACGGAGGGAACGGGCAGCGCACGCCGAGCCCTGCGTGCGCGGGCATATCCTATATGCCCGCGCACGCAGGGCTCGGCGCGCGCATATAGGATGGCTACGCATATCCTATATGCGTAGCAACGCATATAGAATATGCGTGGCTACGTGCGTATCTTATAAAATCCGGCGTACTTTTGTTTGCCCCTGGTGCGCGAACAAAAGTACGCGCTTGCGCTTTTTTATAAAATGTACCCCAGTGAATTATTTTAATTCAGTACAATTTAATAATTGAGTAATTTTATAACAGGCCACATACATTTGCTGGCCTTTATTCTCCCCAGCTGCACCGATTTTCAAAGTGAATTTACACATGTATGTTCATTTGATAAGTTACCCTGACAAAAAAGTCATGCATGCATACTTGCATACACAATTCAACCTGCTATTTGTTGTGTCTGGTTTCACTAAAAGAATTTTTTTGCACATTTGTTAAAATTAAAAAGTGTGCATGTAAGTCTGAGCCTCGCCCAGACTCTTTCCCCCCACTCCCCCCTCACCGGAACACTGCTCCTCTATTCATGTATAATTCCCCCCATACAGTGTGCATGTACATCATTGTATACATGTATCAGCTGCAGAATTTCCAAAAGGCTCACAGAAATCTCTTTGAAAATTACCCTCTCTTGCAGATGCTCAAAAAAAGAGGCAAAACATGTAGCAATTATTCTGAAAATGCATTTTATATTACTCACCCTAATTTATAGCTGTTCAGTAAAAAGGCACGTTCATTCTGCTGTCATACAGAATCACATCATAAGAAAATCAATGAAGTAAATGGATACAGATCCTTCTTTATACGGCTAATAAATATTTAAACCTACAAGATTTTTAGACTTACAAGGTCTCTTCCTCAGGTACCTCACTATAAATGAAACTGCTTATCAAGACTTGCTTAGTGTACTTAGAAGTGCATCTTTAATGTTTATTGGACTTATAAAAGCCTTTGGAAACTGTCAGCGAACCAACTGAAAAATTACACATTGCTTTCTTGAACATTGTTGTAGCTGAAGCTGACTGAAAGAATTATGAAGAGATATAAATTCAAACTTTGCTGCACTTGCCTGTTATGAACTTGAAAGAAAAAAGACGTTTCTTTACTTGGATTTAGGTCATGCCTTTTCTTTTTAACTCTAATGGCAGAACAAAATATTCTTATTATTAAGAAAATGTCTTTTTAAGATTATAAATACACCAAAGAGAACAAACTTGTCAGCTCAGGTGCTCCCTAATTAAGAATATTTTTGGGCCTATGCAACAAAGTTTAACAAGCACATTAAGGGCCTTTTAAGCACACTAAAAGTTGTATGAAGTACATTAAGGCATTAACACACGGTATTACGGTTTTTCTAAACATTAAAGATGCACTGAAATTAGCCTCCTACCCCCAATTTGCATGTAAATGAGACAGCATCATAGGAAAATGAGCCTTTTCTGGGCCCATAGGAATTAGTATGGTATGTTCTCCATACCCACTATTTTCTGTGGGCTCATTAGAGTCTGAAAATTTAACATCTGCCACTAACGTTGCTGTCAGGTAAAGACTCTGACGGCAACATTATTTGTGTTCTCTAATTGGACAATGGAGCAATGGAGTTTGCCGCTTGGAGTGCAGCACAGACACCACTGACCCCTGGCGCAGCCTGAGGGATTTGGAGATTCTGGGTGAGTTGGATTGGTGGGGGTAGAAGTGCCAATGTGGTGGGAGAATGGAGTAGGGACTAGAGGACAGCCTAGCATCATACTTTAAATTTTAAATTCTTATGGTGGTGGTCATTGAGCATTATGGCCTGTGAAGTGTTTAATTCTTTTTGTTTGGGGGGGGAGCAGGATTGGGTGCTATGCCTCTACACATTTTTCATTCTTTTGGGAGGCATGGTGGTAGGGGACTGGGCATGCAGGCCAAGGTTTGTTTCTTTATTTGTTTACTATAGCCAGTTCAGCCAGTTAAGTTCTAAGTTTTCCAGGTAAACACCAAGACCAGATTTAGGCAGCTCCCCTTAGCCTTACAGCACTGATATTCACTGCTACCTGGCTAAGTTGAAGCCCTGCCCCTCAAATAGCCCTCCACTTCTTCTCATTTATCTGGATATGTTTTAGCCAGATAATGACTCCCCCAGCTAAAACTTTGCTGCTCAGTGGTTGGGGGGGGGGGGGGGGGAGGAGAAGGATATATTTAAACCTCAGGGTTGTCTAGCTAGGTCTTAAAGTTCACCAGACACATCCTTTTGAATATTGACTTTGGAAGATCTTTGAAGGAGCAGACAGGACTATAAAGCTAAACAGGAGATGTGGATGGGCAGACCGGATGGACTGTTTGTTTATCTGTCATCACGCCTTGTGTTTCTATGTTAAGACAGGTGTTTTCTTTTTTGTTATCTTTCAGTCATTACAGGAAATATTACAGAGATGGCTTTAAGGAAGAACTATTATAAATCATTTTATTTTCAATTTCATGTTAATCCATTTTCTTCCTTAACAGCTTAACATTCTTTTTCAAATGTCTGTTGCTCTTTTTTATTAAAAGATGTGACTTGTTATATAAAAAAAATTATACATTGCTATGATTGGATCAATTTGTTTGTTTCTCGTTATAGTTTTTCTAATTACATGGTTATCAGCAGCCGCTGATAAACCTTCTTTAAAACTGATTTGGTATGCAAGTAGTGTATCACTACCTTACATAAACAGAAAATTAACTTTATCATTATTTTGTATCCTAGGAGTCTAAAAAATGTATTTCTATGGCACATATTGTAAGTCTCTGTTTTCTTCATATATTCAGAGGACAATTTTCAAATCCATCTATCTGGTAAATGGATCTTTACCTCAGCATTTTTATGTGTATTCACTTTTGATTTCCTACCTACAATATATAGGGAGACCTAAGCAAAAAAATACATGTTCAATTTCATAGCCACGTTTAAAAGATATTAAGACATCAAATTAAGACAGTATGACATCACAAAAATCACAAATATTACATATTCATAAAATCAATATCTAAATCAATTAATATCATGAATATCCATAATATCAAATCAATATATTAAAAAACACTTCAATAGTTTCAAACCTATGCTAATAATATAAAATAAACTAGTTTCTAGAATCCTTACTTCATTAACATAACGTAGTCTTCCATACCTCTATGTTATGCGCCCCGCCCGCGTGGTTCCACAGCAGGTCCCGGCACAACCTCCCTCGCGGTAGTTGCCAGCCCTGCCAGGCCCCGGCGTCCCGCGGCGGTGGTCGCCGGGCCTTCCACTGCATGTCAGGCCTCACGCCGAGGCTCGGCATCCTCTGCCATGTTAGCCACGCCCCTACACACGCAC
The DNA here is from genome assembly GCF_901001135.1 of Rhinatrema bivittatum. NCBI lineage: Eukaryota > Metazoa > Chordata > Amphibia > Gymnophiona > Rhinatrematidae > Rhinatrema > Rhinatrema bivittatum. The sequence goes on along the minus strand of NC_042623.1, from coordinate 217,402,811 downwards.
GAGCAGACCGCCCGGACTCATGTAGGGCCACGGGTGGGTCTTAGCTCCATGGCGCATCCTGATTGAACCCTTGATATAAGGAAGTTCCTGTCTATGCTTCCTAGCCTTGTCAATCGGGTTGGTTTGTTCTAAGATTGCCTCTGCATTTGTTCCTGCTCTTGCCTGTTCCTAGTCTCGTTCCAGGATCCTTCTGTTCCAGTTCTGTTCCTGACTTGTTCCTGCATCCTAGTTCCTGCGTCCTGCTTGTTCCTGTGTTCTTCTGTCCGTCTATCCTGGTAGTACCCTCGGACTGTCTTACTCTTACTGACCTCAGCTTGTTCCTGACCTCTGTATCGCTCCATGGTGAGACCGCACCTTGAATACTGTGTACAATTCTGGTTGCCGCATCTCAAAAAAGATATAATTGCGATGGAGAAGGTACAGAGAAGGGCTACCAAAATCATAAGGGGAATGGAACAGCTCCCCTATGAGGAAAGACTAAAGAGGTTAGGACTTTTCAGCTTGGAGAAGAGACGACTGAGGGGGGATATGATAGAGGTGTTTAAAATCATGAGAGGTCTAGAACGGGTAGATGTGAATCGGTTATTTACTCTTTCGGATAGTAGAAGGACTAGGGGACACTCCATGAAGTTAGCATGGGGCACATTTAAAACTAATCGGAGAAAGTTCTTTTTTACTCAACGCACAATTAAACTCTGGAATTTGTTGCCAGAGAATGTGGTTCGTGCAGGTAGTATAGCTGTGTTTAAAAAAGGATTGGATAAGTTCTTGGAGGAGAAGTCCAATACCTGCTATTAAGTTCACTTAGAGAATAGCCACTGCCATTAGCAATGGTTACATGGAATAGACTTAGTTTTTGGGTACTTGCCAGGTTCTTATGGCCTGGATTGGCCACTGTTGGAAACAGGATGCTGGGCTTGATGGACCCTTGGTCTGACCCAGTATGGCATTTTCTTATGTTCTTATGTTCTTAGGACCTGGATATCGTCCGCGTAAAGGAAGTGTTTGAGGTTGAGGTCGGTGAGAAGTTGGCATAACGGTATGAGGTAAATGTTAAATAAAGTAGGAGACAGGGAGGACCCCTGTGGGACTCCTACTGACGACGGGTGTTGAGAGGATTCTTTGTTTTGTATCTTGACCTTGAATCCTCTATTGCTGAGAAATGATATGAACCAAGATAGAGCTGTGCCTGAGATACCTATGGAGGCTAACTGTTTAATGAGTAATGAATGATTGACGGTGTCAAAGGCTGAGGACAGGTCCAGTAGGATCAGTAAAAAGGCTTGACCTTTATCGAGGCCCAGGATGAGGTGATCTGTTAAGGAAATGAGGAGAGACTCCGTGCTTAGTGATTTGCGGAAACCGTATTGTGATGGGAATAGGAGGTTGTTTTCTTCAATGTAGTTTGAGAGTCGGGTGTTCACCAATTTCTCCATAATCTTAGCTATGAAGGGGAGGTTGGCGATCGGACGGTAGTTGTTTGGGTCATTAGGATCTAGATTAGGTTTCTTGAGTAGTGGTTTTAGAGAGGCCAATTTTAGGTCATCTGGGTAAGATCCTTGTGTTATTGAGCAATTTATGATGTCTGACAGGGATTTGGAGATGGAGTCAGGAATTGATAGAAGCAATTTCGAGGGAATGTGGTCCGAAGGGTGAGAAGATGGTTTCATTTTCCGTAGTATACCATGGATTTCAATGGAAGAGGTAAGTTCCAGTTCTTCTAAGCGGGAATTTTTGAAGGCGTTCTGAGGTGGTGTTGAAGTAGATGCGGTGTTAGGGGGCAGTTGAGTTAGAAGTTTGCTGATTTTGTTGTTGAAAAATAGCGCTAGTTCTTCCGCTTTAGCTTTGGCTTGGTTGGGAGCGATTTCTGATGGGTTTATTTGCGTATGTTTTGAAGATCTACCTCAGTGTTTTGAAGATCTACCTCAGCATGTCGGGCTTTGTTTCGGGGCCCCCATGGGAATTTCATTTTTCCCGTGGTTCGGGTTTTTTTTTCGGGGGCCCTGATTTTCGGGTTAGTGCGCACTAACGAAAAAAAATTCAATCGTTTTTCGGTTCTCCCAAACCATTCCGAATTAGGCAGTTCCGTTGAAATTGCCTAATTCAGGAAAAATGATTACACATCCCTAGTTACTATGGGCCGGATTTTAATACCTATGCACGGGCACACAACCCGGCGCGCACAAATATATGCCCAATTTTGGGGGGGCGTGTGACGTCGCGCTGAGAGATGGCAGCCTGATTCTTGTGCTCCCGCCGCTCTAACCCGAATCCGCAGCGATCCGCGCTCTAAATACATCTGGCAACCCATTTAAAGCATTGGTAGAGGGGCTCCATCGTGCGCCATGGCGAGCAAGAAAAAAAATCCGGACTTACAGCGTTTTTCATATCAAAAAGAAGGACTTAAAGATTCTGATGCCAACCCTGCCCCCACAGCCGGCGATCAAAATGGCGACTCACCGCGGGCGGAAAGCCCGGTGGACAATCCGTCTACCTCGGAGTTTGTTACCGGAACCATGTCTGCCCACCCAACCCGTGATGAATTTCGGGAATGGTTTGCGGGATTACGGGCGGATATTAAATCTTTTCGCCAAGAATTTCTGGCGCACGTGGAGGAGATGCGGGAGGATCTGACAACCATGGGCCATAGAGTGGATGAATTGGATGTTCGCTTAGAGGGCCACGCTGCCCAGTTAATAGAGAATAAGACCCTCACCGATTCTCTTCGCACAGATGCAGACCAAGTCGCAGCAAAACTCGCCGATTTGGAAAACAGGGCGAGGAGGAGCAACCTCCGCTTCCGTGGCTTTCCTGAATCGTCAGGACCCGAGGATTGCCATGTGCTGATTCGGGACTTCTGCCTTCATATCCTCGGTGAGGCCAACAAGCGGGGGGAATCTTCGCTCCCTGACATACAATTTGATCGGGCGCATAGGGCTCTGCGATCCCCTCAGAACAATAGACCACGAGATATAATTGTTTGCTTTTCTGCGTACAAGGTCAAGGAGCTGGTTGCAGTCGCCGCCAGAGAACGCACTACGTGGGCTTGGAGTGGCCACGATATTGCTGTTTTCCCTGACCTCTCCTTGGCGACGCTGCAAAATCGTCAAACCTTCAGGGAAGTGACACTATTTTTGCGCACTAAAACTGTGAAATACCGGTGGCTGCACCCCTTTGGTCTATCCTTTACACTAGAGGGGGTTACCCACAAATGTTTTTCTGCCGAGGAAGCCACTTCCAGTTTATCTTCTATGGGATTTACTGCTGCTCAGCCTCCTCTCAGGCAGCCGAGATCCACCCTCCCTCTCACCCAGCACCCTGCTTGGCAGAGAGTGGGGAAGCGCAATAGCAGGCTGCGTAGACACTCCGGAGGACCCTCTTCTAAGCAGGGCCCACCATGACTTTTCTCTTCCCCTATTTTTAGGGGACATAATAGTTCTGCTCACTTTCTTACATTCTAGTAATGGTTGCCAATGTATGTTCATTGTTGAAATATGCTGGGCGCGTTTATGCTGTTTGCCTTAGTTCTGTGTTCACAGTTGTCTGTGATTGTTTGCTGTGGGACTGCGGGGGGAGGGCGGGAGACTGCCTCTCTCTTGTGACGTCTTTACATCCCCCAATTGGGCATGGGAGTTAGTCTGCTGGGAGGACTAGGCAGACTGAAGTTAAAGGGTACTAGGGACTTTTTAGTCCTTCAGGGGGACCATGCTTTTGTCCAGGAATTTTTGGGTTTTGTTATGATGCTCCTCCATGCTGCATATTTTTTGCTAATGGCAGGTTCAATCCTCTCTATGCGTTTAAACTGTTACAGGAGGCCTGGTGTGGACTCAGTGGGCAGGATTTTTCTTGCTTCTGGGTCTCTCACTGCACTAGCTAGTTTATTCCAATTTGTTCTCACACCATGGCCACAATAAACGTAGTATCTATTAATGCTAAAGGTCTTAACTCTCCCCAAAAGAGATCCCTCTTTTATAGGGACATGCTCGTCTCCAATCCTGATGTCATTTTTGTCCAAGAAACACACCTCCTGCGCAGATATGAATCTCTTATGCGGTCTAGGAAGTATCAATACCAGTTTTTCTCTGCAGCACACAAAAATACTAAATATGCAGGAGTTGGAATAATGTTTGCCTCTCATATGGTGTTTGAATGCAAGAAATGTATAACTGATCCGCAGGGTCGCTTTCTCTTACTTTGCATTACCATGTATGATCTTGATTTCACTTTTGTATCTGTATATGCCCCTAATAGGGAGCAGGCTGCTTTCTTTAATGATCTTAATCAGGTCATCACTATGCATGCTACTGGCCACTTACTGATTGGAGGTGATTTCAATGTCACATTGTCCCCTCCTCTGGACAATTCTAAGGGGGTATCTCATATAGCACCTGTGCACACCAAGGCTCTAAAGGCTCTTATGGCTGAGCACAATTTAATAGACTCCTGGAGGGCTTCCTTTCCTCACTCCCGATCATTTTCTTTCTATTCTAAGCCCCATGATTCCTACTCCCGTATAGATTATCTAATGGTGGACAAAAGTTTATCTCATATGCTAAAGCAGACCGATATTGGCATCATATCGTGGTCTGACCATGCACCGGTATCCCTGCAGATTAAGTTGCCCGTCAGGGATCATGGGACCAAATTCTGGCGCCTGAATGACTCTTTACTGCATGATCTTGAGTATAATCAATCTACTACTCAGCTCATTCAGGAGTTCTTTACACTAAATAATGGGTCAGTTTCTTCCCCGGTTGTGGTTTGGGATTGTTTTAAGTCATACATCAGGGGCCATTTTATCTCCCGAGCCTCTTATCTCAAGCGGAAGAGGGAGGCAGCCTGTTCCCAGCTGAGGGCGCAGATTAGGGATCTTACGCGACAACATAGCCTAACTAGGTCCAAAAAGCTTCTGACGCAACTTACCAAAGCAAGAGATGACCTGCATAGATTAGAGCTGGACCATATCTCCCATGCGCTCAATATCACTAGACAAGCACATTTTGAGGGAGGGAATAAAGCTGGACGAATTCTGGCCCAACAACTAAAAAAACAGTCCTTCCAGAATCATATTCTCAAAATTAAAAATAGGTCCGGACAACTTGAAACTACCAATTCGGCCATTGCACAACAATTTCTTCAATTTTATACAGCCCTGTACTCGGCAGAACCCCATATTCAGGCTGAGGATATTGACCAATATCTTAAGGCTCTCCCACTACCTCATCTTACTCCTGAAATGCAACAGAGTTTAAATGCAGAAATTACGTCTTTAGAGATACTGGGTGTTATCAAATCTCTCAAAGTGGGAAAGGCCCCGGGACCCGACGGTCTCACCGCCAAATTTTATAAAACCTTCAGCCATACTATAGTGCCTCACTTACAGAGACATTTTAATTTTCTACGGGGTGGAGGGTCGCTACATTCAGATTCCAACTTAGCGGGTATCACCTTAATTGCTAAACCGGGGCGAGATCCTGCGCTCTGCGCATCGTATCGTCCGATCTCCCTGATAAATTTGGACCTCAAAATTCTAGCCAAACTTCTTGCCGACAGAATGAATACTTTCATAACTCACATTATACACCCGGATCAGGCTGGTTTTATTCCTGGCCGGATGGCAAGCGATAATGTGCGTAAGATATTGGATGTAATTTGGGGGGCCACGCATTACCGATTAGATCTTCTGTTATTAGCCATCGACGCAGAGAAGGCCTTTGACATGGTTCATTGGCCCTTCCTCTTCCACACATTACAAACCATGGAATTTGGGCCCTTTTTTCATAATTGGCTTCAAGCCTTATATCATTCACCATCTGCTAGTTTGAAAATAAATGGCAGATATACTACCTCCTTCCCGGTCAGGCGGGACACTAGACAGGGGTGCCCGCTGTCACCCCTATTATTCGCCATCTTTTTAGAACCCCTAGCCACTACCATCCGCCTCAATCAGAACGTGCAGGGTTTTAAATATCGTCCCTATGAATCAAAACTTTCTCTGTTTGCCGACGATATTATCTTTACTGTGGGTTGCCCAGATACATCTCTTCCCCAGATAGAAGCGGATTTAGCACATTTCAGTGCCCTGTCGGGCTTTAAAATTAACTGGGAAAAGTCTGAGATATTGAACATTTCCTGCCCGTCTGATATGGTTCACTCTTTAAAGGCGTCTCATGCTTTTAGGTGGGCTTCAACGAAGCTTAAGTATTTAGGGATTTATTTAAGTAATGATATTTCTGACCTTTATAAACTCAATTATACTCCACTATTTAAGAAGCTGGAATCAGACATGGACATATGGACTTCGCTCCCACTCACCTGGATTGGAAGGCTGGCCACCGTTAAGATGACTATACTTCCCAAATTACTCTACCTCTTCCAGACGCTCCCGGTGATGATTCCTCGCACTGTGTTGCTCCATTGGCAGAGGAAGCTGTTGCGGTTCTTGTGGAGGTACCGGCCCCCGCGAGTGGCGCAGAAGATTTTATACCAGTCTAAGTTGACAGGGGGTCTGGGTCTGCCTAATTTGCCCTGGTATTATGCAGCGGCGCAGATTCGCCCGCTACTGGACTGGCACTGTACCGTCCGCCCAAAATCGTGGGTGGTTCTGGAGCAGGAATGGATGACTCCGATGCCTATCGCATCTCTCCTCTGGCAGCCCGCCAAGATGTGGCGGCCGGGCACTAGCCTGATGCCCTGCATGCGACAAACCTACAATATCTGGAAACAGTGGAAGCATAAACTGGTCGGACAAGCGGATTATTTTTCTACATCCTCTTTATTTCATAACATCATGTTCCCGGCGGGTCTTCCCCCAACGGCGTACGATACATGGAAGGTAAGGGGCATCTCTCATTTTGGCCATCTTGTGCTTCAGAATTCCATCTTATCATTTTCGGAGTTGCAGGACTCATACCAGCTCCCAACAAGGGAATTTCTCGCATACATGCGGCTGCGCCATTTTCTTCAGCATATCCAAAGGGCAGGAAGATTGTCTACAACCCGCTCCCTTTTCGAAGGATATTGCACATCCACGCGTCCAGTCGGAGGAATGATTTCTAAACTATATCAGCTTTTGGGATCTGGTTCATTTACTAAACACTCTCACATGAGAGCATGGGAACTTGACCTACAGAGAGACATCCCTGAAGATGAATGGTTGGTGATCTTTTCTAAGCTCTCTCGTGGTAACATCTCTTCTCGGATAATTGAAGCCAATTATAAGATCTTGTACCGTTGGCATCTGACGCCCGTACGTCTGCACAAGTACTTCCCCCGTGTACAACCTCACTGCTGGCGGAATTGTTCGCAGCCTGGTACATTTCTCCATATGTGGTGGGACTGCCCAATTATACAACCCTATTGGGCCTATGTATCTACTCTACTCTCGAACCTTCTACAGGCTCCTTGCTCTCTTACCAAAGAGCAGGCACTTTTATTTGGCAATACGGATGGCATTTCGGCTCCTGCCCAGACCTTACTATACCAAGTGTGCATAGCCGCCAGGATGGAAATCGCTTATCATTGGAAGAGGCCTCAGCCACCCACGTCGGAGGAACTACTGAAGCGTTTGGATGGGACGTGTTTATTGTATCGCCTCACAGCTCTGAAGTACCACCGCCTTGCCACGTTTCACCGGGTCTGGGGAGCCTACGTTACCTGGCGCTCATTGCTTTTTACTCCTGGCTGAGAGGATTGTTCTCATTGTTATCCTTGGTCGACCTTTTTGACCTTTTTGATCTCTTTGATACACCCACCTGCACCGATCTTGAACTTTGACAAGATATGCTAGCTTGGACTCTCCTTATATCCTGGACAGGGCATGTTGGGGGGGGGGGGGGGAGGGTTCTAAGGGTTCTAAAGTTTCTAAAATTGCGTTTGCTGTGGGACACCATGCTTACTCTTTTGTACTTCGTGATTCTGTATTGTCTTGGATTTATGGTTGGTGTACACTGTATTTTCCTGATGTTTGATTGCATTTCACGCAATAAAAATCTTTAATTGAAAAAAAAAAATATATGCCCAATTTTATAACATGCTTGCGCAGCCACGTGCATGTTATAAAATCCGGGGTCGGCACGTGCAAGGGGCTGCACAATAGTGCACCTTGCACGCACCGAGCCCTTGGGGAGCCCTGCTGGATTTCCCCGTTCTCTCTAAGGCCACTATGAAATTGGAGCGGCCTCGGAGGGAACTTTCCTTCTGCCTGGCCCCTTCCCCTCCCTTCTCCTACCTAACCCGCCCCCCAACCCTACCTAACCCCCCCCCAACCTTTATTTTATAAGTTGCACCTGCCTCCAGGCAGGCGTAGGTTGTGCATGCCGGCCAACAGCTGGCCCGCGATCCCAGGCACAGCAGCAAATAGCCACTGTGCCTGGAGGCTCCGGCCCCACCCCACCCCAGGACCGCCCTGCCCATGCCTCGCCCCCATGCCCCGTCCCCATGCCCCACCCCTTTTTTCAAGCCCCAAGACTTACATGCGTCCCAGGGCTTTACGTGCGCCACCAGGCCTTTTGAAAATAGGCCCGGCGTGCATAACACCCTTACACGCGTAAATGCTCCCGGATTTAAGCGCGTAAGGCTTTGAAAATCTGCCCCTATATGTTCCTTTTCAATTGAACAATTGGAAAACCCAAACATAAGCCGTTACAATAATCAAAGCAGAACATGATTAGGGTATTTATTTATTTATTTATTTATTTTATAGACCGATGTTCCTGTATAATATACATATCACATCAGTTTACAAGGAAATAAAACTGTCGCCTCGTGGGCGGCTTACATTAAAACAAATAAGAGCTTAGGGGGAACTTACAAAGAACATACAAAGAACAATCATAGAACAATCATTTCTAATTAAGTAACAAACAGAGAACTAATCTGAAAACCTATGTACAGAAGGAGATCTATGTTCTTCTGGCCCTTAGCTCTCCTGGAATGCTTGGGCGAAAAGCCAAGTCTTTAGCTTCTTTTTGAATTCCATATGGCACAATTCAAGGCGAAGGTCTGGAGGGAGCGAATTCCAGAGTGTGGGGCCCGCTGTGGAAAGTGCACGTTTCCTCAGGGAGGTTTTTGCCGGCTGGGTGCGTAGCATGTTCTTGTAGGCACTTCTAGTCGGTCTTTTGGAGGAGTGCAGCTGGAGTTGAAAGGTTAGGTTGAGAGGAGCGATGTTGTGTAGGGCCTTGTGTGTCATCATAAGGGTTTTAAAGTGAATCCTGTGTTTGATCGGTAGCCAATGAAGGTGCTGGAGGATGGGGGTGATATGATCCCTTTTTTTGGTGTTTGTGAGAATTCGGGCCGTAGCGTTCATGACCATCTGAAGTGGTTTGGTGGTGCTAGCGGGGAATCCCAGTAGGAGTGAGTTGCAGTAATCCAGTTTCGGGAGGATGATGGTTTGTAGTACTAGGCAGAAGTCTCTGTGGAGTAGTAGTGGTTTTCATTTTTTTAGCACTTGCAATTTAAAGAAACATTCTTTTGTGGTGATGTTTACGAACTTGCTGAGGCTGAGTCTGTTGTCAAGGAGTACACCCAGGTCTCTTACTTGTGTGGACGTGGTGTCAATGGTGATAGGACCTTGGCTAGCAGTAGGAGGGATGAGTGGGTCGAGATTTTCTGGAGCTATAATGAGAATTTCAGTTTTATTAGTGTTTAGTACCAGGTTGAGGCTTGTGAGAAGATTTTTGATTGCTGAGAGGCAGTTGTTCCAATAAGACAAGGTTTTATGGATAGATTCCGTTATGGGGATGAGTATTTGTATGTCATCTGCGTATAGGTAGTGTATTAGTTTGAGGTTGTTTAGTAGGTGACAGAGTGGGAGAAGATAGATATTGAAAAGTGTGGGAGAAAGGGATGATCCTTGAGGTACCCCCGACTTCGATTCCATAGGATGAGACTCTTTGTTATTTATCTTAACCTTATAAAACCTGTTTTCGAGAAACGATTTGAACCAATCAAACGCTGATCCTGTGATGCCGATGTCTGTTAGTGGTATGCATTAGCTTGGCCAAAAGTTGATGTCCTATGCATGACTAACAGTTAGGGATGTGCAGCCAAAAATTTTTTGTTGCATTCGTGATATGTATTCGTCGGGGGTCATTTCCGTTGCATTCAGACGTATGGCGCCCCCGATAAGTTGATATGTGAATTTGTTTTCCAGTTCCCATTAAAGTCAGTGGGGGAAGGATTTCCAGCCTATTTTTGGCTGCAGAATTGGGGTTTTATTATCAATTTTGATGAAATTTCTGGGGAGCATCATCACAACAACAAAAGAGCTCCAAGGTACTTAGACTGTGGCAAAGTGGCACCAAAGTGGCATGAATAGCCTAAGGCACTGTAAAGGTGCAAAGGGGTACCAAGAGTGGCAAGAGTGCAGCAAGAGTGTCAAAAACACACCACAGCTTCAATAGAGAGCACTGATAACAGATGCATGAACCCTCAAAGGCAGCACGACAGGCAAAGCGGCAAAACAAGTGGCATTGACATCCTACAGCACAATGAAGGGGAACATAGCAAGCAGAAAGACTAGCACCAACACACTGAGGAACCATGATAGTGGCAATAACACCACAAGGAGTTGAGGGAGTCATTTGGTGATTGGCAGCAAGGTAGAGTGGCAGAAAGTTGATAGGGGCAAGACAGGCTGGCAGAGCCGAGGTAGTCAGTTCCCTGTGGTTTGATAAGGGAAAGACAAGGAGGCAAGACAAGATGAGGCTCAGCATGTGGTGGGACTGTCAACTGTGCATACTGTGCACCCGACCCGACTTGAAACAGGGACTAGGGAGTCTAACACGAGTGCTAGGACCTGAAACATGATGAACTATGCCTGGGTGGAGTGAAGCATCTGCGAGTGCCAATTTTGGTGGTAGTAGCAAATATTCAAACAAGAGCCCTGGGGAGAGTTCCCTTTCCTATGAGCAGGAAAGGGCTCCCTAGAATGGGTTCGCCCCTAAACAGCGATTCAACATGGGACAGAGGGCAGATACAGGCAGGCTACACATGGGACCCCAAGGGACTGTAGTGTGAGAATAACCTTGACAAAAGACAGGTAGGCCGGAAATCAGTCAGAGTACAGCTTGGCATAGAAAGAGGCTGATTTCAAAATGGAACAGCGGTTCAACATGGGTCAGAGGGTAGAAACAGGCAGGCTACACCCGGGGAGAGTTCCCTTTCCTATGAGCAGGAAAGGGCTCCCTAGAATGGGTTCGCCCCTAAAGTGGGGGGGTTTCCATTGGGCTCCAGTGGGCTCTCGCTGGTATTTTAAAATCAGGCTGGCTGCACCCGGGATTCCCAGGGACTGTAGTGTGAGAATATCCTTGACAAAAGACAGCTAGGCCGGAAAGCAGTCAGAGTACAGCTTGGCATAGAAAGAGGCTGATTTCAAAATGGAACAGCGGTTCAACATGGGTCAGAGGGTAGAAACAGGCAGGCTACACCTGGGGAGAGTTCCCTTTCCTATGAGCAGTAAAGAGCTCCCTAGAATGGGTTCACCCCAAAACAGCGGTTCAACATGGGACAGAGGGCAGATACAGGCAGGCTACACACGGGACCCCGAGGGACTGTAGTGTGAGAATAACCTTGACAAAAGACAGGTAGGCCAGAAAGCAGTCAGAGTACTGCTTGGCATAGAAAGAGGCTGATTTCAAAATGGAACAGCGGTTCAACATGGGTCAGAGGGTAGAAACAGGCAGGCTACACCCGGGGAGAGTTCCCTTTCCTATGAGCAGGAAAGGGCTCCCTAGAATGGGTTTGCCCCCTAAACAGCGGTTCAACATGGGACAGAGGGCAGATACAGGCAGGCTACACACGGGACCCTGAGGGACTGTAGTGTGAGAATAACCTTGACAAAAGACAGGTAGGCCGGAAAGCAGTCAGAGTACTGCTTGGCACGACTGGAGGTAAAACACTAATAAAAATGTCTTCATCAATGTTATGCCGGTATGTGGAACCAAAGCCGACGGCCGCTTACCTTGAGTAGAGGTTCTCTGAACTGGAGGCTCAGCGAGTACGTTGGGTAGAAGACTTCAGATAGTCCAGGTAGACCAATAGCGAGAGTGGCTCCAGGCAGGGTGATCCAAGGGTCAGGCTGAGAGTAGCGTAATCCAGTCACAGTCCGGGTCGAGGAAGGCGGCAAGAAAGCAGGAACCAAGGCAACAAATCCGAAGGCAGGCAGAATAATCCAATAACAGTCCAGGTCAAGGCAGACAGCAAACAAGCAGGAACCAAGGCAACAAATCCGAAGGCAGGCGGCAGGCAGAATAATCCAAAGGGCAGTCAGGGTCTGGCAATCAACAAGTAGCAGGAACACAGCAAGAACTCTCCAAACGAAATAGTGGCCAAAGCAACACAGAAGAGGAGAAGCTCCCTTAAATAGGCCAAATATCCCGCGCTGCCCGGCGGCTCCGTCGGCGTCTGATGTCAAAAGGGTGCTTGGCTAAAGCTCCGAATCGCGTGGAGCCGCGCCGTGGGAGACACCAGTGTCAAGAGAACGCCGACTCAAACGGGAGGTAACAGTACCCCCCCTGCAAGACCCTCCTCTCTTCTCCCGAGGTCTGGGTTTGAGAGGAAAACGTTGGTGAAACTTTTTAAGCAAACGAGGTGCCTGTACGTTATGAGCAGGTTCCCAAGAGTTCTCTTCCGGTCCAAAGTTTTTCCAGGAAATTAAATATTGAAGTTGTCCCCTACACCTTCTGGAATCCAGAATGTCCTTTATTTCAAATTGATTATCATTCTGAATTAAGTGTAGATTAGGTCTTCTCTTCCTGGAGGGCCAAGACATAATTGCAGGTTTGAGTAATGACACGTGGAAAGTGTTATGAATCCGCAAGCAGGACGGTAAAGAAAGTCTATAGGTGACAGCATTAATCTGTTTCTTAATAGGGAAAGGGCCAATAAAGCGAGGAACAAATTTTAATGACGGCACGCATAAACAAAGATTGCGCGTGCTCTACCATACGCAATCTCCTGCCTTGAGTTGAGGGGCAGGACATCTCATCTTATCCGCTTGGATCTTCATTCTGGCTGCATTTTGTAATAATAAGGTTCGTGTCTCCACCCATAACTTGGTCATGGATGTGATGGTTGTGTTGGCAGTCGGACAGTTAGAAGACGTAGCAACAGGTAACGGAAGTCATGGATGTCTCCTAAAGACTATAAAAAAGGGAGACCTCCCCGTGGCCTGGTGCAAATGATTATTATGACATATTTCTGCCCAGACCAACAGGGAAGCCCAGTTGTCTTGTCGCTGATTGACATAGGAGCGAAGAAAGGCTTTCAAAGATTGATTCATCCGTTCTGATAGTCCATTGGAGAATTCAAGTTTGATTTTTAGAAGTTTGCACAGTTCTTTCCAAAATCGAGCCGTAAATTGCACCCCTCTATCCGAGACAATACTGAGAGGTAAGCCATGAAGACGGAAAATGTGTTGCAGAAATAGATTAGCTAATTCTAAAGCAGAAGGTAGACCAGGCAGCGGGATGAAATGAGCCATTCTAGAGAAACGGTACACCACCACCCAAATGATCGTATTGTTCGAAGGTGGAAGATCCATGATAAAATCGGTGGCAATGTGAGTCCAAGGTTTCGTGGGAACAGGTAATGGTTGTAACAGACCAAAGGGCTTTCTTCGTGGAGTCTTTTGGGCTGCGCATACCGAACATGATTCTACTTAGGCCTTAATGTCTTTCTCCCACCGGGGCCACCAATAATGTCTGGACACCAGCTCCTTGGTTCGCGAAATTCCCGCATGCCCAGCTAATTAAGCGCCATGCGCCCAACGAAGAACTTTCAACCATAATCGTTTAGGAACCACAGTCTTCCCAATGGGAACAGTGAAGGTGGCAGCCAATTGTATGTGCGCAGGATCTATTATGTATCGAGGAGGTTCAGGTATATCTTCATGATCAAAACTTCTCAAGAGTGCGTCCGCCCGCAGATTCTTTTGGGCAGGTCGGAAATGCAGAACAAAATTGAACTGCTAAAGAAAAGTGCCCAGCGGGCTTGTCGAGGATTAAGTCGTTGAGCTTTCGCCAGGTATTCTAGATTTTTATGGTCTGTGTAAACAGTCACAGTATGTCGGGCACCTTCTAGCAGATGACGCCATTCTTCAAAAGCCAGTTTAATCGCTAAAAGTTCTCGATTTCCTATGGTATAATTTCTCTCCGCCGATGAAAACTTTCTTGAAAAAAAAGCACACGTTACCAGATTCTCCTCGTCTGTAGTTTGTAGTAAGACCGCACCCACTCCTTCTGCAGAGGCATCTACTTCTAGGATAAAGGGTTTGGAGGAGTCGGGGCGCTTGAGACGGCCTCCTCCGGCCATTTCTGAATAGACGCTCCTCTTTTAGTAAGGGCAGTGAGGGGGGCCACTAGAGAAGAAAAATTCGGAATGAATTGTCTATAATAGTTGGAAAAGCCCAGAAATCTTTGTAAAGCCTTTAAGCCTATGGGTTATGGCGAGCGAGCGACGACCGAAGGGTCGTCGCTCGCCAGTTCAGAGTCAGGAACCAATGGATCACCGTAAGCCAGTCTGAGGTCAGGAGCCAAAAAGTCAACGTAAGCCGGTCCGGGGTCAGAAGCCAGAGGGTCACCGCAAGCCAGTCCGGGGTCAGAAGCCAAGAATCACCGCAAGCCAGTCCAGGGTCAGAAGCCAAGAAGAAGCCGAAGGATACAGGAACGCAGCAACTGAAGACAGGGAAAACCTGGGAACCTCGTTGCAAGGCAAAGGCTTAGTCGGACTGCAGGGTTTAAATACCTTGCAGCGTCTGACGTCATCAGAGGGCGTCCCCCATGTTCCTCCCGTGCTGGCATCTTTAAATCTGGCCAGAGCCGCGCGTGCACGTCTAGGGGGCGGGGCCTACCACCGAGGAACGCCGGCTGCTCCGGCGCGGCGTGGAAGCAGAGGCAGAGGTAGCTGCAGGCCCGGGCGAGATGGGAGGGCGCCGGGCCCGCGACGGCAGAGGTGCCCGGAGGCCCGGGGAGCGCGGAACCCGGCCAGGACCCCGGCGGGGTAGGTGGCGATTCCGGGGCCGACCCGGAGTCGTAACAGTACCCCCCCTCCTACGCCCCCTCCCGGGGGGCCGCGGCTTGTCCGGATGTGCCTCATGAAAGTGGCGAAAGAGATCCTTATCCAGAATGTGGGCGAAGGGCTCCCATGAATTCTCCTCCGGACCGTATCCCTCCCAGGAGAGAAGATACTCCCAGCAATGACGACGAAATCGAACATCCAAGACCTCTTTCACCGTGTATGTGGAACCAGGATCCGAAGCGACCGTAGAGGGCTCTGGAGACCGAGGTCGGAAGCGTGAAAGAACCACTGGTTTAAGGAGGGAAACATGGAAGACGTCGTGTATCCGAAGGGTGGATGGGAGACGTAAGCGGTAGCACACCGCGCCCACACGTTCGGCTACTTGGAAGGGTCCAATGTAACGAGGCGCAAGCCTCATGGAAGGAATCCGGAGCTGGATGTTCTTAGTACTGAGCCACACCCTAGATCCGGGCAGAAACACTGGAGCGGGTCGCCGAGATTTGTCCGCGTAGGCCTTGAACCGAGCGGCGGTGCGGTGGAGTTTCTCTTGAGTGGTGTGCCAAAGCTGCTGAATCTGGTTGGCCGTCAGTTGCGCCGCCGGCGAGGAGGTGGATACTGGTAACGGTAGTGGAGGTTTGGGAACCTTCCCATAAACCAGCTGGAAGGGAGACTGTAGCGTGGTGGAGTGTCGATGGCGATTGTAAGAGAACTCGGCCCACGGGAGAAGAGCAACCCAGTTGTCCTGTTGTTCCCCTACAAAGGCACGGAGGAACGCCTTTAGAGTTCGATTCGTGCGTTCAACTTGGCCATTGCCCTGGGGATGGAACGCCGTGGTTAAGTCCAGCTGAACCCCAAATTTCCTGCAGAGTGCCCGCCAGTATTTTGCCGTGAATTGGGGCCCTCGGTCCGAGGCGATATGTAGAGGCAAACCATGCAGTCGGAAGATATGCTGGATGAATAGTTCAGCTAACTCAGGGGCCGTAGGCAACTTGGCAAGTGGCACGAAATGAGCCATTTTCGAGAAGCGGTCAATAGTGACCCAAACCACAGTCTTCCCCTGGGACGGGGGCAGCTCAATGATAAAATCCGTGGAGATGTGCGTCCACGGCTCCGTGGGTACCGGTAGTGGCTGGAGGAGTCCCCAGGGACGACCAGACGGGGTTTTTTGCTGCGCGCACGTGGGACAGGATTGTACGTACAGGCGGACATCCTCCTTCACCCGTGGCCACCAATAGAACTCCGTCAGTAATTGAAGAGTCCGGGCGATCCCGGGGTGACCCGCCGTCAGGGAGTCGTGTGCCCATGCTAGAACCTTCCTTCTAGCACGTACCGGGACTACCGCCTTCCCCGCCGGTGCAAGTTCGGTGGCTGCCAGTTGGATTTTAGCCGGGTCCAAAATGTATTGAGGGGGTTCGGAGGCGTCTTCGATTTCAGTAGTGCGTGAGAGTGCGTCAGCTCTAGTGTTCTTGGCCGCTGGTCGATACCGAAGGATGAAATTGAACCGGCTGAAAAAGAGGGACCAGCGGGCCTGCCGGGGATTAAGTCTCTGCGCCTGGGACAAGAACTCTAAATTCTTGTGGTCCATGTAAACTACGATCGGATGTTGGGCCCCCTCCAACCACTGGCGCCACGCTTCAAAGGCCAACTTAATGGCCAGTAGCTCCTTGTCTCCGATGCCGTAGTTTTTCTCGGCAGGCGAGAACTTGCGGGAGAAGTAGGAACATGGCCGAGTTTTCCCGTCCTTGGAAGTCTGGGGCAGGACGGCCCCCACGGCTACATTGGAGGCATCCACCTCCACAATGAACGGACATAGGGGATCCGGGTGTCGGAGGCAGGTGTCCTGGAGGAAGGCCTCTAAGATCGTGGAAGGCCTGTACCGCGGTGGGAGTCCAGTTCCGGGCATCAGCACCCTTGCGGGTGAGAGCAGTCAAAGGCGCCACTAAGGAGGAGTAATGCGGGATAAAGTGGCGGTAAAAGTTGGCGAAGCCTAGAAAACGCTGGAGCGCCTTAACTCCCGCAGGTTGTGGCCAGTTCCGGATAGCAGCGACCTTATCGGGATCCATGCGGAAGCCGGTAGAGGAGATGATGTAGCCTAAAAAGGGCAAAGCTTCCTCCTCGAACTGGCATTTCTCCAATTTCGCATATAGTCGGTTCTCCCTTAACTTTAGCAAAACCTGGCGTACGTTTTGACGGTGTTCCTCAAGGTCCCGGGAATAAATCAACACATCGTCAAGATAGACAATAGCGGAGGTATACAGGAAGTCGCGAAACACCTCGTTCATTAGGTTTTGGAACACGGCTGGGGTGTTGCAGAGACCGAATGGCATGACGAGGTACTCATAATGACCGTCCCTGGTGTTAAAGGCGGTCTTCCACTCGTCTCCCGGCCGAATCCGTACGAGGTTATACGCCCCTCTAAGATCCAGCTTGGTAAAGATGCGGGCCCCTTGCAGGCGATCCAGGAGTTCCGGAATCAGAGGCAACGGGTAACGGTCTCGCCGGGTGATTTGGTTCAGGCCCCGGTAGTCGATACAGGGCCGAAGAGACCCATCTTTCTTGGCGACAAAGAAGAAGCCGGCTCCCACCGGGGACTTGGATGGTCTTATAAACCCCCGGTCTAGATTCTCCTTGATGTAGGCCGACATGGCCTGGGTCTCCGGCAGAGACAGAGGATAAACTCTACCTCGAGGAGGCGTGGTGTCTGGTAGCAAGTCAATTGCACAATCAAAGGGGCGATGCTCAGGTAGTAATTCTGCCTTCTCTTTAGAGAAGACATCTCGGAAGGCCTGGTACTGGGGTGGTACCGCCAGCGGAGCTGCCAGAAGCGGAAGTGTCTGAAGCGGGCGAGCAGGAAGGCAGCGATGGACGCAGTCCGGTCCCCAAGACGTGATCTGAAGTGAGCCCCAGTCGATTACTGGGGAATGTTTCCGGAGCCAGGGGAGTCCCAAAACAAGTGGATGAATGGATTTCTCCAGGATGAGAAAAGAGATCTCCTCTTTATGAAGCAGTCCAACCTGAAGCTGGAGTAGTTGTGTACGAGTGGTAATGGTCCCTGGGAGAGGGATCCCTTGGATGGACGATACCTGCAAGGGTGGTTCTTGAGGCACGACTTCAAGCTGCAGTTGTTGTACCAGATCTCGGAGGATGAAATTTCCCCCGGACCCGGAGTCGATCAGTGCCAAGGTATCGAATCCCCCTCCTGATAGACAGAGTCTCGTTGGAACAGTACATGGGGAGTTCGGAGAGGTACTGCCTAGAGTCAGCTCCCCACTAGACTCTAGGTTCGGCCGTTTCCCGGACGCTCAGTACAACGAGCCAGGAAGTGCCCCTTACCACCGCAATAGAGACATAACCCCTGCGAACGTCTACGCCTCCGTTCTTCGGCCGAGAGGGGACCCCGGCCCAATTGCATAGGTTCTTCAGGCGGAAGGGCAGGCGCCACAGGAGGCGAAGCTCGGACCCGAGGTGGCGTGGTTCGACGAGCGACCAGCCCCTGGACGGACCTTCGCTCTCGGAAGCGGCGCTGAATGCGTCGGTCCACTCGTCCGGCCAGTTCTATGAGCTCTTGGAGGTCATCCGGAAGGTCCCGTGCGGCGAGTTCATCCTGGAGCCGTGGGGAAAGACCCTCCAAGAATATCCCATGCAGGCTGTCCTCTCCCCAGGCCAATTCGGTGGCAAGGGTCTGGAACTCCATTGCGTATTCCTCTAGGGGGCGATTACCTTGTCTCAGCTGGAGGAGTTCCGAGGCAGCGGTAGAGGCACGAGATGGTTCGTCGAAAATCCTCCGGAAGGCCTTAACGAACTGTACCAGGTTATTTAGTCGGGAGTCTTGACGCTCCCAAAGGGACGAAGCCCAAGCCAGAGGTTTCCCGTCCAGGAGAGAAATAATGTAGGTCGTCTTGACCCGGTCTGTAGAGAACTGCGCAGGCAGAAGGTCAAAACGGATGTAGCACTGGTTGAGGAATCCCGACACGCCTTCGGATCTCCAGAGTACCGTGGCGGGGATGGCATCTGTATCGGGACAGGGGAACCCATGTGGACCTGAGACGAGGATGCGGAGGGACGAGCAGCGGAGGCCCCTTCCACACGATCCGCCAGGCGTTGAACGGTTGACATCAGGGTATCAAGACAGGACTGTTGTTGCTGCAGCTTCTGTGCTAGGCCTGGAATAGCCTTGAGGCCGGCAAGGTCCGCCGGGTCCATGGCCTTGCAATCTGTTGGATTCGTGGACCCTTGGGCCGATCGGGACCAGAGGAGAAGTTGCTGTAGATGGTGACAGCAGTGGCCTCGACCGGGAGGCGGCACAGACGGGCTCGGAACTGGCCGAAGCAGGAACTCTGGAAGCCCTATGCGACCAAGGGCTTTGGCGAGAAGGATGGAGACGACGGAGCTGGTCCAGTAGTGAGAAGATCTTCGCCCTGGAAGCCGATCCTCCCCTGAGAGGAGCTCGTAGGAGTTCAGCCGCTGGGTCTTAGGAGATTCACCCTGGAAGCCGAAGTCCCCCCAGGAGGAGCCTGTAGGAACCCGGCCGCTGGGACTTAGGAGGACCCGCGGGGGCCGAGTCGGATGAAGTCCGAGGTTGATTGCCGAAGGGTCGTCGCTCGCCAGTCCAGAGACAGGAACCAATGGATCACCGTAAGCCAGTCCGAGGTCAGGAGCCAAAGAGTCAACGTAAGCCGGTCCGGGGTCAGAAGCCAGAGGGTCACCGCAAGCCAGTCCGGGGTCAGAAGCCAAGAATCACCACAAGCCAGTCCGGGGTCAGAAGCCAAGAAGAAGCCGAAGGATACAGGAACGCAGCAACTGAAGACAGGGAAAACCTGGGAACCTCGTTGCAAGGCAAAGGCTTAGTCAGACTGCAGGGTTTAAATACCCTGCAGCGTCTGACGTCATCAGAGGGCGTCCCCCATGTTCCTCCCGTGCTGGCCCCTTTAAATCTGGCCAGAGCCGCGCGCGCGCGTCTAGGGGGCGGGGCCTACCGCCGCGGAACGCCGGCTGCTCCGGCGCGGCGTGGAAGCAGAGGCAGAGGTAGCTGCAGGCCCGGGCGAGATGGGAGGGCGCCGGGCCCGCGGCGGCAGAGGTGCCCGGAGGCCCGGGGAGCGCGGAACCCGGCCAGGACCCCGGCGGGGTAGGTGGCGATTCCGGGGCCGACCCGGAGTCGCAACAGATAATCCTTTGTTGGAGATGATATATCCCAAAAATGGTAACTGATCTTTATGAAATACACACTTCTCTAATTTGGCAAATAGTTTATGTTCTCTGAGGCGCTGCAGGACCTGTCTCAAATGTTGCTGATGCTGTTACAGGTTGTTGGAAAAGATTAATATATCATCTAGGTAGATGATGACGAGAATAAAGGATGTCATGAAAAATGTCATTGATCATGGCTTGAAATACAGCTGGAGCATTACAAAGCCCAAACGGCATTACCCTATATTCGTAATGTCCATCATGAGTGTTAAACGCCGTTTTCCATTCATCTCCCTCTCGTATTCGAATCAAATTGTAGGCTCCTCTTAAATCCAATTTGGTGAAAATTTGAGATCCTTTAATCCGGTCAAAAAGTTCTGAAATAAGAGGAATAGGATATCTATTTTTCTTGGTGATGTTGTTAAGACCCCAGTAGTCAATACAGGGTCTTAAAGACCCATCCTTCTTTTTAACAAAGAAAAAACCCGCTCCGGCTGGTGATGTGGAAGGTCTGATGAAACCTCGTGCTAGGTTCTCCTCAATATACTGTTTCAAGGCTAATGATTCGGGTTCTGATAGGGTATAAATCCTACCTCTGGGAGGGATCTTCCCGGGAAGAAGGTCAATAGCACAATCGTACTGTCGATGAGGTGGTAAGGACTCAGCTTGTTGACTGAAGACGTCCACAAAGTCTTCATAGGTAACGGGAATACCGGACGAGAGTTGTGTCTTAAGAATTTGACTCCTCTGAACATTTTTTAGACAATTTTGAAAGCAGAACAGACTCCAACTGTCAAGTTGTAAAGAGGCCCAATCCAGTCGAGGTTGATGTGTCCTTAACCAAAGTAACCCCAAGATTATTTGGTTGACCGAGGCTGGAAGAACATACAGCTGAATGTGTTCCTGATGAAGAACTCCGGAATTTAACAAAACGGGTTTGGTAATGTGAGAAATCCGAATTCCCACAGGCTGTCCAGTTACTGAGGTGACTGAGAGAGAAATAGGTAATGGTTCCACAGGTATATGATGGGTTTTTACCAGACCTTCTTCAATGAAATTGCCGGCCGCCCCTGAATCAATGAAGGCCTGAAGTTGAATCGGTTGATCCTTAATGGTAATGGTAACTGGAACTAGTAGTTGGGGAGAGGGAATGGTGGGACCCAGGGAGGCCTCTCCTACCCGACCTAGGTCCGAGAGTTTCCCAACTTGTTGGGACACTTGCTAACGAAATGACCGGAACTGGCACAATACATGCAGAGATTCCTCAACCTTCGCCGTTGGTGTTCCTCAGGAGTTAATCGGAATCTATCGATCTGCATGGGTTCCTCAACGCTCCCGGATGCCTCAGTTGGGCGTGGAGTGACGACAGGTTGCTGAAATGTGGGAGCCAGACGAAAGGTCCTTCGAGTGGCAGTTCGTTCCCGTGCCCTTTCTTGAAAGGGCACGGGAACAGCTAATCAAATCAGTTCCTCCAGAGATTCTGGAGGATCCCTGCCAGCCAGTTCATCCTTAATATTCTCGGCCAGCCCTTGTCAAAATATGGCGGTGAGACTATCCTCACCCCATGCGAGTTCTGCAGCCAAGGTTCGGAACTGAATGGCGTATTCCCCCACTGAAGGGGAACCTTGTTTTATTTGTAGTACGTCATTGGCTGCCAAGGTAGAACACCCAGGTTCATCAAAAATGAGTCGAAATTCCTTCAGGAACCCATCCAAATTATTAAGAATAGGATCGTCTCTCTCCTACAAGGGGGAAGCCCAAGCCAGGGCCGGACCCTCCAGCAATGACAAACTAAAGGTAGTCTTAGTCTTATCCGATGGAAACAAGGATGGTTGCAATGAAAAGTGCATTCGGCATTGATTAATGAAGCCCCTGCACAATGCTGACGTTCCATTAAATCATGGCGGAGGCGATAATCGGATAGGATTAGAAGGCACAGTGGTATTCGTTACTGGGACGGCAGGAGTGTGAGCCAGTGCATCCATATGGGCGACTAGACGATCGAGTACCCCTGTTACTTAATCGAGGACCCCTTGTTGCTGTTGAAGCTGGGAGGCCAAACCTGGAATGGCCTGCAGAGTGATCAAGTCGACTGGATCCATGGCTTCGGCCAATTGTTATGCCGGTATGTGGAACCAAGGCTGACGGCCGCTTACCTTGAGTAGAGATTCTCGGAACTGGAGGCTCAGCGAGTACGTTGGGTAGAAGACTTCAGATAGTCCAGGTAGACCAACAGCGAGAGTGGCTCCAGGCAGGGTGATCCAAGGGTCAGGCTGAGAGTAGCGTAATCCAGTCACAGTCTGGGTCGAGGCAGGCGACAAGCAAGCAGGAACCAAGGCAACAAATCCGAAGGCAGGCGGCAGGCAGAATAATCCAATAACAGTCCAGGTCAAGGCAAGCAGCAAACAAGCAGGAACCAAGGCAACAAATCCGAAGGCAGGCAGAATAATCCAAAGGGCAGTCTGGGTCTGGCAATCAACAAGTAGCAGGAACACAGCAAGAACTCTCCAAACGCAATAGTGGCTGAAGCAACACAGAAGAGGAGAAGCTCCCTTAAATAGGCCAAATCTCCCGCGCTGCCCGGCGGCTGAAGGGGGCTGGCTGAAGGGGGCGTGGCTAAAGCTCCAAATCGCGCGGAGCCGTGCCGTGGGAGACACCAGCATCAGGAGAACGCCGACTCAAATGGGAGGTAACAATCAAGTGAAGTAAAATCCCAAATGCCAGCTGTTGTTTTAGTAGAAACAGAGGCTTTGAAGAACTTTTTGGGAGTGCAGCCCAAAGAGGGTGGTAAACTCCATCTAAGGCTAAATACCGGCACGAGACCGATTGTCGACAAGTACCGTAAGGGAAAGTTGAAAAGTACTTTAAGAGTTCAAGAGGGCGTGAAACCGTTAAGAGGTAAACGGGTGTGTTCCGTGCAGTCCGCCCGGAGGATTCAACCCGGTGGGACGGTCAGTCGGACTGGGGTTTGGCAGATCCCCCACCCCAGTCTTCCTGGCATTTTGGTGATATGAAAATTGAATATACAAACGAGAATTGTCAAGGCCGAAGCGGAGGAGGTTACCATGTAAGCACAGTGGTTCAATATGGGTCGGAGGGGAGAAACAGGCAGGCTACACCCGGGGAGAGTTCCCTTTCCCAAGAGCAGGAAAGGACTTCCTTGAATGGGTTGGCCCCTAGAGTGGAGCATAAGCCTTCAAAGCGTGGCGACAGGGAGCAGGGTGCCATGTGAACAGTGGTTCAACATGGGTCAACAGGTCCTAAGAGATAGGCTGCAACACCGGGGAGAGTTCCCTTTCCCAAGAGCAGGAAAGGACTTCCTTGGAATTGGTTGGCCCCTAGAGTGGAGCACGAGCCTTCAAAGCGTGGCGACAGGGAGCAGGGTGCCATGTGAGCAGCAGTTCAACATTAGAGATGTGCTTCGTTTTTTTCTACCGGGACGTTTTTTGGTTCGGATACTTCGTGGTACAATTCGGGTTTTCTCGTTTCGTTTTTTCGAAAAACAAAACGAGGAAACCTGAAACCGGGCCGAAAAACGAATCGGTAAACGAAGCTTAAAAAAACCCACCCCAAGCATTTAAAAACATTTAGAAGCATTTTCGTATATATATATATACAAAGCCCCCCCCCCCATCCCGATCCCTCCCCAAGACTTACGAAGATCCCTGGTGGTCCAGCGGGGTCCCGGGTTCCATTTACCTTCCGTGCCCGGTACTGCAAGCCGTGCGCCTCAAAATGGTGCCGAATAGCCTGAACTACCATGTCACAGGGGCTTTCGGCGCAATTGGTCAGCCCCTGTCACATGGCCATCGGCGCCATCTTGTGCTCCTATCATGTGACAGGAGCTGACCAATGGCGCCGAAAGCCTCTGTGACATAGTATGGGCAAAGGCTATCGGCGCCATTTTGGTTACTGGCAGCCGACAACGAAATCGCTCCCGGACCCCTGCTGGACCCCCAGGGATTATTGGCAAGCCTTGGGGGGGTCAGGAGGGGGCTGGTTGGGGTGGTTTGGGGTGGTTTTTTTAATTAAAAAAAAAATTGTGCCCCTCTCCGCAGGCAAACCCGAAAAACAAAATTTCCCCGAAATTCGGGGAAATTTCATTTCGGGTTTTGGGACCTCCGAAACCGCAACGAATTAGGAAATTTCGTGCAATTTCCTAATTCGGGCGAAAAACGATGCACATCACTATTCAACATGGGTCAACAGGTCCTAAGAGATAGGCTGCAACACTGGGGAGAGTTCCCTTTCCCAAGAGCAGGAAAGGACTCGCTTGGAATGGATTGGCCACTAGAGTGTATAATGGTACAAATTGTTCGGATTAAATCATTTGCAAACAGATCATGACTTCATAAGTAAGACGAAGGAAGTTCTCTTCTCTGCCCTGAAACTAAAGAAAACTCTTTGTTTTATTTAACGATCAATGCTGTGAAGGAGTACTAGTTTTAATTGCCAAAGACTGAGGTTTCCCTTTGCAACGAGGGTTCAGCCATTAGGACTGGACATAATGCCTGGACGGACAGGCAGAGCAGTCGAGGACAGAAGTCAATCCCACCTAGGGACATAAGGCCTGGACTGACAGGCACAGCAATCGAGGTCAAACACTTGTAGGAACATAAGGCCTGGACGGACAGGCAGAGCAGTCGAGGACAGAAGTCAATCCCACCTAGGGACATAAGGCCTCGACTGACAGGCACAGCAATCGAGGTCAAACACTTGCAAGAACATAAGGCTAGGACTGACAGGCACAGCAATCGAGGTCAAACACTTGTAGGAACATAAGTCCTGGACGGACAGGCAGAGCAGTCGAGGACAGAAGTCAATCCCACCTAGGGACATAAGGCCTGGACTGACAGGCAGAGCAATCGAGGTCAAACACTTGTAGGAACATAAGGCCTGGACGGACAGGCAGAGCAGTCGAGGACAGAAGTCAATCCCACCTAGGGACATAAGGCCTGGACTGACAGGCACAGCAATCGAGGTCAAACACTTGCAAGAACATAAGGCTAGGACTGACAGGCACAGCAATCGAGGTCAAACACTTGTAGGAACATAAGTCCTGGACGGACAGGCAGAGCAGTCGAGGATAGAAGTCAATCCCACCTAGGGACATAAGGCCTGGACTGACAGGCAGAGCAATCGAGGTCAAACACTTGTAGGAACATAAGGCCTGGACGGACAGGCAGAGCAGTCGAGGACAGAAGTCAATCCCACCTAGGGACATTAGGCCTGGACTGACAGGCACAGCAATCGAGGTCAAACACTTGCAGGAACATAAGGCCTGGACTGACAGGCAGAGCAGATGAGGACAGAAGTCAATCCCACCTAGGGACATAAGGCCTGGACTGACAGGCACAGCAATCGAGATCAAATACTTGCAGGAACATAAGGCCTGGACTGACAGGCAGAGCAATCGAGGTCAAACACTTGTAGGAACATAAGGCCTGGACGGACAGGCAGAGCAGTCGAGGACAGAAGTCAATCCCACCTAGGAACATAAGGCCTGGACTGACAGGCACAGCAATCGAGATCAAATACTTGCAGGAACATAAGGCCTGGACTGACAGGCACAGCAATCGAGATCAAATACTTGCAGGAACATAAGGCCTGGACTGAGAGGCACAGCAATCGAGGTCAAACACTTGCAGGAACATAAGGCCAGGACTGACAGGCACAGCAATCGAGGTCAAACACATATAGGAACATAAGGCCTGGATGGACAGACAGAGCAGTCGAGGACAGAAGTCAATCCCACCTAGGGACATAAGGCCTAGATGGACAGGCAGAGCAATCGAGGTCAAACACTTGTAGGAACATAAGGCCTGGACGGACAGGCAGAGCAGTCGAGGACAGAAGTCAATCCCACCTAGGGACATAAGGCCTGGATGGACAGGCAGAGCAATCGAGGTCAAACCCTTGTAGGAACATAAGGCCTGGACAGTTGACGTTCAGGCATAGCGTTTGAGGTCAGACCCTTGTAGGGACGTACAGACAGGGCAGTGGATGGTCAGGCACAGCGTTTCATGTCAGGTACATGTGCTGCAGTGCTTATATTATCTGGAGCATAGGAGGCAATTGGAGCTGCTGCAAGGCTTTGAATTGCTTTTATTCATCTTGCCATTCACAGGGAAAATTTGGAAACCCAAGCAAAGGCAGGTTTACTTTCAAAAACACTAGCATTTCCATCAACTCTGGTGCCAGCCTTGAGCGGTGAGGGCTCATGATATCCCCTGTCATTGAAAAGACACGTTCACTGGGCACACTGGTTGGTGGACATGACAGATATCGCTGAGCCACTTTGGCTAGCTGTGGCCAGACAGTGGACTTGTGTGCCCAATATGCCAGCGGATCTGTCTGCATTTTCTCTATTGGCTCTGAGAGATACCATGTCACTGACAGCTGTGCTGGTGTCTCCTTTGCTTGGGCGGGCTCAGAGTCACTCATGCCAGCTGCGTTCTCTCTCGCCTGTTGCACAACTGATGAATCTTTATGGGCAACATTCCTTGGGCGTTCTGACATGGAGGAGGAGGTACTATCTGTCGCTGACACAGTGCTGCTCCTGCTTGGGCTAGCAGCACAACTATCTGACGTGCCTGCTGTTTCCACCTCTGCTTCAAGCCTAATCTGTCTCCGCCTATGGCGCTCCTGTTCACGGACTTTTGCTAATAGCAGCTCCTTTACAAATGACAGACAATTGGACTGTAGGGCGAGTTTCCCTTTCACACGGGGATCACAGACTGAGGCAAGCATGTATGTGTGGTCGTCTGTTAAAGGCCTTAATCTGTCTTTCACCTGCTGCTGCAAACCGTCCAGACACTTCAGCACCTCAGCTGTCATTCCCTCTTCCTGTTTAAAGGCCTCCAAATGTTCATCCAGGAAATTACCTATAGGGATGATGTCAGCCAAGTTGGCACTTCTGGAACTAAGCTCCTCCGTGACATCCTTGAAGGGCTGCAGGATTTTTACCAGCTGACTCATGACTAACCAATCATGATGCCCTAGGGGATTCTGCACACCTATGTCCATTCTACCAGAAAGTTCATGAAGGGGTGTCTGCAGCTCCCGTAACCTCTCCAGCATCATAAAGATGGAATTCCACTGGGTGGCAATGTCTTGAATGAGACGCTTGTGAGGCATATCCAAATCAGTCTGCTTTTGTCGGAGAACCTGCCTCACCTTGACACTTCTGTGGAAGTGTGCTGCTATGTTCCTGCACTTCTGTATTAACCTATGCAGGTATTCATTCTCTTTGTCATTGGACTCCAAGCCCAGAGCTGACCACTACCAGGTGCACAGTGTGTGCAAAACATCGGATGTTCTTAAAGCGCCCATCGGTTATTGCCTTAACCATGTTTGCACCATTGTCTGTGACAAAGAACCCTGACTGCGTTTTCCTGTCTCGCTGGTGTAGTTGCCAGCCCTCCAACATCTGTCTGATGCATGCTAGAATATTGGCTGTGGTATGGGCCTGGTCCGTCAGGTGGGTGTGCAGGTAAGCCCACCTCCACCCTGATACTTCTTCAGTAATAGAGCTGCTGGCTGCCCCTGCCTCAGCCATGTCCCACCAGTGTGCTGTCAGAGAGAGGTAAGAGTGTGCAGCATTCATGGCGGTCCAGATATCGCAGGTGAAATGCACTCTTCCCTCTGCCTTAGCTAGCAGTGCTTGCATGCGACTGTGACACTGCTTGTACAGGCTGGGGATGACCTTTCTACTAAATGTGGTTCTGTAAGGGATTTTGTAATTTGGAAGTATGACCTTCAAAAAACGCTTGAAACCCACATTCTCCACTAACTGCAAGGGCTGGTCATCAAGGGCAATCATTTCCCCAATGGTCCTGGTTACAACTTTTGAGGCTGCCTGCCTCCTACCCCGGGATAGCGTTACCGCACTCCACCCCATTTCCTCCATGGTAGATTGTCGCTTCTGCCACATGTCAGGGGGTTGCTGGCCTGCCACCTGACTGCTAGAAGGGGATGAGGGCGTGGGCTGACTCTGCTGCTTTCCTACCACTGCACACTGGTTGGAAGGGTCCCCCCACTGGTACTGCCACCATCCTCAGATGGCAGTAATCTTGTTGGGTGTTGCCTCTTCATATGATGGTTCATGCCAAAATTAGATAGATGTCCCATTTGGTTGCCTCTGCTAATATCCCTAGCACAGTAATTACACCGAGCATAATGCGGGTCTTCCATCACTAAAGTGTCTCCAGATTGGAGATGTCTTTCGTGATCCTCCCCTCTCTAACACCTTGGGGGTGGATGCTGGCACTGGAGCTGAGGTAGTGGGTGCACCCTGAGAAGCAATGCCAGAGGGGGCCTCAGTCACCCTCTGTACCTGTGCTGACTGCTCTTCCTCCTCCTCGTTATCACTTTTATCTCTCCCCTGCTGCACATTTGTGGAGGCTAAGACAGGACTAACTAATTCTACCGAAGGTTCGTCAGCTATTACTTCTTCCGTTTCTGATGAGAATCCCACACAAGAAGATTCTTCATCTGAATCAGAAGCAAACAGTGACTGCGCTACCTTGTCAATGCTAAGTGTTAGTCGAGACTTCTGTCCCCCTGCTGCTTTTTGGTGTCTACATTTTGTCTGGCATGACTCTGCCTCCCCTTCCCTCACCTCCAAAACTACAGGTCCAGAAACAAGTGGTGGCGATGGTGATGTATCATGGTCAGATTTCATTTTTTTTGGCATGGAACTGCCATCCCCTACAAAGAGTTTAGAGTGCGACAGTTGCCATTTTAGCTGTACTGGTGGTGTTGCACTAGTGTCTTTTGAGGTGCCTCCTCTGCCAGTCCCAATCACTCGACTACATCTCTATTTCCCTCACATTATGGATTTAATGTCACTGAGTAGTAACACTGCCCACTGTCACGGTGCCTGGCTGTGCACTAATGTGTGTGGCATGCACACAGAAGCTGCTTGCTTCTAAGCACAAAAGAGGCAGACTCCCTGGGCACTTGACTGCACAGAACCACCCAATAGGATCAGTCTGTTAAAGCTACCCTCTGCCCACTGTCCACTGTCACGGTGCCTGGCTGTGCACCAATGTGTGTGGCGTGCACACAGAAGCTGCTTGCTTGTAAGCACAAAAGAGGCAGGCTCCCTGGGCACTTGACTGCACAGAACCACCCAATAGTTAGGATCAGTCTGTTAAAGCTACCCACTGCCCACTGTCACGGTGCCTGGCTGTGCACTAATCTGTGTGGCGTGTACACAGAAGCTGCTTGCTTGTAAGCACAAAAGAGGCAGACTCCCTGGGAACTTGACTGCACAGAACCACCCAATAGTTAGGATCAGTCTGTTAAAGCTACCCACTGCCCACTGTCATGGTGCCTGGCTGTGCACTAATGTGTGTGGCATGTACACAGAAGCTGCTTGCTTGTAAGCACAAAAGAGGCAGACTCCCTGGGCACTTGACTGCACAGAACCACCCAATAGTTAGGATCAGTCTGTTAAAGCTACCCACTGCCCACTGTCACGGTGCCTGGCTGTGCACTAATGTGTGTGGTGTGCACACAGAAGCTGCTTGCTTGTAAGCACAAAAGAGGCAGACTACCTGGGCACTTGACTGCACAGACCCAGGCTGTTAGACTGCCCAGTGAAGCCCAGTGCACTGAGAGACTAAGTAATTGGAATTTAAAAAAATCAGTTTAAAAAAGCTGGAATTTTTGTCAATCCAGAAAAATGGATGAAATTGAAAATAATATATCTCTCCAAGCCAGCCCAACACCCTAAATGGTAGAGATGTGAATCGTGTGATCGATCGTCTTAACGATCGATTTTGGCTGGGGGGGGGGGGGGGGGGAGGGAATCGGATCGTTGCGGTTTTGTTTTTTAAAATATCGTGTAAATCGTAAATCTGGGAAGGGCGGGAAAACCGGCACACTAAAACAACCCTAAAACCCACCCCAACCCTTTAAAATAAATCCCCCACCCTCCCGAACCCCCCAAAATGTCTTAAATTACCTGGGGTCCAGTGGGGGGTCCCGGTGTGATCTTCCACTCTCGGGCCATGGGTGCGTTGATAGAAATGGCGCCGGCGCTACCTTTGCCCTGTCATATGACAGGGCAAAGGTAGCGTTGGCGCCATTTTGGTTCCTGTCCCCCGACGTCACGAGCGTAGGAGATCGCTCCCGGACCCTCGCTGGACCCCCAGGGACTTTTGGCCAGCTTGGGGGGGGGCCTCCTGACCCCCACAAGACTTGCCAAAAGTCCAGCAGGGGTCTGGGAACGACCTCCTGCACTCGAATTGTGTTGCTGTAATGAAAAATGGCGCCGGCCGTATGGCCGTATGGCCAGCGCCATTTTTCATTACGGCAACACGATTCGAGTGCAGGAGGTCATTCCCGGACCCCCGCTGGACTTTTGGCAAGTCTTGTGGGGGTCAGGAGGCCACCCCAAGCTGGCCAAAAGTCCCTGGGGGTCCAGCGGGGGTCCGGGAGCGATCTCCTATGCTCGTGATGTCGGGGGACAGGAACCAAAATGGCACCGGCGCTACCTTTGCCCTGTCATATGACAGGGCAAAGGTAGCGCCGGCGCCATTTCTATCAACGCACCCGTGGCCCGAGAGAGGAAGATCACACCGGGACCCCCCCACTGGACCCCAGGTAATTTAAGACATTTTGGGGGGGTTCGGGAGGGTGGGGGATTTATTTTAAAGGGTCGGGGTGGGTTTTAGGGTTGTTTTAGTGTGCTGGTTTTCCCGCCCTCCCCCTTCCCCCGATTTACGATTTTTGACGATAAATCAGGGGAATTCCTATTATATATCGCCTCTAACGATTTTTGACGATTTAAAATATATCGGACAATATTTTAAATCATCAAAAAACGATTCACATCCCTACTAAATGGTGGTCAATGCTAGCTGACCTAGCACAGCTTCTCTTCTCAGTCAGAGATGACCAAAATAAACAGCTTGAAAGAAACAGGACTAGCTGACCCTGGCACTGCAGCAAAACAAAGAATAATTAGCTTTTTCTTTCCTTAACTAGCTTAACTAGCCTATCTCTCAGTGCAGCCTTCTCTTACACCCAGCCCACCTCCCCACAGCATCGCTGGAAATAAGTGCATGGCTCCTCATGCTGATGTTTATATAGTGCTGGCTCATCAGTAAAATCGACAGAGAGCACTGAATGACAGCGTGATTGGCTGCATTCAGTGCATTTCACAAAATGTCAGCGCGGATACGCTGCATTCCGGTATCCATGCCGACCTGTCCGACCCTTTCCTGTGAGTCACTGTGACTCACAGGAAAGGGTCAGACAGGTCGGCATGGATACCGGAATGTAGGGCATGGGCGCTGCCATTTTGTGAAAATCATAGGTAGCTAGTAGCTAATGGGGGCGAAGAAAACCGTGCACCGCTGGGCGCACCGAATTAAATGGATAATAAGTTAAATACGTGGGGAGTCGCGATGCGTTTCGCCTCCCCACGTATTTAACTGATAGGACAAAATACGTTGCGGATCGCCAATACGACGAAAACGGATGCATACCCCTACTAACAGTATATGCAGGTTTGCACATCACACACACTTTTAGCTACAGTAAAAAGAAGCTTTCCTGTGGATGCCCCTCTAATTTTCTCCCAATGGGCAAATCCCTTCTCCTGGGATTTTCAGAACCTCTTGCAAATACTTTTTAAAGAGATCTAAATGAAACTTCAGTAAAACCTTAGGAAAATTAATCACAGAAGATTGGTTTTATAGAATTTTCCATATTTTCAATCTTACAATGAATCACAGCTCTATCGGGTGCTAATCCTGATTATACAGAAGATGTCTGAACTCTGCTGTTCCAGTTTTTTAATTTTATCAGCATAGGCACCTAAGACATGAGTGTCCAGTGCAATTACAGCCAAAGATGAAATATATCTTTCATATGTAACCACTGGATGGGATAAAATCATGGATACTGGACCCAAAGGCACACAGTCAAGGATTTGACGCTACTTGCATTAGTTCTCCAGGGATAGTTTATACTTCTGAGTGGTCCAGGGATCCTTGTGGGGGTAAGCATAGCTTCAAGGCC
Source organism: Rhinatrema bivittatum (assembly GCF_901001135.1). NCBI lineage: Eukaryota > Metazoa > Chordata > Amphibia > Gymnophiona > Rhinatrematidae > Rhinatrema > Rhinatrema bivittatum. The sequence goes on along the minus strand of NC_042623.1, from coordinate 217,370,573 downwards.
CTTTTGCATGTGTCACCATTATATTGCCCCTTAGCATACAGCACTGATAATCTCTCGAGTCTATGACAACAATAAATGTGCTGGAAGCTTAATGGTTTCCAACATTATTGAAAAAACTATAATAAATTTGTGACCTTTCTTTTCCAGTAAAAGTCTTAATTCGATGAAATCAATTCTTTAGTAAGTTTTCTCCATTTCAATTATTCAGATGGAAGAAAGCATAGCCCTTCTTTCAACTTCCAAAGGTACACTAGATTCTTCCCATTATGAAATGGTCAGATTAGTAGTCCAAATTACTTAACAGAATGAGAAGTCCCAGTTTTCATACCTTTTCTGAATGTCTTCTTTATTCTCCTAGATTGCCTTCTGAGAGTACCAAAGTATAGGACTCTAGTCAGTGGTGAAGTTAAAATGTTTAAATGATACCTTAACTCCTTCTGTCTTCCAATGAATGTGAATCCATTCCTCTGCGATATCACAACTACTCCTCCTACTGGGGCCCCGGTACCAAGGGCACTCAGTCCATAAAAAATAAAATATAAAAATCTTATTCAAGGGGACAAATCAACAACAGACAAGAAAGGTGGTTAAACTTCCTTCTCTAAAATGAGACAAATAGTGATAGAAGAAACAACTCAGTTGGAACTCCTCTGTATTGGGTCACCAACTGGTCCATCCACTGGAAGTGGGATAAAGAGCAGTGAATCTTCCCTAACACCAGGCCTAACCCTGCACAGGGACTCCTGAAAGTCCTCTGGCTTTTGCAGAAGAAGGTTTCCAAAGATGTGGTTCAAAAGAGAGTAAAGTAAGCAAAAATAGGTCATTTACAAAGGCTAAGCCACAAAAGGACAATGCAGGAAAATGAAACTAAGAATCCATTGAAATCTAACTAAAAATTAACATCCTAACATGATGACAAGGGTTTATATACTGTTCATCTGCTGTTCCCATATGGTGGAGTCAAAACCCCAACCTCTACTCACTAATCTCTCTGAACCTCCCCAGAAAATAAGTACACTCCTTCTGGTAAGGAAAACCAAAGGTTCCTTACACCAGTGAAACCAAGACAAGTTATAACAGGAGGTCTAGTTAAACATAGAAACATAGAAATGATGACAGAAAAGGACCAGTGATCCATCCAATCTGCCAAGCAAGCTTCCCATGCTTGCCATGCAGGTTACCCCCATGTATCAGTCAGTGCTGCTTGTCATAAATTGCTTATGGACTTGGCTGTAGAAGCAGTCCTATGTTTTTTCCCTAATATCTGTGCATCATACCCCAGACCTTAACAAGTCATGGCTCATGTTGGTTGTCTATGAATCCAAATTCCTCTTTCCCTCCACCTCCACCCCCGCTATTGAAGCAATGTTGCAGTTGCATCAAAAGCATCAATGCTTATTAGTTAAGGGTAGTAATCCCATGCCTTCTGTTAAGGGTAGTAACAGCTGCTCTGTGCAGGTTACCCCTATGCTTATCAGTTCTCCAGACCGTAAACGTTGGGGCCCTCATTTGTTGTTGTCTGAATCCTATTCTCCTTTCCCCCCTGACATTGAAGCAGAGAGCAAATTTGGAGTTGCATCAAGGCTTATTGGTAGTAGCCGCTGCACCAGCAAGTTACCCCCCGTGTATGCTTTCTTCATTTCCTTTAGGACTTGGCCATTGAAGCAGTCCTGTGCTTTTTCCCTTATATCAGTATTCCAGACCATGGAAGTTGGGGCCCTTGGTTGTCACCTGAATCCAATTTCTCTTTTCCCCCCTGTTGTTTAAGCAAGGAGCAATCTTGCAGTTGCAATAAAAGCAGCAAAGCAATTTGTTAAGGATAATAATCACCATGGCTTCTGCTAAGGGTAGTAACCACCATAACAGCAGGTTACCCCCCTGCACACTTATCTCATTTCCATCCTCCAGCCTTTAGAGATCCACAGTGTTTAGCCCATGCCCCTTTGAATTCTTTGACTTTAAAGGAAGCCTTTCATATTAGCCCACGATAAAAGCAGGAACCAAGAAGGGAAAGTTGGAATTTCTCCCAAGGCTATAAACCAATCCCCAAGTTCCAGGTGAAGAAGGATCAGCCACCATAACTGCTCTTTTTGCCTACAGAACAACCTTTCACCATGTCCTGCAATCTTATTGTTCCCCTCAGCTTGGCACTCCTCTGGACCACAGTAAATGAAAACTTGCCTCCTTTCTCAGACACCATGTGTTTAAGCACTTCTGGGTCTAATGATGCACATAAGAACATAAGAAATTGCCATGCTTGGTTAGACCAATGGTCCTTCAAGCCCAGCATCCTGTTTCCAATGGAGGCCAAACCAGTCAACAAGGACCTAGCAAGTACCCAAACACCAAGAAGATCCCATGCTACTGATGCCAGTAATAGCAGAGGCCATTCCCTATGTCAACTTGATTAATAGCAGATAATGGATTTCTCCAAGAACTTATCCAAACCTTTTTTGAACCCAGCTAAACTAACTGCACTAACCACATCCTCTGGCAAGAAATTCCAGAGCTTAATTGTGCTTACAACTTTAGAGAAATTTCAATCTTAATAGCCAGAAGTGAAATTGTCTTCATAAAAATCCAACAGTGTAGCAGCATGAGCTGTATTTTTATTTCAAATTCCAACCCAATGTAGTGTGAAAAATATTCTCTTGAATATCCATAAGATCCCTTCCCAAAAAATGTCTTCTCATCAATAACTGCCCATCATCAGGTCATCTCTATATGAAAAAAAACATAATATTTGTAAACTCTTTGATTCTCAGCAAAAATAATATTGTCAAGAATCTGTAAAGCGGTTACCTACAATAGAGTATCAAATGACTTCTCACTGCTGCCACTCCTTTATGAGGTACAAATCACATTTCTCTGTTATATATATTGGCACAATCACAATCCACTAGGACATTCCGCTTTCACTATGCACATGTAATCTACAAAATCAAATTACAATACAGTCCATATTTATTAAACCCCCGCACCATTGCTCCAAAATATATAACTTATATAACACTCTCCATATGAACTGACCACTGCAAACTCACCATCATGACTAACCTCTGTAACACTGTCAGTACTGGTTATATAAACACCGCAGCTGTGCTTTATATCGTAACTCATGGATTGAAAAAGAACCAATCAAAACATATTCTCAACATAATCTGATTCTTATAAAAAAAAGCTGTCCATTCAATCTCATGGTTTAATCCTTTTGGTTTCATGGTATTCCACTCAAAAATAACATTGCTGTTTCCGAATAAGAGCTGATGACATATCACCCCCTCTGTACTTAACAACCTGATTGATTACAAATAATTTTTCTCCCTTGGTTTGCTGCTATTCTTAGTCACCTTTTCTGCTATTTTGAGCTGATTGATTTTGTTGTTTTTTCACCCCATTTCCTGTATCACTTGGGGGAGAAATGGCAATTTCATTGGCCACTCTTGTTTAAATGCCTGATAATGTATGCTCTAAATTTCTCGCTTAGCATCTTCTTTTTTGCTAAGGACAAAAGTAGACCATCCTTACAGCATAACCTTTTACTGTTCCATACACAGCCCCAGCCTCCAATGTATTCAAAACTGCTCTATACCCTGCTTTGAGCCAAACATTGAAGTTATCTATATGGTAGAGCTTTTCCATCCCCTTTCCATGAAAGGTGATACTTTTGAAAAGACAATGGTCTTTGCCATATGTTTAATCTTCTTTCCTAGATTTTGGAAATCTTTCTGTACTGCAACAATACCATTTCTGGCAAAGTCATTGGTCCTCAGATGGATGATAACATTGATATATGAGTCTCTACTTTCTTGTGTAATTGCATTGACTATATGGTTTGTATTTCTACTGACTGAGAATCCTGGAAGGCATTTAACTGTTGCATCACCATCAAAGTGATTTCCCAAATTGGTTCCTCTGATGATCAAATCTCCCAACAGAAGCAGCTTCCTTTTATAATGTTTGATAATGTTTAAGGGTTTTTGGGTAATGGGTGATTACATCCTTTTCAGAAATCAGTTCATTTTCCATTGCTCATTATCCAATGAAAAAAAGTTGTTATGTAAGGGTAACCGTGTGGAGAGTGGGTGTCTCATCATCACAGGTATTATTCTGCCAGAGCCCACTGTAATCCATTTATATCTTGGTTTCTGAATCCTAGATGTTTGACATCTCTGTGGGTTGATACTCAGGTTACTGCAAAGTTGGGGAAAGTGGGTGTCTTTGTCACATGTTTGTTCTGCCAGAGCCCACTGTTAACCATTTTTTCTTGGCTTTTTTAATCTCCTGTGGGAGTTGGGAGAGAGATATTGGATGGCGCAAGGAAGAGAATATTGAAACCTGGACAATTCCTCTCTCAATTGAGTCAGTTCCTTTTTGACAGCAGACATGCCACTATTTGTAAGATGCCCCAGTATCTTTCCTCTACTGATGCATGTACAACAAACAAGCAGTGATAAAACCAACTCTTAAAAATAAAACTGGTAGAACTGATGGCTGGGACAATTATCGTCTAATATCCAACCTATCTTTCATCTCTAAAATCCTTGAAAAAGCAGTATTAAACCAACTAGAAAACCATTTAGAAGACCATGACATTCTATATCCAAACCAATTCAGATTCAGAAAAAAATCGCTCAACCGAGACTTTACTCTTATCATTAATGGATCAGATACTACGTGGGTTTAACAGACAATGAATCCTATATTCTGGTGCTAATAGACCTAACAGCAGCCTTCAACATAGTAGATCATACCCTTCTATGCCACAAGTTGAGAAAAATTGAAATAGCAGAGTCCACAAATGGTTCTCTTTATTCCTATCTAATAGGACATTCCAATTAAAACTGGGAAACAATATATCTGACACTTTCCCCATCAATACTGGTGTCCCCCAGGGCTCAGCACTGTCAGCAACCCTATTCAACTTCTACATGCTCGCTCTGTGTAAATTACTGATGGATTTAGGAATCACCTTCTTATATGCTGACAACATTCAGTTCAACATTACATTCAACTCATCATTTGAAAATTCAGCATTGACATTCTCCAAATACATGAAGGCAAAACCACAAGAACTCTCTAATCTAAAACTAACACTAAACACAAAAAAAACCCCAACCCTGAACTCATCTGGTTAAGGAGAAACTCCTCCATAGTTAATCCTCTATCTATAAACCTAGATAATTTTGATAACACATCCTCAGATCAAGTCCAGGACCTAAGAAACCAGATAGATGAAAATGTTACTATGAAAAGACACATAAATAAATTAATCATAATAGGATAAGAAAAACTGCACATCCTACATAGATTGAAACTATTACTATCTATTGAGAACTTCCATATGGTTCTACAATCTCTAATTTTCTTAAATGTAGATTACAGTATCTTCCTATTACTAGGACTCCCAACCAGCCTATTAAAAAAACTACAACTACTACAAAATGCATCAGCAAAACTTTTAATTGGAACCTGCAAATTTGATCACACTCGCTGATAGCTCTACATTGGCTACCGATACAATACCAAATCTATTTCAAATTATTAACTTTAATTTTTAAAATCATATACAATGATAACCAAGGACTAATAGGTCTGACGCTTTAACCATAAGCACCACAACGAACCCTAAGGTCCAAAAGCAAAGGACTACTAACTGTACCTACAATCTGACACACTCACCTGAAGGAAATAAGTGATCGCATGTTTTCCATAGCAGGCCCCAAACTGTGGAACTCACTACCAGAGACAATATGACTGATCCCAGAAAGAAAAACATTCAAACATGAATTTAAAACTTTGCTATTTAAAAATGCTTTTAATCTAGCTTAAATGCTAACAACAGAGTCAACAAAGCAAGAACAAAAGTACCAAGTAATGAAAGAACAAAGTAGCTCTTAACAATTCCCCTAAAACTATGTAAATTACTAAACAGAATCCCAATCCTACTAACATCTGTCACATCCTCAGTTGAGAAGCTAAAGAACATAACCATAGATGTTGTATATCCTGGCCGCGGCAGGCCCATAACCAGCTCTACTCACCCTTGATGCCCGGGTCCCGGACTTGGCCCTTCCTCTTTGGCAGTGGTAGGCAGTAGCCTACGCGCTCACACCCCTGCTACGTTCCCAGGTTCCTCCAGCAGCTCTGCAGCCTCCTCCGGTCCCAGTCAGATCTCCTTATGTGCATCGAGGGGTGATGCCACTACCACTTAGTTTCAGTCTGTCTGCCTTAGGAGCGCATGCGCGCACCTTCCCCAACTTTAAAGGGGCCGCGACGGGAAATCTTCCCGCAGCCCTGGATGATGATGTCTCAGGGCCCTGCTACTTAAGGCAGGATCCGCCATCCGGTCTTTGCCTTGGCAACAGGTCTCCATGCTTCCAGTTGTGTGCTTAGTTGTTTCATGTTCTTGTTCCTGTTCCGGTACCTGTCCTAGTTCCAGTCCTTGTGCTTCAGCTCCAACTTCCTATTTCCAGTTTACCCTTTGGACGCATTCCCTGGCTTGACCCTCGCTTGTTCCTGACCACACTTTGGATGGATTCCCTGGCTTTGACTCCTGCTCGGATCTGACCTTGTCTCCAGTTGCCTGCCCTGACTCCGTCTTGTACCTTACCTTGTCTCCAGCCACCTGCCCTGACTCCAGCTTGTACCTGCCCTTGTCTCCAGCCGCCTGCCCTGATTCCAGCTTGAACCTGACTTTGCCTTCAGCTGACTATCTGGACTTGGCCTTTCTGAGGCTTTCGCCTACTTACAAGCCCGGGCTTAACATGTTACTGACTCCTAGCCTGCTTCAGCCTGTCCAGGCTTCTGGTACCAGGCCCTGTCTTGATCCCAGCTCCATTGGACCCTGTGTCTCCGCTGCTTCCTAGCTCCCTGCCTCAAGCATCCTCCACGGGATCAATCACACGGAGGCCTGCCTAAGACCAGCCAGCCCCAGTACCCAAGGGCTCAACCTGTGGGGAACAAGGGCTGGTATTGGCGAAGCTGCAGTCGGCCTCCGCTTTCCGTTCTGCTCCACCTACCAACAGTGGGGACCCGTGGGGGCTTCCCCACGGGTAACGTCAACTCCACCTCGGGCTAAAGGTCCACTTCCACAACTAGTGGATTCATATGACCAACCTGTGTGACACCAATGTATATCACAAACCACAATATGTATCTTGCCAAAGTATATGTAATACCAAAATGTATTCTATCAAAGTATGTGATATACCAAAATGTGCAGCACTAAAGTATGTATTATACTAACATGTATTACATCAAAGAATGAAATGAACTAAAAGAAAAATGTTATTTTTGTATATTTTACACCAAAGCATGTAATGACCAAAAATGACGAATGTTACTTTTGTAAACCATTGTGATCTTTACTTCGAATGATGGCATATATAATAACTAAACAAATAAATAAAACATGAGTCCTCTTTCTCTGAATTGTCTCTATCCCTCGGATTTCTTTCAAGATTTTCTCTCCCTCTTTGCAGGCTTAGGCGCTGCTGTTATGGCTGGGATTGAGGGTAGAGTGAAAAGCAAATGGCCAGGGCCATTCCTCAAGCTCTGTACTGCTTCCTCTTTCTGGTGATGTGCTCTTTGCCCCAGTAGTATTGCATTCTGCTTCTTCTACCTGCCCAATAGAGGATAACATGCTAATAACTAAACTCCCCATGTTCTCATCTACAAGCTGTTCTACACCCTCCAAGTCTGAGAAGCCCTCACGTGATTCATCTGAATCAGTACTTTCTTGCAGGACTTGTTGCAGACATTTCCCAGGTTGCATCAAGGAGGATTGCTGTGCTGTTTTTTTGTTTTTTTTTATAATAAACTGTTTATTCATAGGGTAAACAGCAAAAGAATAACACACCAGTACATAACAAACTCAAATGTACAGGCAATACAACAAATCCACTGAAACAACCCGCTGTGCTGTTTTTAACTGCTCCATTCCTATTACTGCCTTGCCTTTTCCCCTCCACTGCCAGTGCCACTCTCTACTACCTTCTCCTGCACCTACACCATAGTAGACCTAGCAGTGGTATCTAGCAGCACATGCTCATCCAGTCTCAGTTTCTCCTTGCTTGATGCTACCTGTGCTTGTGGTTTCCCTCTGAGAAAATAAATCTCTCTTTAGCTTGAGCAGGGGACATCTGGTACTACTGGAGCTACCACATGCACTTAGATTTGCATTAACAGATGCCTTTCCTCTTCCTCTGCTGTTACCACAGTACCTTTGTCTTCCTCCCATTCCCTGGCATGATGGAAATTTAACACAGCCACTATTAGAATGCTTATGGAATGCTTTTTTACAAGTACTGTTTGTGTGTGCACTTCCCTTCCCTACTCTCTCTCTCCTGCCTACACACCTAAAAAGGTCACTCACACATACAGAGACAGAGACCACTGTTGTGCACAGAAACACACACACTGACTTCTTCAAAAGTATGCCACTCTGTTGCAAAGTAATTGCCTGCAGAGTCTAGTGAGTGCCTGCCTGTTCTGGTAATGGTTATGTTTTTTTCTAGAGATGATTATGGGACAGTTTGTTACGAAGGACGAAATCCGGAAGTGGATCCTTAGGCCGACTGACCCGAGGGGGCAGTCGGGAGGCAGAACTCCCACTGGGCAGATGGAGCTTCACCCGGAAACCCGTGACTCCTCCAGAGGAGCTGTGGGAGCCCGGGTCGCTAGGACTTAGGAGTCTTCGCCCTGGAAGCCCGAGGTCCCCCTGGGAGGAGCCCGTAGGGACCCGGACCGCTGGGACTTAGGCGAGGACGGAGAAGCCCAGGAGTGGAATACGAACCGGAGTCTAGGCAGGCTGCGGACAAGCAGGAATCGGAGTCACGGACCGGGGTCAAGGCAGGCTGAAGACAAGCAGGAATCGGAGTCACGGACCGGAGTCAAGGCAGGCTGAAGACAAGCAGGAATCGAAGTCACGGACCGGAGTCAAGGCAGGCTGAAGACAAGCAGGAATCGGAGTCACAAACCGGAATCAAGGCAGGCTGAAGACAAGCAGGAATCCAGGAACCAGGCAGGAATCAAGCAGGCAGGCAGGCAATCAGCGGGGAACAGGAACGACGGCAACTAGCTCTTCAAAGAAGGAACCTCGTTGCAAGGCACTTGGGTAAGGAAAGAGCCCGGTTTAAATCCCCCGGTCGGCGTCTGACGTCACGGGGGGCGTGTCAGCACATCCGGGTGCTGACAGCACAAAACGCTGCCCTTCGCGCGCGCGCGTTCCCTCGCCGAGGGAAGGAGTCTCCGGCGACGTCTCCCTCGTGGAGACGCCGCAGCCAAGCCGCGTGGAGGGCCCCGAACCCGGCGGTTCGCAGCGCGGGTGAGAGAGGTAAGCTCCCGGTCACTAGTCTAGTGACCGGGATCGTAACAGTACCCCCCCTCTTACGCCCCCTCCGAAGAGGACCGGCCTTCCCGGGATTGTCCAAATGAAACTGTGTCAACAATGACTTATCCAAAATATTACGGGCAGGTTCCCAGGAGTCCTCCTCTGGACCGCAACCCTCCCAGGACAATAGATACTCCCATCGACGGTTAGCGAAGCGCACATCCCGAACTTCATGAACTTGGTACACAGGTTCCCCAGGAGATGAAGCAGAAACATCATCTGGAGTAGGCCGATGAAAACGTGAGTATACTACTGGTTTCAGGAGGGAGACATGAAACACATTGTGAACTCTCAGACGAGACGGGAGGCGTAACCTGTATGATACCATGCCAATTCGTTCTGCCACGGAGAAAGGACCACAGAACCTGGGTTTTAACTTGTGACTGTGGCCTGGGAAGCGCAGGTTCTTGGTGCTCAGCCAAACCTTAGTACCAGGGACCAATTCTGGCGCAGATCGCCGATGACGATCTGCCACTGTACGAGTTCTCTGAGCTGCCATCGATAGTCGCTGCTGAAGGACTTTCCAGAGTCGATGGAGCTGGGAAGCTATAGACTGAACCGCTGGTGAGGGAACCTCCAAGGGAAGCGGTATTGGAGGCTGAAGATGTCTTCCAAAGACGACTTGGAACGGAGTATGACCCGTAACGGAGTGTTGGTGATTGTTGTACGCAAATTCAGCCCAAGGCAATAGAGAGACCCAATTATCCCTCTTTTCGGTGATGAAGCTGCGAAGAAACAATTTGAGTGACCGGTTCATACGCTCCGTTTGCCCATTACTTTGGGGGTGGAAAGCGGTAGATAGATTTAGCTGCACTCCAAACTTCTTGCAGATAGCACGCCAATAGCGCGCCGTGAACTGTGAACCACGATCCGACACGATACTCTGTGGAAGACCATGTGCTCGGAAGATGTGCAGAATAAAGAGACGTGCCAACTCCGGGGCCGATGGAAGTTTGGGCAGCGGAACCAGATGGACCATCTTGGAGAACCGGTCCACCGTGACCCAGATCACCGTATGTCCCTCCGACGGAGGCAGATCCACCACGAAATCCGTGGCGATGTGGGTCCAGGGTTCGGCAGGAATAGGCAGAGGCTGCAGCAGACCCCAAGGACGTCCAACCAGCGGCTTTTGTCTGGCACAAACGGGGCACGAAGCCACATATTCGTGTACGTCCTGTCGTACTCGGGGCCACCAGTAGTACCGATTCAAAAGTGTCAAAGTTCTCCCTTGACTGGCATGACCTCCCGAAAGGGAGTCGTGGGCCCATTCCAGCACCCTCCTCCTATCTCGGCGAGGAACAATTACTTTGTCGGTTGAGGAAATACCGGTGCCTGCAAGGGAAACTTTAGCTGGGTCGATGATATACTGTGGGGGATCATCTTCCTCCTCAAGGATGGAGTTCCGAGACAATGCATCAGCACAAACGTTCTTAGTAGCCGGACGGTACTTAAGGATGAAATTAAATCGGCTGAAAAATAGAGACCAACGAGCCTGCCTTGGGTTAAGGCGTTGGGCTTGTGATAAGAATTCCAAATTCTTATGATCGGTATACACCGTGACCTGATGTTGGGCTCCCTCCAGCCATTGCCTCCATTCTTCGAAAGCCAGCTTAATGGCCAGGAGCTCCTTATCGCCGATCCCGTAGTTGTTCTCGGCAGGTGTAAACTTCTTAGAGAAAAAGGAGCAAGGTAGCAATTGACCAGATGCAGAATGCTGAGACAAAACTGCTCCTACCGCCACACTGGAAGCATCTACCTCCACTACGAAAGGGCGTAACGGGTCCGGATGACGGAGGCAAGTCTCTTGCAGAAACGCATCTTTCAAATCTTGGAAAGCTTTGCAAGCCCCCGGAGCCCAGTGTTGTGTGTCTGCTCCTTTTTTAGTCAGAGCGGTCAGAGGTGCCACTAATCGTGAATATCCGGGTATGAAGTGCCTGTAAAAGTTTGCAAAACCTAAAAAACGTTGTAATGCCTTTAGGCCCACAGGTTGAGGCCACTTCTTGATGGCGGAGACTTTTTCGGGGTCCATGCTGAATCCGGTGGCGGATACAATATACCCAAGGAAGGGCAACGAGTCCCGCTCAAAGATACATTTCTCCAATTTGGCGTAGAGCTGATGCTCTCGGAGGATTTGGAGTACTTGTCGGACTTGACCACGATGCGAATCCAAATCTCGTGAAAAGATAAGAACGTCATCCAAGTATACAATAACGCAGGAGTTGAGCAACTCCCTGAGTACCTCATTCATGAGGTGCTGGAATACTGCTGGTGCATTGCATAGACCAAAGGGCATAACCAGATACTCGTAGTGTCCGTCCCGGGTATTGAAAGCGGTTTTCCACTCGTCGCCGGGACGGATGCGCACCAGGTTATAGGCCCCCCTTAAGTCCAGCTTAGTAAACACCCGAGCCCCCTGAAGCTTGTCCAGTAGTTCGGGAATCAGTGGCAACGGATACCGGTCCTTCTTGGTGATAGCATTTAAGCCCCGGTAATCAATGCACGGGCGTAAGGAACCGTCCTTTTTAGCGACAAAGAAGAATCCGGCCCTGGCAGGTGATTTGGATGGACGGATGAATCCTTTGGCGAGATTCTCCTTAATATACTCGGACATAGCTCTTGTTTCGGGCAGAGAGAGGGGGTACACCCTACCTCGTGGCGGAGTAGTATCAGGGAGCAGCTCAATAGAGCAATCGAAAGGACGATGGTGAGGTAATACCTCCGCCTTGTCCTTGGAAAACACGTCAGAGAAGTCGTTGTACTGGTCAGGAAGTTTCAACCCAGCATGAGCCAAGGGGATAGGCGGAACCACCGTGGCCTTGATGCAATGCTGTAGGCAATGAGAACTCCACTGTACGATCTGCAGGTCGTCCCAGCGAATCACGGGTGAGTGAAGTTGTAACCAGGGCAGACCCAAAACTATGGGATATACAGACTTCTCCAATACCAGGAAAGAGATCTCTTCTTCATGTAACAGACCAGTGCGAAGGAAGATCGGAGTGGTGACAAGAGAGATACTGCCCGGTAAAGGTGTTCCTTGAATAGAGGTAATGCAGAGAGGTGGGTCACGGGGAACTGTGTCCAAGTGAAGCTTTTGTACCAGCTCTCGAGTGATAAAGTTACCCCCAGCCCCGGAGTCAATCAAGGCCTGAGTAGAAAGAGTGTCCTCTGAGAACCTCAGAGTTACAGGCACTGTACATTGAGGAGCAGCGTTGAAACAGCCCAGGAGGTACTCCTCCTTCCTTCCTAGGCGTGGGCGTTTCCCGGCCGTTCCTTACACTGGGAAAGGAAATGCCCCTTACCACCGCAGTAAAGACACAACCCCAGTGTCCGCCGGCGGCGTTTCTCTTCTTCAGTTAGGGAAGTGCGTCCTAACTGCATAGGTTCTTCAGCAGAAGCCTCGGCCGAGGCGACCGTCGACCTGGGCATCGGAGTGAGCGGTCTCGAGAATGCCGGAGCTAGCGGGGACAGGCGTCTCGGAGGGCATACTTCCCGAGCTCTCTGTTGCAAACGTAGGTCGATACGTCCAGCTAGCTCTATGAGTGAGTCTAATCCTTCGGGAAGGTCCCGGGCGGCTAGTACGTCCTTGATCCGACCAGCCAATCCTTCAAGGAAAATTCCCCGAAGAGCATCGTCACGCCAACCCACCTCAAGAGCGAGGGTGCGGAACTCCAAGGCATACTCGGCCAGAGTACGGCCCCCTTGCCGGAGTTGCAATAATTCCGATGTGGCAGAGGTCTGACGGGCTGGCTCGTCGAAGGCTGCACGAAACCCAGCCACAAAGAGATCCAAATTGGTGAGAGTAGGGTCACTTTTCTCCCACATCGGTGAAGCCCAGTGCAGAGCCTTCCCATCCAGTAGGGAAAAAATATAAGCGACCTTGACAGAATCCGTAGGGAACTGATTCGGAAGCAAGGCAAATCGCACGAAACACTGATTCAAAAACCCGCGACACCCCTTGGCGTCTCCAGCGTAGCGTGAAGGAGCTGGTAGCTGTGTAGGCGTCTGGAGCGTAACTACCGGCGTAGGTGCGACCACAGGAACTGGTGCCGGAGGTTCTGCGTCCATACGGGTAGCCATTCGCTCCACCGTGGCTACCAGGGAATCCAGAACCTGTTGTTGTTGTACCAGGCGCTGAGCCAGGCCCGGAATGGCCTGGAGACTAGCGAGATCCGCCGGATCCATGGCCTTGCAAACTGTTACGAAGGACGAAATCCGGAAGTGGATCCTTAGGCCGACTGACCCGAGGGGGCAGTCGGGAGGCAGAACTCCCACTGGGCAGATGGAGCTTCACCCGGAAACCCGTGACTCCTCCAGAGGAGCTGTGGGAGCCCGGGTCGCTAGGACTTAGGAGTCTTCGCCCTGGAAGCCCGAGGTCCCCCCTGGGAGGAGCCCGTAGGGACCCGGACCGCTGGGACTTAGGCGAGGACGGAGAAGCCCAGGAGTGGAATACGAACCGGAGTCTAGGCAGGCTGCGGACAAGCAGGAATCGGAGTCACGGACCGGGGTCAAGGCAGGCTGAAGACAAGCAGGAATCGGAGTCACGGACCGGAGTCAAGGCAGGCTGAAGACAAGCAGGAATCGAAGTCACGGACCAGAGTCAAGGCAGGCTGAAGACAAGCAGGAATCGGAGTCACAAACCGGAATCAAGGCAGGCTGAAGACAAGCAGGAATCCAGGAACCAGGCAGGAATCAAGCAGGCAGGCAGGCAATCAGCGGGGAACAGGAACGACGGCAACTAGCTCTTCAAAGAAGGAACCTCGTTGCAAGGCACTTGGGTAAGGAAAGAGCCCGGTTTAAATCCCCCGGTCGGCGTCTGACGTCACGGGGGGCGTGTCAGCACATCCGGGTGCTGACAGCACAAAACGCTGCCCTTCGCGCGCGCGCGTTCCCTCGCCGAGGGAAGGAGTCTCCGGCGACGTCTCCCTCGTGGAGACGCCGCAGCCAAGCCGCGTGGAGGGCCCCGAACCCGGCGGTTCGCAGCGCGGGTGAGAGAGGTAAGCTCCCGGTCACTAGTCTAGTGACCGGGATCGTAACACAGTTTCTGGAGAAACAGCATACCAGACCACATTCATACACACACTGCATTCATAGTATAAATCATTTTTCTACACCAAGATGAGACTCAGAGAAGGAAAAATTCATGCCTGGCTCTCTTGCTGGTTTTTCTTGTCAGTACACTGCACTTCTACAAATCAAGTTTCTCTATGTCACATCAGTTCACTGAATATTGTACCCAGTACACAGATCTCTGACTGATTTTATTTTTTTAGATTTTTCAGTGTTACAGTTTCTCTGTGTGTCACTGCTGTATCACTGAAAAACAGAAAAACAATTTTTACACAGAAACAATATTTGAAAAAAGGACATAGACAAGCCCACCTTGCAATTCTCCTAATCACTTCTCAGTCTCTTTTTTCAATTTTTATTCAGTACATCTACCCTGTTCTCCCGACTCCCACCCAGAGATACATGAGCTCAAAATGGAGCCCAAAAGATTTGACTTTCACTTTCAGCTTGAAAAAAAAAGACAATAAGCCTCATTTACTAAGCATTTTTCCCATAGACACAGAATGGAAGAAAAGCCTTAGTAAATCTGGCCCATTAATATCATTGTCAGTTCATGCAGATGCCATCTAGGACAGGCTGGTTAAAAAAATGCTTGAGTTTGATTGGTTCTGCTTCTTGGTTTGCTCCCTGTCCCTTCCTTCCTCATCTCTAATCAATCTAGGATTTAAGGTCTATGGTCAAGTGTGACATCACTTGTTGCTAGCTCCTTTTAGTAGAAAAACATCCTGCAGTTTTGTTTGTCATATAAACTTTAATGGGAAATAAAAAAGAAGTTCAAACACAAATTGTCATTGATTTCTGGGATACCGGCCATTCATATTCATTTTTTATGAACCAGAATGAATCTGCCTGATTTGTTTTGGATTCCTTATTTGTTTTAAAGAAATGCACTTCCTTAGAAAACAGACCTTTTGATTTTCAAAAGTACATGATTTATTTCACCATGACCAACTGCTCACACAGATAATATGTATAAACATACAGAGCCATTGTTAGCATATAAACTTTATAGACAATTTTCAGACACTAAAAATTCCCATGCACATTGGCAGCACTGAGGGCTATATAAAATTGCCTCCATTATCTTAAATAATGATCAATGAATTTTGTTCACCTTCACATTAACTCGTACATAACAACATCAATACAGACATAACATTTTCAGTCTTCTTGTAGAATATGTCAATTCCTTCATCTTAAAGGCATAGAATTAAAGGTATTAAATGTCCCTCAAGTGCCTTAACCACTCAGCTGTCCAGTTGAGACTTGTGCTGATTGTGTCGGTGCCCCATCAGGGCAATAAATGGGTCCTTAACAGTCTTCTAGTCTGCTAATGGTTCTGTTATCTTGGTTTATGTTTGGCTGCTGCCAATGGGGCAGTGTAGGGAAGAGGCCTGGAAAATACATTACTACACAAACTGGGTTTTCTAGAAACTTTACAACAAATACAAAAGCAACACCTAGGTCATTTAAAATGGATTTACTAAGGGTTTGCTTTCCTTTCCTAGTATATGAACTACCTTGGTAATGCCCAAATGGTGTTAATAAAGTGAACACCAGATTATTTTTCTTACAAAAGAATAACCACATCTTGGAGTTTGAGTCACTCCATACTCACTATGGGCCAGATTTGAAAAACTATGCACATGCGTAGATTTGTGTGTGCAACCTGGTACTCACAAATCTACGCCTGATTTTATAATATGTGCACGCAGCCACGTGCATGTTATAAAATCCAGGGTCAGCGCGCGCAAGGGGGGTGCACAATTGTGCAACTTGTGTGCGGCGAGCCACGCAGCCTTCCTCCGTTCCCTCCGAGGCCGCTCCGAAATCGAAGCGGCCACGGAGGGAACTTTCCTTCCACCCCACCACCTTCCCCTCCCTTCCCCTACCTAACCCAGCCCCCAGCCCTACCTAAAACCCCCCCTTACCATAAATTTTTAAGTTGCGCCTGCCTCTGGGCAGGCATAGATTGCACGCGCCGGCAATGGCTGGACCGCGATCCTGGGCACAGCAGCAAATGGCCGCTGTGCCTATAGACTCCGACCCTGAACCCGCCCCGCCCTCAGGCCACCCCGCCCACTCCCCACCCCCTTTTTCAAGACCCGGGACATACGCGTGTCCCGGGGCTTGCGCGCATCGCCAAGCCTATACAAAATAGGTTTGGCTTGTGCAGGAGGCTTTTAAAAGGGTTACACGCGTAACCGCCCCAATATGATCATGAACTCTCTTTTTTCTTCATGTATTGGCTACTTGATTGCAAGTTTTGAAAGGTGAATAGGCCCATGTAATAAATGCTTATACAAGCACTTCTCTGTCACTCTCCTCTCTCTCTTTCTCTCTCGCACACACACACACACACACACACACACATAAACACACACAAAACATTTATAACAGGGGATTCTGGCAGCTGATACCATCACGTAGGACTTTGCCTGAGCGCAAACCCGGAACTTTACCTTGTACTCTGATTTCCTCTATTGCCCTGACATCGGAGGGAGGAGTCGAGGGAGATGCCTACAAAATCGGCGTCCTTGCGGCTCCCCATTTGCAGCTGATACCATCACGTCAGACTTTGCCTGAGCGCAAACCTGGAACTTTACCTTGTACTCTGATTTCCTCTACTGCCCTGACGTCGGAGGGAGGAGTCGAGGGAGACGCCTACAAAATCAGCGTCCTTGCAGCGCACTGCAGCTGCCAGCACGCCGCCAAAGCCGCACGTGCCTAAGGGGTGCGCAGCTTTGCTTGGCTTCGCTTGGATTCGATTGGGTTCGAGAGGTTATTCTGTACTTTTCTAACAGCTGCCATGAGATTTTTGGAGGAAGATAAAAGGTTTAACTGTTTCAAGCCAGCAAGAAGTCAACGGTAATGTTTCCTTTTTTCTTATATAAAGTTTTACTTCTTTAAAGTGTGGCTGTAGTCCTTCCTCTTTGTAATGCCGCACACAAAGAAGAAGGCTAAGCTGTGAGACATGTCCTCAACACCAAATGTATTAGATAAACAGCCAACTATCGCTGACTGCTTTGCAAAAGCTCCCACAATAACTACAGGAAGTGAGGTCGCAGAGGGGAAGGTCCAGGAGCAGGGGATCTCCCCTCAGACCATTGAAACATCCTTGACCCCTGGAGCACCAGCAACTCCAGAGCCACCTACCGGAAAGAGAGAGGAGACATCCCTCTCAGAGGATCCCAAACTGAGAATAGACTTTTCACCATTTTCTGACCAGAGAGGAGTTATATCCTTGGAGAGCCCTTGTCAAGGCTCCAGGGAACAAAATGGTGTGTTCTCTTTTCATTTTGATATGACCGGGAAGGCTCCAATGGAGGGAGGAAGTGGAGTTTATCAAGTGAAATCTTTAATAGATATGCCTCTAACACCAAAGACTTTCTCTCTTGAAGAAATTGGAACAATGTTGTTTTCAATGCAGAAATCTCTTAATAACTTGACTACTATGGTTCATGATGTTTTAAATAAGAATGTATGTTTACAGTCAAAAGTAGAAAAATTAGATCTTTCAGTTAGTTCAGCTGAGAATAAAAGAATTAGAGCTGGTACAGGTAAATGTAATTAAATCAGATAAAACTCATTTGAATAAGCTAGAACTATTGGAAAACCAAATTAGAAGTGGTAATTTAAGGATATTAAATTTCCCTAAAACTTCTTTGGCATTTCCGTTTGATCTATTTAAAAGTTACCTGACTAATATCCTGAAGTATACAAATGATACTATACCTGCCATATCTAGGATATATTATATACCTCAATATTTGGGATTAGAGAACCAACAAGATCAAGGTCAAGATAACCAAGCTGACAATTTGAACTTAACTGAATTCTTAGAAAAATCTTTTGAAACTACCATAACATCAAGAGCCATTCTTATAGTTCAATTTCCTTTTATAGCAGAAAGAGATAATGTATTGAGAACTTATTTTCAATATCAGAATGTGAAATTTTATGGTCAAAATATAAGGATATTCCCGGATATAGCACGTGAAACTCAAGCCAGGAGAAAGAAATTTCTGTTGATGAGAGGAGAAGTTTTACAAAAAGGGGCTAAATTTATATTAAGATATCCGTGTCGTTGTATTATTATTAATCAGGAAGCGAGACATGTTTTCAATCAACCAGAACAGTTAAGATCATATCTTGATAACCAGTTCTAAAAATTCTTCATTGAGCTGGTATTGTAGTAAAAGTGGGTAAATCTTGACACAAACTTGAATTTGATTCTTGATGTGGTATTCTGCTCCCTCAACTTTATTTTTTCTTCAGTCATCTCTTTCTTTTCTTATGATTGTTATGATTAAGACAACACAGTATGTTAGTTATATAATTTTAAAGTTTGTTCTCCTGTAACTAACTGACCATCTGTGTTATGTATCTTAGAATGTAAAAAATTCAATAAAAATAAAATAAATAAATACATAAATAAATAAATAAATAAATAAATAAATAAATAACAAGGGATTCTTGTCATGTGGGAAACAGTAATGTTCTGTTAGGCCCATCAGTAAATTGGGAGAAAAACTCATAATACTCTACCTGTCGTCTCAAAATAGCATGCAGAACACAGTTTTTTGTGATTCCCAAAAAGTCAAGTCTCTCTATTGAAGAAAGCTATAGCAATGAAAATATTTACAACAAACCATCAAGTTATTATTCTCTACTCCTATAGATATAGGGGTAGATTTTATAACATGCGTGTGTGGCGTGCAAGTTATAAAATCAGGGGTCAGTGTGCGCAAGCGGGTGCACAATTGTGCACCTTGCGTACACCAAGCCACGCTGCAATTCGGAGCGGCCTGGGAAGGAACGGGGAAAGGCACCGCAATTCGGTGCATGCAAGATGCACAATTGTGCACCCCCTTGAGTGCACTGACCCCTGATTTTATAACTTGCGCGCACTAACCCCTGATTTTTATAACTTATGCATGAAATCAGAACGGCCTGAGAGGGAACTTCCCTTCCCGCTAGCCTGACCTTCCCACCCCTTATCCTAACCTTTCTCCCCTAGCCCTAATCTAACCCCCCTGATCTTTATTTTACCTTTTGCGCCTGCCTCCAGGCAGACACAAGTTGCGCGCGCCGGCCGATTGCCAGCAAATGGCCGGCCGATTGCCAGCGGCAAATGGCCGCTGTACCAGGAGCTGCTCACCCCACCCCCACCCCGTCCCGCCCTGGACTGCCCATGCCACGCCCCTTTTTTCAAGCCCCGGGATTTACATATGTCCCGCGGCTTTAAGCGCACCGCCAAGCCTTTTGAAAATAGGCCCGGCGCACGTAACCCCCCTACGCACGTAAATCCTCCTGGATTTACGCACGTAGGTCTTTGAAAATCTGCCCCAGAATGAAAAAGGAGGTAGGCATTTATAAAAACATTTTTAACTGTAATTTCTTGTATTAAAGGATTGCAGTAAACAGGATTAGATGCAATGTACTTCAGCAATCACAAGATGGCAGGTGAGAGTTAAAATTTAAAGGAGCAGATTTTACTTGAAGCAAGGTTTTATTTATGGAAGATATAAATTAAATGTTCCATCAACAATTTACTCTAACAATAACAATATTATTAATCCCAATTTCTGTAAGAGAGGAAAATTTAATCCTTCTTAAATATTGTCAATTTTTTTTCTTGGGATCTTGAAGAGAAATATGCTTCAGAGAGTGATGTTTTGTGTTAAATAATCACTGAGTTTAAAACAAATTATGGTTTTCATATATCTCAAGGAATTTATAGCAGAAGATCAAGCTTTATTGTGGAGTTTAGCAGTTTAGCAGCAGGAATTCTTTGGTGCTATGGCTTTGCAGACATCTTAATATTCTTTCTTATTTTTCCTGATGCACGTATATATATCTATTGATTTATAGCTTCTCTGCCAGGATCTTCTGTGATTGTACATGTATGGATTTGCTATACATATGAATTTTCTCTGTGCATCTCCTCTGTGTGAATTTTCAAGTCTCTATCTATGAATCTCTTGGCCTGTCTTCTGTGTGAATCTGTTTAAGATATCTTGTAGGATTGCATCAGTTTTGGTCACATGGTATATATTTAATGACCTTATCCCATTGCAAGCCATAGCTTAAGACAGTCATTAGATAGAGAGGGGGCTGAAGAGTTAAGACAAAGTTTTATAATTTCTTTAAATGGTCAACCGTAGTAAGGATAAAACTGGACTTGCCTGGCTTTTGAAGTGGTCATCTGCTTGCACTGTTCAGCCTTCAGGTTTGTATTAATTGAAAGACTTTTGAAATAGAGAAAAATAGAAGGAGGGCTAAGATCAGTTTTTATCTGGACTTTGTCTTCAACCATTATCAGCTCCCACCGACAATACTTTGAGCTGGCCTTGGCCATCAGGTGAGTAGTTCCACCTGACATTTACTTGTTAGGGCTGGTCTTGGTCATCAGATAGAGTAGGATCACAGTATTACATGCACTGCCTTTTCACAGTCTACTTATCAGTATTGAGTTCTCCAACTGACAAGTTTCTTTGAATGTGGGAGAATCATAGTATCACAGTTTTTCAATGTTCAGCATGACACATTTCTTTAGCTATCTTATATGTCAGAATATGCAGTCAAATATTTGAAATCAGGGTTTCCTTCAGCCATCTATATATCTCAGAACATGCAATCATATATTTCAAGTCCAGTTTATAATTTAGCACAATACATCACTCACTTTGGGGTAGATTTTAAAAGGTTGTGCACGCATCCATGTGCGCGCATTTTATAAAATCGGGGGTCGGTGCGCGAAAGGGGATGCACAGTAGTGCAAATTGCACATGCTGATGCCTTCGACCTTCCCCCGTTCCCTCCCAGAGCACTCCGATTCCTGAGCGGCCTTGGAGGGAACTTCTCAACCCCCTAACCTAACCTCCCTTCCACTTCCCCTAACCTTCCCACCCCCTAGCCCTATCCTAAACCCACCGACCTTTATTTTACCTGCAGGCGCAAGTTGCGCATGCCGGCAGCCTGCCAGCACGTGATCCTCCAACTCAGCAGCAATTGGTTGCTGTGCTGGAGGCCTCTGGCCCCGCCCCACCCTGGACCACCCTGCCCCCTCCTCGCCCCTTTTTCGAAGCCCTGGGACATACGCGCATCCCGGGGTTTTACACGCTTAGCCGGGCTTTTCTAAAATAGGCCCGGCGCACATAACCCCCACCTACGCTTTTTAAAATCTACCCCTTTACATATTCCCTCTCGATTCTAAGAGCAAATTTAGAATGAGGAGTCATAAATAATATGAAACATAATAAAGATTAAGAGGGGCGATTTTAAAAGGCACATGCGCACGTTCATGTGTGTGCAGTTCCTGGTGCTCACACACGGGACGCGTTGATTTTATAATATGAATGTTGGCACGCGCATGTTATAAAATACAGTTCCTGCATGTACATGCGTGCTGGATTTTCATGTCCACATGTGCATATGTGGGCAGGTGGCCTCCTTTGCGTATGAGTGATCACTCCCTGTCCGCTCCAATTAAGGAGCAGACTGGGGGGGAATATCCCTAACCTTATACTTCCTCCCTCTTCCCCTCTTCTCCCCGAACCCCAAACCTACCTTAGCTATCCCCAAATTGTTTGTTTTTCTACTTACTGCTCCTCTGGAGCAGAAGTAAACTCCGCCGCTGGCCGGATGCTGGCACGCGCTTCCCCGGGACAGCATCTAAAAGCGCTGTCCCAGCCCACTCCGTTCCTCTTTGCCCAGACCTTGCCCCTGGCCTGCCCCTTTCTTCAGGCCCAGCACTTATGTATGTATCAGGGGTCATGCATGTGGCCAGGTCCTTTTGAAAATGTGCACGGCACACGCAGAGCCCGGCCATGTACATATCCCCCGAATTTTATGCATGCTGTACTTTTAAAAGTCGAGCTTCAATGAATAAAAGAATGAGAAATCACATACAATAATATGGAGCATAATGAAGACTAAATTAATAAATAATGAGAGGTCACGTGATGTGGTGAGGCTGGTCAGACTTGCTGATAAGGGCTCCAAGCACCATCCCCCATTTATCACACAGATCTGCCAGCATCTGAAGGTTTATTGCCTGAATTTCAAAACTACAGGAGGAGATCTATGTCCGACGTTACATATATGCAGAAATCCCCAATGCCTGTAAAGATGCAAAAACAGACAAGCAGAAGGCCTCCTGACCTCCCCAAGCTGGCCAAAAGTTCCGTTTGTGTCCAACGAGGGGTCCGGGAGCGGAACCGCGGTGGACCACGTGACGGCCGCGTCACTCCGATGTGACGCGGACGTCACGTGCTCCTCGCAAAGGAATAGAGGAATGGCTTCCTGACTCCCCGCTGGACCACCAGGGAGTTTTGGTAAGTCTTGGGGGGGATTAAGGAGGGTGAGGGGTTTAAATTTTTATTTAGGATCAACGATCGCGATTTCCAACGTATTCAACATAGCTATGTTGAATAAGTTGGAAATCCGATCGTTTTCGCCTCATCACTTTTTTAAGTTAAAAAAAATAAATAAGTAGCGTTTTACATATAAGTTCAAAACGAATGCACACCCCTAATGGACACTCTTACAACAAAAGTCACTAAAGCAGTGATAGAAGCTCTAGATGCTAGACAAAGTTATCTCGGCACAAATATTGGAACTTAAGGATTTTGTTTCCGAAATAACTCCGCAGCTCGAGATGGCTGAAGGCAGGATCTTGTGCCACGAGGACAACTCAACTGCTGTGTCTAGGAAAATCGCAGCTCTAGAAAAACAAGTTGCTGCTCAGGAGGACAAAATAGAGGATCTCAAAAATAGATCCTGGTGAAATGACATTCCTGAATCTGTAGAAGACCGCAACATCGAGGAGTTCCTAAAGAGCTGGATTCCACAAATCCTTAAAACACCAGAGCTACAAGGAATCCTTAAAACAGAAAGAGCACTTCATTTGGAGAGTAAAAAGGATGGGAATGAGCGTCCTAAAATTATAATTGCTAAATTTTTGAACTGAGGGTATAAGCAGCAAACTCTACAAGCTTACCATAAAATTTGTGATGTAAAATACCAGGGGAAACCAGTTAGACTCCTCCAAGATTATTCAGCTAAGATAGCCAAGCCCGCAGAGTTCAACCCACTTTGTGCTTTGCTTATAGAAAAAACTAAAAATTCACTTTGCAATTTCCTGTTCATCTCGAGATCTGGCATGGTGGGAAAACACATGTTTTCAAAGATCACATCTATGCTAAATTCTTTATTGTTGGCATAACTTAATTCCAGGGAATATCAGTTTTCCTACTTCTCAAAGTTGAAACGTTCGCAAAGTTATCTTTATCTCCATGTTATTTGCTCACCTGCTCATCTATATAAATAAAAATGTTAAATAGTTTGTACGTCGTCGCTAATCTCGCCAACCGCTTAACCGAATGCGTTCAAATTTGCACACAACATTCACTTCCCATACGGGAAGGATCTTATACACTTACATTATATATAGGTCACACCTGTGACAGGTAATACAAGTTTAAAAATTGCTTACACAAAACAGCGACATCTGGTGGCCGTCAGCGCAAGCGCAACCTCTTACACCTTTCACACACTCTCACACACCACACCACACCCCCACACAGGGCTATTGTCTTTCATTCACACTCCCTCATAACACACAGAAATCCACACTCATCACACCACACACCCCCACCCACACGCCTGCCAATGTCACTTACTTCACCCACCCTCCCAAAACACACCAAAACACGAATTCCTGGATGCTACATTGGGAAGCCACGCATTTCACATACCCTCCGAATTTAAAGTACCCTCTTCCACCCACCCACGCACTGCACTCCGATCACACACTACACCTGATACAAGTCCGTGCTTCTCCGCCGGCACCACAGGAACGGTCCGGGACACATCGCATTCAGTAGGGCCATCGGATGCCAGCAACCAAAATGGCGGCGGCGAACCTTACCCTTACTATGCTATACGGAGACAACAATGACGTCGGTACACCATGTGACATAGTAAGGGCAACAGCCCATCGGCGCCATATCCTCAGCGGACATTTGCCCTTACTAGGTCAGGAATCATGATGCACCACTTTCACCGGTGAAGTTTTGTGACATGGCAGACGGCGGAACAAACCTTAGCACACACTCTCGCCACCGGCTGGCAGTTTACACATGTAGCTGGGGAGGAGCACAGTGGGGGACCGTTCCTATATTCCGCTGCACGTTTTTCACAGGGGGGGCACTGATTCTCCACATCTGCCGAGAGGGGGGCTGTAGCGTGGGTTGCTCTATTTCGCCGGGTTGTGTGTGTGTGTGTGGGGGGGGGGGCAGGAAGGCGTGCTTGCATATTTAAACTATTCTTTGCTAGTGCTGTTCATTTGGGGTGAAAAAAAAAAAAACCACAAACTGTAACCTTTACTGCTCTATTCTGTTTTTTCAACTTAACCAGGCTCAGCTACTGCACCAATTGCTTTCAAATTTGGACACAACCTTGCTTTCACTTTTGGCAAGGTTCTTCTCTATCTAGATTACATAGATGTCACACGGTTACAGAAAAAAAAACATGTTTTTACATGTGTGTGGGGAAAACAGCGACATCTGTTGGACAGACATGCAACGCACGCTATCTACCTTGGGAAATGAAGCTGCTGTACTGTGCATGCGCGGGCGGGAGCACAAGTCGGGCACAGCGGGACGAACATGTGCTGGGAGGGGCAGCAGCGGTGCATGTCGTGCACAGTGGGACCAACATGGCGTTGGGAGGAGCAGCAGCGGCGGACCGGCGGCAATATCGGGTGTGGTGGTGTCGGCCGGCCGAAATTCGACACCTGGGAGGAGCTGAGGCAGCGATCTGGTACAGCTCACATGCACGACAGGGAGGGATCCTCGCTGACCTCGCGCCTTTGGGAGCGGGCCACGCAGAACCGCACAAGAGGGAGAGGGACAGGGGGGGGGGGCAGCTGGGAGGGCACTGCGAGCCGGAGGGGATCAGAATCAGGGAAGGAGATTGAGAGAGGATGCGGTGTCACTGACAAAAGGGTAGGGAGTAGGCGGGGAGAGGTGACAGTGAGGGGAGGATGAATGAAGGGGGCAGTGAGTGTCAGTGGAGAGACACAGAGGGGAGAGGTGAGTGTGAGGGGTGAGAGTTGGAGTGGGGACAGGGGAGTGAAAGGGGGGGGGTTAGTGACCGAAGGGGGAGGGGTGAGTGTGAGGGGAGAGAGCTGGAGTGGGGACAGGGGAGGAAAGGGGGGTGGGGGTGAGTGACCAAGGGGGAGGACGATGTGTGACTGAGGTATATGAGCAAGGGGAAGGGGGAGGGAGGGAAAAGAACCTGACTCTGCCACTGCAACGCGTGGCCGGGCACAGCTAGTTACTAATAAAGTCATCCAATTGAGAGTATGTGCCTGCGTCATGAGGGAACCATGACAGGAAGCCCCTTTCTTTCTCGGTCAACAGCAACAGGCACACCCAGTCTAGGATGGCAAGGCATCATCGGTGCAGGCATTGTGGGAAACACGACTCAGAGTACTTTTAGTTAGTGCTGTTAGGAATTATGGACCCTTGGCCCAAGGTGGGGTTGTTGCTACCTGAAGGGTTGGGCCCCACAGGTCCCCACCATTGGGAGGTGAGGCTGGCCGGGTACAGAGGAAAGCTGGAACTTCACCTGTACCGACCCTCATTCCCCGCAGGTTGAGCCCTTGGGTGCCAGGGTCAGCAGGCCTTAGGAGCACCTCTGTGTGGCTGGTCCTGGAGAGGGTAGATGACTGGGTACCGAGAGTGTCAGGGAGGTTAGGCACAATTCAAGACAGGCGCACTCTCGGAGGGAGGAGGAGAAAGAGTCTCAAGGAGTGCAAGGCCACTGCAGCTCTGAAGAGTGTAGAGCAGGACCACGTGGGAGTGGCCTCGAGGTGAGGAGGTGCAGGTGGAGAGTCACGAACTGTGATATGCTGAATAAGGGCTAGAGCGGGGAACCCACTGTAGCAGATGCCAGGAGAGTAGCAGCGCAGAGGAGGTCCCTGAAGAACGGGGACGCTGAGACACAATCTGGTGGAGTACTGCGCTGAGACAAATCTTGATGAGAAGAGGCACTGTAGCAAAGTCCTCAAAGAGAAGTGCCATGGGAGTCCCAAGGAGCAGAGGGCACTGAGGTGGGGACTCACAAGTAGGTGCTGAGCCTGGTCCCGAGGAACGGGAAGCACTTAGAGAGAGTCCAAGTGAAGCAGCGCTGAGCCAGGGTCCGAAAAGCGGGAAGTGCTAGGAGAGAGTTCGGGTGAAGTGACACTGAACCTGGCCCTGAGGTGTGGGAAACACTGAAAGAGAGTCCAGGTGAAGTAGCACTGAGCCAGGGCCCAAGGAGCGGAAAGCGCTGAGAGAGAGTCCGGGTGAAATAGCGCTGAGCCAGGGCCCAAGGAGCAGGAAGCGCTGAGGCAGGAACCCGGATGGAGAAGCACAGAGATCCGAAGGCAGGAACAACTGGTCCGTGGAAAAGGACTTGGAACCAAAAGAAGCCAAGGAACTTGTTGCCAAGTCATTTAGTGGAGGCTAGAGGTGAGGCTTAAATATCTCAGGCCAATGATGTCATCAGTCAGGGACGAGCCTGGAGTTCCCACCATTGTTCCTTTAAAGGGAGGACAGATGGCGCGTGCGCGCGTGCCTAGAGAGGCCCAGGATCGGAATGCTGGTCGGAGGTGTCCCAGCTGTCACGTGGAGTGCAGGGAGCCAGGAGGAACACGGCAGCAGCGACTGGACACCACCGTGAGAATACCGGAGGGAGAGAACCAAGCATGACATGACGTGAGTTAAGCCTGCCGCGGACGGCCGCAGACAGCGGTCATAACAAGTGCCAGCTGTATGCTGAGTTTGTAGCTGGAATTCTAGGACAGCCTAACATGGCCAGTTGCCGCTTTCTTGACTGTGTGGGATGCTCTCATCGGCCTGCAAAGAAGATGGAGCGGGGCTCTGCAAGAAAGGGTCCAACTCATATTTAATAACATGCATGATGATTTAGCCTACCCAATTATGGCCAAGGTGGTACAGAAGTGTTCATTTGGGGTCATGCTGGAGCTTTCAAAATGGTGCAATGCAAATTTTAGGGATCTTGTTCCAGCTCCTGAAGGGACCTTGTTAGGCTGTAAGTGGGGAGTATGGGATGAGGACATTTTTTAATAGGCTTTTTCCTTGTTTCCTTCTCTTTTTTTTTTCTCACTATTGGTGGCACTGTTTCTAAAGTTAAACGTTATACATCATATTAAGTTTTACAGGGCACAGAGCTTTATGTTACAAGGATAATTATTTGGATGCCTCACAGAAAGCTGATATCTAGTGGGGGGATGGTGTCTGCCCACATATTACATGACCATCATACCCACCAGGATAGTGTATCGTGGGATCCATGCATAAAGGGAGGGGAAAGAGAGGGGAGGGTTTAGGGAACTCAATATATGTCATGCAATGGAACCTGAATACATAGTGCAATTCACTACTGCTAAGGAAGAGCTGGTGTGGAACAGATTTGGGACATTTTACCTCCAATATTTATTTAAGTTCTGGTTGTCAAATTCTGAGGGTCAAGGCTGGATGATGCATCAGAAACAAAAGCAGATGATTACATCTGATAATTTCATTTCACATTAGGATGTGACCCTCTCAGGTTGATTTCTCTGAATGTGAATGGTTTAGGTACCCCCCCGTTAAAAGAGCAAAAATTTTAAGGAACTGAAAAGAAACAAAACAGATATAGCATGTACCCAAGAATCTCACCTCTCTGATTTAGAAAGTAAAAAATTATGGTGGTAATGGGTAGGTTCTTGTTATTACTCATAGGCAAAAGGGAAAAAAAGAGGGAGTAGCTAACCTTTTTCATAAAAACATTCCCTTCCAAACTGATAAAGAGGTCTCAGATTCTGATGGCAGATTCTTAATTCTAGTGGGTAAACTGAAGGGCAAAGATATAACTATATTTATTTAAAGGCTTTTTTATACCAGTATTAGTGGGTACATCATATCGGTTTACATATAACTTGAACATTGTACAAAGAATGGGGAGCAGAACTTGGGTGGGGTAGCGAATCATTTAAATAATTAACTTGATTTTGACTATGTACAGGGGTAGGAGGAATACATTATCGACTGGTGCTGTGTAGATGCAAGGGTATAAATAAAAAGGAAATTTGGGAAAGATGAGGGGGGAAGGGAGGAACATGGAGCAGTATAACTGGCAGTGTATTCATATTGAGATTATAAATTGATATTTGGGCTAATACATGACATTATTGAGACAGAAAGAGGGTGGGGAGCAAATACATAACATAGTTGATGATATATGATGCTTTATTGGAGCTGAATGAGATATTCTTTGAGCGGAAATATAGTATTGAAATGGTAGGAGTTTTATTTATTTTATTTATTTAAAAGCATTTATATACCGTTTTATAAAAATAAATTTTGTCAAAACGGTTTACAAAAGTAAAATAAAAATTAAAAGAAACAGTCGAAATCAAATTAAATTTAAAATATACAAAAAAATAGACAATAGCTAGATAGGATTCTAGCATAAAAATAAATCAATTACTCAATAAAATAAACAGTAAAATATTGCTGCCGTGGGACACTATTCCTGAGGAAAAGGAGAAAAAGGGGGAGGGGGAGGAGATGAAAGATCAATGGCATGGGTAGGGGGGAGGGAAAAAAGAAGGAGTGGGAAGGAAAATAGGGAGGGAATATGATGAAACGAGTGTGACAATTGGGTGCTATAGATAGTTCGGTGTGTGGTGGGGGAGGGAGAAGTGTGGAGCAGGGTAGTAGGAGGAGAAGTAGGTATGGGAGGGGGAGGCCGCGGTGGCTAAGGGGGGGAATGAAATTACTAAGTCTAGTATGGAGAGTGGTTATTCTGGGAAATCTTGTTTAAGAACCATGTCTTCAGCTTTTTTTTTTTAATTTTTGTGTGGATGGCTCAAAGCGAAGGTTTGTGGGCATGGTGTTCCAGAAGGTAGGTCCTGCAATTGAAAGGGCTCACTCTTTTGTGGAGTTTATATGGTCCTAATTCATATGCTCATAGTTTCTTTGAAGAAACAGTGCAATTATTGTTTCTGCGATCACCTTCTGGCTCAAACAAGGCAAGTTATCCTTAAACAAGTCTAAAACTAAATTTCTAGCCATCCATAGTCCTCATTCCAGCTTTAATAAAAATGTATAACTTTAAAGGGTCATTCAATTCCCATTCAAAATCATATCAGAAGTTTAAGTGTGCTTCTTGATAACACTCTTTCATTTCACCAGCAAATTAAGTTAGTCATTTCACAAGGTTTTTACAGACTTCATGTTGCGGTCCCGGGCCATGCCCCGGTCCCTCCACCTACCTTGGGGACGGTCCGGGCCGTTTCAGGGCCTTCTCGAGCCTGCATGGCCTCCAGCACGTCTCTCCCTCCTCGGGAGAGACGCCGACGATCCGTGGCGGCTGGCCCCGCCCCTAGACACGCACACGCGAGGAGGAGTCCCTCTTAAAGGGGCCAGCACGGGAAAACCATAGAGGACGCCCTGGATGACGTCAGACGCTGCAGGGTATTTAAACCCTGCAGCTTCACCTTGACAGGGCCTTGCAACGAGGTTCCTCAGTTCCCCTGAGTTGTTAGTTGCTGCGGTGTAACCTGATCGTCCTTCTGTCTTCTGGCTCCTGACCTGGCTTTGTTCTTGACTACGTCTTCAGCCTCCGCTCCTGGTTTTGGTAATTTTAATTGATGTCTGACTTCTGGCTTCTGAAAGGACCCTGCTTTACCCACATCTTATAGGCCTATCTCCTTACTTAATTGTGATTTAAAAATATACGCAAAGATGTTAGCAGATAGATTACATTTGGTGCTCTCCAAGATTATATACTCTGAACAAGTTGGTTTT
This sequence comes from Rhinatrema bivittatum, assembly GCF_901001135.1. NCBI lineage: Eukaryota > Metazoa > Chordata > Amphibia > Gymnophiona > Rhinatrematidae > Rhinatrema > Rhinatrema bivittatum. The sequence goes on along the minus strand of NC_042623.1, from coordinate 217,340,246 downwards.
GTTAAAGGAAGAATAGCTAGATCCCATATAGTTAAATTTAGTACTGCCATCTCATGCTGTAAGCAAAATAGGATCCCAGCATTGGCAATGGGATTTGATTCAGAAAAGGCTTTCAATAGAGTCTCATGGCCTTATGTGTTTTCGGTCCTTCAGAGATCAGTTTTTTCAGGAAATATTTCTAAATATAGGGCCAGATTTTAAGAGGTATGCGCGGGCGTAGATTTGTGTGCGCAACCTGGCGTGCACAAATCTACGTCCGATTTTATAACATGCGCGCACAGCACCGCGCATGTTATAAAATCCGGGGTCGACGCGCACAAGGGGGTGCACATTTGTGTACCTTGCGCACACCGAGCCCTAGGGGAGCCCCGATGGCTTTCCCTGTTCCCTCTGAAGTCGCTCCGAAATCGGAGCGGCCTTGGAGGGAACTTTCCTTCTGCCCCCCCCCCCCACCTTCCCCTCCCTTCCCCTACCTAACCCACCCCCAGCTCTACCTAAACCCCCCCTGACCTTTGTTTTTTAAAGTTGTGCCATGCCCCCACCCCACCCTGGACTGCCCACGCCCTGCCCCTTTTTTCAAGCCCCGGGACATACATGCATCCCAGGGCTTGCGCACATCGCCAGGCCTATGCAAAATAGGATCAGAGCGCGTAACACCCCTGCACGCGTAAATCCAACTGGATTTACGTGTGCAGGGCTTTTAAAATCTGCCCCATATTGCCCTACTTCACCATAAGCCTGTCTCACATATTTTAGCAAATGGAGGAAGATCCAGAGCATTTCTAGTTTGTAGAGGGGTGAGGCAAGGTTGCCCCCTGTCCCCTCTTTTATATATTTTTGTCATTGATCCCTTGCTTAGAAAAATTCAAGGTGATAGTTCTATTCCAGGCTTAGATATTGGAGGCACCTCGTTCATAGTAGCATCTTTTTCTGATGATAGTCTCATCTTTCTTATAGACCCAATGAGAGCTCTTGATAGAGTTTAACTCACCAGTATACTTTTGTGCTTTTGCAGGCTTAAAAATCAATAGAAACAACTCTGAGGCTTTGGAAGTAATGGGGAATTTAAGGCGAGAGTGGCAAGGTACTTTTCCTTTAAAGTTTGTGACGTCGGAAATGAAGTGCTTAGGTATTAGGATTCCGATTGAAGTACAAGACTTATATAAGGTGTTTCAATGGAGACCATCTGCCTCAGGAACTAAGAGAGTTGTCCAGGAACAGCAGTTAGAAGCTACCATGATTTTGGATAACTCCTAATCCCTGAAGCAGACGGAACACTATCAGTGTCAAGCAGACGGCCCAACTCTTCGCTGGAATTCTGATGGATAAGAGATAGTGACAGTTTTATACTGCACCATAACAATATAAGTGAAGGGACTCTTGTACACGTAGGAGAGTTGGGCTGATTGAGGAAAGCATGGGTTATAAGACACCTAATTAAGAGATCTCATTTTTTATAAATATCAAACATAAAATAAAATAAAACTTTTTTGAGAACACTTGTACCATGCTCCTGTTGAATTAGATTAAAAATGTTAAACAATTTCATTTGAGTTATAACCAATACATGGTTACTTATTGCTTATGTAAGTGCTACCGAACACCAGAGTACATCATACTGATATTGTTCCCTCGTTTTGGTTTTTGTTTGTGGCATCTTAGGGGGGTTTTAGTGGGGTCATGTTTTTTGTGGTTTGAAGTTTATTTATCACCCAATAGGGCATTTAGAGCAAACCTGTTTTGGTTGCCTCAATGTCTCAAATGCGGTGAAAAGAATAGTGAATATCTACATGGTTTCTGGAAATACTCAATAATTACTACTTTTTGGCAGACCCTAATTCATCGCTGTTCTAGTTTATTGGATCTCTAATTACCGGAAGACCCAAAATTTTGGTTATTTGGTTTATATGTGTTTGTAACCCTGAAGTTAAGTATGCCTGACTGTTTATAGATAAGGCAGGGCTAGTTGCTAAGAAAACTATACTCTCCACATGGATAGGGCAAGAACATCCTATTTTGGTCCAATGGGAAAAAAGTTGGTGCAATTATTGATTTTTTAATATCTTTCGAAGAAGTCTGTGTCCATATCTAAACAATTAATGGTCGTACAGACTTGGCAACTTTTTATTGAGAAGCTACCATCGGAGATTACAAATACAATACAGGCATCATAATATTGTTTGTCATACTGTGAGGTGCAATCCCGGAACTAGAGAGCACTAGCATTCAGTTCTGCATTCCAATTTCCTTATTTTTAAATCGAGTTATTTGGGGTGGGTGAGGGAAGGTAAAAGTCTGAGATTACTGTTCATAAGAACCACATAGTCTGTTATAAAATAATAATAATAATAATTCTGTATATGTTAATTCAGTATTTGTAATAGTTGCACTCTGTGTTTTTGACATTTAACCTATATGCACTCACTACAGAAGCGAATAAATAAAGATTGAAAAAAAAAATAACATGGAGAATGCATACAATAATATGGTGCATAATTGTCATGGCTCACTCTGAGGAGGAGGTACTACACCTGAGCAAGAATTATGCATCAGAAGAGCCCAAGTCTGTATTAAGGCTGGAGCATGTGATCTTCCAGATGGGCTGGCATTCCCTATGGATTGAACCCTTGGGTGCAGGCAGCCATCAGTGCTTACTATACATAAAGCAGGAACCAGCAACCAAACATACGGGCCGATGCAGTAAAGTGTGCTTAGGCTGAGCGCACTCTTAGACCCCGTTTGGCCACGCGTTTTCGACTCACTATTTTTACCCCTTATACAGTAAGGGGTAATAGCGCATGCAAAATGCGCGGCCAACCCCCCCCCGAAACTAATAGCGCCTGCAACATGCAAATGCATGTTGATGGGCCTATTAGTCATTCCTGCGCAATACAGAAAGTAAAATGAGCAGCGAAGCCACACATTTTACTTTCAGAAATTAACGCCTGCCCAAAGGCAGAATTTAATTTCGGCCGGCACAGGGAAAGTGTACAGAAAAGCAGAAAAAACTGCTTTTCTGTACACCCTCTGACTTAATATCATAGCGATATTAAGTCGGAGTCCCCAAAAATTTAAAAAAAATTAAAAATTAAAAAAAAAAATTAAAAATCTGTCTGCGGCTCGCTGGTTGGAAGACGGACGCTCAATTTAGCCGGCGTCCATTTTCCGAACCTATGGCTGTCAGCATCGGGAGAGTGGGTGCTAGCTGGCTCTCGCTCGACTGTTACTGTATCGGCCCGATAATGCAGGAACCAGGAAGGAAGCAGAAACCAAGCAGAAAGCAGAAAACTGGTTGGATGTACAGTGATCTCCCAGAGTGAACACCATGAAGACTGTTGTACCAGTAAAGGTGTGTCTGGCTGGGCTCTTTATATTCAGCCCTCAATTTAGGACACATCCATTGCTGAACCAATAAGGAGCTTCCTCGAGAGCTTGCTTCACAATTCTTTATGAACAGGCATCTCTGTGGCTCACTACCTTGTTTCCCAGCCTTGAACATCTTGGACTACAGGTTTGATTCCCCGTCACCCCTGTTAATTATTTATTTATTTACGGGTTTTTTATATACCGAGGCACGTTTGCAAAACATCACCTCGGTTCACAATGTAACATAACTGAGCAACAAGCTTTACAATAATAACATTTTTTAACAGGGAGGGGGTAAACAAGGACAGGAGTAGATAATACGAGAATTATATACATATGTACATGTTAGTTTTTACAAGGGCGTTCATCAATGCAGTCAGAATAATTAGCAGGGGAAAGTAATAGGGGAGGGGAAGGGGGAGTATATCCACAGTGGGTGGAAGGAGGGGAGGGTAACAGGGAGGGCAAGAGTCAGTCGGGAGGTCATGTCGCATCTTTGGAGGGAGTCAATTCGTTAGTCAGGGTACGCTAGTTTGAACAGCCATGTTTTAAGATTGTGCTTGAATTTTTTGTGGCAAGGTTCCTGGCGTAGTTGGGAAGGCATTTTATTCCAGTGGGCAGTGCCTGCAATGATGAATGATCGCTCTCTAAAGGTGGTGTGTTTCATGAGCTTAGGAGAGGGAATCTGGAGTTTGGCCTGGTGATGCGTTCTTGTGGGTCTGGTCGGAGTGTGAAGCAGGAGATGTTCTGGGAACCATTGCATGTCATGGTTATGAATGGCTTTGTGTAATAATAGACTACACTAATCATTCAGTGGTTGAGATGCTTTGTAGAACTAGAGTTGCATGTAAAATTCTTAGCTACAGCTGAATAGTTTCATGAACTGGATGCTAATCATCATCATCTATGCTGTCTCCAGTTAATTCCCTGTTGGTGAATTCTTAGCATCAGGTTCCAGCAATCTCTTCAATACTTGCTGTTCTCTGCTGCAAAAGCATCAGGGGGAAAGAGATGATATGGACTGAAACTTCTCTTGCCCACCCTCAAAGTAAATGACAAATTCAACATCAAAGTTCTTTTACATGCAGTTGTTGCATGCTGCAGGAAAATATAGTCCAGGAGAAAAACAGGTAGCATGGACTGAAAAACTCCCATGCCCCTCTCTCAAGCAAAAAACAAATTAAAAAATAAAGTTCCTTTACTTGCAGCTGCTTCTTGCTGCAGGGAATTCATGTCCAGGGAAAAAAATCTCTCCTCCTCCTCCTCTTTCAAAGCAAATAACAAATTTAAAAGGCAAAGCTCAAAGTCTTAACCATAGTTTTGATCTTTTGTGAGAAATCTTCAGCTCTAAGCACCTGCCCTGCTCACCCTTTGTTTTGCAATGTGGCTAGAACTCCCACATCCACGCTTCAGAATACCATCCCTGAGCCACCTACCACATGCCCAACCCTTGTGAGATAGAGGCTTATAATTCTTATAATAAATCTTCCTCTTGGGGTTTCCTACCTTTCTTAATTCCCTCTTTATGTGTGCCTGATATTTATTAATTCCCCACTCCAGGCAGAATGGGACATAGATCCCATCACATTGGAATATAGTGAAAAATTGTTAAGGTATCCAGTAGCACATAAGTAATAATAATAATAAAAAAGATACTTTGAACAATGCATACAATAATAGTAAGATGAATCAGAAAATTAAAAGATTGTGTAGCCATTGGATAAAAAACAAATAAGGATTCCTCCCCCCACATCATGTTAATTCAAGGACATGTAGGGATGCACCATAGTCTCAATATATACAATATATATATATGAAGTTAAACAGCAATATAGACTACATTAAGTATGAAGCCTTTCATGCAATCCTACAAAAACACCACACCATCAACATATATACTGGGCTATTCTTTGAGCCTGAGGACAAACCATAGCTAAGGAAGTATTCTTAAAAATTTCATTACTAGCATTAAATATAGAGACATGGTTTTCTGTTTTCTTGCCAGTGGGGAAAATATATCCACTTTCAGTTGCTCATTTGAATATGTTCTGGAAAGTAGCCTGGTTCAAATTGGGTACTTGAATTTTTGAAAAAATGAATGTAATTATAACTATAACTATCATGCTCCTCATCTCCCTGAGGAATAGATTGTTGTCAATAATCAAAGGACCCAGAAGGAAGGGCTAGGAACAGCTACAGTACTGAACTTCCCTGGGAATCCTACACAAAATAATACAAAAACACAAATAGACTGGAAATTCAGAACAAGAACACAAAGTTCCTGAAAGCATAATATATCAGGTCAATCCATCACAGATTCACAAACAGGCCTATCCAGTACCCGAGCGGTAGGAAGAGCTGCGTTAGTGCCTACGGCACCCGCGGTTACCGCCCGCACAGTGCAGCTCACCTACTGCTCGATCCTGAACCCTAATTATATGTAAATGTAAACCGCGTCCGAAAAGCCTTAGGCCCGCGCAACCCAGGATACTGGATAGAGCGCCTATACAGTATCCTGGGTGCGCGGGCCTAAGGCTTCACGCCACGCTGGTATCTGTCATTTCAAATGTCATTTGAAATGACAGATACCAGGAAGTTGCTTCGCCGATGTCAGTGTCTGTTCTCCCCTCCTCCCGGAGCAGGGCACGAAAAGCAGCCTTGCTCCGGGAGGAGGGGGGGACACTGACAGCGCAGAAGCAACGGCGAAGACAGCGGCGAAGCAACGGTGAAGCGACTTTTCAGTGTCCCCCCTCCTCTCGGAGCAGGGCGCGAAAAGCCGCCTTGCTCCGGGAGGAGGGGGGACACTGACAGCGGCGAAGACAGCGCAGAAGCAACGGCGAAATGACTTTTCAGTGTCCCCCCTCCTGTCGGAGCAGGGCGCGAAAAGCCGCCTTGCTCCGGGAGGAGGGGGGACACTAGCAACGGTGAAGCAACGATGAAGCAACTTACTTTTCTGAAGCCATCATCAGGAACACATGCGATCGTAGCTCCTCCCGACCAAGATGGCCGCCTGCACGTGGGAATCGTGCAATTGGCCGCTGAAGACGTGACATCGTGACGTCACGTCTTCAGCGGCCAATTGCACGCTTTCCCCGTGCAGGCGGCCATCTTCGTCGGGAGGAGCTACGATCGCATGGGTTCCTGATGATGGCTTCAGAAAAGTAAGTTGGCAGGCGTCCAAAAGCGACTTACTTTTGAGATCTTGACAGATCCCAAAAGTAAGTCGCTTTTGGAAAAAAAAAAAATTGTCGCTTTTGAAAAAAAAAAAAAAAAATTGCTTTTGGTTTTTTTTTGCTTCGCCGTTGCTTCCCCACTGTCAGTGCCCCCCCTCCTCCCGGAGTAAGGCTGCTTTTCGCGCCCTGCTCCGAGAGGAGGGGGGACACTGACAGCGGCGAAGCAAAAAAAAAAACGAAAAGTCGCTTTGCCGTTGCAGTCTCCGTGGCAGCCCCAGTCCGGACATCGGAGGGGGGCTGCAACGTTTTTTTCGCTTTTTTCTTTTTTTTTGGCTTCGGGAGCAAGGGAGAGGACTGGGGCTGCCACGGAGACCGGCACCCATGATCGCGGCCGGGGCAGGTGAGCGGGGGCTGGGGGAAAGCTTGCCATCTACCCTTACCCATGCCTCTACCGCCTGGGTCAGGGTAGGCGGTAAGTTTGCAGGTTAAACGCGCGACAAAACGGCAGGGAAAACTAGTGATAGTCGGGGCGCGGGTTACGGGATGCTAGGGAATAGCTAATTGGCTCGTTTGCATGCAATATCGAGCTAATTCGCTCGTTTGCATGCAATATACATGCCGCGGGCGGAAGGGGTTGCCCGGGGAATTTAGGACGCAGTAGGAGTAGGTTAAAGGGGATTCGGGATCGCAGGAAGGGCTAACGCGGCCGAAAACGGAGTAAAAAGCGGCTTAGGAGCAGGGTAAACGCGGCCGCACTTTACAGGATTGGCCTGAAAGTGATTAAACCCAGTAGCATAGCCAGACTTGATTTTGTGGGTGGGCACAAGGTTAACATGGGTGGGCTGTAGGCATGCAGGTCTGAGACCTAATGCCATATACTGCACCCTACAGTGGCTTTCTAAGTAGATTGCAGCAGCCATTATGCATCATGCATGAAACTTTAAAATATTTTACTTCAATTATTTCAAGAACTTACCAGAATTAAAAATTCCTTATTAATCTGTATTAATTTATTTTATATTTATTGCAGTTTATAAATGCACATCTTGTAAAAAACAAAGAAAACAATCAGATCCAATCATTTAATAAAACAAAAATTAATGTATTCTTACATGAATCCTCTTTGCAGGAAGCCAGAAATCATCATAACTACAATAAAATATCATTACTCATCAGAACAGGTGCAAAGCAGAGCTAGGACAATTCATATTACAACTAACATGAAAAAAAAATATTTAAAAAATATCCCTCCAGTGCTATTTTGTGAAGTAACACAAACTCCTGCAAAAAAAAAGACATCTAGAACCTTGCCATACCATACAATCACAGCACTGACTCTCAGGATTCAAATAACAGCAACTTTATGAAAAAGAAGCAATGCAAATACTACACCAGGCCCTAGAACATTAATATGTCAGCTACTGGAATAACAGAACAAGCCGAAATACTACTGACAAACTAAATGTGAGCATAAATACTGCACTTCAGTCATACACACACCGGCAAAACAGAGACCGACCCTTGCCTAATATACAGGGTCATTCATCAAAATGTATTATGGCATTAACGCGTGTTAACACATGCGTTAACACCATAACTCATGAGATAATAATGGTATCACACGGCATGAATGCAAATTTCGGGAAGGGGCGGGATTAGGGAGGAGTTTGGGTGGGAATTATGAAAATGAGGGGCAATATCGCACCGTGTGATAGCATAAGGCATGCTATTGCATGGTTTTAACACTGGAAAAAACTACACCTTTTCTCTTGGTGTTAAACTGTGCAATATGACCAAAATGGCTGTAGGGCAATTTGCAATAAATTTTTAGAAGTGTGTAACCCACTTTAGTAAAATGACACTGAAGAATTGCCAATTGGGTGCTGTTCCTTTAAGAGCTGCAAATTCACAGCAGAGTTGGGGTCAGTTTGGGGCATGTGAAAACAGATCATTACTTCCTGAGCAAGATGGAGGAAGTTCTCTGCTCTGCCCTGAAACTAAAAGAAAATTGTTTGTTTTAATTAAGGATCCATGCTGTGAAGGATTAGTAATTTGAATTGCCAGAGACTGAGGGTTCCCTTGGCAACCAGTGTTCAGCCCTTAGGATAAAAAAGAAGCACTGACATCATCTCCCGCCCTTCAGCATTCAAAGGGCTTCACAGTAGGACACAAGCTGGGACTTTGAAATAAATGCAAAGACTGTGTAAAGATTGGAGATAGCTGCTGAATTGTCACCAGTTGAAATCTTTGAGCAGTATTTCATGTCTAAGCTATTACAGTTTGCATGTGTTTGCAGAGAGAGCAGAATGATTAAGTCTGCTACTTATTCAGTAAAGTTTACTCCTGTTATATGTTAATGCGGTGTGTAACTTAATTATTGGTGCTGGGCCATCAGTTGAACTGATAGCCCAGCATCTTAACCTTGTGTAGTCTGGTTAACCCTGAAGTAATAAATTGCAAGAAACCAATGCCATACATATATTACAAGGTTACAAATACAACTGGCGCTTCAACGTGGGGGTTTATTTTGATCGGTGACTGAGTAACTCAACATCATTAGTGAAGCGAATACAGAATTTTTTTATGCAATAGTGAAAATGGAGTATTGTACATATTGTTAGGGTGTCTGGCTGTGACCGGCCGACCTCCCCTACCTTAACTACATCTCCGACGGGGTGGCTTCCTCCCCACGCTGGGCCGCGGGCACCGGGCCACCGGGCCACTGCAGCGACTCTCTCTCGGCCGGCGTCGGGGCCTCCCTTGATGCGCGTGTGGGAGGCCCCACCTCTTAAAGAGGCCGTGGCAGGAGAGTCGAGCCGGCTCCGGATGATGACGTCTCTACAGGAGGGGTATTTAAACCCCGCAGCTCCTTTCCATCATCACCTTGATTCTCCGGAAAATCTAAGCAGTGCCGAGGGTTTCTGAACCACTGCTTCATACGGTTCTCCCTGCAAGAACAGCAGTTTCCTACTGGCCGAGTGAAGACATCCTTCATCATCTCCCTATTGGATGGTAAAGCCCTGGCCTGGGCATCTCCACTTTGGGAGCGATGAGATTCCATTCTGGGAGACCTACCTCGGTTTGTCCGGACATTCTGTCAAGTATTCGATGAGCCAAGTCGTCAGTCCACTGCCACTTCTGAACTGCTTAACCTCCGCCAGGGCTCACGCACCCTGGCTCACTTTGCTGTAGAATTTTGCACCTTGGCATCTGAACTAGGGTGGCGTGAGGACAGCCTGCATGGCATCTTCCTGGAGGGTTTGTCCTCTCGTATAAAGGATGAGCTGGCCACACAGGAGCTGAACTGGCAGGTTGGATTGATCATCGACTACAGCAACATGCTAAAGAATGTAAGCCAGGTCATCACTCAGTGTCTCTGGTTCCAACTTTTTCTCGTCCAGTGGTTGCGCCCACAACGTCTGGAGTTTCGCCAGAGTGCCGAGAGGAGCCTATGCAGCTAGGCTGCAGCTGCCTGACAACTGAAGAAAAACAGCATTGATGGAGGCTCGGCTTATGCCTCTACTGCGGAGGCAAAGGACACCTGTTGGCTCAATGTCCTGAATGTTCGGGAAACACCCAGGCCTAGGTGTCACAGGAGGGCTGACCCTAGGCTGTATCAATCCTGCTCCTCCATGCACGGTCCCTGTTACACTACAATTTTCCAGGGGTTACTTTACTACACTCGCTCTCATCATCTCAGGTTATGGCGGGAACTTCATTCTATCCGAGTTAATTCACCAATTGCAACTACCAGTGTTACCTCGTACACCACCATTGTGGATTTCCTCAATCCAAAGAGACCCTCTCCCGGGAAGGGTAAATTCCCGTACTGCCCCTGTAACACTTTGGACTGGGGTCCTTCACCAAGAGGAAGTGTCCTTCTTGATTCTCGAGAAATCCATTCATCCCGTGACACTAGGGCTTCCTTGGCTACAAAAGCATTCACCCATCATTGACTGGAAAACCCTGCAAATTACAGCCTGGGGGAAGGACTGCTTTTCCACCTGCCTTCGGCTTAGACCGCAACCACAATTGGTGCTGGCTAGCACCTCCCTATCATTACCGCCCCAATATAGTAGTTTTGCCAATGTGTTCTCCAAGAAGGAGGCAGAAACCCTTCCGTAGCATCGGTCCTTCGAATGCACCATTGACCTATACCCGGTACAGCTCCGCCCCATGGACAGGTGTATCCATTGTCTCTGCCCGAGATGCAAGCGATGTCTACGTACATAAAAGAAAACCTCGACCGGGGTTTTATTCACCCCTCTTCTTCTCTAGCAGGGGCAGGCTTCTTCTTCGTAGCAAAGAAGGACGGTTCTTTAAGACCCTGTATTGATTACAGGGGACTCAACGCAATCACTTGAAAAGATCATTACCCACTTCCCCTGATTCCTTATTGGATTGCCTTCATGGAGCCAAGGTCTTTTCCAAATTGGACCTCTGAGGGGCCTACAATCTTGTCCGAATAAAGCCGGGAGATGAGCGGAAGACGGCGTTTAATACACGTGACGGCCATTTTGAATATCTCATAATGCCCTTTGGACTATGCAACGCACCCGCAGTGTTCCAAAATTATTGAACGAGAAATTCTGGGACATGTTACACAAGGAGGTGATTGTCTACCTCGATGATGTCCTTATTTATTCCAAAGACTTGAAGACACATCGCAGGGAGGTTCATCGGGTCCTCCAATGTCTAAAAGAACATCATCTATTCACCAAATTAGAAAAATGCCTCTTTGAACAGGAGTCCTTGCCGTTTTTGGGCTTCATCATATCCACCTCGGGTTTTCGGATGGACCCAGACAAGTTAACCAGCATTCGGGAGTGGCCGCAACTGGTGGGACTCTGTTCATTGCAAAGGTTTCTTGGCTTTGCCAATTTCTATAGGAATTTCATTCCCCACTATTCATGCATAGTAGCACCCCTAACGGCATTAACCAAGAAGAGGGCCAACTCTAAACAGTGGCCGGAGGAAGCTATCCACACCTTCCATGATTTGAAAAAGGCATTTCTACAAGAGCCATGTCTTCACCACCCTGATCCAGCTCAACCATTCATCGTGGAGGTGGATGCCTTGGACCTCACTGTAGGAGTGGTACTCAGCCAATACTCCCCTCAAGGGACTCTCCTGCTTTGCTCTTTCTTCTCCAGCAAGTTTTCCTCCATGGAGAAGAACTATGGAATTGGAGACAAGGAGCTGTTAGCCATTAAGATGGCCTTTAAAGAATGGAGACAATGGCTTGAGGGGGCACAACACTCTGTGACGGTATATACCGACCATAAGAATCTTGAGTTCCTCAGTAGGGCTCAATGGCTAAATCCACACTAGGCCCGGTGGTCGCTCTTCTTCAGTCGATTCAACTTCGTACTATGTTACTGCCCTGTGGATAAGAATACACGGACGGAAGCACTTTCCAGGCTATACGAAGCTGAAGATGTACCAGAAACAATCCACTACATCTTGGATCCTACCAAAATCCAACTAGCGGCTACCGATACAATACCACAGGGGAAGAAGGTGGTTTCCCTGCGTCAACGACCTAAAGTACTGGCTTGGGTGCACGACTCCCTTACTGCTGGACACCCAGGCAGAGCCCGAACCCTGAAACTACTATTGAGCCTCGGATGGCTCAAGATGTAAGATCCTCAGTGAATTCCTGCCCAACGTGCGCACAGCAAAAGCCCTTGTCTGGTCGGCCCTGGGGGTTACTCCAACCTCTCCCGGCCCCTCGGGAGCCCTGGATGCTCATCTCTATGGATTTTGTGGTTGATCTACCTACCACCTCTGGTAATCACATAATCTGGGTTGTGATCGACAGATTCTCCAAGATGGCGCAATTTATTCCCTTACCAAAGTTAACTTCAGCCCCAGAGTTGGCACGATTCTTTACGTCACACATATTTCGATTGCATGGTCTTCCCTTACATATCGCTTCTGATGGTGGCCCTCAGTTTACAGCCAAATTCTGGCAGGCCCTATGCAAGAAGTTTGGAGTGCATTTGGATTTCACCATGGCTTTCCACCAGCAGGGTAACAGGCAAGCCGAGCGACTTAACAAGGGATTGAAGACCTTCCTTCGTTCCTTTGTAGGAAGCCGCCAAGATGATTGGTCTTCCCTCTTGCCTTGGGCGGAGTTTTCCCACATTCATTCTGCTACCTGTGTGAATATGTGTGTGTGAGAGACAGAGGTTGTGCATGAGAGCCTATATACATGCATGTGAGTGTGAGAGAAGGTGTATGAATGCCTGTGTGTGAGGGAGTGAGGGGGAGAGAGAGCCTGAGTGAGGGAATATGTGTGAAAGCATGGGTGTCTGCATGAGAGAGGGAGTTTGCAAATATGTGTTGTTGTGAGTGTTTAGTGGACTCTTGGGCCAGCCTGGCGGAGACTGGGAAAGGTGGACCACTGTCTCCGTGGAGAGAGGTGTAGGCCGGGAGGCGGACACTGGACCAGGTGAAGGAGTAGGCCTTTACCCCGGGAAACCCGTACTCCCCAGGGGGGGGCAGTGGGAGTCAGGCTGCTGGGACTTAGGAGAACAAGGAGGAGGTCTTCACCCTGGAAGCAGAGACTCCCACGGGAGAAGCCCGTAAGAGTCCAGCCGCTGGGACTAAGGAGATCAGTGAATATGTCTTCACCCTGGAAGCCGAGACTCCCCCGGGAGGAGCCCGTAGGAGCCCGGCCACTGGGGCTTAGGCGAGCGGGGACGCAGAGATGATGATCCGGGATCAAGTTAGACACCAGGCTGGAACTGAAGCAGGATACTGAGACAGGGACCTGGCTGGTGCTGAAGCAAGGTACTAAGGCTAGCACCAGGCTGGAATGGAAGCAGGGTACTGAGGCAGGAACCTGGCTGGAACTGAAGCAAGGCACAGAAGCAGGAACCCGGCTGGAAATGAAGCAGGATACTGAGGCTGGAACCTGGCTGGAACTGAGGCAAGGCACAAAAGCAGGAACCAGGCTGGAACTGAAGCAAAGCACAGAAGCAGGAACCAGGCTGGATCTGAAGCAAGATACTAACAGACGTTAGCGAACTCCGAGGCACACAGCAACTAGGAACCCCAAGGTAACCTCGTTGCAAGGCGTCTAACCGAGGCAGGCGCCGACCTTTTATACCCGCCGGCGTCTGACGTCACTGAGGCGGGCGGAGCATCGAGTGGCAGGAAAGGGCCTACAAGTTCAGGCTCTTTGCGCGTGCGTGCGCCTAGGAGGAGGGCAGCTGGCTTTGGCGTCCTGGCGGCGTCACCCCCGCAGGAACACCGCTGAAGAACAGGCCCAGGACCCAGCGGACCCCTGCAGTGAGCCCGAGTCCCAAACCCGGAAGATCGAGGTAAGGTCCCGGTCGCGAGTGCCGCGACCGGGGCCACAACAGTACCTCCCCTCTTACGCCCCCTCTTAGCAGGCCACAAGAGTCCCTCCCCTCTTACGCCCCCTCTTAGCAGGCCCGGGTTTACCTGGATGTTGATGAAATTGCCGCAGAAGCTCTTTATCCAAGATGTTGCGGGATGGTTCCCATGTGTTGTCCTCGGGACCGCAGCCCTCCCAGGCAAGCAGATACTCCCAGCGTCGGTGATGGAACCAGACGTCTAGGACCTCCCAAACTTGATAGGTTGGCTCATCAGGTACAGCAGGATCTGTGGACTCAGGAGCTTGATGGTGATACCTGGAGAGAACAAGGGGCTTCAACAAGGAGACATGGAACACATTATGTATGTGCATGGAAGAAGGTAGGTGTAAATGATAGGATACTGATCCCACACGCTCAGCAATACGGGGCCAACCTTCAGGACGGGATTCGAAGCTGGAGGTTCCTTGTGCTGAGCCAAACTCGGTCCCCAGGAAGAAAGATAGGCGCTGGCTGCCGATGCCAATCTGCCCATTTCTTGGTGGTCTTGGCCGCTTTGGAAAGTTTTCTCTGAATGGAAATCCACAGAGATTTTAGTTGCTGGGCGGAGAGTTGCACCATGGGTAGCGCACTTGGAAGAGGCAGAGGTAGTGGCGGTCGCAACTGTTTCCCATAGACTGTAAGGAAGGGCGAGCTTCCTGTTGCAGAATGCATATGGTTGTTATATGAGAATTCCGCCCATGGCAGTAGCTTGGCTCAATTATCTTGTCTCTCATTGATGAAGGAGTGAAGGAATGTTTTTAAGGTCCAGTTGGTGCGTTCCGTCTGCCCGTTGCTCTGGGGATGGAATGCAGTCGATAAGCTGAGTTGCACATTGAATCTTTTACATTGGGCTCTCCAATACCGGGCGGGGAACTGAGGACCTCGGTCGGACACTATGTCTTGGGGTAGACTGTGAATCTTGAAGATGTGTTGTGTGAACAATTGAGCCAGTTCCGGGGCCGATGGTAACTTAGGCAGAGGAACGAAGTGAGCCATTTTGGAGAACCGGTCCACAGTCACCCAGATGATAGTGTTCCTTCATAGGCTGGGAGGTCCACCACAAAATCAGTGGAGATGTGGGTCCAAGGTTCTACCGGAATGGGTAATGGTTGCAGCAGGCCCCTCAGCTTCCCCGTGCGTGGCTTCTGCAAGGCACAGGTGGGGCAGGAATCCACAAAGGCACAAATATCTTGTTTCATTGCTGGCCACCAGTAAAACCGATTTGCCAGATCAAGCATTCTGTCACGGCCTGCATGGCCCCCTGTGAGGGAGTTGTGGGCCCAGAGCAAGACCACTCTTCAAGAGCATCGAGGAACCACTGTCTTCCCTTGGGAGCTTACTGCGGTCACAGAGAGATTAATCTTCGCGAGATCCAGAATGTACTGGGGTGGATCCTCAGCCTCTTCCAGCTCGGTGGAACGCGACAAGGCGTCTGCTCAGACGTTCTTAGAGGCAGGCCAGTAACGAAGTGTGAAGTTGAAGTCGTTGAAGAATAGGGACCAGCGAGCCTGCCTTGGGTTCAAGCGTTTGGCCTGACACAAGAACTCTAAGATTTTGTGGTCGGTGTATACCGTGATGGGGTAGTTGGCTCCCTCCAACCACTGTCTCCATTCTTCAAAGGCTTGCTTAATGGCCAACAACTCCTTGTCAACAATGCTGTAATTATTCTCGGCAACTGAGAATCTCCTGGAAAAGTATGAGCAGGGGAGGAGTTGTCCGGAGTCAGAGCACTGACTAAGCACAGCCCCTACCGCAACATTAGAGGTGTCCACCTCCACCACGAATGGTCGGAGGGGGTCTGGGTGACGAAGGCAGGTGTCCTGCAGGAAGGCCTCCTTGAGGGTTTCAAAGGCTTGGCAGGCGGGAATGGGCCAATCCACTGCATTGGCTCCCTTTCGAGTAAGGGCGGTTAGCGGAGCTACAATACGTGAGTAGTTAGGGATGAAGTGTCTATAAAAGTTGGCAAAGCTGAGGAAACGTTGCAATGCCTTTAGCCCTCTCGGCCGAGGCCAGTCTCTGATGGTGGCCACTTTCTCAGGGTCCATCTGGAATCCGGAGGCAGAGACTATATAACCCAGGAATGGCAGGGAAGTTCTTTCAAAGCAACACTTCTCCAATTTTGCATATAGACCATTGTCCCTGAGAATCTGCAAAACCTGACGAACTTGCTGGCGATGCGAAGGCAGATCGTGGGAGTAAATTAACACATTGTCTAGGTAGACGATGACTGAGATATTCAGGAGGTCTCGAAGTATCTTGTTCATTAGGTGTTGGAACACCACCGGGGCGTTGCATAGTCCAAAGGGCATAACGAGATACTCATAGTGTCCATCCCGGGTGTTAAAGGTAGTCTTCCATTCGTCCCCAGGACGGATCCGCACTAAGTTATAGGCACCTCGTAAATCTAGTTTTGTGAACACTTTAGCCCCCTGCAACCTATCCAGGAGCTCTGGAATTAACGGGAGTGGATAACGATCCCACTTCATGATCGCATTGAGACCCCAATAGTCAATGCATGGCCTCAATGAGCCATCCTTTTTACTAACGAAAAAGAAACTCGCCCCAGCGGGTGATTTGGACGGACAGATAAAGCCCTTTGCCAGATTCTCAGAGATGTATTCTGACATGGCCCGGGTCTCTGGTAAGGACAAGGGGTACACTCTACCCCGAGGAGGCATTGTCCCGGGTAATAGCTCAATGGCACAATCGAAAGGGCCATCTGGGGTAGAATCTCCACCTTAGATTTGGAGAACACATCGGTAAAGTCTTCGTAGGGCTCGGGAAGACCGATGGCAGAGTGCAGAAGAGGAAGACCTGGAGCTTTTTGAACCTTCAAACAGTTGGAAAAGCAGTACGGGCTCCACTTGGTAATCTGCAGGGTATCCCATTGGATAGTGGGAGAGTGTTTCTGTAGCCACGGCAACCCTAGCATCACAGGGTGGACAGCCTTCTCCAATACCAGGAAGGCATTCTCCTCTGAATGGATCGCCTCAGTGTGTATGGTTATGGGTGTCGTGGAGGCTGTGATGCGGCCTGGAGGAAGTGTTCCCTGGATGGAGGTAATCCACAGAGGCGTCTCCCGAGACTGCAAGGGGATCTGTAACTGGTGTACTAAATCCTTCAGGATGAAGTTACCCCCTGCTCCGGAGTCTAGGAAGGCGAGAGTCTCCAGGGACCCACCCAGATACTCCAGGGTAATGGGTACAGTACATTGAGGAGCAGCTGCACAACCTAGGAGGAGCTCCTCATGACCTCCTAGGTTTGGGCGTTTTCCGAACGCTCTTGGCAGCGCGCCAGGAAATGACCTTTCTGGCCGCAATAAAGGCAGAGGCCCAAGGCACGGCGACATTGTCTCTCCTCAACGGAGAGTGGGGTACGCCCCACTTGCATGGGTTCACTGGTCGTGACCTCCGGTCGAATCGCCTTGGAGAAGGATAATGGTTTGGAGAACGCAGGAGCCAACGAGGGTGTCCGTCTGACAGGTCGTTGCTCTCTGGCCCTCTGCTGGAGGCGATGGTCGATTCTCCCCACCATTTCTATAAGGCTGTTGAGGTCCTCTGGGAGGTCGCGAGTGGCTATCTCATCCTTGATACGTCTGGCCAGTCCCTCCAGGAAGATTGCTCGGTGGCTGTCATTCTGCCATCCCACCTCTTGGGCAAGCGTGTGAAAATCCATGGCGTAGTCTGCCAAGGAGTGTCCTCCCTGGCGTAACTGTAACAGTTCAGAAATGGTGGTGGCTAGCCGAGCCGGCTCGTCGAAAGCTGGTTTGAAGTTGGAAATAAACCGTGACAAGTCCTCAAGTGAGGGATCATTATGCTCCCAGAGCGGGGAGGCCCATACTAGCGCCTTCCCATCCAGCAAGGATAGAATATAAGCAACCTTGACCGCATCTGTAGGAAACTGCTGGGGAAGCAGGGAGAACTGTATGAAGCATTGATTCAGAAACCCTCGACAGGTCTTAGCCTCCCCAGCGTAGCGTGAAGGTGTGGGTAACTGGGTAACAGAACTAGTGTTCACCACAGAGGCAGGTGGTGCAGCAAGCGGGGGGTCCTGAAGCATCATGTCCAGACAAGCAGCCAGTTGCTCCACTGTAGCTGCAAGCACATCAAGACAATGCTGTTGTTGTTGTATTCGTTGGGTCATTCCAGGAATGGCCTGAAGGCCCGACATGTCCGCCGAGTCCATGGCCTTGCAATCTGTTGTGAGTGTTTAGTGGACTCTTGGGCCGGCCTGGCGGAGACTGGGAAAGGTGGACCACTATCTCCGTGGAGAGAGGTGCAGGCCGAGAGGCGGACACTGGATCAGGTGAAGGAGTAGGCCTTCATCCCGGGAAACCCGTACTCCCCAGGGGGGGCCAGTGGGAGTCAGGCTGCTGGGACTTAGGAGAACAAGGAGGAGGTCTTCACCCTGGAAGCCGAGACTCCCCCGGGAGGAGCCCGTAAGAGTCCGGCCGCTGGGACTTAGGAGATCAGTGAAGATGTCTTCACCCTGGAAGCCGAGACTCCCCCGGGAGGAGCCCATAGGAGCCCGGCCGCTGGGGCTTAGGCGAGCTGGTGTTGAAACAAGGTACTAAGGCTAGCACCAGGCTGGAACGGAAGCAGGGTACTGAGGCAGGAACCTGGCTGGAACTGAAGCAAGGCACAGAAGCAGGAACCAGGCTGGAACTGAAGCAGGATACTGAGGCTGAAACCTGGCTGGAACTGAAGTAAGGCACAAAAGCAGGAACCAAGCTGGAACCTAAGCAAAGCACAGAAGCAGGTACCAGGCTGGAACTGAAGCGAGATACTAACAGACATTAGCGAACTCCGAGGCACACAGCAACTAGGAACCCCAAGGTAACCTCGTTGCAAGGCGTCTAACCGAGGCAGGCGCTGGCCTTACATACCTGCCGGCGTCTGACGTCACTGAGGCGGGCAGAGCATCGAGTGTCAGGAAAGGGCCTATAAGTTTGGGCTCTTTGTGCGCACGCGAGCCTATGAGGAGGGCGGCTGGCTTTGGCGTCCCGGCGGCATCGCCCCCGCCGGAACTCCGCCGAAGAACAGGCCCAAGACCCGACGGACCCCTGCAGTGAGCCCGAGTCCCAAACCCGGAAGATCGCGGTAAGGTCCCGGTTGCGAGTGCCGCGACCTGGGCCGCAGCATGTGTCTGTGTGAAGAGAGAATAAAATTTGTACAGTCTCCCTCCCCCAATCCATTACAACTTCAGAATGACTGAAAATCAAAAGATCCCAGGTATGGAGAGTGGGAAATGTTTTCATTCTTATTAGTTTTGTTTGATTTTATTTGATGTGTCTGTTGCTTTGAGTTCAAATATTTTAATTAAAACAAACAAAGCAACAAAACACAGAAAACCAGCTTGATGAAATACAGAATACAATACAGTCTTCGAGATGAATGAGAAACAAGGATTACATAGAAGCACACACCTTCCTGGACCATGTGAGGTATCCAATAGGTGTTGCTGCAGTAACTTCATATTTATAAAATTGCAGCATCATATTCATATGCAATACAGAATTAGTCTTTCTGTGGAACAAAAGCAAATGTAGTGCAATAGAAATCAAAAAGTCAAATAACACACATTCCCATTTGGAAAGAGGATGAGATAATGCTAGCAATCTCCAAATAATAAGTGGATAGGATATGTGTTCATGTATAGAGAGGATAACTCAAATGTATCCCAGAAAACTAAAAATCACACAGATTCAAACAAAAAAAATAAAAGATGCGATAAGGTGCCCTTTTCTGACTTACAGGACCAACATTGTCCTCTCCCACAGCATGTTAACAGGGTCCACACCACATAGTAGGCAATAAAAAATAAGGACTGAGATATAGAGACAAACAGGGAGATCCTCAAGGATTTGTCCCAAAATAAAGACAATTGATGCCCATCTAATTCCATAGAAAATTCATTCTCCCACACTTTTTCCATATCTAGGCACCTGAGTCTAGATTTTAACTTTAACAGTTTATAAAAATGTTCTGCTTGTTTCAGCAAATCTCAAACAGAACTACACAACTGAGAGTGAGAGATTCCTTCTTCAACCCTGCCAAAACAATACCACTAGACCAGATACAATGTGTCAACTGCAACCATCAAAAGCCCTGATGAGCCTGAGCCAGAGACACTGAAGATCTGGAAAAAATAACAATCTACCATCCTCTAGAACTTGCCTCAAGAACCATATACCATATCCTGCCACCGAACCCAATTAAGACAAACGTATTTATTTTAAAGAGTTCATTGAACCAGAAAGGTGTCTCCTGAGATAAACTATGAGATAAGCTTAATCTCCAACTAGAGGTGAAAAAGGCCGCCACAGTAGCTTGCAGCACTAATCAACTAACCAGAATCTTAGGTACAACCATTTCTGGAAGGGAAATAAGGAGTGGATCAACCAAAGCTTCTTCAGAAGATAACCAAACCTGTGATACATCCACCCCCACATCATGCAAACAGCAAATATCCTGTTGCAAAAGACAAGCAAGGTACTACATTACCAAATCTGGAAAGTTCACAATGTTTATAGCCTTCAGTAACTTTAATGTGTGAAACAGTATTCTAGAAGGTTTCTGTTTCCATAAGAAAGCAGTTCAAGCCCTCTCAATTCATTTATAGATAGAACCCGTCAAGGGCAAGGAGAGCATGCTGAGTACATAAATAAATTTGGGTAGTATCACCATTTTGATGGTTTCCAGCCACCCACATCCAGACAAATATAAGGGGGGAAACTAATTCAGACTCTATGGACAGCAAATAAAACATACTATGTTCCATCTTCATATGAATATCCTGATCCAACCAAACACCCAAGTATTTAACACCAGCACCTACCCAATGAAAAGGGAATTCACTGATATCAAAAGAAAAAGTTACCTTAATTAAGGGCAACACCTCCAGCTTGGACCAATTGATTTTATACAAGATAGCAAAGAAAATTTCTTGATAATTCCTGAAAGTTGGGGAAGAGATTGTACATCCAAAAACGCCATAAGATTATCCGATAATGATGATACCAAATCCTGCTTCATAGCAATTGCCAACAGTTCTAATGCAATATTAAACAGCAGAGGTGACAATGGACATCCTTGACGAGTTCCCCTAAACAAAGGAAAAGGTAGGGATGTGTAGGAGGGACGGATTCGTCCAATTCAGTATTTGTATTCGTCAGGACCAAAATACGTTGCATTCGTTCAATGGAGAACCCGATCCGTTGATAAGTTTTATTCGTTTTCCGATTCCCATTAAAGTCAAAGGGGGAAGTATTTGCTGCCTATTTTTGGCTGCAGAATTGGGGTTTTATTATCAATCCTGATGAAACTTCTGGGGAGCAATCATCAGAACAAGAAAAGAGCTGTGGCAAAGTGGCACCAAAGTGGCATGAATAGCCTTAGGCACTGTAAAGGGGGAAAGGTGTACCAGAAGTGGCAAGAGTGCTTTAACAGAGGCACAAAGCAGTAGCGAGAGTGTCAAAAACACACCACAGCTTCAAAAGAGAGCACTGATAACAGATGCATGAACCCTTGAAGGCAGCAAGACAGGCAAAGTGGCAAGACAAGTGGCATCAACATCCTACAGCACAATGAAGGGGGAACATAGCAAGCAGAAAGACTAGCACCATCACACTGAGGAACCATGATAGTGGCAAGAACACCCCAAGGAGTTGAGTGAGTCATCTGGTGTATGGCAGCAAGGCAGAAATCTGATAGGGGCAAGACAGGCTGGCAGAGCGGAGGTAGTCTGGTCCCTGTGGTTTTGATAGGGGCAAGATAGGCTGGCTCTGGGGAGAGTTCCCTTTCCTTTGAGCAGGAAAGGGCTCCCTAGAATGGTTTCGCCCCTAGAGTGGGCTGTTTCCATTGGCGTCTAGTGACCTCTCACTGGTCTTTTAAAATCTGGTGGATGTAACAGATATACAAATTAGAATTTTCAAGTCCGAGGCGGAGGAGGGTGCATGTGAACAGCGGTTCAACATGGGTCAGAGGGTAGATATAGGCTGGCTACACCCGGGGAGAGTTCCCTTTCCTTTCAGCAGGGAAGGGCTCCCCGGAATGGGTTGGCCCCCTAGAGTGGAGCACGAGCCTTTAAAGCGCGGCGACGTGGATGAGGTCTCACTGTGAACAGCGGTTCAACATGGGTCAACCTGTGCTAAGAGATAGGCTGCTACACCAGGGAGAGTTCCCTTTCCTTTGAGCAGGAAAGGGCTCCCTTGGAATGGGTTGGCCCCTAGAGTGGAGCACGAGCCTTCAAAGCATGGCGACGTGGAGGAGGTCTCACTGTGAACAGCGGTTTAACATGGGTCAACTAATGCTAAAAGATAGGCTGCTACACTGGGAAGAGTTCCCTTTCCTTTGAGCTGGAAAGGGCTCCGCGGAATGGGTTGGCACCTAGAGTGGAGCATGAGCCTTCAAAGCGTGGCAACGTGCAGTAGGGTGCCATGTGAACAGAGGTTCAACATCGGTCAACCGGTGTTAAGAGACAGAGTGATAAACGGGGAGAGTTCCCATTCCTTTGAGCAGGAAAGGGCTCCGTGGAATGGGTTGGCCTCTAGAGTGTATAATGTTACAAATTGTTAGGATTTAAGCATTTGCAAACAGATCATGACTTCATGAGCAAGATGGAAGAAGTTCTCTTCTCTGCCCTGAAATGAAAAGAAAATTGTTTGTTTTATTTAAGGATCCATGCTGTGAAGGACTAGTATTTTGAATTGCCGGAGACTGAGGTTTCCCTTTGCAACGAGGGTTCAGCTGTTAGGACCAAAAGAAGCGCTGACGTCCTCTCCCACCCAAATCTACAACATTAACCTATGTTGACTTTGTACCCTACAGTGCTTCTGTAAACTATGGGAACACAGAGGATGAACTAGAGTGCAAGTACCACCAGTTTTCCATAGTACTAGAAAGATTACTGTTGGCACTAGGGATGTGAATCGTGTCCTCGATCGTCTTAACGATCGATTTCGGCTGGGAGGGGGAGGGAATCGTATTGTTGCCGTTTGGGGGGGTAAAATATCGTGAAAAATCGTGAAAAATCAAAAAATCGTAAAACCGGCACATTAAAACCCCCTAAAACCCACCCCCGACCCTTTAAATTAAATCCCCCACCCTCCCGAACCCCCCCCAAATGACTTAAAAAACCTGCGGGTCCAGCGGCGGTCCGGAACGGCAGCGGTCCGGAACGGGCTCCTGCTCCTGAATCTTGTTGTCTTCAGCCGGCGCCATTTTCCAAAATGGCGCCGAAAAATGGCGGCGGCCATAGACGAACACGATTGGACGGCAGGAGGTCCTTCCGGACCCCCGCTGGACTTTTGGCAAGTCTCGTGGGGGTCAGGAGGCCCCCCACAAGCTGGCCAAAAGTTCCTGGAGGTCCAGCGGGGGTCAGGGAGCGATTTCCCGCCGCGAATCGTTTTCGTACGGAAAATGGCGCCGGCAGGAGATCGACTGCAGGAGGTCATTCAGCGAGGGTTCCGGCGCCAGCTTGTGGGGGGCTCCTGACCCCCACGAGACTTGCCAAAAGTCCAGCGGGGGTCCGGAAGGGGGGGGGTTCGGGAGGGTGGGGGATTTAATTTAAAGGGTCGGGGGTGGGTTTTAGGCCGGCTCACGATTCTAACGATTTATAACGATAAATCGTTAGAATCTCTATTGTATTGTGTTCCATAACGGTTTAAGACGATATTAAAATTATCGTCCTAAAACGATTCACATCCCTAGTTGGCACCTAAGAAAGATTTTGGGAACATGGCCCATATTATGAAGGTCAGGAAAACTATTAATCATATGAAATGTGCAAGCTCCAAACATCTGAAGTCAACTTTTTATGTTCTTACATTCCAAATGTGGACGGAAAGGCACAGCATTCGAGGTCAAGCCATTTTAGGAACATAAGGCCTGGACTGACAGGCACAGCATTCGAGGATAGAGGTCAAGCCCTTTTAGGGACATAAAGCCTGGATGGCCAGGCACAGCAATAGCGGTCAAGCCCTTTTAGGAACATAAGGCCTGGACGGACAGGCACAGCATTCGAGGTCAAACCCTTGTAGAGATATACAGCCTGGACGGGCAGGCACAGCATTCAAGGTCAAACCCTTGTAGAGACGTACAGCCTGGATGGGCAGGCACAGCATTTGAGGATAGAGGTCAAGCCCTTTTAGGGACATAAGGCCTGGACAGGCAGGCACAGCATTCAAGGATAGAGGTCAAGCCCTTTTAGGGACATAAGGCCTGGACAGACAGGCACAGCATTTGAGGATAGAGGTCAAGCCCTCGTAGGGGCATAAGGCCTGGACAGGCAGGCACAGCATTCAAGGATAGAGGTCAAGCTCTTTTAGGGACATAAGGCCTGGATGGACAGGCACAGCATTTGAGGTCAAACCCTTGTAGAGATGTACAGCCTAGATGGGCAGGCAAAGCATTCGAGGATAGAGGTCAAGCCCTCATAGGGACATAAGGCCTGGATGGAGAGGCATAGCATTTGAGGATAGAGGTCAAGCCCTCGTAGGGATATAAAGCCTGGACAGACAGTCAGGCACAGCATTCGAGGATAGAGGTCAAGCCCTTTTAGGGACATAAGGCCTGGACAGGCAGGCACAGCATTCGAGGATAGAGGTCAAGACCTTTTAGGAACATAAGGCCTGGACGGACAGGCACAGCATTCGAGGATAGAGGTCAAGTCCTCGTAAGTGCCTAAATCCTGGACGGACAGGCACAGCATTAGAGGATTTCCTTTGTGCAGCTATCTACATTCCTAATAATCGAATCACCAACTATGACGGCCGACCTAACCCTTCCCTCCTGGGCAGTAGGCCTTGGGGAGATATCCTCGGTGCGAAAGGACAATGCATCACCTGAAGAGCAGGTCCTTGCTACAGGATCCTTTCCTGCTCCACCAGGTTGATGTTCTCCAATCATGAGATCTTCTTCCTCCAAGGCAGCACCTAGGCTGCCAGTCTGAAGTTGGGACTTGGCTACTATGTCCCTGAAGGTCTCATCTATATACCTCTCTGTCTCTGTCAGCTCCTCCAGGTCTGCCACTCTAGCCTCCAGAGTTCGGACTCATTTTCTGAGAGCCAGGAGCTCTTTGCATCGCATGCACATGTACAACTTCTCACCGGCGGGTAAAAGTTCATACATGTGACACTTGATGCAAAAGACTGGGAAGCCTCCCTCTTGCTGCAGGGCTGCTGCCTTCATCTCAATTTTGTTCAGTTCCTAGTAGGGATGTGAATTGTTTTTTGACGATTTAAAATATCGTCCGATATATTTTAAATCGTCAAAAATCGTTAGAGCCGCGATACAATAACAATTCCACCGATTTATCGTCAAAAAATCGTAAATCGGGGGAAGGGGGAGGGCGGGAAAACCGGCACACTAAAACAACCCTAAAACACACCCCGATTCTTTAAAATAAATCCCCCACCCTCCCGAACCCCCCCAAAATGCCTTAAATTACCTGGGGTCCAGAGGAAGGGTCCCGGTGTGATCTTTTACTCTCGGACCTCCGTGCGTTGTAGAAATGGCGCCGGCGCTACCTTTGACCTGTCATATGACAGGTCAAAGGTAGCGCCGGCGCCATTTTGTTTTTGTCCCCCGACGTCAGGAGCGTAGGAGATCGCTCCCGGACCCCTGCTGGACCCCTGCTGGACTTTTGGCCAGCTTGGGGGGGCCTCCTGACCCCCACAAGACTTGCCAAAAGTCCAGCGGGTGTCCGGGAACGACTTCCTGCACGCGAATCGTTTTTCCGTACGGAAAAACGATTCGCGGTAGGAGATCGCTCCCGGACCCCCGCTGGACCCCCAGGGACTTTTGGCCAGCTTGGGGGTGCCTCCTGACCCCCACAAGACTTGCCAAAAGTCCAGCGGGGGTCCGGAACGACCTCCTGCAGTCGAATCGTGTTGCCGTACGACCGGCGCTACCTTTGACCTGACAGGTCAAAGGTAGCGCCGGCGCCATTTCTACAATGCACGGAGGTCCGAGAGTAAAAGATCACACCGGGACCCTTCCTCTGGACCCCAGGTAATTTAAGGCATTTTGGGGGGGTTCGGGAGGGTGGGGGATTTATTTTAAAGGGTCGGGGTGGGTTTTAGGGTTGTTTTAGTGTGCCAGTTTTCCCGCCCTCCCCCTTCCCCTCCCCCCCCCCACTGGACCCCAGGTAATTTAAGGCATTTGGGGGGGGTTCGGGAGGGTGGGGGATTTATTTTAAAGGGTCGGGGTGGGTTTTAGGGATGTTTTAGTGTGCCGGTTTTCGATTTACATGATTTACACGATATTTAAAAAACCCAAACTGCAACGATCCGATTCCCTCCCCCTCCCAGCCGAAATTGATCGTTAAGATGATCGATCACACGATTCACATCTCTAGTTCCTAGTTAAGTCTTAGGTTGCTATGGGAGTAGGAATGTATCTAATTAACGTCCTTTAAATGTATTAGTGAATTCACTATATGTCTGGTAGTGGCCTACAAGGGACTGATCAAACTCTCAATAAAGTTTTGTTGATTTTTTTTTTTTTTGTTTTGTGAAAGTGGCACCTGCCTATAAATTAAAGGATGAGCTAGGGGTGGGTGGGCTGGGAAACACAAACAGTCTAACTTCAGTTAATCAGCCAGAGTGACTCACTGCTCTCTTGATTAACAAATGTTGGTACCTAATCAAGCCAAATCACACTATCTCAACACCTTTCCAAGGAGATTAACTGAACTGAACTTTTCAACCTTTTTACTTAGGTATACAATGCTCTTAGCTTATTTCTAGCTTCTGGCTACTTTTTTTTTTTTTTTAATACAAACACTCAGTTCTGCTTCCTAGCTGCCTTACAGACTTTAAAAAAAACACACACTAACTACTGCTTACTAGCTGCCTTACTGACTATTAAAAGGACAAACACACTAAATAATATTCGCAAATAGTAAACTTTGCCCCAATACTTTAAAAAAAGACAATGTCCCAAGCAAAATCTTACTGATTCCTTTCAGCCACCAGCAAAGTGATCCTCTCCTCTCAGTGCTCCCACTGGAATGTCAGTGGATGCACAAGCACAGCGTTTTATTCATCTTGCCATTCACAGCGAAAATTTGGAAACCCAAGCAAAGGCAGTTTTATTTTAAAAAACACTAGCATTTCCATCAACTCTGGTGCCAGCCTTGAGCAGTGAGGGCTCATGATATCCCCACATTCACTGGGCACACTGGTTGATGGACATGACAGATATCGCTGAGCCACTTTGGCTAGGTGTGGCCAGACAGTGGACTTGTGTGCCCAATATGCCAGTGGATCTGTCTGCATGTCCTCTGTGGCTCTGAGAGATATCGTGTCACTCACAGTTGTGCTGGTGTCTCCTTTGCTTTGGTGGCCTCACAGGAACTCATGCCAGCTGCTTTCTCTCTAGCCCCATAGCACAAAAGATGAATCTTTATGGGCAACATGCCTTTGGCATACTGAAGTGGAGGAGGGGGAGGTACTAACTGTCGCTGACAGAGTGCTGCTCTTGCTTGGGCTAGCACAACTCTCTGAAGTGCCCACTGTTTCCTCCTCTACTTCTCACCTAATCTGTCATAAGAACATAAGAAATTGCCATGCTGGATCAGACCAAGGGTCCATCAAGCCCAGCATCCTGTTTCCAACAGAGGCCAAACCAAGCCACAAGAACCTGGAAATTACCCAAACAATAAGAAGATCCCATGCCACTGATGCAATTAATAGCAGTGGCTATTCCCTAAGTAAATTTGATTAATAGTCGTTAATGGACGTCTCCTCCAAGAACTTATCCAAACCTTTTTTGAACCCAGCTACACTAACTGCACTAACCACATCCTCTGGCAACAAATTCCAGAGCTTTATTGTGTGTTGAGTGAAAAAGATTTTTCTCCGATTAGTCTTAAATGTGCTACTTGCTAACTTCATGGAAAGCCCCCTAGTCCTTCTATTATCCGAAAGTGTAAATAACCGATTTAGATTTACTTGTTAAAGACCTCTCATGATCTTAAAGACCTCTATCATATCCCCCCTCAGCCATCTCTTCTCCAAGCTGAACAGCGCTAACCTCTTCAGCCTTTCCTCAAAGGGGAGCTGTTCCATCCCCTTTATCATTTGCTTGCCCTTCTCTGTACCTTCTCCATCGCAACTATATCTTTTTTGAGATGCGGCGACCAGAATTGTAAACAGTATTCCAGGTGCGGTCTCACCATGAAGCAATATAGAGGCATTATGACATTTTCTGTTTTATTAACCATTCCCTTCCTAATAATTCCTAACATTCTGTTTTAGGGATGTGAATCGTTTTTTGACGATTTAAAACAATCGTCAGATATATTTTAAATCGTCAAAAATCGTTAGAGCCGCGATACAATAACAATTCCCCCGATTTATCGTCAAAAAATTGTAAATCGGGGGAGGGCGGGAAAACCGGCACCCTAAAACCCACCCCAACCCTTTAAAATAAATCCCCCAACCTCCCGAAGCCCCCCAAAATGTTTTAAATTACTGGGGTCCAGTGGGAGGGTCCCGGCGCGATCTCCCGCTCTCGGGCCACGGCTGCGTTAAAAGAAATGGCGCCAGTGGCCCTTTGCCCTTACCATATAACAGGGCAAAGGTAGCGCCGGCGCCATTTTGGTTCCTGTCACCCGATGTCACGAGTGCAGGAGATCGCTCCCGGACCCCCGCTGGACCCCCAGGGACTTTTGGCCAGCTTGGGGGGGGCCTCCTGACCCCCACAAGACTTGCCAAAAGTCCAGCGGGGTCCAGGAGCAACCTCCTGCACGCGGGCCGTATTGCCAATATTCAAAATGGCACCGGTGCTACTTTTGCCCTCACTATGTCGACATAGTGAGGGCAAAAGTCAAAATGGCGCCGGCGCCATTTTAACTTTTGGTGACAGGAACGTCAGGTGACAGGAACCAAAATGGTGCCAGCGCTACATTTGCCCTGTCATAAGTTAAGGGCAAAGGGCCACGGGCGCCATTTCTTTTAACGTAGCCGTGGCCCGAGAGCGGGAGATCGCTCCGGGACCCCCCCACTGGACCCCAGGTAATTTAAAACATTTTGGGGGGCTTCGGGAGGTTGGGGGATTTATTTTAAAGGGTCGGGGTGGGTTTTAGGGTGCCGGTTTTCCCGCCCTCCCCCGATTTACGATTTTTTACGATTTAAAAAAAACAAAAACCATGACGATCAGATTTCCCTCCCCCCCCCAGCCAAAATTGATCGTTAAGACGATCGATCACCCGATTCACATCCCTATTCTGTTTGCTTTTTTGACTGCGGCAGCACACTGAGCCAACGATTTTAAAGTATTATCCACTTTGATGCCTAGTTATTTTTCCTGGGTGGTAGCTCCTAATATGGAACCTAACATCGTGTAACTACAGCAAGGGTTATTTTTCCCTATATGCAACACCTTGCACTTGTCCACATTAAATTTCATCTGCCATTTGGATGCCCAATCCTCCAGTCTTGCAAGATCCTCCTGTAATGTATCACAATCTGCTTGTGATTTAACTACTCTTAATAATTTTGTATCATCCACAAATTTGATAACCCCACTCATCGTATTCCTTTCCAGATCATTTATATATATATATTGAAAAGCACCGGTCCAAGTACAGATCCCTGAGGCACTCTACTGTTTACCCTTTTCCACTGAGAAAATTGACCATTTAATCCTACTGTTTCCTGTATTTTAACTAGTTTGTAATCCACGAAAGGACATCGCCTCCTATCCCATGACTTTTTAGTTTTCTTAGAAGCCTCTCATGAGGGACTTTGTCAAACGCCTTCAGAAAATCCAAATACACTACATCTACCAGTTTACTTTTATCCACATGTTTATTAACCCCTTCAAAACAATGAAGCAGACTTGTTAGGCAAGATTTCCCTTGGGTAAATCCATGTTGACTTGTTCCATTAAACCATGTCTTTCTATATGCTATACGATTTTGATCTTGAGAATAGTTTCCACTATTTTTCCCAGCACTGAAGTCAGGCTCACTGGTCTATAGTTACCCGGATCACCTCTGGAGCCTTTTTTAAATATTGGGGTTACATTGGCCACTCTCCAGTCTTCAGGTACAATGGATGATTTTAATGATAGGTTACAAATTTTAACTAATAGATCAGAAATTTCATTTTTGAGTTCCTTCAGTACCCTAGGATGCATACCATCCAGTCCAGGTGATTTGCTACTCTTTAGGTTTTCAATCTGGCCTACTACATCTTCCAGGTTCACAGTGATTTCGTTCAGTTCATCTGACTCATCTCCCCTGAAAACCATCTCCGGAACTGGTATCTCCCCAACATCCTCATTAGTAAACAAGGAAGCAAAGAATTCATTTAGTCTTTCTGCAATGGCCTTATTTTCCCTAAAAGTCCTTAACCCAATGGTCTAACCGACTCTCTCACAGGTTTCTTGCTTCAGATATATTTTTAAAAGTTTTTATTGCGTTTTTGCCTCTGTGGCCAACTTCAATTTAAATTGTCTCTTCGCCTGTCTTATCAATGTTTTACACTTAACTTGACAATGCTAATGTTTTATCCTATTTTCTTCAGATAGATCCTTCTTCCAATTTTGAAGGATGATTTTTTGGCTAAAATAGCCTCTTTCACCTCACCTTTTAACCATGATCGTAATCATTTTGCCTTCCTTCCACCTTTCTTAATGTGTTGAATACATATGGACTGCGCCTCTAGGATTGTATTTTTAAACAATGTCCATGCCTGTTGAGCACCTTTAACCTTTGCAGCTGCACCTTTCAGTTTTTTTCTAACTATTTTCCTCATTTTATCAAAGTTTCCCTTTTTAAAGTTTAGTGTTAGAGCTGCAGATTTACTTATTGTCCCCCTTCCAGTTATTAGTTTAAATTTGATCATGTTATGATCACTGTTGCCAAGTGGCCCCACCACCGTTACATCTCTCACCAAATCCTGAGTTCCACTAAGAATTAAATCTAAAATAGCTCCCTCTCTTGTTGGTTCCTGAACCAATTGCTCCATGAAGCACGAAATTGCTCCATGAAAAGTCCTGTTCACGGACTTATGCTAACAGCAGGTCCTTCACCAATAGGAGACAATCGTACTGTAGGGCAAGTTTCCCTTTCACACGGGGATCACAGAGTGTGGCGAGCATGTATGTGTGTTCTTCTGTTAAAGACTTTAATCTCTCTTGCACCTGCTGCTGCAAAACGTCTAGACAATGCAGCACCTCAGCTGTCATTCCCTCTTCCTGTTTAAAGGCCTCCAAATGTTCATCCAGGAAATTAACTATAGGGATGATGTCAGCCAAGGTGGCACTTCTGGAACTCAGCTCCTCAGTGGCATCCTTGAAGGGCTGCAGGAGTTTTACCAGCTGACTCATGACTAACCAATCATGATGCCCTAGGGCAAGGGTCGGGAACCCATGGCTCGTGAGCCAGATATGGCTCTTTTGAGGGCTGCATCTGGCTCGCAGACAAGTGTCGCCACACTTTCCAGTCCCCCGCTGACCCAGCTGCTCCCCGGTCCTCCTCCACCCGGGCTTAAAATGCTGTCAGCCCGGGTGGAACGCGGCAGGACAGCTGGAGTCAGCGGCACCGGCATGCTCTCTTCTTCTCGCCCCCCCCCCCCCCCCCCGCGGCCTGGAAGAGGAAGTGGTGAGCATCGGGTGTCTGCGCGGGAAGCAGAGACCACGCTAGTGTGGTCTCTTCTTCCCGCCCCCCCCCCCCCCCCCCCCGCGACCCGGAAGAGGAAGTGGAGAGCATCGGGTGTGTTGCCGACGAAAAGAAGACTGCAGCGCGGCTCGGAGGAAAATGAAGAGCTTCAACTGCGGCCGATGGGACTCCGCCTCCGCGAGGGCTGAAAATGAAGGAGGTTAGCGTTGGGAGGAGGCTGCTGCTGCCGCGAGTTCCAGGGGTGGGGGTGGGGGAGAGAGAGAGTGAATGAGCGAGCAAGCATGTGTGTTTGAGATCCTGTGTGTGTGAGTGAGAGATTGCATGTATGTGAATGATTGAGAGCCTGTATATGTGAAAGAGAGTATGTCTATGATTGAGAGCCTGCCTGTGAGAGAGAGAGCATGAATGTAAGTTTACCATTGGGAAACTGTATGTGTAAGTTTGTGATTGAAAACCTGTTTGTGTGAAAGAGTATGTGTGTATGATTGAGATCCTTTGTGTGTGAGAGAAATCATGTGTATGCATGATTAAGAGCCTGTGTGTATAAGTAAGAGAGAGATCATGTGTGTCTGTGTGTGATTGAGAGCTGGTTTAGGTGATGGAGCATGTGAGTATGTGATTGAGAGCCTGTGTTTAAATGAGAGAGAGAGACCATGTGTGTCTGTGTGTGATTGAGAGCTGATTTAGGTGAGGGAGCATGTGAGTATGTGATTGAGAGCCTGTGTGTAAATGAGAGAAAGAGAGGACATGTTTGTAAGCATGTGAATGAGAGTCTGTGTGTGAGAGAAAAAGACAGCATGTATTTATGTGATCCGTATGACATAGTGAGGGCAAAGTTAGCGCCGGCGCCATTTTGAATATTGGCAATACGGCCCACGTGCAGGAGGTCGCTCCCGGACCCCCGCTGGACTTTTGGCAAGTCTTGTGGAGGTCAGGAGGCCCCCCCAAGCTGGCTAAAAGTCCCTGGGGGTCCAGCGGGGGTCCGGGAGCGATCTCCTGCACGCGTGACGTCGGGAGCCAGGAAGCAAAATGGCGCTGGCGCTACCTTTGCCCTGTCACATGATAAGGGCAAAGGGCCACCGGCGACATTTCTCTTAACGCAGCCGTGGCCAGAGAGCGGGAGATCGCGCCAGGACACCCCACAGGACCCCAGATAATTTAAAACATTTTGGGGGGGTTCGGGAGGGTGGGGGATTTGTTTTAAAGGGTCGGGGTGGGTTTTAGGGTTGTTTTAGTGTGCCGGTTTTCCCGTGCCCTATTTAACGATACAATACAAATGCCCCTGACGATAAATCGGGGGCATTTGTATTGTATTGTGCACTCTAACGATTTTGGACGATTTTAAAATTATCTGACGATAATTTTAATCGTTCAAAAACGATTCATATCCCTAGTATCTATCCTTCTCTTCCAATGGGTACAATTGTCTCAGATGTTCAAATGAATAGATATCACTTCCATTCCAAACTTGCTTCAATCTCACAATGCTCAAACCCAACCAGTAAGCAGCTATCACACTTGACTTTCAAAGGGGAAATCTTTTATTGAATAGAAATTAGGTACAGTGCCACACCTGCTTATTACCAATCTTTTCCTGTATTTCAGCCACACATCTAGTGTAACTTGTATGAAAGGGGATCCCCTACCAATCATTACCCTATCTCCCTCACCCACCCAGACTAAAATCTCTAAAGGAGGATTCCCAAAAATATCATGCTCCAACAAAATCCAAACCTTCTACTTAACTTTATAATCCCACTCCAATATGGCTCTTATGAGGAGGCTGCATAATAGTATGCTAACTTTGGGAAACCCAATCCCCCCTGGCCCCTAGATTGGTAAAGAACCTCCCCCACCTCACGAGGTGGCCTTCTCCTCCAGATGAAATGAAGAAGCTTTCTTTGCCAATCCCTTCTCTTCTAGAGATCAAAATTGGTAATGTTTGAAAAAAAGTACAAAATCTCAGCAGTACAGTCATCCTAACCACTGAGATTCTACCTAACCAGGATGGTGGAATTCTCTGACAATATTCTTTTCACTAATGGTCCATAATTTAACTCATATAATGCTGTCAGATCTGCCCCTAATTGAATCCCCAGGTATTTCAGACTCTCTTTTACCCATTTAAAAGGTAACTCCTTTTGCAAATTTCCTGCCACCTCCTCATTTAAAGTTAAATTTATCACCTCTGATTTGTCGTCATTAACCTTGAAACCAGAGATACTCCCATAGTGCTGCACTTCCTCCAGATGAATACTGAGAGAACCCTCCTAGATCTGTCAATTTGAACATAAAGTCATCTGCAAATAGAATCATCTTATATGACTTTCCCTGGACCTCCACCCCACTGATGTCCCTGCTACCCCTAATTTTCCCTGCAAATTGCTCCAAGGATAGTGCAAACAAAAGTGAGGACAGCATACATCTTTGTCATGTCTCTCAGCCAACTCTAAAACTCTCAGAATAACCTCCATTCACACTAACACATGCTCAGGGATGATCATAGAGAGCTTTAACCCAGGTCAGAAAATTAGGCCCTAACCCCACTTTATCCAGAACTTGAAATAGATAAGGCCAGTGCACCCTATCAAAAGCCTTTTCAGCATCTATGGCCAACAACACCACAGTTATCCTGTGGTGATGCACCCCCCATATAAGACTCAATAATCTCCTCATATTATCTGCTGCAGATCTGCTCGGGACAAAACCAGTTTGATCTCCATGGATTAGAGGAGCCATTATCCTCAATCTAATCACCAGAACTTTTACTAAAATCTTTAAATCCAGATTGATAAGAGAAATATGTCTATATGACTCGCAGAGTGTAGAATCCCAATCTCCCTTTGCTATAACTGTGATACCCACAACATTTCTTCCTTCCGCCAAACATCCCTCCTCTCTCAGTGTTAAGCCTGTCAGTTGCAGACGGCTGCAACCTCTCATGCTCACCTCTTTTTTCCCTGCTCCAGCAAGTCTGGGAAGAATGGCAGTCTCTGCCAGTCCCCGCTGACCTCTCCGGTGTTCCCGGGACAGCGTGGGCGCTGCCGACTGCCATCATGGACCCGGAGTTACCTAGAAGCGTGCGCGCACAAGGGCCTCATTTGAACACGTCATGGCGGGAACCTCGGGGGCATCCTCGCCCGATGACGTCAACCCGCTAGTGTAATTAATCTGACCAGCCCTTGCCTTCCTTGAGTTAGCAAGGAGTTCCATCTTGCTGAATTCTCCACATTCAAGGACTTCCTGTTCCTGACTTGGTCTTGGCATCTGGACGCTTTGAGTACCTGCTACTCGGGGGCTCCCCTGCGTTCTTGTCTATCCGCCTGACTGCGAATAGACCTGCATCTCAGACCTGCAATCTCTCTCCAGGAACCATTTACTGTGAGTACCTCTACTAACTTCTACTAGGGATGTGCAGAGGGACGCCATACGTTGCATTCGGGTTACGTATTCGTCGGGGGGAAAATACGTTTCATACGTCCGTATGGCGACCCGATACGGTTATACGTCTAATCCTATTCGGCACCCGGCTAAAATTAAATTTACTACAACTGCCCACCCTCCTGAACCCCCCAAGACTTACCAAAACTCCCTGGTGGTCCAGCAAGGGGTCCGGGATCCATCCCCTGCACTCACACCCTCGGAACCAGTTTCAAAATGGCGCCAATAGCCTTTGACCTACATGTCACAGGGGCTACCGGTGCCATTGGTCAGCCCCTGCCACATGGCCATCGGCGCCATCTTGTGCTCCTACCATGTGACAAGGGCTGACCAATGGCACCGGTAGCCCCTGTGACATAGTATGGGCAAGGCTATCAGCGCCATTTTGATTCCTGGCACCCGACGGCACAAGTGCAGGAGATCGCTCCCGGACCCCTGCTGGACCCCCAGGGACTTTTGGCCAGCTTGGGGGGGCCTCCTGACCCCCACAAGACTTGCCAAAAGTCCAGCGGGGGTCCGGAACGATCTCCTGCTCTCGGGCCGTATTGCCAGTAGTCAAAATGGCGCCGGCGCTACCTTTGCCCTCACGATGTCACAGGGGCCGACCGTCGTTGTGGGGAATCGCGATACGTTTCGCTTCCCCTCGAATACAATGAATATTGGCACATCCATTGCGGATTGCCAATACGTAGGGACCGAATGCACACCCCTAACTTCTACTATACAGACTGCATTGTGGATTCCACGTGGTGTACCCCAACCCTTGGGCCACTACCATCCTTCTTCAGTAGAAGCCATTCAGCTTTCCTGCTCTACAGAATTCATATATAACATCTACAGGAGCCACTTCTGGGTTCCAGCATCGCTCCCAAGTTCTTCAACATCCACTGTACAGACTTCCTCGGCATACCCCGCTCCATGGGCCACTACCGGATCTGTATTCCTGAGGTGCCTACACTCGTCAGAGGGGATCCCCGGTGTACCTGGCTCCACGGGCCACTACCAGATCTTCTCAGTTGTGCTCTCACTCTGGGTAATTCCCATTGGCCAGGACTGTACTACTATGTCTCCAATTCTGTGGACATTACTTTTTCCTTCCTTTACAATAAAATCTAGGGATGTGAATCGTGTGCCCGATCATTTTAACGATTGGGTTAGGCTGGGGGGGGGGGGCCCGCGCCAATAAAAAAAACCCCACCCCGACCCTTTAAAATTACCCCCTTAGCCTCCCCCACTCTCCCGACCACCCCCAAAACTTTTTACACATACCTGGTGGTCCAGGGGGGCCACGGGGAGCGATCTCCCGTTCCCAGGCCATCAGCTGCGCTAAAAATAAATGGCGCCGATGGCCCTTTGCGCTTACCATGTGACAGGGTATCCTTACCATGTGATAGGGTATCCATGCGGCCATCTTTAAAGATCTTGAGGATCTGATTTTGCAGAGATTGTTCCTTCAGACAATGCGCCAACAAACAACCTGCCTTAATTCCAAATTCCAAATATTTCTGTTTAACCCTTAACATCTGTGAAGCTATCTCTGCCAAATCTAGCTCCTTTAACTCCTGACTAGCCAATTCTAGCACAACCGATGTGTTAGGGTTGTGGACCCTTGGGCCGGCTGAGACGGTGGATGTTATGCTGTGGGGACCCACAGTAAGCGTTGCAGCCAGAAGGCGGCACTGAAGAAAGACTGGAGGAAGCTTCACCACTGGAAGCCCGAGGTACCCCCAGGAGGAGCCTGTAGGAACATGGGCCTCTTGGACTTAGGCGGGACCCTATGAGACCAAGGATCTTGGCAGTGGTCGAAGAGATGGAAGATGAGGACGGATGGACCCAGGAAGCTGGAGAGATTTCACCCTCAGAAGCCCGCGGCTCCCCCAGGAGGAGCCCGTGAGAGCCCAAGCCGCTGGGACTTAGGAGAATCCCCTGGGCCAGCGAGACCGGATACCTGAGGTGGAGGAAGAGCCGAAGTCGGAGTCTAGGAACGAAGCTGAGTCAGAAGCCAGGAATCAGAGGTCCAAACCGAAGCCAGGGGCGAAAGCTGAAGATGGAGTCGAGGGACGGAGCCGGGTCGGAAGCCAGAGTTCAGAAGTCAAATCCCAAACCAGGAGCGGAAGCTAAAGACGTAGTCAGAAGACGAAGCCGGGTCGGAAGCCAGAAGACAGCAGAGACAATCCAAAGACAGCAGAGACAATCCAAAATCCAAATACACGCGCCTAACATCCATCAAAAATCGAGCATTCTCCACAGCGGGCCCACTCATTTGGAACAATCTACCGAATGACCTAAGACTGGAACCCAGCCTTCTAACCTTCCGAAAAAAACTTAAAACCTGGCTTTTTCTCCAAGCCTTCCCCTAATCTCTAAATGCCTACATACCTCCCTAGCAGGAACCACCCACTAACCAATCACTCGGACCATTCTCAGTATACATATATATTTACCCTCTAGTTTGCTGTACTTCTACTTCCCGGCTACTCTAGCCCCCCCAAGTTGGATACCCTTGTTATATGTAACTTGTTAGTGCCTTCTTGTTATATGGTTATTTATTTAGTTAGTCCCTACCTTCCATGTAAACCAATCTGATATGAATCTTTTCATGAAGGTCGGTATATAAAAAATGTTAAATAAATAAAATAAATAAAGATCAACGCAGCAACTAGAGACTCAGGGGAACTGAGCGAACCTCGTTGCAAGGCCCCGTCCTGGTCAAGCTGCAGGGTTTAAATACCCTGCAGTGTCTGACGTCATCCGGGGTGTCCCATTTGAATTTCCCGCGCTGGTCCCTTTAAAGCCTCAGCCCCTGGGGGCATGCGCGCCTATGGGGTGGGGCCAAAAGTGTCAAGTCGGCGGCGTCTCCCTCGAGCAGGGAGAGCCACGGTAGGCTGGGGATCGGGCCTACGTGGCCGAAGAGAGCTCCGTGCAGGCTGGGCTGGCCCCGAGGTAGGAGGAGGGACCGGGGCACGGCCCGGTCCCGTAACAGTACCTCCCCTCCTACACCCCCTTCCCGGGGGTCTGGACTTAGCAGGATGAGCTAAGTGGAACTGATGGAGGAGAGACTTGTCCAAGATATGGGAGATTGGTTCCCAGGAGTTCTCTTCCGGACCGTACCCCTCCCACGAGAGGAGGTATTCCCACCGGCGACAATGGAACCTGACATCCAGAACATCCTTCACCGTATAGATGATGTCGGCCTCGGCCTCAGTGGCAGTAGGTTCCGGAGGTTTGTCATGAAAGGTGGAGAGCACCACAGGCTTAAGTAAGGACACGAGAAACAAGTAGTGGATCCTCAGGGTGGACGGCAGACGTAACCGGTAGGAGACTGCCCCTACTCGCTCCACTACTGTGAATGGACCAATGTACCTGGGAGCCAGGCGCATAGAGGGAGTCCGTAAGTGGATGTTCCTGGTACTCAACCACACCATCTGCCCCGGAAGAAAGGCCGGGGTGGGCCACCGAGACCTGTCTGCATATTTCTTAGCCTTGGCTGCAGTCAGACGGAGTTTCTCCTGGGGGGCTCTCCAGAGGTTGCGCAACTGTCGTGCAGAAAGTTGAACTGCAGGGGACAGTACCGTCAACGGCAATGGTAGAGGAGAACATAAGAACATAAGAAAATGCCATATTGGGTCAGACCAAGGGTCCATCAAGCCCAGCATCCTGTTTCCAACAGTGGCCAATCGAGGCCATAAGAACCTGGCAAGTACCCAAAAACTAAGTCTATTCCATGTAACCATTGCTAATGGCAGTGGCTATTCTCTAAGTGAACTTAATAGCAGGTAATGGACTTCTCCTCCAAGAACTTATCCAATCCTTTTTTTAAACACAGCTATATTAACTGCACTAACCACATCCTCCGGCAACAAATTCCAGAGTAATTGTGCGTTGAGTAAAAAAGAACTTTCTCCGATTAGTTTTAAATGTGCCCCATGCTAACTTCATGGAGTGCCCCCTAGTCTTTCTACTATCCAAAAGAGTAAATAACTAATTCACATCTACCCATTCTAGACCTCTCATGATTTTAAACACCTCTATCATATCCCCCCTCAGTCGTCTCTTCTCCAAGCTGAAAAGTCCTAACCTCTTTAGTCTTTCCTCATAGGGGAGTTGTTCCATTCCCCTTATCATTTTGGTAGCCCTTCTCTGTACCTTCTCCATCGCAATTATATCTTTTTTGAGATGCAGCGACCAGAATTGTACACAGTATTCAAGGTGCGGTCTCACCATGGAGCGATACAGAGGCATTATGACATTTTCCGTTTTATTCACCATTCCCTTTCTAATAATTCTCAACATTCTGTTTGCTTTATTGACTGCCGCAGCACACTGTACCGACAATTTCAATGTGTTATCCACTATGACACCTAGATCTCTTTCTTGGGTTGTAGCACCTAATATGGAACCCAACATCGTGTAATTATAGCATGGGTTATTTTTCCCTATATGCATCACCTTGCACTTATCCACATTAAATTTCATCTGCCATTTGGATGCCCAATTTTCCAGTCTCACAAGGTCTTCCTGCAATTTATCACAATCTGCTTGTGATTTAACTACTCTGAACAATTTTGTGTCATCTGCAAATTTGATTATCTCACTCGTTGTATTTCTTTCCAGGAGACCTCAAGTTCTTTCCATAGACCAACTGGAATGGGGACTGATTGGTCGCAGAGTGCTTATGGTGGTTATAAGAGAACTCTGCCCATGGTAGCAGGGTGACCCAGTCAACCTGGAGATCCCCCACGAAGGACCGGAGGAAAGCCTTTAGGGTCCTATTGGTGTGCTCGGCTTGCCCGTTGCCTTGGGGATGGAAGGCTGTAGTTAGGTCGAGGTGCACACTGAACTTCCTGCAAAGGGCCTTCCAATATTTCGCAGTAAACTGCGGACCACAGTCAGAGGCTATGTGCAAGGGGAGTCCATGTAGACAGAAGATGTGTTGCGTAAAGAGGGTAGCTAGTTCTGGTGCCGTAGGCAGCTTAGCAAGCGGCACGAAGTGAGCCATCTTCAAGAAACGGTCAACCATGACCCAAATCACGGTCTTTCCATCAGAAACAGGCAAATCCACAATAAAATCTGTGGACAGATTCCAGGTTCAGTGGGAATGGGTAGTGGCTGCAGGAGCCCCCAGGGGTGTCTGTGTAGGGGTTTCTGCCGGGCACAGGTGGGACACGACTGGACATAGTGTCGTAAGTCTTTCTTGACCTGTGGCCACCAATAAAACTCTGTCAGAAGCTCTAGGGTCCTGGCCGTCCCTGGATGCCCGGCAGTCAGGGAATTGTGGACCCACGCTAAGACTCTCCTGCAGGAACAAGAGGGCACCACAGTCTTACCCGCGGGGGCCACCTCGGATGCGGCCAGAAGAACTTTGGCTGGGTCCAGAATGTACTGAGACGGGTTGGTGGTGTCTTCAGTCTCCGTCGTACGGAATAGAGCATCCGCCCGGACGCTCCTGGATGCTGGTCGGTAACGGAGGGAAAAATTGAAACGGCTGAAGAAGAGTGACCAGTGCGCTTGCTATGGATTAAGACGCTGGACACGGCACAGGTATCCCAGGTTCTTGTGGTCGGTGTAAACGACTATCGGGTGTTGGGCCCCCTCCAACCATTGGCGCCATTCTTCGAAAGCTAGTTTGATGGCTAGCAGCTTCTTATCACCGATGCTGTAGTTCCTCTCAGCAGGCATGAACTTATGTGAGTAGTAGGAACACGGCAGGGATTTGCCTCTGGTGGACAGTTGACTTAGCACAGCCCCGATGGCTATGTCAGAGGCGTCGACCTCTATGATGAACTGGCATTGAGGGTCTGGGTGGCGAAGGCAGGTGTCCTGGAGGAATGCAATCTTTAATTCCTGAAAGGCCCATGTGGCCGTTGCCGGCCAGTTCTTGGGATCAGCCCCCTTCCTGGTGAGGGCCGTCAGCGGAGTCACCATCTGGGAATAATGGGGGATGAATTGCCGATAAAAATTGGCAAATCTGAGGAACCGCTGGAGTGCCTTAACTCCCACCGGTTGAGGCCAATCCTTGATAGCTGCAACCTTATCTTGGTCCATACGGAAGCCTGTGGAGTATACAATATACCCAAGGAAGGGCAGTGATTCCTGCTCAAATTGGCATTTACCAAGTTTTGCATATAGTTGATTCTCTCGCAATTTCTGCAGCACTTGGCGGACATCGTGACGGTGCGTTCCCAAGTTCCTGGAATATATTAGCACATCGTCAAGGTAGACGATTACGGAGGTATGTAATATCTTTCTTAGTACCTCATTCATGAGGTTTTGAAAAACCGCCGGGGCATTGCAAAGACCAAAGGGCATGACCAAGTATTCATAGTGGCCATCCCTCATGTTAAATGCGGTTATCTACTCGTCGCCGGGCCGAATCCGCACCAGGTTATAGGCCCCGTGGAGATCCAATTTTGTGAAGACCTTGGCCCCCTGGAGTCTATCCAGGAGTTCATGGATCAAGGGCACACTGAACTTCCTGCAGTGGTCTGAACTTCCTGCAGTGGTCTGAACAGCATTACCCACGGCGGGTAATGCTGTTCAGACCACTGTAGTCTATGCAGGGTTGAAGGGAGCTGTCCTTTTTAGCTACAAAGAAGAACCCCGCTCCAGCCAGGGATTTGGACGGCCGAATGAATCCTCAGTCCAGGTTCTCCCATATGTAGGTGGACATTGCTTGCTTCTCCAGAAGGGACAACGGGTATACCCTTCCTCGTGGCGGCGAGGTACCCGGAACCAAATTGATCGCGCAGTCGAAAGGGCGGTGCTCCAGGAGGATCTCGGCTTTCTCCTTGGAAAAGACATCAAGGTAGTCCTGGTATTGGTGTGGCAGTGCCAAGGGAGCCGTCAGTAGAGGTACCGGTGGTCGAGGAAGAGCGGCAAAACAGGCTCCGAAGCATGATGGCCCCCAGGATGCCAACTGGAGGGTATCCCACGAGATTACGGGAGAGTGCTTCCGCAGCCAAGGTAGTCCCAAAATGACTGGGTGCATGGACTTCTCCAGGATGAGGAGCAAAATCTCCTCTTCATGCAGAATACCAGTGCATAGCATGAGAGGCCTGGTACGAGTGGCAATGGTCCCTGGAAGAAGTCTCCCCTGAATAGAAGAGACACGGAGAGGGGGTCTTTGGAGTTGAACCCCAATCTGGAGTTGCTGGACCAAGTCCTTGAGTATGAAGTTTTCCCCCAGCTCCAGAATCAATCAGGGCTAGCGTTTCGAACACCCCATTGGGGAGGAGTAAGGTCACCGGAACGGTGAAGGGGTATGGCCTAGGGTTAGCTCCATGACTGTCCCTAGGTACGAGCGTTTCCCGGACGCTCACTACAGCGACAAGAAAATGGCCCTTGCCACCGCAGTACAGGCATAGGCCCAGAGATCAGCGTCTCCTTCTTCTGGAGAGATAGGCCCCTGGCCCACCTGCATGGGTTCGGTGTCCTGAGCCCCCGGAGAGGCAGATGGAGAGCTCCCGCTTTGGGAAGGAGTGGTTCCAGAGGTCCCAGCCGATGAGTCAGCCTACTCTCACGGGACTGGCGTTGGATGTGGCGGTCCATGCGGCCCGCTAGATCGATGAGATCGTTCAAGTCTTCCGGGAGATCTCTGGCCACCAATTCATCCTGAAGTCTTGGGGAGAGGCTTTCCAAAAAGATACCATGCAAGCTGTCATTTCCCCAGTTCAATTCGGCGGCAAGAGTCTGGAAGTCCACGGCGTGTTCTGCAAGAGGCCGGTTACCCTGACGCAGTTGGAGCAGTTCTGATGTGGCCGTAGGTTTGTGGGAGGACTCATTGAAGACCCACCGAAAGGCGGTGATGAACTGCACCAAGTTGTCCAGGCGGGAGTCCTGGCATTCCCAGAGGTAGGAGGCCCATGCCAGGGGTCTCCCGTCCAGCAGGGAGATAATAAAGCTTGTTTTGACCCGGTCTGTTGGAAACTGAAGCGGAAGAAGGTTGAATCGAATATAGCACTGGTTCAGGAACCCTGAGCAAAGCTTCACGCCTCCTGAAAACCACGAGGGCACTGGCATCTGTATGGGTGCTGTTGATCTGAAATTGGTCCCAGCTCCAGGTAGCGAGGAACTGGAAGCCATGGCTCCATCAACGTGGTCGGCTAGTCCCTGCACTGTGGCCATCAGGGAGTCGAGGCAGGTTTGCTGCTGTTGCAGCCGCTGGGCAATACCCGGGATGGCCTTCAAGCCTGCAAGATCCGCTGGG
Source organism: Rhinatrema bivittatum (assembly GCF_901001135.1). Lineage (NCBI taxonomy): Eukaryota > Metazoa > Chordata > Amphibia > Gymnophiona > Rhinatrematidae > Rhinatrema > Rhinatrema bivittatum. Next base: position 217,297,044 of record NC_042623.1, on the reverse strand, counting down.
TCCATGGCCTTGCAAACTGTCAGGGTTGTGGACCCTTGGGCCGGCTGAGACGGTGGATATTATGCTGTGGGGACCCACAGTAAGCATCGCAGCCGGAAGGCGGCACTGAAGAGACACTGGAGGAGGCTTCACCACTGGAAGCCTGAGGTCCCCCCAGGAGGAGCCTGAGGGAACCCAGTCCTCTTGGACTTAGGTGGTACCCTATGCGACCAAGGATCCGGGCAGCGGTCGAAGAGAAGGAAGCTGGAGAGACTTTATCCTTGGAAGCCCGCGGCTCCCCCGGGAGGAGCCCGTGAGAGCCCAAGCCGCTGGGACTTAGGAGAATCCTCTGGGCCAGCGAGACCAGATACCTGAAGTGGAGGAAGAGCCAAAGTCGGAGTCCAGGAATGAAGCTGAGTCAGAATCCAGGAGTCAGAGGTCCAAACCGAAGCCAGGGGCGAAAGCTGAAGACGGAGTCGAGGGACGGAGCCGGGTCAGAGGCCAGAGTTCAGAAGTCAAATCCCAAACCAGGAGCGGAAGCTAAAGACGTAGTCAGAAGACGAAGCCAGAAGACAGCAGAGATGATCCAGAGATCAACGCAGCAACTAGAGACTCAAGGGAACTGAGCAAACCTCGTTCCAAGGCCCCGTCCTGGACAAGCTTCAGAGTTTAAATACCTGCAGCGTCTGACGTCATCTGGGGGTGTCCCGTTTGAATTTCCCGCGCTGGTCCCTTTAAAGCCTCAGCCCGCGGGGCGCGCGTGGCTTAGCTCGGCTTTGCTTGGATTTGCTCGGATTCGAGAGGATACCTTCTTTGGAATCAGCTGTCAAGAGATTCTTGGAGGAGAATAAATCAAATAATTGTGTCATAGCAAGAAGTCAATGGTAAACATTTTCTTTACGTTTTTCCTAATTTTCAAAGTGTGGCAGTAGCCTTCTTCTTTGAAATGCCACATACAAAGAGGAAGGCTAAATTGCGAGACTTATCCTCAACACCAAATTCTATTGCAAATCAGCCATCTATAATTGACTCCTTTGCGAAAATACCCACAATAATGCCAGGGAGTGAGGTCGCAGAGGGAAAGATCCCAGAGCAGGGGATATCCCCTCAGACCTTTGAAACATCTCTCACACCTGGAGCACCAGCAACACCTGAGCCTCCTACTGGAAAAAGAGAAGGTATATCCTTATTAGAAGATCCTAAAGTGAGAATAGACTTTTCACCATTTTCTAACCAGAGAGGAAATTTTTCCTCGGAGAGCCTTAACCAAGGCTCCAGGGAACAAAATGGTGTATTTTCTTCTCATCTTGAAGTTTCCAGAGAGGCCTCAATGGAGGGAGGAAGTGGAGTCTATCAAGAGAAATCTGTGGTAGATTTGCCTCTAATAACTGCAAAGACTTTTACCCTTGAAGAAATCGGGACAATGTTGCTCTCAATGCAGAAATAAGAACATAAGAACATAAGAAAATGCCATACTGGGTCAGACCAAGGGTCCATCAAGCCCAGCATCCTGTTTCCAACAGTGGCCAATCCAGGCCACAAGAACCTGGCAAGTACCCAAAAACTAAGTCTATTCCATGTAACCATTGCTAATGGCAGTGGCTATTCTCTAAGTGAACTTAATAGCAGGTAATGGACTTCTCCTCCAAGAACTTATCCAATCCTTTTTTAAACACAGCTATACTACCTGCACGAACCACATTCTCTGGCAACAAATTCCAGAGTTTAATTGTGCGTTGAGTAAAAAAGAACTTTCTCCGATTAGTTTTAAATGTGCCCCATGCTAACTTCATGGAGTGTCCCCTAGTCCTTCTACTATCCGAAAGAGTAAATAACCGATTCACATCTACCCGTTCTAGACCTCTCATGATTTTAAACACCTCTATCATATCCCCCCTCAGTCGTCTCTTCTCCAAGCTGAAAAGTCCCAATCTCCTCAGTCTTTCCTCATAGGGGAGTTGTTCCATTCCCCTTATCATTTTGGTAGCCCTTCTCTGTACCTTCTCCATCGCAATTATATCTTTTTTGAGATGCGGCGACCAGAATTGTACACAGTATTCAAGGTGCGGTCTCACCATGGAGCGATACAGAGGCATTATGACATTTTCCGTTTTATTCATCATTCCTTTTCTAATAATTCCCAACATTCTGTTTGCTTTTTTGACTGCCGCAGCACACTGAACCGACAATTTCAATGTGTTATCCACTATGACACCTAGATCTCTTTCTTGGGTTGTAGCACCTAATATGGAACCCAACATCGTGTAATTATAGCATGGGTTATTTTTCCCTATATGCATCACCTTGCACTTATCCACATTAAATTTCATCTGCCATTTGGATGCCCAATTTTCCAGTCTCACAAGGTCTTCCTGCAATTTATCACAATCTGCTTGTGATTTAACTACTCTGCACAATTTTGTGTCATCTGCAAATTTGATTATCTCACTCGTCATATTTCTTTCCAGATCATTTATAAATATATTGAACAGTAAGGGTCCCAATACAGATCCCTGAGGCACTCCACTGTCCACTCCCTTCCACTGAGAAAATTGCCCATTTAATCCTACTCTCTGTTTCCTGTCTTTTAGCCAGTTTGCAATCCACGAAAGGACATCGCCACCTATCCCATGACTTTTTACTTTTCGTAGAAGCCTCTCATGAGGAACTTTGTCAAACGCCTTCTGAAAATCCAAGTATACTATATCTACCGGTTCACCTTTATCCACATGTTTATTAACTCCTTCAAAAAAGTGAAGCAGATTTGTGAGGCAAGACTTGCCCTGGGTAAAGCCATGCTGACTTTGTTCCATTAAACCATGTCTTTCTATATGTTCTGTGATTTTGATGTTTAGAACACTTTCCACTATTTTTCCTGGCACTGAAGTCAGGCTAACCGGTCTGTAGTTTCCCGGATCGCCCCTGGAGCCCTTTTTAAATATTGGGGTTACATTTGCTATCCTCCAGTCTTCAGGTACAATGGATGATTTTAGCAACTATGGTACAGGATGTTTTAAATAAGAATGTATCCTTACAATCTAAGGTAGAAAGATTGGATGGTTCAGTAAATTTAGTAGAGAATAAGATAAAAGATTTAGAGGCAGTACAGGTAAATCTAATTAAATCAGATAAAATTCATTTGGATAAATTAGAAGTATTGGAAAATCAAATCAGAAAGAATAACTTAAGGTTATTAAATTTCCCTAAAACTGCTTTGGTTACTCCGCTAGATTTGTTTAAAAGTTATCTAATTAACATTCTAAAATATACAAAGGAAACCATACCAGCTATATCTAGGTTATATTATATCCCTCAAAAAATAGGACTAGATAATCAAAATGAAGATCAAGATATTCAATCTGATAATTTAAATTTATCAGAATTTTTGGAAAAGTCCTTTGAATCAAATATAACATCAAGAGCTACTTTGATTGTCCAGTTTCCTTTTATGATAGAAAGAGATACTGTATTGAGAACATATTTTCGTTTTCAAAATGTGAAGTTTTATGGTGATAATGTTAAGATCTTTCCAGATATAGTTCGTGAAACACAACTCAGGAGGAAGAAATTTTTGCAGATGAGAGGTGAAATTGTCCAAAAGGGTGCCAAATTCATATTGAGATATCCGTGTCGATGTATTATTATCAGTCAGGATGCTAAATATGTTTTTGACCAACCGGAACAATTAAGATTATATCTTGATAACCAATCCTAATAATCTTCATTGAACTGGTATTTTAGGGAATGGTTGGGTGTTTTGACATAAATCTGGTAATGTTTATTCTTATTGAGGTACTGCTCTTTATAGATTTAATTCTTTTCCTCCAATTATCTTATGTCTTATGATAATCATGGTTAAGATAAAAACAGTATGTTTGTTCTTTTTTTCTTTTCTTTTTTTTTTTTTCTTCAATTAATGTTTGTAAATGTATCTTACAATTTGGAAAATTCAATAAATATATAAATAATAAAAAAAAAAAAAGCCTCAGCCCCTGGGAACGCGCGTGCGCGCCTAGGGGGCAGGGCCAAGAGCGTCGAGTCGGCGGCATCTCCCTCAAGCAGGGAGAGCCACGGTAGGCTGGGGATCGGGCCTACATGGCCATAGAGAGCTCCGTGCGGGCCGGGACAGCCCCAAGGTAGGAGGAGGGACCGGGGCACAGCCCGGTCCCGTAACACGATGTTTGATCATCCCTACTTCTTTTATGTTTGATCTCTGATTTAGCTATTTTCTGCATAAGTTGTAGTTTCAACCCATCCTTTCCTAAGAAAAGATGACTTGGATATTAATTTTCCATGTATCGCCACTTTTTAGCTCTCCTGCAGTACTCCCAGATTAACTTCCACAGTGTCATTCAAGGTTAAGTACTCCCCAATTTCTGCTACTAGACTTTCATTAAACCCTTTATATGAGAGTAGATTCTCATTCAACCTCCAGAATTTTTGCCCCAATTGATCTTCTCCTACCTTCAACTCCACCCAAACTGGAACATGATCAGACAGGTTATGTTATTGATGCCCGTATCTGTCACATTACTCAGTAACTGTTATGTTTGGGCAGGGATCCAGTGTAGTGAACACCACCTTCAGGAGTGACTCCAGGTGGAGAGAGACAGGGAATGCTGGAAGGTCTCTGATGATGGCTGGGAAGGAATGTGAAGTGGCAGGAGTGTATGGAGCTGTGCAATGGCTGATATATGGAGCAGAGTACTGGCTGGGAACAAGTCAAGGTCCAGGCAGGGTCAAGGCAGGCGGCAGGCAAACAGAGTCAAAGTTCAGGCAGGGTCAAGGCAGGCGGCAGGCAACAGAGTTAAAGTCCAGGCAGGGTCAAGGCAGGCAGCAGTCAACAGTGTCAAGGTCCAGGCAGGGTCACAAGAACCGTATAGCAAGACAGAGAGCCCAAAGGCCACACACACACACACACACGACAAGGCAGAGGGCCCGAAGGCCACACACACACAGCCAGGCAAGGCAGAAGGCCCGAAGGCCACACACACACACAGCAAGGCAGGAGACCCGAAGGCCACACACACACAGCAAGGCAGGTGACCCGAAGACCACACACACACACAGTAAGGCAAGGCAAGGCAGAAGGCCCGAAGGCCACACAAATGCAGCAAGGCAAGACAAGGCAGAGGGCCCAAAGGCCGCAAACATGCAGCAAGGCAGAAGGCCCAAAGGCCACACGCAGCAAGGCAAGGCAGAAGGCCCGAAGGCCACACACAACAAGGCAAGGCTAGAGCAGGGAGCCCAACGAGCTCAATGCCGAAGCACTGGAGTCTAGGGTAGGCAGAGCTATAAAGGCACATCCAAGATATAGAGCAGAGGGATTGGGCCAGCCAGGAGAGCCTGCTCTTGAAGGACCCCTGGTGGTGAGGCGGTTGCACAGCAGCCATAGCCGTAACAGTACCCCCCCTCTAAGGCCACCCCCTTCTCCTGTGTCCCAACTCTGCAGGGGGTACTGAGTGATAATAAAGTTAGACCCCTCCTGGGGTGGCATGGTAATTTTCAACCCCTCCTGAGTTGCAGTGGCAGGTTCGTTCCCCTCTTGAGGTAGTGAGGTGGGCTCAACCTCTTCCAGAGCTGATGCAGCGATTTCACTCCCCTCCTGCGGAGAAGTGAAGAATTCTACCCATCCTGGGGCGGCAAAACAGTCTCAAATCCCTCCGGGGGCAACCAGGCAGTCTCAAACCCCTTCTGGGGTGATGTGATGAATTCTACCCCTTCCTGGGGCGGCGAAGTGGTCACAAACCCCTCCTGGGGCGACCAAGCAGTCTCAGACCCCTCCTGGGGTGATGCAATGAATTCTACCCCTTCCTGGGGTGGCGAAACGGTCTCAAACCCCTCCTGGGGCGACCAAGCAGTCTCAGACCCCTCCTGGGGTGGCAGCAGGACCAGTTCGGACCCCTCCAGGGGCGGCAGCTGGGCCAGTTTGGACTCCTCCAGGGGCGGCAGCTGGGCCGGTTCGGACCCCTCCAGGGGCGGCAGCTGGGCTGGTTCGGACCCCTCCAGGGGTGGCAGCTGGGCCGGTTCAGACCCCTCTTCAGGCAGCAGGTTAATGGAATCGGTATAGATGGTTCACCAATAGTGGGAGTACTTGTGATGGAACGAAGGGAGGATAAAGACTGGATGGCTAAGGACTTGGTAAGCAGAGATGGATCCTTGGAGCCTAGATCATGATTCCCTGGTTCTGAAGGGTGGACAGGCAGCTTGTTAAAAGAACAGGCAGCTCTGGAACGTCTTGAGGAACAGTTTGTTAGTCGTGACCAGGCTGCAGCTGAGGGAAGCAGAGCTCTGCTCGGGTTAATTAGCTTTCTCTGCTTTAGGAGAACTTGTTTCTGAAACCCCAGTATGGCAGTCACGGGAGCCTTCTTGTCCAGGTGAGTTTGTGGGCTTTCTAGAAGATAGCTTGTGCTTTTAGGAGCAGTTTCCTGTAGGGTTTCATGAAGTATTGAGCTGTCAATAGTCCTAACATTCTTAGTTGGACCAGAAGCAGTATGCAGGGTAGTCGAGCTGACTGTTTTTCCTAATGAAACAGCTGGTCCTATAGCTGAGCAACAGGGACAAGGTTTGCCTGGAGGTAATAGGCTTGGGATACACGCACACTTCCACCATCTAGGCTTAGGAGTAGAACAGTTCAAACATTCCTGGTAGACAGAAACATTTCTCTTGTAGCAGTTACTGCAGACCCAGTGTTCCTGATCTGCAAGCGGACAGGCTAGACAGTTCTAGTAGCTTGGGTAATTCAAGGTCTGACAGGAATTGCAGGTATAAAACCTTTGAGATTGAGGCATGCTGTGGTCTGAGGAAAAAAAAGTTGACTCACCGGGTTGACACAGGGTTCTATCTCTCTCTCTGGAGGGTGGCTTCGGCATACTGTTACGTTTGGGCAGTGATCCGGTGTAGTGAACACCACCTTCAGGAGTGACTCCAGGTGGAGAGAGACAGGGATGGCTGGAAGGTCTCTGATGATGGCTGGGAAGGAATGTGAAGCGGCAGGAGTGTATGGAGCTGGGCGATGGCTGATATATGGAGCAGAGTACTGGCTGGGAACAAGTCAAGGTCCAGGCAGGGTCAAGGCAGGCGGCAGGCAACAGAGTCAAAGTCCAGGCAGGGTCAAGGCAGGCGGCAGGCAACACAGTCAAAATCCAGGCAGGGTCAAGGCAGGTAGCAGGCAACAGTGTCAAGGTCCAGGCAGGGTCACCTTATAGCAAGACAGAGAGCCCGAAGGCCACACACACACACGACAAGGCAGAGGGCATGAAGGCCATATACACATGGCAAGGCAAAGGGCCTGAAGGCCACACACACACAGCAAGGCAGGAGACCCGAAGGTCACACACACACATTAAGGCAAGGCAAGGCAGAAGGCCCGAAGGCCACACACATGCAGCAAGGCAAGACAAGGCAGAGGACCCAAAGGCCACACACAGCAAGGCAAGGCAGAAGGCCCGAAGGCCACACACAGCAAGGCAAGGCTAGAGCAGGGAGCCCAACGAGCTCAATGCCAAAGCACTGGAGTCTAGGGTAGGCAGGGCTATAAAGGCACATCCAAGACATAGAGCAGAGGGATTGGGCCAGCCAGGAGAGCCTGCTCTTGAAGGACCCCTGGTGGTGAGGCGGTTGCACAGCAGCCATAGCCGTAACAGTAACAGCTTATGTAACAAAAAGTAGCCTATCCTAGAGTGAGTCATGAGGTCTCAAATAAAAGGAGGTGGGATTCCTTAGCCTCCAAATTATCTAGGAAAGGATACCAGGTTAAAGTGAAATCCCCTTCTATCAACAGATTTCCCTCCACCCAATCCAACAGGGTTTTTGACACAGTGTTTAGGAAAGCTCTCTGACTAATATTTGGAGCATACACATTCACAAGAGTAAACATTTTCCTATGTGTTATCACTTTCAAAAGAAGAAATCTGCTCTTAACATCTCTAATTACTAGGGATGTGAATCGTTTTTTGACGATTTAAAACAATCGTCAGATATATTTTAAATCGTCAAAAATCGTTAGAGCCGCGATACAATAACAATTCCCCCGATTTATCGTCAAAAATCGTAAATCGGGGGAGGGGGGAAGGCGGGAAAACCGGCACACCAAAACAACCCTAAAACCCACCCCGACCCTTTAAAAGAAATCCCCCACCCTCCCGAACCCCCCCAAAATGTTTTAAATTACTTGGGGTCCAGTGGGGGGGTCCTGGCGCGATCTCCCACTCTCGGACCACGGCTGCGTTAAAAGAAATGGCGCCGGTGGCCCTTTGCCCTTACCATATGACAGGGCAAAGGTAGCGCCGGCGCCATTTTGGTTCCTGTGACCTGATGTCACGAGTGCAGGAGATCGCTCCCGGACCCCCGCTGGACCCCCACAAGACTTGCCAAAAGTCCAGCGGGGATCCGGGAGAGACTTTCTGCACTCGGGCCGATTTGCCAATATTCAAAATGGCACCGGCGCTACCTTTGCCCTCACTATGTCAACATATTCAAAATAAATAAAATAAATAAATAGTGAGGGCAAAGGTAGCGCCGGCGCCATTTTGAATATTGGCAAATCGGCCCGAGTGCAGAAGGTCGCTCCCGGACCCCCGCTGGACTTTTGGCAAGTCTTGTGGGGGTCAGGAGGCCCCCCCAAGCTGGCCAAAAGTCCCTGGGGGTCCAGCGGGGGTCCAGGAGCGATCTCCTGCACTCGTGACGTCAGGTCACAGGAACCAAAATGGCACCGGCGCTACCTTTGCCCTGTCATATGATAAGGGCAAAGGGCCACCGACGCCAACGCAGCCATGGCCCGAGAGTGGGAGATCGTGCCGGGACCCCCCCACTCAACCCTAGGTAATTTAAAACATTTTGGGGGGGTTCAGGAGGGTGGGGGATTTCTTTTAAAGGGTCAGGGTGGGTTTTAGGGTTGTTTTGGTGTGCCGGTTTTCCCGCCCTCCCCCGATAAAACAATTTTTTAACCTAAAAAACTGACGATCAGATTCCCCCCCCCCCCTCAGCCAAAATCGATAGTTAAGACGATCGATCACACGATTCACATCCCTACTAATTACTTCTTTTACAGAGGAGTGGGGATCCTTTTTGCACAAAGTTTGATAGTGCATAAGAACATTAGTGTTCCACTGTACTTATCATCCTTCATGGCAGGAGCAAGGTACTGATTTGGAAATTTAGGGGTAGATTTTCAAAGAAGCGCTTGGGCATATATGTGTGCATGCTACCTGGCGCGCACACATGGATGCCCAATTTTATAACATGTGCGTGCAGGTGCACGCATGTTATAAAATTGGGAGGCCTAATACTATATGGGTTTCGTCTTTTTTGCAGGGTTTTCTGGTTGGCACTACAGCAATGTATGTACAACTAATATACATATTGTTGTGATATTTTTACCTATGAATGCATAATTTTTAATTGTGTGTGGTGAGGGAGCAAGGGAGGATGCACGCGGTTGCAAAGTTTGCCTAGGGTGCCTAATACCCTTGCAGTGATCTGGAAAGTGTCTGCCACAGGGGCCAAATACAGAGGAAACATTGGAGGCAGTTCATTGGATTCCTGGGAGTGTGGCAAGGTTGCTCGCTTCCTAGAAATATTATCACTATCTGCCATTCCTTTGGGAATTCTGTCCCCTGCTTTTTCTCTTCTGCAGCATTTCAAATCACTGAAAGGAACAGACATTAAGGGAACTCCCTCCCCTTGGCCCGCTTGATGATTTGAATTGTGCTGTGCCTTGGGTGGGTGGGGGTCAAGCGCCATCTCATCACTCACCTCAAGCTGTATATTGCCTTGAGTCACCCCTGCTGTATAGCTATAGATACAGACTCTCTACGAAGAAATTAAAGGGCACTATTAATCTAAGTGACAGTGAAATTTACTTATTTTTGTAGCTTGAAGTAACCCCATCAGTCTGTGCTCTGCCAGTGCCTGCATTCCTTTTGATAAGAGTGTGTGGAACCTAGAAACCTGTGAATGAGTGTCCTGAGAGTCAAATAGACAGACAATGGATTTCATTTGAACTTGTAAATTAACCAAATGAGTTGATCAGAGCTGTGTAAAAGAGTTTTAATTTATTTCAGAGTTCAAGCTGCTAGGTGTAAGATTCTTATTATATATTCTTATTATATATGTGGAATAGGGTATGCATGTATCAAACCCTGTTTCCATAAGAATCTTATACCTAGCAGCTTGAACTATGAAAGAAATAAAAATTCTTTTACACAGCTCTTATCATTTGGTTAATTTACAAGTATATATATATATATATATATATATATATATATATATATATATATATATATATATGTTATGAGTAACCACTGTAATAATTTGTAGTGCCCAAACCATAAGGGCACTATAGATTTCTTATCCTAGCATGACATGTTTTCATCATGAAATTTTGAAGTATTACATGTCTACCCATGGGTTTGTATATCTATATTGATATGCCACTGGCTTGTGTTGCTGTCTTCTGAATTGGTCAGGTAATGAACAACACATTTATGCATGCATTTTTAGAGAGCAGGGGTAGGCATTAGGCAACTCTGGTCCTGGAGTACCAAAAACAGATCTGGTTTTCAGGATAGCCACACTGAATAAGCATGAGATAGACTGGCATACAGTAGAGGCAGTACATGTCAATATATCTCATACTTATTCATTGTGGATAGCCTAAAACCCTGTTTGTGACACTCTAGAACTGGAGTTCAGTATGTGTATGAAAAGGGCAGGAAAGGACAGCCTGATGGATCAGTGGTGGCTCAGTTCCCTTCCCTGGCTTCTGCTCCTTATGATAGGGATGCATAAAATTTACAATCCCTAGGGAGGAGAGGGTCTTAGGAAGTGCATAGCAAATATCTTTGTATTTTATTTCAGCATGTCCAAAACCCAGTAAGTCCAATACTTAAGCACAGTACAACAAATTGCATACAAATACAAGTCCATGCCATATAGAATATACAATCTAGATGGGTTCCTGAGATAAAGTGATTTGTCCAAAGTTACAAGTGGCAGAAACAGAATTTGAATTCTCATCATTATTTTAGTGACAGTGGTTCTCAACTTGGTCCCCAGGATCCATCTAGCCAGTCTGGTTTTTAGGATATCCACAATGAATTTCCAGGAAATATAATTGTGTATACTGGAGGCAATGCATGTAAATATATCATGTATATTCATTGTAAATATCCTGGAAAAAGATTATTCAGATGGGTAAAGATGGCCAGCCTGAGAACCACTGGACTAGGTCATCCTCTTTGTTAGTTCATGCCTAATACTAATACTGGGGTAGATTTTCAAATAGCGCAAATTGGCCTACTTTTGCTGGCGCATCAGGCGCAAGCAAAAGTAAGCTGGATTTTAGTAGATACGCGCGGAGCCGCGCGTATCTGCTAAAAACCTGGATTGGCGCGCGCAAGGCTATTGATTTTGTATAGCCGGCGCGTGCCGAGCCGCGCAGCCTACCCCCGTTCCCTCCGAGGCCGCTCCGAAATCGGAGCAGCCTCGGAGGGAACTTCCTTTTGCCCTCCCCTCACCTTCCCCTCCCTTCCCCTACCTAACCCACCCACCCGGCCCTGTCTAAGCCCCCCCCCTTACCTTTGTCGGGGGATTTACGCCTCCCGGAGGGAGGCGTAAATCCCTGCGCGCCAGCGGGCCTCTTGCGCGCCGGGACGTGACCTGGGGGCGGGTACGGAGGGCGCGGCCATGCCCCCAGACCGCCCCGGGCCGTAGCCACGCCCCCGTACCCGCCCCCAAAACGCTGCCAACACGCCCCGAAAACGCCGCTGCGCTCGGTCCCGCCCCCGACACGACCCCCTCCGAAAACCCCGGGACTTACGCGAGTCCCGGGGCTCTGCGCTCGCCGGTAGGCCTATGTAAAATAGGCTCACCGGCGCGCAGGGCCCTGCTCGCCTAAATCCGCCCGGATTTGGGCGGATTTAGGCGAGCAGGGCTCTGAAAATCCGCCCCAAAGTAAATACATAAATAAATAAATAAATAAATAAATAAATAAATAGAAACAATACAAAATTCACAGAGATGCAGCCTGATATAAGCAGCTAACTGTTTAATGGAAACCATTTACAGCATATCCCCTCCAGATCCAAAGGTTAGCAGGATGTCTTCAACAACAACTGTATTGGAACACCTCACCATGTATAGTCACATATCACACCATCTCTTTTAGAGTACATTTTTCGAAATAGTGGTGAATTGCACCTAAAATGAATAGCCTTTCACATATGCATTATCTAGTCATGAGTTCATTAGAGAAAAGCTGAAAATTTCAATTCTGCAAATATCTTAGCCCATGACATTCATCAAGAAGTCTTTAAAAACATACCTGTTTCAGATTGCCTTGAAATCTCATCAAATAAATGTCATGTCAATTGCTCATTCCAAAATCCTCGCTTTTCCCATCCCCTTCCCCCCTTTCCCACCCCTTCCCACCCCTTACCTCCCATTAGTTTTTTTATATATATTTTTGTATAAAAAATCATGCCCTTCCCTCAGTTTCTCTTTCCTTCCATATATATTTAGCGGTTATAAGATGGCACTTGCTTTCGATTTTGATTTGTTTTAATATAACTGGATTATTTATAATTCTTAGTAACCTTTTCTTATTTTCTTATTATATGATTTGTGTAATTTTTTCAGCTATTTTTATGTTTTTATCTTTATGTAAACCATTTTTACTAAACTCTGTTTGTAAAAGCGGTATAGAAATACTTTTAATTAAATAAATAAATAAGCCATTCAACAATTTTGTCTTTTGATCAATTTTAAACTCAACATAGTATTTTTCTATGAATGAATCTAAAAAGTATGAAATGTATTTTTAAAGTGGTAAATCTGTCAAGAAGCAAAACATCATGTAATGTATTAGCTATCATACAGTAAATTAGTATGACAGGGCTGGTCTCTAGAGATTTGTTCCTGGAAGAAATGTTCAGAGAAGACACTTAACCTCTCTAATGGTTTATTGTAATGAGTCATTGTGGCAGATGGAATTTGGTAATACTGCTTTAAGTGTGAGAGACAACCACAAGGGAGAGCCTCCTTTGGGTCAATGCAAGGTAGTGGATAGAGCCAGAATGTGTGATTTTTACTGGTGTTTTGGCTTGTAGAATGATTGGTGAATGGGATGTTCCACAGCTAGGGACGGAGGCCAGTGAACCATTATTGGCCTCCCAAATGTTAGAATATGAACCACAATAGCCTTTTGGGCACCTTTTTCAAAGGAGATGTTTAGATGGGACTATGACTAAAAAGGATTCTGGGTTAGGATAAGAACATAAGAACATAAGACAAAAGAAATTGCCATGCTGGGTCAGACCAAGGGTCCATCAAGCCCAGCATCCTGTATCCAACAGAGGCCAAACCAGCCCACAAGAACCTGGCAATTATCCAAACACTAAGAAGATCCCATGTTACTGATGCAATTAATAGCAGTGGCTATTCCCTAAGTAAACTTGATTAATAGCCGTTAATGGACTTCTCCTCCAAGAACTTATCCAAACCTTTTTTGAACCCAGCTACACTAACTGCACTAACCACATCCTCTGGCAACAAATTCCAGAGCTTTATTGTGCGTTGAGTGAAAAAGTTTTCTCCGATTAGTCTTAAATGTGCTACTTGCTAACTTCATGGAATGCCCCCTAGTCCTTCTATTATTCGAAAGTGAAAATAACCGAGTCACATCTACTCGTTCAAGACCTCTCATGATCTTAAAAACCTCTATCATATCCCCCCTCAGCCGTCTCTTCTCCAAGCTGAACAGCCCTAATCTTTTCAGCCTTTCCTCATAGGGGAGCTGTTCCATCCCCTTTATCATTTTGGTTGCCCTTCTCTGTACCTTTTCCATCACAACTATATCTTTTTTGAGATGCGGTGACCAGAATTGTACACAGTATTCAAGGTGTGGTCTCACCATGGAGCGATATAGAGGCATTATGACATTTTCCATTTTATTAACCATTCCCTTCCTAATAATTCCTAACATTCTGTTTGCTTTTTTGACTGCTGCAGCACACTGAGCCGACAATTTTAAAGTATTATCCACTATGATGCCTAGATCCTTTTCCTGGGTGCTAGCTCCTAATATGGAACCTAACATCGTGTAACTACAGCAAGGGTTATTTTTACCTATATGCAACACCTTGCACTTGTCCACATTAAATTTCATCTGCCATTTGGATGCCCAATCTTCCAGGCTTGCAAGGTCCTCCTGTAATGTATCACAGTCTGCTTGTGATTTAACTACTCTGAATAATTTTGTGTCATCTGCAAATTTGATAACGTCACTCATCGTATTCCTTTCCAGAAAGAGAAGAAAAAATACAGTGACGTCACTCGTCGTATTCCTTTCCAGAAAGAGAAGAAAAAAAACAGTGACCCAAATATACTAAGTAACTACAGACCAGTCTCAAACCTATCCCTACTTGCTAAATTGATAGAAAAAACAGTACAAAAACAACTAGCCGATCATCTTGACAATAATAGCATACTGTACCCCTCACAACATGGCTTTAGAAAACACTATAGTACCGAAACATTACTAACCTCTCTAACTGATAATATACTACAAGGATTCGATAATGGGAAACACTACATCATGATACTATTGGACCTATCGGCAGCATTTGACACAGTAAACCATAACATACTGCTAAAACGATTAGAAGAAATTGGTCTACAAAACAAGACATTGAAATGGTTCAGATCATACCTAAACAATAGATTTTTCCAAGTACGAATTAAAAACAAAATATCAGACAGAATTGAGCTAAAAACAGGAGTACCCCAGGGTTCCACACTTTCGGCGACACTATTTAACATCTACATGCTGCCTCTATGCCACCTCCTAGCTGGAATAGGCATCATACACTACATATACGCTGACGACATTCAACTAATATTACCCATAGAGGAAACAATTGATAAGACATTAAACCTAGCAATGATGTACCTAGATATAATTAAGCAATTACTAAACCAAATGGAACTAATAATTAACATTGAAAAAACTGAATTTATTCACCCAGAACGTAAAAACTCTGAGACAATTCAAAACCCCATCAAACTTAAAAACAATCAGGAAGTGGAACTAACCGAGAAAGCTCGCAATCTAGGAGTAATAATAGACACTGAACTCAGCCTTAAGCAACACATATCACAAAAAGTTAGGGAAGGCTACCCCAAACTTATGATCCTTAGGAGGCTTAAACCCCTACTAACCCAAGCACATTTCCGAGCAGTTCTACAAGCACTTATATTCTCTAGCACAGACTACTGTAACACACTATTTTTGGGACTACCGTATGTAACAATAAGACCTCTACAAATCTTACAAAACTCTGCTGCCAGAATACTTACTGGAAAAAGCAAAAGAGACATCACCCAAACACTTGCCGAATTGCACTGGTTGCCAATTGAACAAAGAGTGCACTATAAAACACTTTGCACAATTCACAAACTGATAAACGAAGAAAAAGCAGACTGGTTAAACACAGCACTATGCTTTCACATCCCACAGAAAAATCTTAGATCAGCTAATAAAGCTCTACTAACCATCCCATCAATCAAGACAGCAAAACTGACCCAAGTCAGAGAACGAGCCCTATCATTAGCCGGACCAGCACTATGGAATTCATTGCCACTGGAAACAAGATTACAGAGAGATTTAAAACTCTTTAAAAAAAAAGTTTGAAAACATGGCTTTTCAAGAAAGCATTTTACAATGAGAATGGGGATTCTGAAGTTTAAATGATGAAGCTAAAGTCACCAAATACCACACCATACCTATATATTATCATTTTACTCAACATTATAATAGAATAATTTAAGAGAACTGTAGTACAAAGTACAATGATTGTATGGTTTTTTCCTATTAATCATTGAAAAGGACACGATCCAGATCACACAACATATACCTTATATTATGAATACATGTTACCGATAAATGTTCTGGCACATTGTTAGTAAGAGTTCAACCAAATATATATTTACGTGCCTCATTGTAAACCGTTGTGATGGTGCTTTACTAAACGATGGTATAGAAAAGATTTTAAATAAATAAATAAAATAAATATTGAAAAGCACCGGTCCAAGTACAGATCCCTGAGGCACTCCACTGTTTACCCTTTTCCACTGAGAAAATTGACCATTTAGTCCTACTCTCTGTTTCCTGTCTTTTAACCAGTTTGTAATCCACGAAAGGACATCGCCTCCTATCCCATGACTTTTTAGTTTTCGTAGAAGCCTCTCATGAGGGACTTTGTCAAACGCCTTCTGAAAATCCAAATACACTACATCTACCGGTTCACCTATATCCACATGTTTATTAACCCCTTCAAAAACGTGAAGCAGATTTGTTAGGCAAGATTTCCCTTGGGTAAATCCATGTTGACTGCGTTCCATTAAACCGTAACTTTCTATATGCTCTACGATTTTGATCTTGAGAATAGTTTCCACAATTTTTCCTGGCACTGAAGTCAGGCTCATTGGTCTATAGTTACCCGGATCGCCCCTGGAGCCTTTTTTAAATATTGGGGTTACATTGGCCACCCTCCAGTCTTCAGGTACAATGGATGATTTTAATGATAGGTTACAAATTTTAACTAATAGATCTGAAATTTCATTTTTTAGTTCCTTTAGTATCCTAGGATGCATACCATCCGGTCCAGGTGATTTGCTACTCTTTAGTTTGTCAATCTGGCCTACAACATTTTCCAGGATGTGAGTACTAAAATGTCATCCATTTGTTTTTTTGGAGGAAGATGTTTTGTTGTTGATGTCGCTGCTAATCAATGCTGTAAGATTAATTTACTGAAATTTGATCTTGTTAAATCTGCTTGAAACCCCAAAGATAAAGGTTTGGTTTTGTTTAAGATACCATTTCTGTGAGATCCTCCTGTTGAGAGAGAAATCTTTCAGTCCATGGAAGAAGTTGGGTTTCAGTCAAAGAAGTCACAGAGTGGAAACTAGTGTTTTGAGGAGTTTTCCCCATCCAACTTGTGCTAGGTCTATTTCGCCATCTGGTCGACCATTTTTATTTTTTGTGCATCCATGAGAGTAGGGCTTAACTCACATCAGGCCTCAGTCTCTCATTTTATGTGCCCCAAAAGGATGTTACATTAGAAAAATAAAACATTTAATTTCAACCAATTTTTAGGAAATGCATCCAGAAATTCAGTCATTAATGATAATTATTTTAGTATAACAAATTCGCCAGTGGAATATTGGTGAAATATTTGTCAAGTTGGACTACCCAACTATTTTCTTTTGACTTTTGACTTTTGATGAGTTCAGTGGATTCACATAATGTTAGTGTTGACATCATTATAGATCTTCCTTTCTGCCCAGATGGGCTGACTAATGATCAAATATAGTCATTCCCTAGGTTTTCTTTTAACTTTGAATATACTTTTGTTTTCTTCTGGCATTAATTCAATGCAACTTTTTCCATTCTACATTTTCAAAGCCTGTTAGGGTATATGCCCACCCAGTAAGGCTAAGACTCAGAATTTAAGCTTGAGGCAATAAGAACATTTTTGGCAATCTGCCTAGAGCTTTTATCATGTGTAATTTTATCATGTGTAATTTGTCCTGCTTTCCTAATTTCTCTTTCATCTTTGTTTTTTAACAACTGTAAAGTAGTAGTAGTATATGGTCCCTGAATGGGTTGTTATGGTGCACTCTTTTACTAGCACTGGAATGTTCATTTAATCTAGATGGTTTTGGCCTCCAGGAGGTAGATACTAGCAGTACCAGGTTTTCCTGAATAGCTACTGCTGTAAAAGAAAATATTTAACTGCTCTTTAGTAAGTTTTCAAACTCTCAAAATGTTATTTGCCAAGACCAAACAAAGATATTCACACTGTGCAGGAGAGACACTCTTGACTCTGCTCTGCCTGAGCTCTTACACACATGTGGTCTTCACTCATCCAGATGCATGGTTTTTATTTACATCTCCAAGGCATTTACCCTGAATAGATTTACCCCTATTCACAGCAGGAGTAGGTCTAGCTAGCCTCCCTTTTGCCCCCATAGCTCACATTCTGATCCAACTCCTCTTTTTATAGAAACATAGAAACATAGAAATGACGGCAGAAGAAGACCGAATGGCCCATCCAGTCTGCCCTGCAAGCTTCACACATTTTTTCTCTCATACTTATCTGTTTCTCTTAGCTCTTTGTTCTATTCCCCTTCCACCCCCACCATTAATGTAGAGAGCAGTGATGGAGCTGCATCCAAGTGAAATATCTAGCTTGATTAGTTAGGGGTAGTAGGGGTAGTAACCGCCGCAATAAGCAAGCTACACCTATGCTTATTTGTTTTACCTAGACTATGTTGTACAGCCCTTGTTGGTTGTTTTTTCTTCTCCCCTGCTGTTGAAGCAGGGAGCTATGCTGGATATGCGTGAAGTATCAGGGTTTTTTTTCTCCCCTGCCCCACTGTCAAAGCAGAGAGCAATGTTGCTATTGCTTCAAAAGCATCAAGGCTAACTGGTTAAGGTTAGTAATCCCCCATGCCTTCTGTTAAGGGTAGTAACTGCCGCTCCTTGCAGGTTATCCCCATGTAAGAACATAAGAACATAAGAAATTGCCATGCTAGGTCAGACCAAAGGTCCATCAAGCCGAGCATCCTGTTTCCAACAAAGGCCAAACCAGGCCACAAGAACCTGGCAATTACCCAAACACTAAGAAGATCCTATGGTACTGATGCAATTAATAGCAGTGGCTATTCCCTAAGTAAATTTTAGGGATGTGAATCGTTTTAGGACGATTAAAATTATCGTCCGATAATTTTAATATCGTCTTAAACCGTTATGGAACACAATACAATACAGATTCTAACGATTTATCGTTATAAATCGTTAGAATCGTGAGCCGGCACACTAAAACCCCCTAAAACCCACCCCCGACCCTTTAAATTAAATCCCCCACCCTCCCGAACCCCCCCCCAAATAACTTAAATAACCTGCGGGTCCAGCGGTGGTCCGGAACGGCAGCGGTCCGGAACGGGCTCCTGCTCTGAATCTTGTCGTCTTCAGCCGGCGCCATTTTCCAAAATGGCGCCGAAAAATGGCGGCGGCCATAGACGAAAAAGATTGGACGGCAGGAGGTCCTTCCGGACCCCCGCTGGACTTTTGGCAAGTCTCGTGGGGGTCAGGAGGCCCCCCACAAGCTGGCCAAAAGTTCCTGGAGGTCCAGCGGGAGTCAGGGAGCGATTTCCCGCCGCGAATCGTTTTCGTACGGAAAATGGCGCCGGCAGGAGATCGACTGCAGGAGGTCGTTCAGCGAGGGTTCCGGCGCCTCGCTGAACGACCTCCTGCAGTCGATCTCCTGCCGGCGCCATTTTCCGTACGAAAACGATTCGCGGCGGGAAATCGCTCCCTGACCCCCGCTGGACCTCCAGGAACTTTTGGCCAGCTTGTGGGGGGCCTCCTGACCCCCACGAGACTTGCCAAAAGTCCAGCGGGGGTCCGGAAGGACCTCCTGCCGTCCAATCTTTTTCGTCTATGGCCGCCGCCATTTTTCGGCGCCATTTTGGAAAATGGCGCCGGCTGAAGACGACAAGATTCAGAGCAGGAGCCCGTTCCGGACCGCTGCCGTTCCGGACCGCCGCTGGACCCGCAGGTTATTTAAGTTATTTGGGGGGGGTTCGGGAGGGTGGGGGATTTAATTTAAAGGGTCGGGGGTGGGTTTTAGGGGGTTTTAATGTGCCGGTTTTTTGATTTTTCGATTTTTCGATTTTTCACGATTTTTCACGATATTTTACCCCCCCAAACGGCAACAATACGATTCCCTCCCCCTCCCAGCCGAAATCGATCGTTAAGACGATCGAGGACACGATTCACATCCCTAATAAATTTGATTAACAGCAGTTAATGGACCTCTATCATATCATATCCCCCCTCAGCCATATCTTCTCCAAGCTGAACAGCCCTAACCTCTTCAGCCTTTCCTCATAGGGGAGCTGTTCCAACCCCTTTATCATTTTGGTTGCCCTTCTCTGTACCTTCTCCATCGCAACTATATCTTTTTTGAGATGTGGCGACCAGAATTGTACACAGTATTCAAGGTGTGGTCTCACCATGGAGCGATACAGAGGCATTATGACATTTTCCATTTTATTAACCATTCCCTTCCTAATAATTCCTAACATTCTGTTTGCTTTTTTGACTGCTGCAGCACACTGAGCCGACGATTTTAAGGTATTATCCACTTGATGCCTAGATCTTTTTCCTGGGTGGTAGCTCCTAATTTGGAACCTAACATTGTGTAGCATCATTTCTAACTGTGGATCCCTAAAGGTTAGAAGTTGAAAATGAAGAAAAGGTGCAAGGGGGAACTTGCACGGAGAGGCAGTTACTATCCTTAACAGATGGCATGGGGGATTACTAACCTTAACCAGTTAGCCTTGATGATTTTGAAGCAACTGCAATATTGCTCTCTGCTTCGATAGTGGGGACAAAAAGGGGAATTGGATTCAGATGACAAGAACTTCAGTGACATCATCACTGAAATCAATATTGCAAGTAGTGTTAGGGGGGTGGGTTTTTTATCGTTTTGTCGCCCCCCAAAACACCACAAAATAGGAAATACCGTCTCTATTTCCTATTTTGACGCAAACGAATGTACATCCCTAATAGTCATGGTTGGAGCATGACATTCTGCAACTTGGAAGTGTCAGGACACAGTGGTATGCTGTAGCAAGACACGATTATGCAGAACATGTTAGGCAAGGTGTCAGTGGTGGTTTTTGGAGAAAAGAAGGCAGATAATTTCTGTGGTCATGCCCCAGTAATGCTTGGCAAACAACACCATTAAGGAATGCCTCCACTGACTTTCCCTGCCTGCTTTGCCCCTTACAGTTGTTGAGGCTAAGCATGCAGGGGATGTCAGTGTGATCATAGCTCAGTGATTGTGTTTGGTAAACAACTGTTTGGAGCAAAGTGTTATTGTTGGGGGGGGGCATGTCAGGAAGAAGCAGGAGGATTGAATTCACAGTATTGTTGTTAGGGATGAGTTGGGAGGAAGTAAGCTGAGTCAGATCCCATTGTTGTTGAAGGTGATGTATCAGGAGGAAGCAGGAGGTTTGACACCCCAGTTTTGTGCTTGGGGATGTGTCAGAAGGAAGTAAGCTAAATCAGTCTCCATTGTTGTTGAAGGGGATGTGTCAGGAGAAAGCAGGTGGATTGATGCCCCAGTGTTGCTGTTGGGGATGTGTTAAGAGGATATAAGCTTAGTTCTACTTCATTGCTGGGTATGTGTCAGGAGGAAGCAGGAGGATTGATGTCCCAGTGTTACTGTTGGGAACCTGTCAGGATGAAGCAAGATGATTAATACCCCAGTGTTATTCTTGGGGGGGGGGGGGGGGGGTGAGGCAGGAGGAAGTAAGCTGAGTCACACTCCATTGTTGTTTTAGGGGATGTGTCAGAAGGAAGCAGGAGGATTGAAGCCTCAGTGTTGTTGAGGATGTGATAAAACGAATGTGGATAATTGAAGCCCCAGTGTTGTTTTGGGGGATGTGTAATCAGGAAGTAAGCTGAGTTGGACCACATTGTTGTTGAAGGGGACTTTTCAGAAGGAAGCAGGAGGGTTGAAGCTCCAGTGTTGTTGTTAGGGAAGTATCAGGAGGAAGTAATTAGAATCAGACCCCATTATTTATTCATTTTAAAATGTTATATTCCGCATCCTCCAGGCAACTGTTTGGCGTGGATTACAATAAAACAATCATAAAATATAAAACACTATTACAAAGTACAAAAGTAAACATTTAAGACATTACAAACATTAAAATACATCAGTATTTAAATTGCCAGTTCATCCAAAACTCTGCCTTTAAAGCTTTCCTGAACAGTTTAAAATCCTGTTGCTGTGTAAGAATAAGAGTCAATGATTTCCTTGTAAGTGTATTTTAAGAAAACAAAACAATATTTTTATTTTCTTTATACCCGAACAATTAAAGGAGTTTGTAGAACAGAGGAAACTCCAGTCCTCATCCCCTATGTCGAATCAATAGAAAAGAATGGTAGTAGGTTCTATGAGGATTGCCCTTATAAATTCGAAATTTACGAGTTAAACTCCCCATTGATTTCTTTTTATTGTGCAGCACGCTCTCAATTATGTTTAATACAAAATGGTATTGGGTTTTCATCTGCAGATTGTGTGCAAGTTGGTTTCCTAGAGAAAATTGATTCTCCTGTGATTTAAAGTTGTATTCCAAGCCATGTATTTCTAATGCAAACTGCTTCATATGTTTGTATGTTTGAAAATGAGAAATAAATATAAAAAAAAAAAAAAGAATGAGTCAATTTGTTCCATTCATGTGCTTCTACTAAGGAGAAAGCCCGCTCTCATTGTTGTTGAAGGGGACTTGTCAGAAGGAAGTAGGAGGACGCCCCAGTGTTGTTGTTGGGAATGTGTCATGAGGAAGCTGGTGGATTGAAGACCCAGTATTATTGTTGGGAATGTTTAAGGAAGAAGTAAGCTAAGTCGCACCCCATTGTTCTTGAAAGGAACATGTCAGGAGGAATTAAGTTGAGTCAGATCCCATTGATGTTGAAGGGGACTTGTCAGAAGGAAGCAGGTGGATTGATGACTCAGTGTTATTGTTGGGGATGTATCAGGAGGAAGCAGGAGGATTGAAGCTCCAATGTTGTTGTTGTTGGGGACATGTCAACAGAAAGGAGGATTGAATTCTTATTCTATTGTTGGGGATGTGTCAGGAGAAAGTACTCTGAGTCAGACACCATTGTTGTTGAAGAGGACATGTTAGGAGTAAGTAAGCTGAGTCAGATCCCTTTGTTGTTGAAGAGGACATATCAGGAAGTAGCAGGAGGGAACATGTCATTAGGAAGCAGGAGGTTTGACACCCCAGTTTTGTGCTTGGGGATATGTTAGGATGAAGTTAGCTGACTCAGACTCCATTGCTGTTGAAGAGGACATGTCAGGAGGAAACAGGAGGATTGATGCCCCAGTGTTGTTGTTGGGGATGTGTTAGGAGGAAGTAAGCTGAGTCAGACTCCATTGTTGGGGGATGTATCAGGAGGATTGACACTCCAGTGTTGCTAAAAGGGAACATTTCAGGAGTAAGGGGGAGATTTGACACCCCAGTTTTTGTGCTTTGGGATGTGTCAGGATGAAGTCAACTGCGTCAGACTGCATTATTGTTGAAGGGATGTGTCAGGAGGAAGCAGGTGGATTTATTCTCTAGTGTTGTTATTGGGAGCATGTCAGGAGGATGCAGGGGATTTGACACCCCAGTGTTGTTGTGGGGACCTGTCAGGAGGAAGAAGGTTAGGCAGATTACAGTTTTGTGGATGGGGACAAGTCAGGAGGCAGCAGGGATAGACAGGCCCCAGGTTAGTGGATGAGGATGTCAGGATGTGGCAGGATGTGACAGGCCCCAGGTTGGTGGATGGAGACAAATCATGAGACAGCAGGGAGTGACAGGCCCCAGTTTAGTGAATGGGGACAAGTCAAGAGGATGTAAGTTGAATCAGATCCCAGTTTTGTGGATGGGGATAAGTGTTGCGTCCGTTGGTCTCAGATGGCTTCGACTCTTGTGCCTCACCTTTTTCTCTGCTCTCCCCGCTAGCCTTGGGAACATGGCTGCTGCCGTGTCTGCAAGCCGCGTCCTCCGGTGTCCCCGCAATGGCTATGGCAAAGCCTCATGCCATGTTTCTCCTAAGGGTCTCCTAGGATGCACGCGCGCACGCCACCCACAAATTTATCCACGTCATCGCGGGAACCTCGGGGGCGTCCACCTCGAGTGACGACATGCAGTCCGGGTATTTAGCCAACTCTTGTTTGCTAGCTCATTGAGTTAGCAAGGATTGGACTCGTCCGGTCTAAGCTACTCTGCCGCTTCCTTGCTGCCACTGGAAGCCCTCTCTGCCCTTTGGGGTATACTCTAACCTGGGTATCCACTCCTCGGGGGCCCTCTGCTTTCTTTCAGGTGCCTTACTGGGATCAGGTACTCGCTCCTTGAGGGCCTGCTCTCCCTGCCTTGGTGCCTGTTACCATCTACTTCTGCCTGGTGGAATCATCAACCTTATAGCTACCATCTAGTGAGTAATCTAATTCTCAGTCTGTCTCATCTACAGCTCTGCCGTGCTGGGAAACCTACACCTGGATATCCCTAAACCATCTTGGTGAGACGGGTTCCCTCTGCTGAGGGTCCCTGGACTGCTACCTCTGGATCAACTCACTACTGCCACCTCTGGTGGTATACATCAGCTGTACAATAAAAGACAAAATTCTGTGTTTGTGTATCCTGAGTCTAGCCCAGTACTGTGGCTCCCCATGGGGCTCCTCCCCGTGGGTGTAGTTATCTCCCACAGGACCCAAGAATCCATTCAAACACCTCGAAACCATAACAGATTGCTAACTCCATGGATTTGGCTCAGCTCATGGCATTGCAGGCCATTCCAGGCCTGGCCCAGCGAATCTCCGAACAGCAGAATGCACTGGAGAATTTGACTGCTGCATTTAACCAGCTGCACGCACAGATGAATTCACCAACCACCACAGGTAAAGAAGTAACACTGCCAGAAGTGATGGTCAAGACCATTGTACCTCTATCTGCTCCAACTCTTCTTATGTTCTTATACTTAGTTTTTGGGTACTTGCCAGGTTCTTTTGGCCTGGATTGGCCACTGTTGGAAACAGGATGCTGGGCTTGATGGACTCTTGGTCTGACCCAGTATGGCATTTTCTTATGTTCTTATGTTCTTAACTCACTTCTCAGGGGAAGTTTGGAAATGTAGGGGATTTATCAACCAATGTTGCATGCACTTTTCCCTGCAACCTAATCATTTTCCTACAGCCTGTGCCAAGACCACCTACATCTTGTCTTATC
This sequence comes from Rhinatrema bivittatum, assembly GCF_901001135.1. Taxonomy (NCBI): domain Eukaryota; kingdom Metazoa; phylum Chordata; class Amphibia; order Gymnophiona; family Rhinatrematidae; genus Rhinatrema; species Rhinatrema bivittatum. The sequence goes on along the minus strand of NC_042623.1, from coordinate 217,272,213 downwards.
TGGACAGAAAAGCATTGGCTTGGGCCTCTTCGCTGTGGGAGCACGATGATCCTATTCTACATGATCTTGCCGGGTTCCTTGAACTGTTCAGATCAGTTTTTGATGACCCTGCCCAGCATACTACTGCAGGATCTTCGTTGGTTCACCTGAAGCAAGGTAGTAAACCTTTATCAGACTTTGCCATAGAATTCAAGACACTGGCGTCTGAATTACCCTAAATGCCTGAGGACCCTCTTCTTTGAGGGATTGAACTCTCATTTGAAAGACGAGCTGGCAGCTCGTGAGATGCCCGAGACCTTGGCTGAACTGGTGAAGTTGGCAACAAGGATTGATCGCCAACTTCGTGACAAGGTTCAAGATACCAAGACTCCCAGAAGACCCCTTCCGGGTAAAACCCGAGTTAAGACTACACGCAGGCCTGTTTCCTTGGGTCCAGTTGCTGGCGAAGAAGAACCTATGCAATTAGGCCGCAGTCACCTGACGTCAAAAGAGAGAAGAACGCGGAAGAAGTTGGGCCTCTGTATGCATTGTGAACAAGCTGGCCATGCTGTACAAACATGCCCTATATGTCCGGGAAACTGGCAGACCTAAGTCCTGCAGGAGGACTCTTCTTAGGTCTAACTGCACCCTCTCCTCCACTCTCTCTTCCTGTATCCCTGATCTGCGGACCCTTAGAATACCAGACTCTTGCCCTAGTGGACTCAGGGGCAGGAGGCAACTTTATTTTGAAACGATTAGTGGAGCACTTGCAGATCCCCACCACCGCCATGATGACTCCACTACTCCTATCTTCAATTCACGGGGAGCCCTTACTGGGCGAAGAGACCCAGCAACTTCTTTGTCCTAGAGAAGGCCATGCACCCTATAGTATTGGGGTTACCGTGACTGCAGCAGCATATGCCTCAATTCAATTGGGCCACTCTGGAACTTTCATGTTGGGGTCCAATTTGCCATGGTAAATGTCTGATGGAGGTCTCTCCTATACCCTGTATGCCAACTACCACATTGATGCCAGGGTTGCCGCCTCAATATGCATCTTTTCAAGATGTATTTTCCAAAGAAGCTGCAGACGTACTCCCTCCACACAGAGCCTAACACTGAAACACCCAAAGGCAGGGTTTACCCTCTCGCCATGGTAGAAAATAAAGCTATGTCTGAATACATACAGGAGAACCTTCAGAAAGGCTTCATAAGACCCTCCAAGTCTCCTGCCGGTGCAGGCTTCTTCTTTGTGGGGAAGAAAGACGGGACGTTGCGTCCATGCATTGACTACAGAGATCTAAATGAGATCACTGTGAAAGACCGCTATCCTTTACCACTCATCTCAGAACTATTTGATAGACTACAGGGAGCCAAGATATTCTCCAAGCTTGACCTCAAGGGAGCCTACAATATAGTTCATATTCTCGCTGGCGATGAATGGAAGATGGCCTTCAATATCCGGGATGGGCACTTTGAATATCTAGTGATGCCCTTCGGCTTGTGCAACGCCCCGGCTGTCTTCCAAACCATGAAGAATGACATTCTGCCTGATCTACTCTACAAATGTGTCATCATGTATTTGGATGGCGTCTTGATATTTTCCAGGACATGAACACTTATCTGGAAGATGTCAAGAGTACTGCAAAGACTCCGCGAGAACCGTCTATATGCCAAGTTGTCAAAATGCGAGTTCCACAAGGAATCAGTGCCTTTATTAGGGTACATTGTTTGCAACCATGGTTTTCAGATGGACCTACAGAAGCTGGAGAGCATTCAGAAATGGTCACGACCCACAGATCTAAAGGCTCTTAGACGATTTCTGGGATTTACCAACTACTACAGAACTTTCATTAAGAACTATTCCTCACTAATGTTCCACTTACAGCAATGCCTTAGAAAGGTGCCAACGTTGCCAATTGGTCCACGGAGGCAGTAACAGCATTCCAGAAACTGAAAGATGCCTTCACGAGCAAACCATGCCTCCGACATCCGGATCCGACTAGGCCCTTCATCATTGAGGTCGATGCCTCAGATGTAGGCGTAGGAGCTAGGGATGTGAAATGTGCAAAGCTTGCTGGGCTGACTGGATGGGCCGTTTGGTCTTCTTCTGCCGTCATTTCTATGTTTCTATGTAGGATACAGCAGGGAGTGACAGGTCCAGTTTGGTAGATAGGAACAATTCAGGAGGTAGCAAGGAGACACAGACTCCGGATTTGTGGATGGAGACAAGTCTTCAGAAAGGTGGATTGATTCAGTTCATGTCGGCCCCTATAATGTCGTTAAGGGCTAGGCAGGCAGATTGTGTCAGTGCATGTTGCCCCTGTGATGATTTTGGAGACATTGCAGGAGGAAGCAGGAGTTGTATGGCCAAACTGGTGGTATTGGGGACATAGCAGGACTCAACACTGATGTGTTATGGTGCTTGGATTGGCTTTTCAGGGCAGAAACGCAGCAGTAATGTGGTTGTTGAAGTATCACCCAGCTGGCGGTATTAGAGACACAGCAGGACTCAAAAATGGTGTGTTGTGGCCCCTGGCTTAGTTTTTCAAGCCGGGGAAACAGCAGCAGTGTGGTTTATTTATTTATTTTATTTATTTAAAAATTTTCTATACCGTCGTTTAGTGATATACCATCACAACGGTTTACAAATAGGCACATAAATAAATTCGAGATGGATTATACTTTAACCAGAGGGTGCCGCAGTTGTTCAGATACATGATTCAATATTATAAGCTATATGTAAAGTGTTTTAAAGTTCCCTTTATGGGCTAACCATAGATGTGGTATACTGTAATTCTTTAACTTAATACCTAAGTGTGATAAAATAAAAATTAAAACACACATATATTCTCAGGTGACTTTTGCTTGTGTGCATAAGTCCTTTTCTTGTTTCTTAGTACTACCTATTTCCCATTCTCACTTTGAAAGGCCTTTTTGAAAAGCCATGTTTTTAAGCTTTTTTTGAAAAGTTTTTGATCCCTCGTTAGTCTGTTGAAGTATGGCCCAACTGGAGGTATTGGGTATTGCGTTTGGCAGCCCGCTGTACTTACCTCCAGGCCGGACCAGCCCCCTTCTCCTCCTGATGCCGCACTGGATTTTCTGGGACACAGTCACCTGCTGCGCCTGCCTTCAGGCTCCTGTCCGCTCACTGGCATTGGACCGTTCTTGAAGCGTGATTGGAGACTGCACCATGACTGCCCTCCTCTTCACGGCAGGATGCCGGCAGATGTCTGAGACGGGTGGGCGTGCACGCAACATCTGCCCTAAATTTAAAGGGCCTGCAGTGGGAACCACCACAGAGGTGCCTCCTGATGATGTCTTCCAGCCAGCAGTATAAAGGGCTGATACAGAGAACCCTCTAGTGCCTCAGCAATAGGTCAGCTCCTTTGGAGAAGTGCTTTGCATCTGTGTTCCTGATTCCTGGTTCCTGATCTTTGTGTCCTGGTTCCTGCTTTTGCTATGTGTCCTATTCCTGGTTCCTTGACAGTCTGGTTTGTCTTCTGAGTTCTTATCTTCGTGGTCAGTCTTCCCTTCTTCTGTCTTCAGTATTTCGTTTTGCTTCTGTGGTCCTCATCCTTCTTCCTCCTCTTCATTCCTTGTCCCATCGGATTGGACTTCTGGCAGTAACTTCCATTGAACTTCTGACTTTACCTCAGATTGGCTCAATGCTGCTTGACCTCACCTACCTCTGACCTCTGCCTGTTTACTAATACTTGAACTCTGCCTGCTGTGACCACTCCCTGAACCATGACACTGAGTAAACTCCACCCACCACTGAACACAGCCTGTATCTGTCTCTGTTGCCTGCCACCTGTTCCGACCACTGCTCGCACCGACTCCACTTCTTCACCGTGCTGGCCTGTAACATCTTCTATGCAATGGATCTTCAGCTCCACAGAGGCCTGCGCCTAAGTTCAGCTGGCCCCGGTACCCGAAGGTTCAACCCAAGTGGAACAAAGGCTGGTATTGGTGAAGCTCCAGTTGGCTTCTGCTCCAGCCAGCACTGCCTGAAGTCGGTGGGGACCTGCAGGGCTCCTCCATGTGGGTTGTGCCAACTTCACCTTGGCCCAAGGGTCCACTTCTACAACATAATGCCAAGGCCATGGATCCAGGGAAGGCCTTGGGCCTTCAGGCCATCTTGGGCCTAGCACAGACGATCTAGCAGCAGTAGCAGCAATTTCTTGAGCTCCTGTTGAGCTGCATGGAGCAATTCAGCACCTGCTTGGATGCTTCCTCACCTCCTGCTGCCATTCCATCCATCCCAATAACCTCTACTATCGAAGATGCAATCAGCCTTACAACAAACCACCTCATCTCTTGCTGAACCAACTAAAGTTATGCCTCAATATGAACAAAACAGAATGCATCCTCATCAAAAGAAACAACCCAGAGCAAATAACCCCAATGCCTTCCATACAAATTGACAACATTAACATCCAACTGAAGAACCTTGTAAAAGACCTCGGTATCTGGATAGATAGCAAACTGAATCTCAAAAAGAGCATCGCAACGAAAACGAAAGAAGGCTTTCACAAACTTCATATACACAAACACCTTAAACCGCTTTTACACCTGCATGATTTCAGAACCGTCCTGCAATCACTCATTTTCTCAAGCCTCGATTACTGCAACTCGCTTTTCATTGGCCTTCCCAAATCTACACTAAAACCACTCCAATTGCTACAAAATGCCGCGGCCAGAGTACTTACCGGCAAGAAGAAATCTGACCACATCACCCCGGTTCTGAGGAGCCTTCACTTGCTACCGGTCGCACAAAGGATCAAATACAAGACCCTAACTACTCTACACAACAAAATCTACAAAATAGAAAACACCGCCCTCGATCACATGATTCAACTGCACAAAACACCTCGCACAACAAGAACCACCAGCAAACTACAACTAGTCATACCCTCCCTTTCCTCTGCTAAACTATCCAACACCAGGAAAAGAGCCTTCTCTATTGCAGGACCGAAAGCATGGAACTCTTTACCAGACTATCTAAGCTCAATCAGGGACGCCAAATCTTTCAAAAAAGAACTTAAAACATAGCTATTTAGACAAACACTCACAGACGGAGTTGGGTAATCTAATCTCATTTGCTCAGACATACTACCCCTACAAACCTTGCTTAATTTAACATCCTTCCCCCCCCCCCCCCGACATTTCTTCATTTACCCTCTCACATTAAATTTGTGTCCTGTAACTTATTTTGTCCTCCCCTGATTCCCAAGAACCCTTTCCTTCCCTCTACTCCATCTCACATATGAAAAGTCTCATTAAAACACATCCTGTGCGATTTTTACATTTAAGTTATGTCTTTATATGCTTAGCTTTACATGTTCTTTCATTGTATAGCAGATGTGTAGGTCGTATTCTATTTTACCTGTTTTTACACTTTTGCTATATGCCGAAATGTAACTAGTTATCTGTTAACGGTTTAATATGTGCTATATGAATGTGTTTTTTGTATTAAGTTGTTTAAACTGTAAACCGGAGTGAAGGCAGCCAGCTATACTTCGGTATAAAAAATAATCTAAATAAATAAATAAATTACAGCCTGTCCAGCAGTACCTACTCCTCCTATGATTTGGCTGATGGCACTGACCCAGTATGCTGGGGACCCGAAAGAGTGCTGAGGTTTCATACACTTCTCTCTTCAGTCAGCAGTTTCACAATAACTCGGTCAAGACAACTTTGTGTTCTCCTTGCTGGATTGTAAGGCCTTGGCCTGGGGCTCCCCATTATAGGAGCGAGTGGATCCTTTCTTCAGGATATTCAGCAGTTTGTCAAGGCCTTCAAGCTCATCTTTAGTGAACCCAGCTGGCTGGCTATAGTGAGTTTGAACCTGCTGCACCTATGCCAGGGTTCCAGAACACTGATGGACCACGCTATAGAATTTCAGACCATGGCTACGGAGCTAAACTGGGGAGAAAACAGCCTCTATAGTAGGGGTGTGCATTTGTTTTGAACTTAAATGTAAATCGCAACTTTTTTTTTTTTTTAACTTAAAAAAGTGATGAGGCGAAAACGATCGGATTTCCAACTTATTCAACATAGCTATGTTGAATACGTTGGAAATCGCGATTGTTGATCCAAAATAAAAATTTAAACCCCTCACCCTCCTTAATCCCCCCCCCCAAGACTTACCACAACTCCCTGGTGATCCAGCGGGGAGTCAGGACGCCATTCCTGAACTCCTTTGCGAGGAGCACGTGACGTCGGCGCCACGTCGGAGTGACGCGGCGTCACGTGATTCCCCGCGGGTTCCCTCCGGGACCCTCGTTGGGCCCAAATGGAACTTTTGGCCAGCTTGGGGGGGCCTCCTGACCCCCCCCAAGCTGGCCAAAAGGAACTTTTGGGCCCAACGAGGGTCCCGGAGGGAACCCGCGGGGAATCACGTGACGCCGCGTCACTCCGACGTGGCGCCGACGTCACGTGATTCCCCGCGGGTTCCCTCCGGGACCCTCGTTGGGCCCAAATGGAACTTTTGGCCAGCTTGGGGGGGCCTCCTGACCCCCCCCAAGCTGGCCAAAAGGAACTTTTGGGCCCAACGAGGGTCCCGGAGGGAACCCGCGGGGAATCACGTGACGCCGCGTCACTCCGACGTGGCGCCGACGTCACGTGATTCCCCGCGGGTTCCCTCCGGGACCCTCGTTGGGCCCAAAAGGAACTTTTGGCCAGCTTGGGGGGGCCTCCTGACCCCCCCCAAGCTGGCCAAAAGGAACTTTTGGGCCCAACGAGGGTCCCGGAAGGAACCCGCGGGGAATCACGTGACGCCGCGTCACTCCGACGTGGCGCCGACGTCACGTGATTCCCCACGGGTTCCCTCCGGGAATCACGTGACGCCGCGTCACTCCGACGTGGCGCCGACATCACGTGCTCCTCGCAAAGGAGTTCAGGAATGGCGTCCTGACTCCCCGCTGGATCACCAGGGAGTTGTGGTAAGTCTTGGGGGGGGGGGATTAAGGAGGGTGAGGGGTTTAAATTTTTATTTGCACGTATGGACATAGACTCAACTTATGGAATTTTCCATATGTCCATATTGACCGCAAATGGGACCCCCTTTCGACTTATGGACTTATGAACTTAAACTTTTGCTCTGCACATCCCTACTCTATAGTATATTCACGGAGGGGCTGACTTCTTGGGGCAAGGATAAATTAGCTCTAAGAATCCCTGGACTGTCTGATTGATTTAGCCAGAAGAATTGATTGTTACGGGAAAGGCTGCGGTAGGCCTCGAACGGCTCTCTCCACCTACTGATGCGGCCACCCACTGCTCGTCGAGCCCGGGAGTATCGCAGTGGCAGGGAGCTGCTGCAGACATGCTCCACCCACACTAACTCCCTGCCAGGTCTCTGACTCTGACGCTCCTTCCCGGTCGGGATGTGGACAAGCTCTGTCCGGGCCGGCCTGCATAGCCAGGCATCCCTAGGTGCGCACATGTCACCTGACCCTATTTAAAAGTCCTTCTATGGGAGGTGCCATGGCTCCTCCCTCCTGACTGTGGCCTATCTAAGGCAAGGCCTGCTCCTCAGTCCTTGCCTTGGCTACTCGGCTCCTGCTTCTGTTCCTAGAAGTTCCGTTCCTGCGTTCCTGCATTCTCACCTGTCTGTGCTCTCTGACCTATGCCTGTACCCGGACTAAGAGATTCACTGCCTGCCAAGATCCTTGCCATTGTCCTGTCTTTGAGAGTCACCTTGCCAGTCTCCACACCATACCCAGACTCCAAGCACCCGTCCCTATGGTACCTGGGAATCCACGTAAGTCCAGCCGGCCCCAGTACCCAAGGGCTCAACCTGAGGGGAATGAAGGCTGGTAGTGGTGAAGCTCCAGCAGGGTCTCAGTCCACTCACAGCCTTACCTGCTGATGGTGGAGACCCGTGGGGCTCCTCCCCATTGTTTGTGCCAACTCCCCCTTGGCACAGGGATCCACGACCCATAATATTGATCATCATCTCCTGCAATGGGCTTGAGTGCTCCATCTGCCACGCAGACCCATTGCATTAGCTCCTTGATTTCAGCACCCCTTTCTCCCATACCAATGGCAGCACCAGCTAAAAGACAGGAAACAGAGAGTAGGATTAATTGGACAATTTTCTCAGTGGAAGGGAGTGGACAGTGGAGTGCCTCAAGGATCTGTATTGGGACCCTTACTTTTCAATATATTTATAAATGATCTGGAAAGAAATACGACGAGTGAGATAATCAAATTTGCAGATGACACAAAATTGTTCAGAGTAGTTAAATCACAAGCGGATTGTGAAAAATTGCAGGAAGACCTTGTGAGACTGGAAAATTGGGCATCCAAATGGCAGATGAAATTTAATGTGGATAAGTGCAAGGTGATGCATATAGGAAAAAATAACCCATGCTATAATTACACAATGTTGGGTTCCATATTAGGTGCTTCAACCCAAGAAAGAGATCTAGGCGTCATAGTGGATAACACATTGAACTCGTCAGTTCAGTGTGCTGCGGCAGTCAAAAAAGCAAACAGAATGTTGGGAATTATTAGAAAGGGAATGGTGAATAAAACGGAAATGTCATAATGCCTCTGTATCGCTCCATGGTGAGAGTGCACCTTGAATACTGTGCACAATTCTGGTCGCCGCATCTCAAAAAATATATAATTGCGATGGAGAAGGTACAGAGAAGGGCTACCAAAATGATAATGGGAATGGAACAGCTCCCCTATGAGGAAAGACTAAAGAGGTTAGGACTTTTCAGCTTGCAGAAGAGACGGCTGAGGGGGGATATGATAGAGATGTTTAAAATTATGAGAGGTCTAGAACAGGTAGATGTGAATCGGTTATTTACTTTTTCGGATAATAGAAAGACTAGGGGGCACTCCATGAAGTTAGCATGGGGCACATTTAAAACTAATCGGAGAAAGATCTTTTTTACTCAGCACACAATTAAACTCTGGAATTTGTTGCCAGAGAATGTGGTTAGTGCAGTTAGTATAGCTGTGTTTAAAAAAGGATTGGATAAGTTCTTGGAGGAGAAATCAATTACCTGCTATTAAGTTCACTTAGAGAATAGCCACTGCCATTAGCAATGGTAACATGGAATAGGCTTTGTTTTTGGGTACTTGCCAGGTTCTTATGGCCTGGATTGGCCACTGTTGGAAACAGGATGCTGGGCTTGATGGACCCTTGGTCTGACCCAGTATGGCATTTTCTTATGTTCTTATGTTCTTATGCCTGGAGGAACCAATGCAGCTCAGTCAAGGATGCTTTACCCCTGAAGAAAGGCTCCATTGACGTTGACGAGGGCTATGCTTCTACTGCACTGGGAATGAGCACCAGCTGATAGGGATGTGTATAGGTCCCTATTCGTTGCATTCGTGGGTTCCCGAAATGTATGGCGAACCCTCACGAATGCAATGTATCATTAACGAATAAACCCCCCCTCCTGACCCCCCCCCCAAGACTTGCCAAAAGTCCCTGGTGGTCCAGCGGGGGTCCTCGAGCAATCGCCTGCACTCGGGCCGTCGTCTGCCGGTATTCAAAACGGCGCCGATAGCCTTTGCCTTTACTATGTCACAGGGGCTACCGGTGCCATTGGTAGGAGCCCAAGATGGTCTGAAGGCCCAAGGCCTTTGCTAGATCCATGGCCTTGGCATTCTGTTGCAGAAGTGGACCCTTGGGCCGAGGTGAAATTGGCACAACCCACATGGAGGAGCCCTGCAGGTCCCCACCGACACAATAGGCAGTGCTGGCTAGAGCAGAGGCCAACTGGAGCTTCACCAATACCAGCATTTGTTCCACTTAGGTTGATCCTTCGGGTACAGCGGCCGGCTGTACTTAGGCGCAGGCCTCTGTGGAGCTGAAGATCTATTGCATAGAAGATGTTACAGGCTAGCACGGTGAAGAAGTGGAGTCAGTGCCAGCAGTGGTCGGAACAGGTGGCAGTCAACAGAGACAGATACAGGCTGTGATCAGTGGTGAATGGAGTTTACTCAGTGTCATGGTTCAGGGAGTGGTCACAGCAGACAGAGTTCAAGCATTAACAGTAAACAGGCAGAGGTTAGAGGCAGGTGAGGTCAAGCACCATTGAGCCGTTCTGAGGTAAAGTCAGAAGTTCAATGGAAGTCAAATCCAGAAGTCCAGTCCGAAGTCAAAGCCAGAAGTCCAATCCAATTGGACTTGTGCTCCTACCATGTGACAGGGGCCAACCAATGGCACCGGTAGCCCCTGTGACATAGTAAGGGCAAAGGCTATCGGTGCCATTTTGAATAACAGCAGCCGACGGCACGAGTGCGGGAGATTGCTCGAGGACCCCCGCTGGACCATCAGGGACTTTGGGGGGGGGGGGGGGGGGATGCAATGGATTTGGGTCCCGACGGATACGAATACCAAATCGGATGAATTCTGTCCCTTCTGCACATCCCTACCAGCTGGCATGCTGTCCACTGAATTCAGAAAACTAACCAGTCTAGGATCTAGTGGGGTGGTGATCCTAGGTTTCTTGACTCCTGCTCCTCAACTAACGTTCCCAGTGACTAACCAAGAATTTCCTACCTAGGCTCTCCAAGATTCTGTTGTCGGGGAGAATTTCATAATTAAAACCATCATTGACCACTTACAGCTTCCCATGGTTGCAAGAAAGACACCTCTAATCTCCTCGATTCATGGGGATCTGCTCCCTGGCTAGATCACCCTAGCCATGGCACCCTTGCACCTACGGACCAGCTTGCTACACGTAGAGAGTATAGTCTTTCATATTATCTATAAAGCGGTAAATCCCATTGTGCTGTGCCTACCCTGGTTGCAACTCCACTCTCCGCACTTTGACTGGGCTACATTACTGGGCTACATTACAACTGACCAGTTGGGGCTCTCATTGCTACAGCTCATGCCTGTAACATGTTGAACAACCACCTTGTTTGCTCTTGATGACAACTCTAGTAGGGCTGCCTTCAAGGTATACAGATTATACCGATGTGTTCTCCAAGACGCTGCCTTCCCAAATATTATATGACTGTGCCTTCAATCTGTTATTCAACACCAAACTGCCCCATGGGAGAGTATATCCTTTATTCTCCCCAGAGATGAAAGTAATGTCAGAACACATCAAAGAAAACCTTGACTAGGGTTTCATCAGGCCCTTCACTTCTTCTGCCGGGGCAGGTTTCTTCTTTATCTCCAAAAAGGATGGCTCATTGTGTCCATGTATCGACTACAGAGGATTGAACTTAATAAGGACAAAGGACCTGTACCCCTTACCACTCATTTCTGAGTTGTTTGACCATCTTAAGGGATCAAGAGTATTTACAAAACTGGACTTTCTTGGGGCCTACAATCTAATTTGGATCAAGCACAGAGATGAATGGATGACATCTTTCAATACTCAAGATGGGCACTATGAGTACCTAGTAATGCCCTTTGGGTTATATAATGTCACCGCCATATTTCAGAAGATGATGAATGAAATCTTCAGAGACCTCCTCAACTTCTGTGTCATCATGTACCTCGACGATATTCTCAGCTTCTCTAAGGATCTTAACTCCCACCGCCAGCATGTTCCCTAGTTCTCCAGAGACTATAAGATAACAAACTATTAGGGATGTGAATCGTTTTTTGACGATTTAAAATATCGTCCGATATATTTTAAATCGTCAAAAAATCGTTAGGGCCACGATACAATACCCATTCCCCCGATTTATCGTTAAAAAATCGTAAATCGGGGGAAGGGGGAGGGCAGGAAAACCGGCACACTAAAACCCCCTAAAACCCACCCCCGACCCTTTAAATTAAATCCCCCACCCTCCCGAACCTCCCCCAAATACTTTAAATTACCTGGGGATCCGGCGGTGGTCCAGAACGGCGGCGGTCCGGAACGGCCCCCTCAAAAGGATTGTGTTGTCTTCAGCCGGTGCCATTTTTCAAAATGGCCGCAGCAAAATGGCGGCGGCCATAGACCAAAACAATTCGACGGAGGAGGTCGTTCCGGACCCCCGCTGGACTTTTGGCAAGTCTTGTGGGGGTCAGGAGGCCCCCCAAGCTGGCCAACATTTTCCTGGGAGTCCAGCGGGGTTCCGGGAGCGATTTCTTGCCGTGAATCGTTTTCGTACGGAAAATGGCGCCAGCAGGAGATCGACTGCAGGAGGTCGTTCAGCGGCGGTCCAGAACCCCCACTGAACGACCTCCTGCAGTTGATCTCCTGCCGGCGCCATTTTCCGTACGAAAACGATTCGCGGCAAGAAATCGCTCCCGGAACCCCGCTGGACTCCCAGGAAAATTTTGGCCAGCTTGGGGGGGCCTCCTGACCCCCACAAGACTTGCCAAAAGTCCAGCGGGGGTCCAGAACGACCTCCTCCGTCGAATCGTTTTGGTCTATGTCCGCCGCCATTTTGCGGCGGCCATTTTGAAAAATGGCGCCGGCTGAAGACAACACAATCCTATTGAGGAGGCCGTTCCGGACCGCCACCGTTCTGGACCACCGCTGGATCCCCAGGTAATTTAAAGCATTTGGGGGGGGGGTTCGGGAGGGTGGGGGATTTAATTTAAAGGGTCGGGGTGGGTTTTAGGGGGGTTTAGTGTGCCGGCTCACGATTTTAACGATTTTTCACGATAGTTTACACACCCAAATGGCAACAATACGATTCCCTCCCCCTCCCAGCCGAAATCGATCGTTAAGACGATCGAGGACACGATTCACATCCCTACAAACTATACACAAAGTTGGAGAAATACCTTTTCAAAAAAGAGAGTCTCCCTTTCCTAGGATACATAGTATCTAACAAGAGATCCATATAGATCCAGATAAGGTCAAGTGCATCCAAAACTGCCACACCCTCTGGCCTTTGCACCTTGCGGAGATTCCTAAGCTTTGCCAACTATTACCGACATTTCATTCCTAACTACTCCCGTATTGTGGCTCCACTCACAGCACTCATCCGAAAAGGAGCCAACACCAGGCCTGGCCTTCAGAGGCAGTCACTGGTTTCCAATAATTGAAGGATGCATTCATTCAAAAGCCTTGCTTCCATCACCCTGATCCCATGTGACCCTTTATCCTTGAAGATGACACTGGGGACAGGAGGAATACTGAGTTGCACTCCAATATGGGAGTCCTTCATTCATGCTCTTTCTTTTCTTGAAAATTCTCCTCTGCAGAACACAACTATGGGATTAGAGACAGAGAACTACTGGCCATCAAGCTTGCTGTTCAGGAATGGTGCCATTGGCTGAAAGGTACTCAGCATCGCACTACTATCTACACTGATCACAAAATCTTAGAACATCTTCATCAGGCTCAACAGTTGAATGCCCAGCAGGCCCACTGATCTCTATTCTTCGCATGTTTTGACTTTGAGTTGAGGTACTGGCCAACTGTCAAGAACCTTAGAGCAGACGTTCTCTCCCGGTCTTTCCTGGCGAAGGACATCCCAGAACCTCCCAGTATTATTATTGATCCTTCCCAGATTCCCCTAGCCACCATCATAACTGTCCCTCCAGGGAAGATGGTTGTACCATGCAAACTCTGAGAAAAAGTGTTAAAATGGTCCCATGACCATTGTGTCGCAGGTCACCCTGGATGAGCTCAGACTCTTGCAATGCTCCAGCAGCACTACTGGTGGCCCCAAATGCACAGAGATGTCTGGGCCTATGTGGACTCCTGTCTAACTTACGCACAGCAGAAACCTCTGATGGCACAACCCTGGGGGCTGTTACAGCCATTGCCAACCCCAAGGGAACCCTAGATCCACTTGTCCATCAACTTTGTGGAGGACCTCTCTCTCTCAAATAGCTGCACAATCATTTGGGTCATAATCAACTGTTTCTCAAAGATAGCCCATTTCATTCCACTCCCTGGACATCCCACGGACGCAGAGTTGGCCCACCTATTCATGCAACACATCTTTTGTCTGCATAGTCTGCTACAGCATATTGTCTCCTATCGTGGGGCCCAGATCATAGCCAAATGCTGGTGGTCTTTATGCAGAAGGTTTAACATCTCCCTGGACTAATCGATGGCATACTACCCCTAAGCAAATGGCCAATCAATACAGACAAACTGCACCCGGGAAAGCTTCCTCAGAGCTTATACCAATGAACATCAAGATGACTCGGCTTACCTTCTTCCATGGGCAGAGTTTTCCCATAACTTTCATATCAGCATGGCTATAAGGCCTTCACCCTTCCAGGACATATATGGGAGAAAACCATTACCTCCATTGCTTATTCCATTGAGCGTCCTTTGACTTCAGCCCAACTGACAGCCCACAAACTCTAAGAAACATGGGTACACACCACAGAGATGCTGAGTAAAGCAGCCGAAAGGGCCAGGAAGACTACCAATGTGCACCAGAGGCTGCACCGCAATTCAAGCCAGGGGACAAGGTCTGGCTCAGCACCCATCATATTCTGGTCGAGATGCTCTCTATTTATTTATTTATTTAAAAGCTTTTTTTTTATCCCGGCATTAGTGGGAACATCATACCGGTTTACAACCGAACCAAAGATGGAAAATACATAAAACAAGGACAAGGGATGGGACAAGAGAAAAGAGGAGGCTGAAAGAAAGCACACAGAGCAACAAATAATATATAAGTAACAAAGTAAATATACAAATAACTGCAAATGGCTCCCCGATAACATCGGCCCATTCCCAATCCTACATCAGTTGGGTCAAGTAACCTATCAGCTACAGCTACCTCCCTCCCTTGGAATCCACAGCGTGTTCCACATTTCCCTCCTAAAACCCTTAATCTTCTTGATGCCTTCCTGGAGACTCCTGGAACATTATGAATTTTCATCATAGGAGAACATTACCTATCAGGTAAAAGAGGTTTTGAATGTCAGGCGACGCAGCAAGAAATGGGAGTACCTTATACCCTGGGAGGGATACGGCCCAGAGGAGAATACATGGGAACCTATCTCAAACATACTAGAAAAGAATCTTTTGAGAGAGTTTCATGCCATGCACCCCCAGAAACCCAAACCCTCGGGTAGGGAATTTAGATGAGGAGGTACTGTTGAGTTCGGTGGACCACGGGCCTGTCCTTACTTCCAGGCCGGGCCAGCCTGCTTCTTCTCCCGACACCATGCCAGTTTTTGTGGGATGCAGCCACCTGCCACACCTTCCTCCAGGCTCCTGCCCACTCACCAGCGTCAGGATCTCCTCGGAGCTTGGCAGGAGGCAACGCCACTAGTGCTCTTCTCTTTGTAGCAGGAGTCCGCTGAATCCTTGGGGAGCATGTGTGCACAACGACTGCCCTAAATTTAAAGGGACAGCAGTGGGAACCCGCTGGAAGTGCCTTCTGATGTCATCTAGCCAGACCTATAAAAGCTGACATGGAGAACCCTCCAGTACCTCAATGATATGTCTACACCTTTGGAGAAGTGTTTTGCCTCTGCATTCCTGATGCCAGGTTCCTGAACCTTGTTTCCTGGTTCCTGCTTCCGTTGTGTGACCTGTTCCTGGTTCCTTGGCAGTCTGATTTGTCTTCTGAGTTCTTGTCTTCATGGTCAGTGTTCCCTTCATCTGCCTTCAGTGTCTCATCTTGCTCCTGTGGTTCCTTGTCCTCCCTCCTCCTCTTCATTCTTCGTCCCATCGGATTGAATGCCTGGCTTTGACTTTAGACTGGACTTCTGGTTTGACCTCAGATTGGACCTCAATGCTGCTTGACCTCCTCCTGCCTATGACCTCTGCCTGTTTACCATTAATGCTCAAACTCTGCCTGCCCTGATCATGGTCTGAACCTCGACACTGAATGAACTCCATCCACCACTGACCAGAGTCTGTATCTGTCTCTGTTAACCGCCGCCTGTCCTGACCACTGCTCGCACTGACTCTGCTTCTTCTATGCAATAACATTTTCTCAATCCCCAGAGTAAATAAAAGAGGTGGAGGTCTAATGCTAATAATTGAAAAAAAAATTCAAATGTAAAATAATACCAACACCACCCCCAAAGAACCACAAAATTTCCCTATTTGAAACTATAACCTTACAAATATTGGCTGAGGTATGGGCTTCATCTGTCAGGTGGGTGTGCAGTAAAGCCCACCTCCACCCTGATATTTGTTCACTAATAGAGCTGTTGCCTGTCCCTACCTCAGCCAGGTCCCACCAGTGTGCTGTCAGGGAGAGGTAAGAGTGTGCAGCATTCATGGTGGTCCAGTTATTGCAGGTGAAATGACACTCCCCTCTTCCTTAGCTAGCAGTGCTTGGATGTGACTGTGACACTGGTTGTACAGGCTGCGGGATGACCTTTCTGCTAAATGTGGCTCTGGAGGGGACTTTATAATTTGGAACTAAGACCTTCAGCAAATGCTTGAAACCCACATTCTGCACACTCTGCAAGGGCTGGTTATCAAGGGCAATCATTTCACCAATGCTCCTGGTTACAACTTTTGAGGCTGCCTGCCTCCTTCCCCAGGATAGCGTTACCGAACACCACTCCATTTCCTCCATGGTGGGTTGTCGCTTCTGACACATGGCAGGGGGCTGCTGGCCTGCCACATGATATACTGCCTGGAAAAAGGGGTCCCCTGACTGGTACTGCCACCATCCCCAGATGGCAGTACTTTTGGGTGTTGCTTCTGCATAAGATGCATCATGTCAAAATTAGTTAGATGTCCCATTTGCTTGCCTCTGCTAATAGCCCTGGCATAGTAATTACACTGAGCAAAACACAGGTCTTCCGTCACTTTAAAGTGGCTCCAGATCGCAGATTTCTTTTGTGATCCCTTGTCTATAGCCTTCAGGGTGGATGCTGGCACTGGAGTTGAAGTAGTGGGTGCTCTTCCTCCTCATCATCATCAGTTTCATCTCTCCCCTGCAGCACTGAAGCGGAGGCTAAGACAGAACTAACTAATCCTCCTAAACCTTCTTCAGCTATTACTTCTTCCATTTCTGGTGATGAGAATCCCACACAAGATGATTCTTCATCGGAATCAGAAGCAAACAGTGTCTGCGCTACATTTTCAGTGCTATCTAGAGTCTGCTGTTGCACTGCTGCTTTTGGGTCTCGCCCTTTTGTCTTGCATGACTCAGCCTCCCCTTCCCTCACCTCCAAAACAACAGGGTCAGAAACAGGTGGTGGCAGTCAGTTTTTTTCTGGATGGAACTGCCTGCCCCTCCAGAGATTTTAGATTAGAACAGCACCCTTTTTAACTTTAATGAGGGACTGGCACTGCATTTTGAAGTGCCTCCTCTGCCAGTCCCAATCACTTGACCACGTCTAGCTTTCCCTGACATCATGGATTTAATGTCACTGCCTAATAGGGATTTCAATTAAAATAATTATTTCTTTATTGGTTACTGAACACTTCTCTACCAATATATGTGAGTGTGGAACACTACATACACACACAGAGAGAAAAGACTGGAAGCCTGAGCAAGCCCAATTATTAGTGATGCTGCTTCTTCTTTGAAAATACCAACTCCCAGACAGCCACTGCAACTCTCAAACTATCTCCCACCCACACCACCCAAACCTTGCCTGCAACCTACTCCAGGGAGGTAAGATCAGCAGCAAAATGCCACTGCTGGTAGCTTGTCTCAGTGGGAAAGACAGAGAGACAGTCTGAGTTCAATTAAAAAAAAAAAAGTGCAGTAAATGTCACTGCTTACTAGGGATTTCAATTAAAAGAATTATGTGTTTATTAGTGAATGAACACCTCTGTATCAATATATGTGAGTGTGGAAAACTACACACACACACACAGAGAAAAGCCTGGAAGCCTGAACAAGCCCTATTCCTACAGTGATGCTTCTTGTTTGAAAATACCAACTCCCAGACAGCCACTTCAACTCTCACACTATCTCCCACCCACCCCTGCCTGCAACCTACCCCAGGGGGATAAAATCCACAGCAAAATGCCACTGCTGGCAGCTTGTCTCAGTGCGAGAGACAGAGAGACAGTCTGAGTTCAATAAAATAAGTGTAGTCAAAAAAAGCCTGGCTGGCACACCAGCAAAAACGAACAAATATCTTTTTCAATGGAAAATTCTATCAAAGTAGCTAGCAATTGAATTCAGATTTGAGACACTCAGACTAGCTCTGAATAAAGCCACCTCCCCAGATAACACCCAAAAAGAAAGTGCATGGCACGCCACATGCTTAAAGTATAAATAGTACAGCGTCATCAGGAACAGCATCACAGAGCACTGAGTGAGAGTGGTGATTGCCTGCATTAGAAAAATGCTTGGCTCTGATAGGTTGTATTCTCATCTCCTTGCCAACCTGTCTGACCCACTCTATGACAGGGCTGTGAGGTCACTTATAACTCACAGGAAAGGGCTGGTTTTTGCTATGGATACCCCCACATGGCTTTCTCCTATTTCAAACGGCCGCTAAGAAATCACTGCGAACCATATGAATGAAACTAATATGATATGTTTCATTCAGGGGGGATCGCCATGCATTTCGCGAACCCACGAATCAAACGAACAGGGACTTATATGTTGCAGATTGCACATTCGTTCAAAATGAATGCACATCCCTAGTAGAAATCCCTTGTGGGTTGGGGAAGAGTATAGTGATAGGAGAATACTACCATCCACCTGGCCAAGATGGTAAGTCAGACAGTGAAATGCCAAGAGAAATAAGAGAAGCTAACCAAATTGGTAGTGCTGTATTAATAGGAGATTTCAATTACCCCAATATTGACTGGGTAAATGTATGATCGGGACATGCTAGAGAGATAAAATTCCTGGATGGAATAAATGAAGTGTTATGGAGCAATTGGTTCAGGAACCAATGAGAGAAGAAGCAATTTTAGATCTAATTCTCAGTGGAGCACAGGATTTGGTGAGAGTGATAATGGTGGTGGGGCCGCTTGGCAATAGTGATCATAATATGATCAAATTTGAATTAATGACTGGTAGGTGGACAGTAATTAAATCCACAGCTCTAGTGCTAAACTTTCAAAAGGGAAACTTTGGTAAAATAGAAAAATAGAAAAAAACTGAAAGGAGCAGCTACAAAGGTAGAAAGTGTGCAAGCGGAATGGACATTGTTAAAAAATACCATCCTAGAAGCACAGTCCAGATGTATTCCACACATTAAGAAAGGTGGAAGGAAGGCAAAACGATTACCGGCATGGTTAAAAGGTGAGGTGAAAGAGGCTATTTTAGCCAAAATATCTTCATTCAAAAATTGGAAGAAGAATCCAACAGAAGGATATAGGATAAAGCATAAGCGTAGGCAAGTTAAATATAAGACATTCATAAGACAGGCAAAGAGAGAATTTGAAAAGAAGTTGGCAGCAGAGGCAAAAACACAGTAAAAACCTTTTAAAATATATTCAAAGCAGAGAGCCTGTGAGGGAGTCAGTTGGACCGATAGATGATCAAGGGGTTAAAGGGGCACATAGATAAGATAAGGCCATCACAGAAAAATTAAATGATTTCTTTGCTTCGGTGTTTACTGAAGAGGATGATGGGAAGATACCCATACCAGAGAAGGTTTTCATGGGTAATGATTCAGATGGACTGAACCAAATAACGGTGAACCTAGAAGGTGTGGTAGGCCTGTTGACAGATTAAAGAGTAGTAAATCATCTAGACTGGATGGTATACACCCCAGGGCTCTGAAGGAACTAAAAGTGAAATTTCAGATCTATTAGTAAAAATTTGTAACCCATCATTAAAATCATCCATTGTACCCGAAGACTGGAGGGTGGCTAATGTAACCCCAATATTTAAAAAAGGCTCCAGGGGCGATCCGGGAAACTACAGACCGGTTAGCCTGACTTCAATGCCAGGAAAAATAGTGGAAAATGTTCTAAAGATCAAAATCACAGAACATATGGAAAGACATGGTTTAATGGAACAAAGTCAGCATAGCTTTACCCAAGGCAAGTCTTGCCTCACAAATCTACTTCACTGTTTTGAATGGGTTAATAAACATGTAGATAAAGGTGAACTGGTAGATGTAGTGTATTTGGATTTACAGAAGGCATTTGACAAAGACAGATGCTGGCGGGCTGGCAGCTACAACAGCAAGACAGGAATCTTCAGGCAGGGTCCTTTGTCACAGCCAATGATGCTAGGGATGTGAATCGTTTTTGAACGATTAAAATTATCGTCAGATAATTTTAAAATCATCCTGAATCATCAGAGTGCACGATACAATACAAATGCCCCTGATTTATCATCATAAATCGTCCTAAATCGTTAAATAGGGCACGGGAATTATTTGGGGGAGGGCGGGAAAACTGGCACACCAAAACAACCCCTAAACCCACCCCGACCCATTAAAACCAATTCCTTACCCTCCCCCACCCTCCCGAACCCCCCAAAAATGTTAAATTACCTGGTGGTCCAATGGGGGGGGGGGGGGTCCAGGCGCGATCTCCCGCTCTCGGGCCATCGGCGCCATTTTGGCTGCCACTAATTAAAATGGCGCCAATGGCCCGATTAAAAAAAAACCCACCCGACCCTTTAAATCGACCCCCCTTAGCCTCCCGCACCCTCCCGACGCCCCCAAAACCTTTTAACATTACCTGGTGGTCCAGGGGGGCCTTAGGGGACGATTTCCCATTCCCAGGCATCAGCTGCGCTAAAAAAAAATGGCGCCAATGCCCCTTTGCCCTTACCATGTGACAGGGTATCCGTGCCATTGGCCGGCCCCTGTCACATGGTAGGAGCACTGGATGGCCGGTGCCATCTTTAAAGATGGCGCCGGCCATCATTGCTCATCAGCCCCTATAGCAATGATGGTGCCGGCCAACATTGCTCATCAGCCCCTATAGCAATGATGGCGCCGGCCATCATTGTTCATCAGCCCCTATAGGTGATGAGTAATGATGGCCGGCGCCATCTTTAAAGATGGCGCCGGCCATCCAGTGCACCTACCATGTGACAGGGGCCGGCCAATGGCACGGATACCCTGTCACATGGTAAGGGCAAAGGTGCATCGGCGCCTTTTATTTTTAGCGCAGCTGATGCCTGGGAATGGGAAATCATCCCCCGAGGCCCCCCTGGACCACCAGGTAATGTTAAAAGGTTTTGGGGGCGTCGGGAGGGTGGGGGAGGCTAAGGGGGGGTCGATTTAAAGGGTCGGGTGGGTTTTTTTTTTAGCGGCGTGGGCCTCCCTAAAAAAAAAATTAGCGATGTGAATTGGAATCGTTTCCGATTCCAATTCACATATCTTAACGATCAGATTTCCCCCCCCCCAGCCAAATCTGATCGTTAAGACGATCTGCCATACGATTCACATCTCTAAAAGGCAATATGCGACAGGCACTTTCAGAACATCCAATATTTTGCACACACTCTGCACCTGGTAGTGAGGTCAGCTCTGGGGTTGGAGTCCAATCACCAAGAGAATGAATACCTGCATACATTAATACACAAGTGCAGGAACATAGCAACGCACTTCACTGAAGTGTGAAGGCAGGGCAGGTTCTCCGACAAAATCAAGTGGAAAGCTGATAGGGGCAAGACAGGCTGGCAGAGTGGAGGTACTCTTGTCCCTGTGGTTTTGATAGGGGCAAGATAGGCTGGCCCTGGGGAGAGTTCCCTTTCTTTTGAGCAGGAAAGGGCTCCCTAGAATGGGTTCGCCCCTAGAGTGGGTGTTTCCATTGGAGTCTAGTGAGCTCTCGCTGTCTTTTAAAATCTGGTGGACTTAGCAGATATACAAATGAGAATTTTCAAGGCCGAGGTGGAGGAGGGTGCATGTGAACAGCGGTTCAACATTGGTCAGAGGGTAGATACAGGCTAGCTACACCCAGGGAAGGTTCCCTTTCCTTTGAGCAGGGAAGGGCTCCCCGGAATGGGTTGGCTCCTAGAGTGGAGCACGAGCCTTCAAAGCGTGGCGACGTGGAGCAGGATGCCATGTGAACAGTGGTTCAACATGGGTCAACCAGTTCTAAGAGATAGGCTGCTACATCGGGGAGAGTTCCCATTCCTTTGAGCAGGAAAGGGCTCCGTGGAATGGGTTGGCCCCTAGAGTGTATAATGGTACAAATTGTTAGGATTTAAGCGTGTGCAAACAGATCATGACTTCATGAGCAAGATGGAGGAAGTTCTCTTATCTGCCCTGAAACGAAAAGAAAATTATTTGTTTTATTTAAGGATCCATGCTGTAAAGGATTAGTATTTTGAATTGCTGGAGGCTGAGGTTTCCCTTTGCATCGAGGGTTCAGCCGTTAGGACCAAAAGAAGTGCTGACGTTTTCTCCCACCCAAATCTACAATATCAACCTATGTTGACTTTGTATCCTACAGTGCCTCTGTAAACTATGGGAACACAGAGGATGAACTAGAGTGCAACTACCACATAAGAATATAAGAACATAAGAAATTGCCATGCTGGGTCAGACCAAGGGTCCATCAAGCCCAGCATCCTGTTTCCAACAGAGTCCAAACCAGGCCACAAGAACCTGGCAATTACCCAAACACTAAGATGATCCCATGCTACTGATGCAATTAATAGCAGTGGCTATTCCCTACGTAAACTTGATTAATAGCCATTAATGGACTTCCCCTCCAAGAACTTATCCAAACCTTTTTTGAACCCAGCTACACTAACTGCACTAACCACATCCTCTGGCAACAAATTCCAGAGCTTTATTGTGCGTTGAGTGAAAAATATTTTTTTCCGATTAGTCTTAAATGTGCTACTTTCTAACTTCCTGGAATGTCCCCTAGTCCTTCTATTATTTGAAAGTGTAAATAACCGAGTCACATCTACTCTACTCTACTCTACACCAATTTTCGATAATATTAGAAACATTACTTTTGGCACCTAAGAAAGATTTTGGGAACATGGTCCATATTATGAAGGCCAGGAAAACTATTAATTATATGCTCCCGCTCTGTAAATCCTCTCCAACATGAACCTCACCTTCTACATCTACGCAGACGACGTCCAGATTCTGCTCCCCATCAAAGAAAGCCTAACCAATACCATCGCACTCTTGGACACCCTTGCCACACAAATAAAGAACCTCCTCTCGCAGATATCCCTCACCCTCAACCACAAAAAAACTGAAATTCTACACATAGCAAACAAACCTCCCACCAAAACCAACAAAGACATCGCCTCCAGCCAACCAGACTCTCTCCTCATCAATGAAGTCAGAGATCTCGGCATCACCCTGGACTCCGATCTCAACACGACAATCAAAGAGGACTTCTACAAACTACAAGTCCTCAAAAAACTCAAACCACTACTTTTCCACAATGACTACCGCACAGTACTCCAATCCCTCATTCTATCCAAGTTGGATTACTGTAACTTCCTTCTCCTCGGACTGCCCGCCTCTACCTTAAAACCCCTCCAGCTGCTCCAAAATGCAGCAGCCAGATCTCTCACAAATACCAACCATTCCGAACAAATCACCCCAATACTAAAACAACTCCACTGGCTCCCCATATCACACAGATCACAATACAAAATTCTCACCATACTTCACAAAACTATCAACAACCAAAGTATCAAGTGGGCCAACGACCCTCCCCAACTGCAACACTACGACAAAAACCTGCGATCTCAAAACATGGGCCTACTCATAATACCCCACACTAAACTAGCACGCCTCGCCTCCACCAGACAACGCACTTTCTCTGTAGCGGGCCCCACCCTTTGGAACAAGCTTCCCCCCCCCAACTCAGACTGGAACCCTCCCTCCACTCATTCAAAAAGAAACTGAAAACATGGCTATTCCTCAAAGCCTACCAACACACAACCTAACCTTCCCCCTGCCTCCTTAGCCTACCATCATACATTCTATATCCCTCTCCTCCCCCTGCCCCTCCCCCCACCTTTCCTTATAGCGCACATCCTAACCTTGTACTTCCCTCTCAACAGAGTTACTTCATAAGCTCTCTTTTTGCAACATTGTACATCCGGCCTCCAACATTGAGCCCCTCCACCACACTAACACTTCCTTAAC
This sequence comes from Rhinatrema bivittatum, assembly GCF_901001135.1. Classification (NCBI taxonomy): domain Eukaryota; kingdom Metazoa; phylum Chordata; class Amphibia; order Gymnophiona; family Rhinatrematidae; genus Rhinatrema; species Rhinatrema bivittatum. Next base: position 217,248,371 of record NC_042623.1, on the reverse strand, counting down.
ATCTATAATTATTCTCGTTAATTGTTATTCTTGTTACCTTTTCTCATTCCTGGGTTAATGCGAAAATAAGTTACATGTCACAATGTTATAAAGTTTTAATGTAAAATAATCTGACCTCTAGTCATACTATTCCATTTGTTTTGATGTGAACCGATGTGATGTACGCCAACGAATGTCGGTATATAAAAGCAATAAATATGAAATATGCAAGCTCCAAACATCTGAAGTCAGCTTTTTATGTTATTACATTCCAAATGTGGACAGACAGGCACAGCATTAGAGGTCAAGCCCTCGTAGGGACATAAGGCCTGGACAGACAGGCACAGAATTTGAGGTTAGAGGTCAAGCCCTTTTAGGGACATAAGGCCTGGACGGACAGGCACAGCAGTCGAGGATAGAGGTCAAGCCCTCGAAGAGATGTAAAGCCTGGATGGACAGGCACAGCATTTGAGGATAGAGGTCAAGCTCTTGTAGGGACATAAGGCCTGGATGGATAGGCACAGCATTTGAGGATAGAGGTCAAGCCCTTTTAGGGACATAATGCCTAGATGGACAGGCACAGCATTCAAGGACAGAGGTCAAGCCCTTTTAGGGACATAAGGCCTGGACGGACAGGCATAGCAATCGAGGATAGAGGTCAAGCCCTCTTAGGGACGTAAAGCCTGGACGGACAGGCACAGCATTCGAGGATAGAGGTCAAGCCCTTTTAGGGACTTAAGCCCTAGATGGACAGGCACAGCAATCGAGGATAGAGGTCAAGCCCTCGTAGGGTCGTAAAGACTGGATGGACAGGCAGGCACAGCATTTGAGGATAAAGGTCAAGCCCTTTTAGGTCCATAAGGCCTGGACTGACAGGCACAGCATTCGAGGATTGAGGTCAAGCCCTTTTATGGACATAAAGTCTGGATGGACAGGCACAGCAATCGAGGATAGAGGTCAAGTCCTCGTAGGTTCATAAAACCTGGACGGAAAGGCAGGCACAGCATTTGAGGATAGAGGTCAAGCCCTTTTAGGGACATAAGGCCTGGATGGACAGGCACAGCATTAGAGGTCAAGCCCTCATAGTGACATAAGGCCTGGACGGACAGGGAAAGCATTTGAGGATAGAGGCCAAGCCCTTTTAGGGACATAAGGCCTGGACAGACAGGGACAGTATTCGAGGATATAGGTCAAGTGCTTTTATGGACATAAGGCTTGGACGGGCAGGCACAGCAATCGAGGATAGGTCAAGCCCTTTTAGGGACATAAGGCCTGGTCAGACAGGCACAGCATTAGAGGTCAAGCCCTCATAGGGTCATAAGGCCTGGATGGACAGGCACAGCATATGAGGATAGAGGGCAAGCCCTTGTAGGGATGTAAAGCCTGGATGGACAGGCATAACATTTGAGGATAGAGGTCAAGCCCTTTTAGGGACATAAGGCCTGGACAGACAGGCACAGCATTATAGGTCAAGCCCTCATAGGGTCATAAGGCCTGGATGGACAGGCACAGCATATGAGGATAGATGGCAAGCCCTTTTAGGGACATAAGGCCTGGACGGACAGGCACAGCATTCGAGGATAGAGGTCAAGCCCTTTTAGGGACATAAGGCCTAGATGGACAGGCACAGCAATTGAGGATAGAGGTCAAGCCTTTGTAGGGAAGTAAAGTCTGAATGGACAGGCAGGCACAACATTTGAGGATAAAGGTCAAGCACTTTTAGGGACATAAGGCCTGGATGGACAGGCACAGCATTTGAGGATAGAAGTCAAGCCCTTTTAGGGACATAAGGCCTGGACGGACAAGCACAGCATTCAAGGTCAAACCCTCATAGAGACGTAAATCCTGGACGGACAGGCACAGAATTAGAGGTCAAACACTTTTAGGGACATAAGGCCTGGACAGACAGGAATAGCATTCAAGGATAGAGGACAAACTCTTGTAGGGACATAAGGCCTGGACAGACAGGCACAGCATTCGAGGTCAAACCTTCGTCGAGACATAAAGCCTGGATGGACAGGCACAGCATTTGGGGTCAAACCCTCATAGAGACAAAGCCTAGATGGACAGGCACAGCATTCGAGGTCAAACCCTCATAGATATGTAAAGCCTGGAAGGACAGGCACAGCATTAAAGGAGGAGGTATTAGCTGTCACAGACAGAGTGCTGCTCCTGCTTGGGCTAGCACAACTCTCTGAAGTGCCCGCTGTTTCCTCTTCTGCTTCATGCCTAATCTGTCTCTGCCTATGGCGCTCCTGTTCATGGACTTTTGCTAACAGTAGGTCCTTCACCAATAGGATACAATCGTACCGTAGTGCGAGTTTCCCTTTCACACGGGGATCACAGACTGTGGCGAGCATGTATGTGTGCTATTCTGTTAAAGGCCTTAATCTCTCTTCCACCTGCTGCTGCAAATTGTCCAGACAATGCAGCACCTCAACTGTCATTCCCTCTTCCTGTTTAAAGGCCTCCAAATTTTCATCCAGGAAATTAACTATAGCGATGATGTCAGCCAAGGTGGCACTTCTGGAACTCAGCTCCTCCCTGACATCCTTCAAGGGCTGCAGGATTTTTACCAGCTGACTCATGATGCCCTAGGGGACTCTGCACACCTATGTCCATTGAACCAGAAAGTTCATGAAGGGGTGTCTGCAGCTCCACTAACCTCTGCAGCATCATAAAGATGGAATTCCACCGGGTGGCAATGTCTTGAATGAGAAGCATGTGAGGCATCTCCAAATCAGTCTGCTTTTGTCAGAGAAGCTGCCCCGCCTTCACACTTCTGTGGAAGTGTGATGCTATGATCCTGGACTTCTGTATTAACCTATGCAGGTATTCTTTCTCTTGGTGACTGGACTCCAACCCCAGAGCTGACTTCACTACCAGGTGCAGAGTGTGTGCAAAACATTGGATGTTCTTAAAGTGCCCGTCGGTTATTGCCTTAACCATTTTGCACCATTGTCTGTGACAAAGAACCCTGCCTGAGGATTCCTGACTCACTGGTATAGTTGCCAGCCCTCCAGAATCTGTCTGATGCATGCTAGAATATTGGCTGTGGGATGCACCTCGTCTGTCAGGTGGGTGTGCAGTAAAGCCCACCTCTACCCTGATACTTGTTCACTAATAGAGCTTCTGCCTGACCCTTCCTCAGCCAGGTCCCACCAGTGTGCTGTCAGGGAGAGGTAAGAGTGTGCAGCGTTCATGGCGATCCAGATATCGCAGGTGAAATAACACACTCCCCTCTGCCTTAGCTAGCAGCGCTTGAAGGCGACTGTGACACTGCTTGTACAGGCTGGGAATGACCTTTCTGCTAAATGTGGTTCTGGAGAGAACTTTGTAATTTGTAACTACAACTTTCAGAAAATGCTTGAAACCCACATTCTTCACTATCTGCAAGGGCTGTTCATCAAGGGCAATCATTTCCCCAATGCTCCTGGTTACATCTTTTGAGGCTGCCTGCCTCCTACCCCAGGATAGCATTACCGCACTCCACCCCATTTCCTCCATGGTTGGTTGTTGCTTCTGCCACATGTCAGGGGGTTGCTGGCCTGCCACCTGACTGCTAGAAGGGGCTGAGGGCATGGGGTGACTGCTCTTTTTCAACCACTTTATGCTGCTTGGAAGGGGTCCCCTGACTGGTACTGCCACTATCCCCAGATGGCAGTACTGTTGTTGGGTGTTGCCTCTTCATATGAAGTGTCTTGCCAAAATTAGATAGATGTCCCATTTGCTTTCCTTTGCTAATAGCTCTGCCACAGTAATTACACCGAGCAAAACGTGGGTCCTCCGCCACTTTAAAGTGGCTCCAGATTGCAGATGTCTTTCGTGATCCTCCCTTCTGTATAGCCTTGGGGTGGATGCTGGCACTGGAGCTGAAGTAGTGGGTGCACCCTGAGAAGCAATGCCAGGGGCATCAGTCACACTCTGTGCCTGCGTTGACTGCTCTTCCTCCTCCTCCTCATCATCAGTTTCATCGCTCCACTGCTGCATTGAAGTGGAGGCTAAGACAGGGCTAACAAATCCTCCTAAATCTTTGTCAGCTATTACTTCTTCTGTTTCTGATGAGAATCCCACAGAAGATGATTCTTCATCGTGATAATAACCTGGATTAAATAATTAAATAATGAAATTAATGGAACAGTTTTGCACAAGAGAAAAGAATATATTTTGCCTTTATGAGCAGGCAAAACAGACCTTGGACAGAAGCAGTTTGTGTAGAGAGCTGTCTCCAGCTCAAGGCCTAGCTAACACGGAATGGAGGGAGTCTACCAAGATAATGGTATTTTGACATGATTAGTTTAGGTAAAGGTTGAGTAATTCTCCACTCCAAATAAGGGACTCATCCCAAAAGTAAAGAGGAAAAAAAAAGAAAAAACGCTGTCAGCCATACATGTATATTTATTTTATTTATTTAACATTTTTTATATACCGCAGTTCTAGTAACAATGTTACTAATCACTTTGGTTTACAAGTAACTTTGGGATGACATAACATATGAGTGTCTTACAGATAACAGGAAGTAAGAACTGGGATTTGGTTAGGATAAATATAAATAACATTGAACAGGATATGATATAACATTTTTGAACAATGAATCTAACATAATTAGCGCTTTGTTAATCAAGGAGCAGTCCTGTGATGTGTCAGCAGTCTTAGGGGGGATGTGGTGTATATGAATTCTTGATTACTTAGGCAGTTGGACATATGATGAGAGGATCATGCAGTGATGGTGATATTACAGTTCCAATCATACGAAGGCTTGGGAGAAAAGCCAGGTCTTGAGTCTTTTTTTGAAGTTTATTGGGCATTGTTCGAGCCTAAGGGTCGCAGGGAGAGAGTTTCATAGGTTAGGGCCTGCTGAGGAGAATGCTCTTTTGTTTGAAGATGTCTTTAATGGAGGTGTTTTTAGAGAGCCTTTTTGCGCAGATCTTCGTGGGCGAGAGGATGAATGTAGCTGTAATGGGATTATGAGGTCTAGGTGTGATGTTTTGTAGATGGCTTTGTGGATGGTCGAGAGGGACTTGTAGAGGATTCTTTGTTTTATAGGGAGCCAATGGAGATTCTTTAAGATTGGAGTAATGTGGTCCCTTTTTTTTGTTTTGGTTAGAATCCTGGCAGTGGCATTTTGCAGCATTTGTAGAGGTTTAAGGGAAATAGCTGGGAGACCAAGTAAAAGAGAATTGCAGTAATCCATTTTTGAGAATATAATTGCTTGCAACACTGATCTGAAGTCATGGGGGTGGAGTAAAGGTCTGAGACGTTTTAAGACTTGGATTTTGTAGAAACAGTCTTTCACGGTGTTGTTAATGAAGCTTTTGAAGTTCAGTTGGTTGTCCATGATAACTCCTAGGTTTTTTACCGTGGGCAATAGAGTAGGTGTTGCCACGGGATGTGCGTTGGAGAGCTGATAGTTGCCATCTTGTGTGATGAGGAGGAATTCAGTTTTGTTGGCATTGAGAATTAGGCAGAGATCCGCTAGAAGATTGGATATGGAGGTGAAGCATGAATTCCAATATTGGAGGGTTTTTTGCAATGATTTGGTTATTGGTATGAGGATTTGTATATCGTCCGCATATAGGTAGTGCGTTAGATTCAGTTTGGATAGTAGGTTACAGAGGGGGAGCAGGTAAATGTTGAATAAGTTTGGGGATAAGGAGGATCCTTGAGGTACTCCTAGGGTTGAATCGATAGGTTTGGACTCATTGTGGTTGACCTTAACTTTATAAGTCCTGTCTTGTAAGAATGATTTAAACCAATTGAAAGCAGTGTTTTTGATTCCAATCTCTGCTAGACGGTTTAGGAGCATCTCATGGTTAACCGTGTCAAATGCCGCTGATAGATCAAGGAGTATAAGGAGGCATGGTTGTTTTTTCTCAAGGTTGAGGAGAATGTTGTCAGTTAGTGAAATTAGAAGTGCTTCTGTACTTCTGGATTTGCGGAAGCCAAATTGAGTTGTAGCTAGAATGTGGTTTTCATCTATAAATTCGCAGAGTTGATGATTTACAATTCTTTCCAGGATTTTTGCTATGAAAGGGAGATTTGCAATTGGTCGATAGTTGGCTGGGTTTTCCGGTGAGAGATTTGGCTTTTTTAGAAGTGGTTTCAAAATGGCAAGTTTGAGTGGGGTTGGCACTATGCCTTGGGTGAGTGAGGCATTGATAATTTGAGTTATTGGTTTAGCAATGACTTTGGCGCTTGCTATGAGAAGATTCACCGGAATTGCGTCGAGGGGGTGTGAAGACGGTTTGAGTTTCTTTAATATGTTTTCAATCTCTAGTGTAGATGCAGGTTCAAAGATTTCCAGGTTTGAGGCCTGGGGTGGTGAGGCTGCTGAGGTTGGTTGTTGAGGGGACTGATTTTTGTGATCCCGAAGGGGGTTCAGGAGGTTGGATATTTTTTCCTTGAAGAAGATGGCAAGTTCCTCGGCTTTGTTTGCGGCTTTTTCATCTGGAATGACGCTTGGTGGAGGTTTAGTGAGGGATGATACCAGGGAGAAGAGGGCTTTTGGGTCATATATGAAGTGGTGGATTTTATGTGAGTAAAAGTCTCTTTTGGTTTGAAGAATGGAGATCCTGTATTGGTGCATACTGGTTTTGAATGCTGAGATGTTCGCATTTGTAGGGTTTTTCCTCCAGATATGTTCTTTGATTCTAACTTCCCGCTTTAACAGTCTGAGGTCTGTAGTGAACCATGGCTTTTTCTTTTCTTTATTAGTGTTGATGTTTTTGGAGACAAGTGGGCATGTCAGATCTGCGACTTTCTTTGTTATGTTGGTGCAAGATTCGAGTGCTGAGTCCGCGTCGGTGATGATCATGTTTTTTAGTTCGTCAGATAGCTTTGCGGTGATAGTTTGTTGGTTGCATAATTTTCTGATCTGTACCACTGTTTTCTGGGATATAGTTGTGCTTAGGTTGTGGCAGGCTAGAGAAATGTTGATTAATTTGTGATCGGACCATGGGATTGGCAGATAGACTGTGGACGAAGATAGGGTGAGACCTTGATTGATAAAGATTAAGTCTAATGTATGGCCTGCTTTGTGGGTGGGTTCATTTAGAAGCTGTTGAAAACCCATGAGATTAAGAGTGTTAATGAATAGTTCACAGTTGGAGGAGCGGGGCTTAGCATCCACGTGAAGATTGAAGTCTCCAAGAAGTATGGCCGGCGTGTCCATGTTGATGTGTCTAGCAATACATTCTATGAGAGGAGAAGGGTCTGAGTCAAGACGACCTGGCGGAGCGTAGATGAGGCCTACTTGCAGTTGGGGGGAAATGAAGACTGCAAATTCAAGAGAGGGGGAGGAGTTTGCTGTGAGAAGAGATAGTCCCATGATTTTTTTAGATGCTAATAACAGACCACCTCCTCGTTTTTTTGGTCTCGGGACAGAGACGATATCATATGATTGGATTGACGGTTGGTTGAGCAGGACTGTATCTTCGGGTTTTAGCCAAGATTCAGTAATGGCACAAAGGTCTGGTTGTTCTTCAGTGAGATAGTCATTGAGTAAATGGGATTTTTTTGTTAGGGATTGCGCGTTCAGTAGGGTTACTGAGAATAAGGTAAGCCCAAGGATTTGGTTTAGTGGGGAGAGCAATATTGGTAGTAGTCTTTTTTTTCGTGGTTGCATATTCTGTGGTGTGAATTGATTAATTGGAAAGAATCTCCTGCTGTTGTGTAAGATTGGAATAGAGTAGGGACCCATAATTGTTAAGGAGTGGGAAGAGGGGGAAGGGCAGAGAGTAAATGAGGGGGTTTCGTGTGTGTAAAGCGGCAAGGTGTGGGGTGGGTGAAGTGGCTCAGAGGAAGGCCTACTGAGTGAACAGAATCAATGGGTTTTTTGGGTTTTTTTTTATAGGAGTGGAGGACTCCTTTGAAGCATGAGAGCCCTTGATTGAATGGCTCTTACCTTGTAGGATGTTGTTGGAGCTTGGCCTCCTTTTCTTGAGCTTGGTGGGTGGGTGCTGTGAGAGGTGAGATAGTCTGCTTTCTGTTCGGGGTGGCACCAGCTGGGAGGTCTCGTAGCACTTCAAGGAAGATTACTCAGCGGTGGAGAGACGTCTTAGGCAGGAGAGGATTAGGAGGATTAGACGTGGTTTCGGCCTTTGCTCGGGGCTTTCTTGGGGCTGCACGAAGGGGTGCACAAAGGGGCCTTCCCCTTTGTCGTGCTCCTTCGGCGCGCAACGCTCGGTAAGCGGGGCTGGGCAGAGCACAAAATTTAAAGCCCTAGCAGGGCTTGCTCTGATTGGCTGCGCTGGGTGGTGGGCGGGCTCTTGGTCTTGGCACAGCTTTTTCTTTCGTTTTGCAGGTTTAGCGCTTATTTTTATCGATCGCGCTGTCGGTGCCAAATCCCTCCGGGTGGGGAGCGTGTGTTACTGACCTTCCCCCGGTGGGGCTCGGCGCCGATCGCGCAGGTCCTCCCCAGTGGCAGCGAACGGCGAGGGAAAGAGATGTCGCCGGGCAGAGCACAAAATTTAAAGCCCTAGCAGGGCTCGCTCTGATTGGATGCGCTGGGTGGTGGGCGGGCTCTTGGTCTCGGCGCGGCTTTTTCTTTTGTTTTGCAGGTTCAGCGCTTATTTTTATCGATCGCGCTGTCGGTGCCGAATCCCTCCGGGTGGGGACCGTGTGTTACTGACCTTCCCCCGGTGGGGCTCGGCGCCGATCGTGCAGGTCTTCCCCAGTGGCAGCGAAGAGGAAGCAAGAGAGCAGAACAGATTACGTGATACTTCTCTGTTAGATGCACTACACTGCTTCTAAGAAAGACTAATTATATATTCATTTCTTGAATTTTACTAATAAAGGTTATTCATTAAGACAAGAGGTTGTGAGTTATTACAGAGGGGCCGGCCTTCTGCCCCAGAGCATAGATTCCGTAATTGAGCTATCTGTGTGCGTGGAGAACACAGATAATGATCCTTTGAACTTCCGGAGTATGGCAGCCCTCCAGTAAATGAACAATCCGAATCAGAAGCAAACAGTGCCTGAGCTACATTGTCAATGCTAAGTCTAGATTGCTGTCCCACTGCTGCTTTTGGGTGTCGACATTTTGTCTTGCATGACTCAGCCTCCCCTTCCCTCTCCTCCAAAACTACAGGGTCAGAAACAGGTGGTGGCAATGCATCATGTTTAGGTTTAATTTTTTTCTGGATGGAACTGCCTGCCCCTCCAAAGAGTTTAGATTGCAACAGGTCCCTTTTTAACTTTAATGGGGGACTGGCACTCCCTTTTGTGGTGTCTCCTCTCCCAGTCCCAATCACCCAACCACGTCTAGCTTTCCCTGACATTATGGATTTAATGTCACTGCCTACTAGGGATTTCAATTAAAATAATTATTGCCTAAAGATGCCCAGTGGGGATTTGGCTTCACAGAGGAGCACTGCTGTCCCAGGCCATGTCGGAATATATTAAGGATAATCTTGAAAAAGGGTTCATTCGTCCCTCCGATTCCCCCGCTGGAGTGGGATTCTTCTTTGTGAAGAAAAAGGATGGTGGACTTCCTCCCTGTATTGATTACAGGGTCTCAAAGCAATAACTCATAAGGATCGGTATCTATTACCCCCGATCAACGAGCTATTCAACTGCCTGAAAGGGGCCCAAATCTTCTCCAAACTAGATCTGAGAGGTGCGTACAATTTAGTACGCCTCCAACCTGATGATATCTGGAAGACAGCGTTTAATACTAGAGATGTCCACTATGAGTACGTGGTGATGCCTTTTGGGCTTAGCAACATGCCAGTCATCTTTCAGCGCCTCATGAATGAAATCTTCCGAGATCTCCTATACAACTTTGTAGACGTCTACCTCGACGACATCCTGATCTTTTCTAAAGATCTAAAGTCACACCATGAACATGTCCACATTGTTCTCCAATATCTGAGAGAGAATCACCTGTGCACCAAGCTAGAAAAATGTTTATTTGAAGGAACCGCTTACCTTTTCTGGGATACATCAGCTCTGATTTAGGATTTGCGATGGACCCAGAGAAGCTTCAGGGAATCTGCGACTGGCCTCAGTCAATAGGCCTCCGAGCGGTACGATGCTTCCTAGGATTCACAAATTATTGCCAGAGCTTCATTGCAAATTACTCTTTGATCGTAGCCTCACTTACCGCCATGACTAGGAAGGGGGCCAACACTCGAGTCTGGACACCAAAAGCTGATGCTGGCTTTCAGAGAATTAAAGAAGCCTTCAGCTACGGCCCTGGTCTCTACCATCCTGATCCCAGATGTCCATTCATTGTGGAAGTGGATGCTTCCGTGGTTGGCGCTGGAGCTGTCCTGAGTCAACATTCTCCCATGGGCAAGCTAGTACCCTGCTTGTTTTATTCTCATAAGTTTTCTCCCACAGAGCAATGTTACACTGTCAGTGACCGCAAACTCCTTGCATTTAAACTGGTGCTTCAGGAGTGGTGCCCCTGGTTGGAAGGGGCGCAATATAAGTTCACCATCTACACAGACCATAAGAACCTCGAACATCTCAAGGAAGCTCAATTTCTGAACCCCCGTCAGGCCTGGTGGGCCTTGTTCTTCGAGAGATTTAACTTTAACCTCTCTTTCCGTCCAGGTTCAAGGAACTCATGCGCTGATGCGCTCTCCAGATTATTCGAGCCCGAGGACGTACCAGAGGCTCCCAGTTTCCTTATTGATCCTGCTTGCATTACCTTGGCGGCTACTACCACAGGTCCAGTTGGGAAAACCGTCATCCCCCTCCGGTTATGTGAGCGCATGTTAAGATGGGCTCACCACTCCAAGATGGCATGCCACCCCGGTCGTGCCCGGACCTTGGAGATGCTGAGAAGGCATTATTGGTGGCCCACGATGATACAAGATTCTCGGAACTATGTGGACTCATGTCCCACTTGTGCTCAGCAACAACCACCAACGGGGAAGGCTTGGGGCTTGCTTCAGTCTCTCCCAGCACCTACCGAACTGTGGTCCAGTATTTCTACAGATTTTATTACAGATCTGCCTGTCTCCTAGAACAAAACGGTGATATGGGTCGTCATCGACAGCTTCCTGAAAATGCCTCTGCCGGGTCTTCCTTCAGCCCTGGAAATTGCTAAGCTTTTTCTGAAGAATATCTTCCGTCTTCACGGACTCCCCAAGGAGATTGTATCAGACCGGGGACCACAGTTTGCCGCCAAGTATTGGCATTCCTTGTGCTGAAAATTCAATATTACTCTGAACTACACATCGGCCTACCATCCTCAGGCGAATGGGCTGGCCGAGAGGACCATTCGGACCTTGAAGACTTTTTTACATTCTTATGTTAATGATATACAAGTCAATTGGTCAGAGCTCCTCCCCGGGGCCAAGCTGTCGCAAATACGCATGTCGCAGCAGCCACCGACACCTCTCCATTTGCAGTAGTCTTCAGACGGCAGCCTCGACTACCTCTCCATGTACCTTCGACAGTTCCATCTCTAGCAGCTCAATCCATGGCTCAAACCATTCGCCTCATGTGGACCCGAGTAAGGGAACAACTGGCACAAGCTGCAGAGTGCGCCAAGTGCTCCTCCGATCTTCATAGACAACCTGCTCTGCTCTTCTGTCCAGGCCAGAAAGTATGGCTGAGTGCTCAACACATCCGCCTACGACTACCGTCTCACCACCTGGCTCCAAAATACATAGGAAGTGCAGTAAATATTTCCTAGTCCATATAACTTCCAATGTGTTTTATTGCATCACTTCATCATTCATATTCAAGCGGCAACTCTTATTTATTCAAAAGGCTGGTGTGGTGGGTAAGCGGGTTGTGTTACGACAATGGAGAGAGGCGGACCCACCTTCCTTTTGGGTGTGGAGAAGCCTCCTCTATAATATGATGCACATGGAATCCTTTTCTTCCAGACAGTCCCCTCAGCACCTCCAGAAGTTCTTGGATGTTTGGGAATCGTATCTGCAGACGCTTCCACACCGGGCTCGCAGCCGCGTTTTGAATGCCAGACTTTGAACGACTCCTCATCCTGCTCTGCATTCCTATGACTACTTTGCTATTGGTTTTGTTGGACAGCAGTGCTTCAGTTGGATTGGATTTTCTACTGTGATTGGGCTGGGGGGGGAGGGGGGTAAAGGGGGGGGGGTGTTTCTGTGCCTTGGGTTGTATGACTACTGTTGTTTATTGCTGGGTTCGGTAGCAGATCCAACCCGAACCCAGACGTTTGTAAGTCGGTTTTATTGAAATTAAATAAAATTGTTTGAACATAATAGTTCAAGTTAAGTCGGGTCCCCCGACACGGACCCGTGTTTCGCCGAGGCTGTGTCGGGAGGGAAATGGAATTCAAAACAAATCTGTAAATAACCATATGAAACATGGACTATATAAAAATAGGCAACCAGACCGACAAAATAGAGACTTAATCAAAATTTAAAGGCACAGACATACCAGTGTTCTTCATGGTGATATTTTGACAGGGAGTGCATAGTAAATTGGAGTACCAGGGTTTTAAACCATTGAAGAAGGTGCGAAACAGTTGCATCAATCAAACCACAGGCATAAGAACCAATCAAAAAGCAGCCTTACAGGCCATACAAAAGCTAAGTAAACAAATGCCATTCCAGCTCTTTATTAAGTCCTTTAGGTGAAATTGTATCCAAAATATGTATCCACCTCTGTTCCTTACGTGTTAAGAATTCAGAATAATCCCCACCCCGGGTTGAACGATCTACTACCTCCAAAACAAAAAAGAATAAATCTGATATGGTGTGTGCGGATTGTGTCCAATGTTCCACAAGGGGGCGTTCTCACGAGAGTGTTTAATGTTAGAGCGATGCTCTATGATCCTGGTCTTTATCATCCATGATGTTTTTCCTTCGTACAACCTAGGACATGGACATTGAATTACATAAACTACACTTGCGTAGTTCAGTCAGACAAGCCTCTTATATGATAGATTTTCTCTTGCAAAGGATGTTGAAAGCTAGACATGGTATCGGTGTATGGACAGACTGTACAATGTCCACATGGAGTGTGAAGACCAACCAAAGACTGGTTATGACTTCCATGATTAAAGTCCGAATGTATTAGCATATCCTTTAAATTCCTCCCCCTTCGATAGGTGAACCTTAAAGGGCCTTGAAAAATCCTGTTCCCAAGCACAGGCAGGCCTTTCGATGTTGCAGTAGCCTTCGAGGGTCTGGAGTGTGTTGGACCGTGACCAGAAGGGGTAAGCTTGGTTGACCTCCTTGGCTGACCGGCATAACAGTACCCCCTCTTCAAGGGCCCCTTCTGACGGTTCATCAATTTCCTCCTCATCCTCTGTGGTCCAATCCTCTTCGTCCATCTCGAGAACCCCTTTGCCCGTAGACTGTAGAGAATGGTGCATCCTTTGTTGCAAGAGAGCATGTAGATGCTGAATCTCCCATTCCTTGTATGCCGGTATGGCTAGATGACCTTGCGTGGTTAGCCCCTGCGACTTCATCAATAATTTTTTCTCCAATTCCTTGCAGATCAACTGTTCTCCTTTGTGCTCAAGTTCGTCTTGAGGAACGGACACCACAGATGGACTAGACCTCTCCTGGCACGGTAAGGGCACCGATAGTGCAGTCGCTTGGACGTGGTCCTGGGTAGTCCAGAAGATTCTAAGCAAGATTCTGCACAGAATGGTCCCCATTTGATCTGATCGGGAGATGACTAATCAAACTGCGGCTGATGTTTTTGTAGCCAAGGTAACCCCAAGATTATAGGGCTCACTGCGTTGGGTAGGACGAAGAAAGAGAGATGTTCGATGTGATTCGTTCCAATCTTCAAGGGTAATGGCTGAGTGACACGAGTGACCTCCCCGGGAAGGGGATCTCCGTGCACTGATGAAAGAACTAATGGAGGATTCACTGGTGAGGTATGAACATGATAATATTCTATGAGGTCTTGTCGAATGAAATTTGCTCTGGCGCCCGAATCCACCAAGGCCTGCGTGAAGTTATTGGAAGTAGACAACTCCAGAGAAGTAGGCAACAGAAATAGAGGTGAGGCCGCTGTAAGACTGCGGTTAACAAACTCCGCATTCTCTGGACACCCCAGCTTCTTCTTTTGTTCTGGAAATGTGAGGACGGGGAATCTGGAGTTACCAACATATCCTGGTTGCGGGTGAGGAGTGGTTACAGCTGCCAAAACATGGACATGACCCAGCTTCATTGGTTCTTCTCCAGGAGAAACAGGGTCTTCCAACAGAAGGAAAGAGTCAGAGACGTGACCACCTCGTCTTGCATGATTCTCCCGAGCTCGTTCCTGGATCCGATCAATCTTACCCGTGAGGTTTATAAGGGCCTCAAGGGAAGTGGGAAGTTCCCAGGCTGCCAGTTCGTCCTTGATCTGTGGAGATAATCCTTCCAGGAACATGGCGATAACACAGTTCCCCTGCCAATTTAACTCCATAGCCATGGTACGAAAATCTATAGCGTATTCGCCGAGGGACCGAGACCCTTGCTGGAGGTGAAGCAGGTCGGATCCCATCGTAGGTATCCTGCCAGGTTCATCAAAGATATCCTTAAAGGTGGAAATGAACTGGGACAAGTTGGATAGTTGAGGATCAGAGTGTTCCCATAATGGTGAAGCCCATGCCAAGGCTCTTCCATCCAGGAGGGAGAGAAGGAAGGTAGTCTTTACCAAGTCGTTCGGGAACAATGCGGGCTGAAGTACAAAGTGCATATGACATTGGTTTAAAAACCTCGGCAGCGTCTTGCATCTCCAGAGTAGCGAGGCGGGTTAGAAAGAGGAATTACCACGTGATTAGATCCGGAGCTAGCAGGAGAACTAGTTAACGATGGAGAGGCATTAAATTGTTTCAGGAGGTCCTGACGAAGGGTTAGATGCTGAATGCCTGTCATCACTATTTCCAAGGAAATCTGGAGACTCTGTACCTTCTGAATATGGCCAGGTAGAGACTGGAGTATCTTCAATTCCTCTGCTTGAGAATCCAGTCGAGCATTCAGATGGTCTACAGCCATAGACAGTGTCTCCAGAATCCTTTGATGTTCTTGGCCTCTCTGGGCCAGACCAGGAATGGCCTGTAATGCGGTGAGCTGAGCCAAATCCATGGAGTTCGCACTCTGTTATGGTTTGAGGTGTTTGAGTGGATTCTTGGGGTACTGTGGAGGTGACCACGCCCACAGGGATGCACAAACACAGAGATTTGTCTTTTATTAAACAGCTTATGAGTTCTACCAGAGGTGGCAGCAGTGAGCCAATCCAGAGATAGCACTCCTGGGATCCTCGACAGAGGAGACCCATCTCACAGAGATGGTATATGGAAGTCCAGTTGCCGGTTTTCAGTGCAGCAGCACTGTAGATGAGACAGACTGATAAAGTTAGATTACTCACAAAGTTGGTAGCTGTGTGGTGGAGATTCCAGGAGGCAGAAGTAGTTGTAAACAGGCACCAAGCCAGGGAGAGCAGGCACTCGAGGAGCGAGTAACTGATTCCAAATAGGCACCTGAAAGAAAGCAAAAGGCCCCCGAGGAGCGGGTACCCAAGTTAGAGAAATACCCCGAAGGGCAGAGAGAACTTCCAGTGGCAGCAAGAAGCGGCAGAGTAGCTCAGACCGGAGGCTTTCCATCCAGCACGATCCTTGCTAACTTGATGAGCTAGCAAACAAGGGCAGACTAAATACCTCCAGGAAAGGGTGGAGACCAGTGGTAGTGGGCTGGCCTTCCCATGCTGATCCCTTTAAGAAAAGATATGGCTTCACCGCACACGTCTAGAGGACGTCAGGGGCGGGGCTTCTGCTGCGACGGCGTCCCAACCGCAGGGGTAGGCCTTTCGATGTCACAGTAGCCCTCGAAGGTCTGGAGCGCGTCGGACTATGACTGGAAGGGGAAAGCTTGGTCGGCCTCCTGGCTGACTGGCGTAACAACTGTATTGTGTGGTAGGAAATTATTAAGGTTGGTGAAGGATAGCAGGAAAACATTCCCTGAGAAAGTGCGCAATATACTAACACTCATCCCTTGATGTCTCCTCCATTTATAAACAAGAGGTCCATCTGTGGGATAGATGATGTCGCAGGACCAGCCATAATAGCAGTGGTTTATGTAATCACTGCCCTGCTTCTGTCTTTGTTGTTTGATCTTCAGCTGAGAACTGCAACTTTATGCATGGGGTTGGGGAAAATCTGGCAATGGCCATAGTATTTATATGCAGGGAACTGAGTGGGTGTCGTAGCTGTATGACTTAGGGGAGGATAGGCAAAATGATGGCTAAAAGAGATTTTTTTGGATAGTAGGAGCTTATAAAGATCTTTCTGATCCAATCTATTAAATCATATTGGCCAAGTCAGCTTCCTTGTAATATATCTTTTTTGTTTTTTACTTTCCCGTCTGTTGTTCCCCATTGTTTCATTTTTAAACTTTTAAAGTGATAATGCCACATACTATTCTACAGTTACACTCAAAAGTAGTCTTACAAGTTCAAGTGCTTCTAATAATTTAGAAAAAGGGAATAATTTTTAAATTGCTATATATATCATTCATTGTAAACAATGCTGTTGAAGAATTCAAATGTTTATTTTGTAGTCAACTGACTTTGCAGATGATTAGACTTCTGGGCAGTGAAGTGTAAAGTAATTTGATAATATTTGGCCTTTATTAAAATAAATTCCATGAATAATTCAAAAAGAAAGAGGATAGCATTCATGGCTTGCTTAATGTAAGCCAATTGCTGTGCTGGTTTTTTTTTTTAATGTGTTGGAAGCATTTTGCACTTTGCAGGACTTTGTTATGGCACCCTAGCAGCATAATTACTTGTCAAAGAAATGTTTAAAAATGTAGGACAGTGGATTTTTTTTTTTTTCAATTTAAGAAACATCTAGAGGATTTTCAAAACACTGCATATCCAAAAACTAATTTTCCTGTTTCATTTGATGATGTGAATATGGTTGACATAAAAGCTTACTAGGATACATTTTCAAGAACTAAGGTATCAATTCTTGCAAAATTCCTGTATGGAGTACATATTCTGAAGAAGGAAAAAAGCATATAACATGAATGGGGAAACTCCCCACCACCACCACACTCAATGCAGCAGTAGTAGCTGCCAGTTGAATTAAGATCTCCATTTTCATACCTGGGAACTTTCAATTTACAGTCACCTTGAGATTTTCATCTATTAGAGGAGGCGGAGATGGGGGGCACAAGGGGATAGGTCGGATGGTATGCGCACAAGCTTTCTTTTCTTTCATACACACACACACACTCTAATACACACTCACATGTTCGTATTCACACATACATGCTCATTTCAGACACATGCTCACTCATATTCCTCTTATTCTCCCAACTCACACACACATGTCCCCTCACATATATACACACACACACATACATATACACACATGCCCCCCCCCCAACACACACTGTCACTCGCTATCTTTCTCCACTCCAAACCCATCAGTGTCAGCAACTTCCTCCGATGGGAAGATTCCTTCTTCTAGCCAATAGCATCATCTTCATCATCATCATCATCATCATCATCATCTTCTACTGCTGCTATTGCTTCTGCCATTGGTCTCCTCCCTTCTTGTCAACAGGGGCCAATCGGAGGCCTCCTCCCTTATTCCTGCCAACACAGTCAGAAAAAAAGGAGGAGACATATCATTGGTCCATGAGGGCAGGAAGAAAAAGGAAATCTCTGATTGGTTACAGGGCAGGGAACAGGAAGGAGGCATCCAATTGTCCATGGTAGGCCAGTCACCTTCTAGTATGAGTGCTTCACTAGCACAGCAGTAGCAGGACACTGGAGATTATTGGTGTCCTGAAGACCCAACAATTTCATTAGAATTCCAGAGTCTCCAGGTCAAATCCAGAGAGTTCCTAGGTATGTCCATTTTTCATTTTAAACAATATCTCATTTTTGAGGATCTATTCATGTTTAAAGCTTTGAAAATTCCACCTACTTTGTCAGACTCAGCATGGAAATCTAGGGAAATAAGTTTACACTTACACTAACCCTTATTGGAATCTAACACAGGCTAAACACCAAATGGCAGATGAAATTTAATGTGGATAAGTGCAGGGTGATGCATATAGGGAAAAATAACCCATGCTATAATTACACGATGTTGGGTTCCATATTAGGTGCTACAACCCAAGAAAGAGATCTAGGTGTCATAGTGGATAACATATTGAAATCGTCGGTTCAGTGTGCTGCGGCAGTCAAAAAAGCAAACAGAATGTTGGGAATTATTAGAAAAGGAATGATGAATAAAACAGAAAATGTCATAATGCCTCTGTATCGCTCCATGGTGAGACCGCACCTTGAATACTGTGTACAATTCTGGTCGCCGCATCTCAAAAAGGATATAGTGGCGATGGAGAAGGTACAGAGAAGGGCCACCAAAATGATAAGGGGAATGGAACAACTCCCCTATGAGGAAAGACTAAAGAGGTTAGGACTTTTCAGCTTGGAGAAGAGACGACTGAGGGGGGATATGATAGAGGTGTTTAAAATCATGAGAGGTCTAGAACGGGTAGATGTGAATCGGTTATTTACTCTTTCGGATAGTAGAAGGACTAGGGGACACTCCATGAAGTTAGCATGGGGCACATTTAAAACTAATCGGAGAAAGTTCTTTTTTACTCAACGCACAATTAAACTCTGGAATTTGTTGCCAGAGAATGTGGTTCGTGCAGTTAGTATAGCTGTGTTTAAAAAAGGATTGGATAAGTTCTTGGAGGAGAAGTCCATTACCTGCTATTAAGTTCACTTAGAGAATAGCCACTGCCATTAGCAATGGTTACATGGAATAGACTTAGTTTTTGGGTACTTGCCAGGTTCTTATGGCCTGGTTTGGCCACTGTTGGAAACAGGATGCTGGGCTTGATGGACCCTTGGTCTGACCCAGTATGGCATTTTCTTATGTTCTTATGTTCTTAATGGGGAGGGCGAGTGTCAAGTTACGCTTGTGGCAATGTGCCAACAAGCTTTTAGTTGTGTTACCAGATGTTGGTGGAACGGTTTGTCAAAGGATTGTAGAACGGAAGTCAATTATCTGGATTTTTGCAAATGTTTTTGGCTTAAGTAGGTTGGGAGGAAGGCTAAGATTAAAGAGCTGGTGGGAGGGCAGTTGATTTTATGTAGTGTGATATGTTTTAATTAAAACATGATTTGATTCATTTGTTTAAAGGTGTGAAATCTAGCAGAAATAAATAAATAAGTAAATAAATTTTACTCAGGTGACTTAAGCAATTACCCAGGTAACATCAGCTGGGGTTTCATGGCTTGGGTGCATTTACCTATCATGTAAAGTAGTGGAGCTGAGGGCAGGTAGCAGGACAAGCCCAGCAGGCAATATGTGAGGATTTCATTTTATGCTCCTTCAGGGCATTCTGTGGCACTGTCTTTGCATACCCCTAGTATCAGTGTTATTAATTTTGAAATTACAGGCAAAATGCAGCGAAAAAACACTCTGTTGTATTGTATGTTAATTCAAAGCAAAATTAAAGGAAAACCTCAATTTCATTTTGGAATGCAGTCCTGACCCAGTCTCCCACTGCCAATCCCCACCTTCCCAATGTTGCTGAAGTGAAAAATTAACTTCTCCCAATGGCTACCCCCTATCTCCCCAACCTCATAATACTCCATCCATAGAATGCATGAATGCAAAATAGTACAGGCATGGTCCCTTTTGTCAGCTGGTGCTTTCTAAGAACAGGATCTGGCAGGGCAGGACTGGCTGGGGATTAGTCCTCTCCACGTTCAATTTCTTGCAACCAGTTGAGGGAGTAAGATGTGTCTGGGGAGAGTGGGAGATGGGAGTAAGATGGGTCTGGGGAAAGTAAGGGGATAGGAGAAGGCCAGGGGAAGGTTATTGTTTTATTTTGGTGGTGCAGGGAAGGGAGGGGCATTTGGTGGAAGTAGGAGGGGAAACCTGGCCCCTTTGTTTCCTTTTGGTTTGTTTGTTTTTTTTCACTTTTCATTTTGTTTCAAGCAAATGAATGAGCTAAAATAAACATGAAACAAAACAAAAAGTTGAATGCATAACCCCAAAATGAAACATTTTTTTTGTGCACATCCCTATTTGTCAGCTCATTTCTTTATTTCAGCAGATGGAATCTATAGCCCCCCCACCACTCTTGTTTATGTATTTATTTTACAAGGTCTATTTATTCAGCACTGAGATTAGAGGATCATCTTGCTGGTGGCTAAAAAGAATCCGTAAGTACTGCTTAGAGAAATTTTTTAAAGTATTGGGGAGAACTAAACTATTGGGGTATATTATTTAGTGTATTCATGTGTTTTATTTTAAATAGGTAGTCAGAAAGTCAGGCAACAAACAGAAGTTTGTGTGTTTTATTTTAAATAGGTAGTCAGAAAGTCAGGCAACAAACAGAAGTTTGTGTGTGGAGATAGAGCAGCTTTTAAACTAGAACAAAGGGGAAAGCTGACAGTCACACAGCAGCACATGGTTCGGAGGGAGGTATCTACAAAGGATACTAATGAAGCATTAGAGTTAGGGCATCCCAACAGAGAGGTTCCACTAATAATAAAAATAATTCCAAGTGCCTGTAATTAAAAATTCACCTGAGTTAAAAGATTCCAATTTATCCCTGACAACTGAAAAGCAAAATGTTAATACAAACAAAATACATACTTTGAAATTTTTGTTTGTTAATACCAGACATAAGATGGGAGAGATAGAACATATAGCAGTGAATGATGATATAGACTTAATTGGCATCTCGGAGACATGGTGGAAAGAGAATAACCAATAGGAAAGTGCTATATCGGGGTACAAATTATATTGCAATGACAGAGAGAAGCATCTTAGTGGTGGGGTGGCACTTTATGTCTGGGACTGCATAGAGTCCTGCATGAGGCTAAATATACAATCAAATCTTTATGGGTAGAAATCTCTTGTGTGTTGGGGATGAGAATAGTGATAGGAGTATATTACCATCCACCTGGCCAAAATGGTGAGACGGACAGTGAAATGCTAAGAGAAATTTGGGAAGCTATGCAAACTGGTAGTGCAGTAATAATGGGAGATTTCAATTACCAAAAAACACAACAGAGCGTCCGCTGCACTTCAGCCAATAGTATCCACAATGAAAAGTGCAGACCTTCTATATTGAGTCCCAATCAATCTGATTCAGACACGGTCCCGTGTTTCGCCTAGGGCTGCATCGGGAGGGAACATGCATTTCACAGGTAAAGCTATAAAAGAGATCAGGACAAAACAATGGACTTAATGCCGACAAAAACTTCAAGCATATCAAATATACACAGGTTCAGCCTACCTGAGTGCAGAATTTATTTAAACTTGGCAGGGAGTGCATGAAACCTTAGAGCAGACAGGTATTTGAACCCAACAGAGTTGGCGCCAACTCTGTTGGGTTCAAATACCTGACGTATTTTGAATCATGCATTATGAATAATCATATATATTTTTTTAGTTGGTCATACAATTGCTGTACGCTCGATGAAACTAATTTTGCAGAGTTTCAATTTGGAATCTGAAGTGTTCAAGGTAAAATGTGTTTTTTTATATATTTTTTTAAAGGTTGTTGTCATCATGTTAATATTTTTTATTAATTGTGATTTTTGATATCTGAGATCTTAATGATTGTTAAAAAGATGTTTGATTATTTTAAAAAAAGACTTTTTAATATTTATAAGATCTTAATGATGTTATTTATTATTGTTGTTGATTTTAATATTGATGCATTCCCGATATGACTCCTGTTTGGTTTAATTGTAGCCCCTGAGGCAGCAGCTAAGAAGCTGCAAAACTCGGCCTGAGTCGGGCATCTTCTGAACACATCTCTATTTTAATAAATATTGGAATAAGATTGAGGCATCTATTGTGTTTTTGGTTTCCTGACGGCTATCATAGATCGCCTACCTCTTTGCTTTCTTGGACCATCTCTTTTATGTCTTTTACAGCTTTACTTGTGAAATGCGTGTTCCCTCCCAATGCAGCCCTAGGTGAAACACGGGACCGTGTCTGAATCAGATTGATTGGGACTCAATACAGAAGGTCTGCACTTTTCATTGTGGATAGATTTCAATTACCCCAATATTGACTGGGTAAGTAAAACATCAGGACATGCTAGAGAGATAAAGTTCCTGGATGGTATAAATGACAGATTTATGGAGCAATTGGTTCAGGAACCGATTACAGAGGGAGCAATTTTAGATCTAAAAATGAAACAGAGGGAACAATGTAAAATATATGTCTTAAAGAGGAGAGTAACAAACAAGCACACACACACACAGAGTACCATTATTTTCACGGGTAACGAGAGCATTCAAAACTAAACGACATCACTTCCTATTTAAAGGATTAGTGTCACCTGACATCCAACACGGAGGAAATGAAGTCCAAAGAGCAAAAGTGGATTTATTATTTTGGAATGGTAGAACCCAAAGGATTAAACAAAGCAATTGATTGGTCCATTTTTCAAGATTGACATTGCTTGATGTTTGTGGTTTTAAAAGTCTTTTTATTGTGATTGACAAATGTTGTATGATGTCTTCAGATAATGCAGTAAAAAAAACCCTGAAGAAGGCATTATTTGCCGAAACATGGTTCGTATTGGGTTTTTTTAGCAAAAATTTTGAAGTGGAGTTTGGAATGCAATTTAAGCTAAGTTCTTAGTAGCTCTATTTTTAGAAAACTATCACATAAGTTCCTCTTTAGAAATTACTTTTGTTATTTAATCTTATAGCAAAAAAATTTTTGAGTATAGATGAGAGTTTAAATAAAAATAAAATGTTTTTTTGTAAGATTTAGTTTTCAGAGGTATGACGGTACATGATTTAAACTTGCGGTGCATGAAATACTGATACTGCCTGAGGCCCATTGTAGACAAGAGACAGTGGATTACATCCTTTGCACCAGGTTTTCTGATACCATCTCTTCTGATTTTACATAGATAGATAAAATCCTTTTGAGTTAAACTTTTTTTTTAAGTTGATTTTGTTAATTTTGAATATTTTTCGTTTCCCACTCTTTTCGGGTTCTTGTATTATTTTAGGAAGGTTTTGCTCTTTTTTATAATTGACATATTGCTTTATGATCATAAAACAACTTGGTGCGTACCATTTTTTAAGAAGAATCAATAGGACAAGAGCAAGGGAAGATAACTCTTGCCCCTTACATATTATTCAGAGAGACATGCAAGAGGCATGGGAGCAGCAAGGGGAAATGTAAGTGGCTACAAGGAGCAGGAGAGTTTCTTTTGGGTTTTATTGTTTTGACTTTTTTCAACATAAAGCTGAATTTTAAAAGCCTGGCATGTGCAGCATTTAGGGGCTGTGCAAATAAGTCAGGCTCGTGCACTCTGAGCAGATTTTAAAAGTCGTCGAGATATGCGCATATCTCCTGAAGCTCGCATATCTCAAAAGTTTTCAAAAAGGAATGGGCATGGGCATGGTCTGGGTGGGGCATGAGCATTTTGGGGTGTAAACCTGAGATGTATGCATAAATACGCAACCCAGTATGTGCTGAGGTTGCCTGCTGCGTAACTTTACTTCTGCTATAGATGATGTATAAGTTAAAAATTAAAGAAAACTAGGTAGCTCTGTGGGGTTTAAAGGGTTGGGGCTAACTGGCAGGAGTGAAGGCTATTAAGCTAGAGGGTTTGGAGGACCTATCTCTTAACTTGGCAAACTGGGGATGACCTGGTAAAACTGGGAATGGCGTCAGCTCATGCCCCTTTTAAAATCCCCTGTTTTACTTGGTAGACGTGGCATTTGTATGCACATGTGGGCAGCCACTTAAAATTTGGTGCACATGTGTGTGCAGCCAGATAATTTTATAATTTGCTTGCATATGCACGAGTATGTTATAAAATGGCTGTGTCCCTGGTTGTGGGATGACGAGTGCGCAGAAATGTGTGCACTTTCACTGGGCCTGATTTTAAAAAGCATTTACCGGAGTAAAACTGGGTTGTACTCAAGTAAATGTGCTTAGCTTTGTAAGTGGGCTTTTAAAAATTGCTACAATATATGTCACTGAATTGTCCAAAGGATTTACTCCGTAAGTGCACTTTACTCGAGTAAATGGCTTTTGAAAATTTCTACAATAGTAGTTACATTTAAAAGTGTAACTCATTTTGAAAATTTCCCCCACTGGGTTTGAAAGTTACCATGTTAGAGCTGAATTTTAAAATCCCAATGTGCACATCAATCGGGGGATGCGCGAATAGGTCAGGCTCGCGCGAGCCAATCATATTTTAAAAAGCTGCCAGATAAATGCTTAAATGCCACAGCATGCACATTTCAAATGTTTTCAAAAGGGGGCAGGGCATAGGAGTAGTCTGGGTGTGGCATGGACGTTTTGGGGCGTGAACCCCAGATGTGCACATTAAGGAGTGATTGCAAGGATTAAAAGTTTTCATGACGTGTGGACATTGTTTAAAATTCCATTTTGGAAGCGCAGATAAAATGTATTCCATGCATTAAAAATGGTTGAAGGAAGAAAAAATGACTGCAGACTTGGTTTAATGGTGAGGTAAAGGAGGATGTTAAAGCTAAAAGGTCATCATTCAAAAAATGGAAAGTAGACCCAAAAAAAGAAAATAGGCATAAAGCAGTGGCAAGTTAGTGCAAAACGGTATCTAGACAGGCCAAGAGAAACTAAGGAAAAGCTTGCCAGTGAGGCAAAAACTAATAATAAAAACCTGAATTAATTTGTTACCTCCATCTTTATGAAGAAGTATGTTGGGGAACATGCCCATACCTGAGACATTCTGTTATGGTAGAAATTTTGAGCAAAATATATCTATGACAATGGAGGATGTAATAGATTAGATTGACAAGTTAAAGCATAACAAATCACCAGTATCAGATAGCATTCGCCCCAGAGTTTTAAAAGAACTAAAACATTAAGGGCTGGATTTTAAAAAGGTTACGCACACCAGGCCTAACCTTTCAAAAGGCCTGGTGACACGCGAAAAACCCCGGGACACATGTAAGTCCTGGGGCTTTACTAAAGGGGCGGGAAGGGGGCGAGACGTGGGTGGGGTGGGGTGGTCTGGGGGTGGGGTCAGAGGCTCCAGGCACAGCGGCCATTTACTGCTGTGCTTGGGATCAGAGAAAGCGCGCTTGGGATCAAAGAAAGAGCGTTTACCATAGCCGGCCCCACCCTTTGGAATTCACTTCCCCATTACCTGCGACTTGAGCCCTCCCTACAGTCTTTCAAAAAAGGCATCAAGACTTGGCTGTTCAGGCAAGCCTACCCAGATACCAAACAAACCTAGCCCACTCCCCATCTCTTCCATCTTCGTCCTCCTTCCTTTTCACCCCTCCCCAGCCCTCACTCCCTGCCCCCCCCAATTTCCCCCCTCCCACTTCTACCCCCTGCATCCGCCTCCCTCCCGCCCCCCCCCTTTTTGAACACATCTTTGCCAAAGCCTTAACCCTAACAAGTATTTACGCTATTGATTTAATGTAAATAAGTACCTCGCCTTAACTTATAATTTTTGAACCCAGTTACAATTATGTTCCTTTTATTATATTGCTTAATTTGAAGTTCCCTTTCAGGCCACTCCAATCTCGGAGTGGCCTCGGCGGGAATGGGGAAAGGTGGCACGGCTTGGCGCGCGCAAGGTGCATAATTGTGCACCCCCTTGCGCGCGCTGACCCCCGATTTTATAACATGCGTGCACGCCTGTGCGCGTATGTTATAAAATCAGGCATACATGTGCGTGCGCTGGGTAGTGCGAGCACATGTAGGCCGCACCCACTTCTTTTAAAATCTACCCCTAAATTGCTTACCTATTGTTAGTAATCTGTAACCTTTCATTTAAAACAGTTATAATTCCTGGCCATCATGATGTCGATTTTTAAAAAGTGTTCCAGGGCTGATCCAGGAAATTATTGACCAGTGAGCCTGATGTTGGTACCTGGCAAAATGGTAGAAGCCATATAGATAGACATGGCTTAATGGGGAATAGTCAACATGGTTTTAGCAACCTTAGAATTTTTTGAAGGTGTAAAAAATATAGACAAAGATGAGCTGGTTGATATAGTATGTTTTGATTTTCAGAAAGCTTTTTATAAAGTCTCTCATGAAAGACTCCTCTGATTAGCTCAATCACATGTTATAAATGGTTTGAGTATATTTCAAATAAAAGAATAAATAAAATACAAAGACATGGGATAAGAATCAGTGTTCTATTGTGCATTTGTAACTGGTAAAAAGACCAGAAAAAGAAGGTAGGACTAAATGGTCAGTTTTCCAAATGGAAAAATTGTATTAGTAGAGTAGTAGAACCTGTGTAGTTTAACATATTCATAAATAATCTGATCAGAGTTTACTTGCTCATTCTACTCAGATTGCAAATAACAACTTAAAAGTAGTCATCTGTGCAAGCCTCCTTAGTTCAGGATAAACTGGTGGGTGCAGCAAAGACTGGAAAATATGGAAAACTCTGCCAGAATTTTGGATTTGTGGGTTTTAAATTTGCCATAGATTTCTATGGTGTGTCCTGAAGAACTATTTAATAAGGTCATTTATCAAATTTGGTTAGGGCGTTATCACACACGATAAATAGTGCATCGCAAATTGCATTTGCAAAATAGAAATTAGTAGCCAAGTGGGAGGAGTTTGGACAGGGTTAATGGAAATTGGGATCTGCTTGCACTGCGTGCAATTCAATATCACACATTATCGCAGGATCTATCATGGGAAATAACTACACCTTTTTTGGGGGTGGTACAGTGGAAGAAGTAATTATCGTGGGCGATATCGCACACAATAATAAAAGCTATGATAATAGACACACCTACCAGGCCTTCCTAGCCCAATAAAAACAACCATTTTTGCCTGCTCTACCTTCCTAAAGCCAAATTGTTTCTTGCAAGTATATGCCTCGGCAGGCTCACCACAGATGACAACACGTGGAATATTAGCAGCCTCAAGAACAGCCAAGGCCTGTTCCAAGCCCTCCTAGGGAAATACCTGCAGTGCAGGTGGAGCCACGGGTTCCGTGGGCTCAGGGCCTGGGCCACCATCCGGCACACAGGCGGCCACGGCGCTGGAGAAACAGTGAGAGTATCTTTCCTCCCCGAACCTCCTTGCTAGGCATGCCAGAGGACTTTGTGCTTAGCAGGTATTAGCTCAGCTCTCGGGTAATCCTGGTATTATATGAAGACATCTGAGGAGATTTGGATCCGGTGACCAAAAGGTTCGATGCTATGCCTGGCCTCACCAAACTATTGACCGCTATGTATTTCACGGCAAGCATCTTTCAAACCACAGTAGGGGTGGTGAGGGTAATGTCCCAAAGCACTTTCTCATGCTGTCTCAACCAGACATTCCTCACTATATTAAATTTTTTCACTACAGGCAGGATGTTATGGACTTGAAAAGAGGGTTTTATACCTTCACACACTTTCCCAATGTTGTCGGAGAAATCAACTGCACTCACGTGACCATCATTCCACCCTGTCAAAGGGAGGAGATGTACCACAACAAAAAGCTATTACACTCCATCAACGTGCAAGTTGTTTGTGACAATTGAATGAGCATACTCGATTTGAGGCCCAGGTTCCTGAGAACTGTGTACAATTCCTTTATACTTAGCCAATTGGGCCTCTTTGAAAATTTTGATGACTGCATATACAGTGATGCTTGGCTCATAGGTAAGACACACTTTTCTTTCAGTTTTCCATCATCTAATGGCACCCAAATGGGTGGTGGCTGCGGGGGATTGGTGACATGACAAGTGGCTTGTACATCCACGTATGCAGCTTATTGGCTCTGGCCATGGCTTTATATCCCCATGCTTCAGAGCATGGTAAACTTTGACACAAACAATGCACGTCACTTAAAGTTCGCTGAGTGAGCAGGCACTATATACTTGGACGTCTTCAATAGCAAGATGGCCCTGTTCCTTTCCTCTCCTTGGGGTCTATTTTAATCTCACAGGTGATTCACAAGCTTCAACTGTCCACACTGCTGGCACAGCACCATTACGTGTGGGCTGTTACAGAGGTGTGAGGAAGATTGTCACAGACTGTTTCTGTATAGCTTCATACAACTATACTACAAGCAGTGTCCTGTGCATGTTGGTGACATGCCATATTCCCTGTGTGTGGGCTTTCAAATGGTTTTCTATGCAAGACAGACTGCATAACTGCCATGGATATTTACATTCACACCATGAAGTGCAGCTTTTGCAGGTAACACAGTTGTGACAGCTCTTATATATCTCCTCAAGGTTGGCAGACCACTACACACCGGTAGACTTTGCTAGGTTGTGAGGGCATGGCACATAATAGTTCCAATAACCATATCTGATGCAGTAGTCATCAACAGTTGACCTCCTTAACCCTACAGTTAGCCTGCATATATGCTAGATATGAGCTTCATTTTTCTGGCTCGAGTCGGGTTTCAGTTTGGGCGCTTCGTGGGAAAACGAGTTTTCCCATGGGTCATTTTTCTGCAAAAACGAAGCTGGAACCCGAACCTGAAACCAGAAAAACGAATTAAAAAAAAACCCCGGAGCGGAAAAAAAAACACCCCAACCCTTCAATTTTACTTTCTTACACCCCCCCCCCACACACACACACACACACCATCTCGATCCCTCCCCAAGACTTATTAAAAGCCCTGGTGGTCCAGCAGTGTCCCACGAGCTATCTCTCCCTCTGTGCCGTCGGGCTGTCGGGCCTGCTACGAATCAAAATGGCGCCGATGGCCCTTTGCCCTTACGATGTCACAGGGGCTACCTGTGCCATTGGTCAGCCCCTGTCACATGGTAGGAGCAATGGATGGCTGGCGCCATCTTGTGCTCCTACCATGTGACAGGGGCCGACCAATGGCACTGGTAGCCCCTGTGACATAGTAAGGGCAAAGGCTATTGGCGCCATTTTGAATACTGGCAGCCGACGGCCCGAATGCAGGAGATCGCCCTGGACCCCCACTGCACCACCAGGGACTTTTCTCAAGTCTTGGGGAGTCTCCAAGAGCACAAGATGGCACCGGCCGTCCATTGCTCCTACTATGTGACAGGGGCTGACCAATGGCACCGGTAGCCCCTGTGACATCGTAAGGGCTAAGGGCCATCGGTGCCATTTTGATTCATAGCAGGCCCGACAGCCCGATGGCACGGAGAGAGAGATCGCTCGCGGGATCCCGCTGAACCACCAGGGCTTTCAGTAAGTCTTGCGGAGGGATCGGGATGGTGGGGGGGGGGGTTGTTAGAAAGTAAAATTGAAGGGTTGGAGTGGTTGTTTGGGGTTTTTTTTAAATAAATGTGCCCCTCCCCCCCGCACTGACCTGAAAAACGAAGCTCGGGGAAAATCCGTTTCGTGGTTCAGGTCCCCCGAACCACTACGAATTAGGCAATTTCGTTGAAATTGCCTAATTCGTGATAAACGAATGCACATCTCTAATATATACTGGCCTACAACAATTTGATAGGCACTTAGATTACATAAATCACCCTTAAAGTCTTGGCAAAGGTATAGGCTACCTTATACAGTCTTCCTGGATGCTGTGGTTTGCCACTCACAACCACAAGTGACAATGCTATGACTGATGCCTTTAATCTGTCATTGCTGCAGGAGATTCTGAGTATAGTTGGCTTCTCATCCCTGTTACCATTCTCAATCTGCAGCAGAGAGGAGGTACAACAAGGCCTTATGTGCTACCCAATTTGTCATCGAACGCATCTTTGGACTTCTCAAAAGTCTCTTCTGCTGTTTGGACAAAACGAGTAGGGCTTTAATGTATGCTCTACCCAAAGTGGCGAAGATACTGCTGTTCTGCTGTGTATTCCATAATCTCGCTCTACACCATAGAGTACCAATGGCGATACATCCAGATCTTCCCCCAGATCCACAATGTCATCCTGCATGATGCCAGGAGAGAACGCTGAGAGGCAGCCAGCTTCAGTAAAACTTTATTGAATACTACTTTGCCTGATAGGCCTCGCATACCACTTCCCCTTCCAGGGAAGGTAGTCCAGAAGTGTGTTTGCTGTTCCTCTCCGCATCTTTCTTCTCACACTGCTTCCATATGTAGATCACTGTGTAATAGATCTATTGTAAATGAGCACCTCGCCTTAACTTATACTTTTAAAACAGTTACAATTATGTTCCTTTTATTATATTTATCAAGTTGATTGTTCCTCTCTCTCCTTCTGCCCTATCCTTTCTCGCTGTTCTTCCCCTGCCCACCTCTCACCTTTTTCTTGCCTGCTCCCCTTCTCCCCCACCCCTGTTCATTGTATTTTCTACCTGCTTCAGTTATTTGTAAATCGGCATGATATGCCCTATGAATGTCGGTATATTAAAAGCTTCATAAATAAATAAATAAATAATAAACATATGTGCCTACTCAGCATTTTATTGACAATGCAGCAGTACACTGTACTAGAAAAACTGTGGTACATGTAAAGATTACATCAAAGACATATCACTGCCACCATGGGTTTTGCCTGATAGTGACACTAAAAGAAGCACTTTGTGGGCTACTTAGCATGGTGTGCCTTGCCAGCCCTCCCCAGTGGACCCCATCCTACCACCCACCAATGTGCAGCCACCCCAGCTCCTTCTGGAGCACTGAGAGCTGCAGCTGTCAAAATGCTATAAATGGAAAATAACTAAACATTAAGAATGCACATGTGAAAGGTACAGGTACACAGTTAAAGGTTTCAGTGACCGAATTTCCAGGTTATAGCCTTATTCCTAGGTGCAGAAATGTGTGTATGTGAGGTGCTATCCCTGCACTGGGTTTGCTTACTGTCACATGGCCATCAACACACAGAGCTGATACCATACAGAGCTGACAAAGAGCCACTGCAGACTAGGAATTGCAACTGCATCCACATTGACAGCCTATGTAGATCCTATCCTGGTCTTACAGTCATACCTATAGGCTAATCACAGGAAATGTCTGCAAGTTATGGCTTCCAAGCCAGCACAGGATTTATCTGTCACAAAAATTGAACATACTTAGCAAGAGTAATGCACACATTATAGTGCTGTAGACACTATGCACTCGAGATGTGAATCGGAACCGGAATTGGTTCGGATTCCGGTTCCGATTCACATGTGGGTTTTTTTGCATCGGGCCCGATCGCGGTCTTGTTTATCGGCTGCTCCCGAGCCAATAAACAAAAAACCCACTCCGACCCTTTAAAATGAACCCCTTAGCTTCCCCCACCCTCCCGACCCCCCAAAAATTTTTTTACAGGTACCTGGTGGTCCAGTGGGGGTCCCGGGAGCGATCTCCTGCTCCGGGCCATCCTCCTGCTCCCGGGCCGTCGGCTACCACTAATCAAAATGGCGCCGATGGCCCTTTGCCCTTACCATGTGACAGGGTATCCGTGCCATTGGCCGGACTCTGTCACATGGTAGGAGCACTGGATGGCCGGCGCCATCTTGTGCTCCTACCATGTGACAGGGGCTGACCAATGGCACCGGTAGCCCCTGTGACATAGTAAGGGCAAAGGCTATCGGCACCATTTTGAATACTGGCAGCCGACGGTCCGAGTGCAGGAGGTCGCTTCTGGACCCCCTCTGGACTTTTGGCAAGTCTTGTGGGGGTCAGGAGGGTCCCCCAAGACTTGCAAAAAGCCCCTGGTGGTCCAGCGGGGGTCCGGGAGCGATCTCCTGCACTCAGGCCATCGGCTGCCAGTAATCAAAATGACGCCGATAGCCTTTGCCCTTACTATGTCACAGGGGCTACCAGTGCCATTGGTCAGCCCCTGTCACATGGTAGGAGCACAGCATGGTGCCGGCCATCCAGTGCTCCTACCATATGACAGGGTCCGGCCAATGGCACGGATACTCTATCACATGGTAAGGGGAAAGGGCCATCGGCGCCATTTTGATTAGTGGCAGCCGACGGCCCGGGAGCAGGAGGATGGCCCGGAGCGGGAGATCACTCCCGGGACCCCCACTGGACCACCAGGTACCTGTAAAAAGTTTTTGGGGACGTCGGGAGGGTGGGGGAATCTAAAGGGTTCATTTTGAAGGGTCGGAGTGGGTTTAGGGATTATTTTTGTGTGCCGTTTTTCCCGCCCTCCCCCAAAACGATAAGGGAACCCCATGATCAATATCGTGGGGTTTTCTTATCGTTTTGGGGGAGCCCCCGATTTCTGACAATTTTGAAAATATCGACGATATTTTCAATCGTCCAAAGCCCGATTCAAATCCCTACTATGCGCACAGCTCCTTACAAGCTACCCTTTCTCTTGGGGTTTGCATGCACCCAATAAACATGCATCTGACTACACTTAGCTATGCAATTTATTAGGGGTGTGCATTCGTTTTCAACGCATATGTAAAACGCAACGTAATTTTTTTTTTAACTTAAAAAAGTGATGAGGCGAATACGAGCGGATTTCCGACGTATTCAACATAGCTATGTTGAATACGTCGAACCGCAAGGCACGCGCTTTTATCGCCGCCATTACCTGCGATCTCGGAGCCCCGGATAACCTCAAAATGGCGGCGCCCCTGCGGTAACCATGCTAACCTGTCTGACCCTTTCCTGTGAGTCGCAGTGACTCATAGGAAAGGGTCGGACAGGTCGGCATGGATACCGGAACGCAGCAAATCTGCGTTCACGTTTTCAGAGAAGCACTGAATGCAGCGAATCGCGCTGTCATTCAGTGCTTCTCTGAGGATTTACTGACGAGCCACCACTATATAAGCAGCAGCAGCACGAGGGCTTACGGACATTTCCAGCGATTCTGTGGGGAGGTGGGCAGAGGCATGCTCAGGCAGGCAGGTGGGCAGGCAGTAAACCAGAACCAGAACCAGAACAAGAACCAGAACCAGATAATAGACAACACAGAACAGATTCTGTGTTAGGCTAAAAAAAAAAAAAATTAACATTGTTATTGAGCGAGTCTGTTCAATTTGGTATTTTTAAACAGACTTAACACTATTGTCCTTGAGTGGGTCTTCTGGGAAGTGCCAGGGCTGGGAGTACTCTGCCTCATATCTGCTTAAAAGCAAGCTAGTTCTGTGTGTACTGCACCCTAGAGATGTGAATCGTGTCCTCGATCGTCTTAACGATCGATTTCGGCTGGGAGGGGGAGGAAATCGTATTGTTGCCGTTTGGGTGTGTAAAGTATCGTGAAAATCATTAAAATCGTGAGCCGGCACACTAAAACCCCCTAAAACCCACCACCGACCCTTTAAATTAAATCCCCCACCCTCCCGAACCCCCCCCAAAAGCCTTAAATTACCCTGGGGTCCAGCGGCGGTCCGTAGCTAAATCGAAGGAAGGGGGAAGGCAGGAAAACCGGCACACTAAAACCCCCTAAAACCTACCCCCAACCCTTTAAATTAAATCCCCCACCCTCCCGAACCCCCCCAAATGCCTTAAATTACCCTGGGGTAGAGCGGCGGTCCGAAACGGCCTCTTGCTATTGAATCGCGTCGTCTTCAGCCGGCGCCATTTTGCAAAATGGCCGCCGCAAAATGGCGGCGGCCATAGACCAACACGATTCGACTGCTGGAGGTTGTTCCGGACCCCCGCTGGACTTTTGGCAAGTTTTGTGGGGGTCAGGAGGCCCCCCCAAGCTGGCCAAAAGTTCCTGGGGGTCCAGCGGGGGTCCGTGAGCGATTTCCTGCCGCGAATCGTTTTCCGTACGGAAAATGGCGCCGGCAGGAGATCGACTGCAGGAGGTCGTTCAGCGAGGGTTCCTGACCCCCGCTGAACGACCTCCTGCAGTCGGCTGAAGACGACACCTCCTGGCGCCGGCTGAAGACGACACGATTCAATAGCAGGAGGCCGTTTCGGACCGCCGCTCTACCCCAGGGTAATTTAAGGCATTTGGGGGGGGGGGATTTAATTTAAAGGGTCGGGGGTGGGTTTTAGGGGGTTTTAGTGTGCCGGTTTTCCTGCCCTCCCCCTTCCCCCGATTTAGCTACGGACCGCCGCTGGACCCCAGGGTAATTTAAAGCATTTGGGGGGGGGGTTCGGGAGGGTGGGGGATTTAATTTAAAGGGTCGGGGGTGGGTTTTAGGGGGTTTTAATGTGCCGGTTTTCCTGCCCTCCCCCTTCCCCCGATTTCCAATTTTTTGACGATAAATCGGGGGAATTGGTATTGTATCATGGCCCTAACGGTTTTTGACGATTTAAAATATATCGGACGATATTTTAAATCGTCAAAAAACGATTCACATCCCTACTGCACACACACACATTGAGTGCACTGCCAGGCAGGCAGTGAGGTAGCGGGCATTGTAAACAGACTGAACATTGTTATTGAGCGAGTCTGTTCAATTTGGTATTTTTAAACAGACTTAACACCATTGTCCTTGAGTGGGTCTGCTGGGAAGTGCCTGGGCCGCAGTACTCTGCCTCATATCTGCTTAAAAGCAAGCTAGTTCTGTGTGTACTGCACACACAGACATTGAGTGCACTGCCAGGCAGGCAGTGAGGCAGTGGGCATTGTAAACAGACTGAACATTGTTATTGAGGGAGTCTGTTCAATTTGGTATTTTTAAACAGACTTAACACCATTGTCCTTGAGTGGGTCTGCTGGGAAGTGCCAGGGCTGGGAGTACTCTGCCTCATATCTGCTTAAATGCAAGCTAGTTCTGTGTGTACTGCACACACACACATTGAGTGCACTGCCAGGCAGGCAGTGAGGCAGTGGGCATTGTAAACAGACTGAACATTGTTATTGAGCGAGTCTGTTCAATTTGGTATTTTTAAACAGACTTAACACCATTGTCCTTGAGTGGGTCTGCTGGGAAGTGCCGAGGCTGGGAGTACTCTGCCTCATATCTGCTTAAAAGCAAGCTAGTTCTGTGTGTACTGCACACACAGACATTGAGTGCACTGCCAGGCAGGCAGTGAGGCAGTGGGCATTGTAAACAGAATGACCATTGTTATTGAGCGAGTCTGTTCAATTTTGTATTTTTAAACAGACTTAACACCATTGTCCTTGAGTGGGTCTGCTGGGAAGTGCCGGGGCTGGGAGTACTCTGCCTCATATCTGCTTAAAAGCAAGCTAGTTCTGTGTGTACTGCACACACACACACATTGAGTGCACTGCCAGGCAGGCAGTGAGGCAGTGGGCATTGTAAACAGACTGAACATTGTTATTGAGCGAGTCTGTTCAATTTTGTATTTTTAAACAGACTTAACACCATTGTCCTTGAGTGGGTCTGCTGGGAAGTGCCGGGGCTGGGAGTACTCTGCCTCATATCTGCTTAAAAGCAAGCTAGTTCTGTGTGTACTGCACACACACACACATTGAGTGCACTGCCAGGCAGGCAGTGAGGCAGTGGGCATTGTAAACAGACTGAACATTGTTATTGAGCGAGTCTGTTCAATTTTGTATTTTTAAACAGACTTAACACCATTGTCCTTGAGTGGGTCTGTTGGGAAGTGCCGAGGCTGGGAGTACTCTGCCTCATATCTGCTTAAAAGCAAGCTAGTTCTGTGTGTACTGCACACACACACATCGAGTGCACTGCCAGGCAGGCAGTGAGGCAGTGGGCATTGTAAACAGACTGAACATTGTTATTGAGCGAGTCTGTTCAATTTGATATTTTTAAACAGACTTAACACCATTGTCCTTGAGTGGGTCTGCTGGGAAGTGCCCTGGGCCGCAGTACTCTGCCTCATATCTGCTTAAAAGCAAGCTAGTTCTGTGTGTACTGCACACACACACATTGAGTGCACTGCCAGGCAGGCAGTGAGGCAGTGGGCATTGTAAACAGACTGAACATTGTTATTGAGCGGGTCTGTTCATTTCGGTATTTTAAACAGACTGAGCATTGTTATTGAGCGGGTCTGTTCATTTTGGTATTTTAAACAGACTGAGCATTGTTATTGAGCGGGTCTGTTCATTTCGGTATTTTAAACAGACTGAGCATTGTTATTGAGCGGGTCTGTTCATTTTGGTATTTTAAACAGACTGAGCATTGTCCTTCAGTGGGTCTGTTCATTTCGGTATTTTAAACAGACTGAGCATTGTTATTGAGCGGGTCTGTTCATTTTGGTATTTTAAACAGACTGAGCATTGTTATTGAGCGGGTCTGTTCATTTCGGTATTTTAAACAGACTAAACATTGTTATTGAGCGGGTCTGTTCATTTTGGTATTTTAAACAGACTGAGCATTGTCCTTCAGTGGGTCTGTTCATTTCGGTATTTTAAACAGACTGAGAATTGTTATTGAGCGGGTCTGTTCATTTTGGTATTTTAAACAGACTGAGCATTGTCCTTCAGTGGGTCTGTTCATTTCGGTATTTTAAACAGACTGAGCATTGTCCTTCAGTGGGTCTGTTCATTTGGGAATTTTAAACAGACTGAACATTATTATTGTGGGACAGTGGGCATTGTTACCACTAGTACTCAGTGACATTAAATCCATAATGTCAGGGAAAGACAGATGCAAGCGACTTATTGGGACTGGCAGTGGAGTCACTGCAAAAGACACCAGTGCAACATCACCAGTACAGCTAAAAAGGCAACTGTCACAATCAAAAGTCTTTCTAGGGTATGGCAGTTCCATGGCAAAAAAAAAAGAAATCGGACCATGAAACTTTGCAATCGCCACCACGTGTTTCTGGCCCTGTAGTTTTGGAGGAGAGTGAAGATGAGGCAGAGTCTAGCCAGACAAAATTTACACACCCAAGAGCAGCCAGGGGACAGAAGTCTGCAGTAAAACTTCGCGGTGACAAGGTAGTGCTGGCACTGTTAGCTTCTGATTCAGAAGAAGAATCTTCTTGGGTGGGATTCTCATCAGAAACGGAAGATGTAATACCTGACGAATCTTCAGTAGAATTATCAGTTAGTCCTGTTTTAGCCTCCACCTCCAGAATTCTGCAGCAGGGGAGACATTCCAGTGATATCGCGGAGGAGGAAGAGCTGTCAGAAGGGAGACAGAGGGTGACTTTTGCCCCCGCTGGCATTGCTTCTCTGGGTGCACCACCCACACCCACTACCCCTAGTACCTCAACTCCAGTGCCACCATCCACCCCCAGGGTGGGAAAGAGCGGAGGATCACAAAAGAAATCTGCGATCTGGGCACATTTTACAGTGACAGAAGACCCACGTTATGCTCGGTGTAATTACTGTGCCAGGGATATTAGCAGAGGCAAGCAAATGGGACATCTATCAAATTTTGGCATGACCCATCATATTAACAGGCAACACCCAACAAGATTACTGCCATCTGGGGATGGTGGCATTTTCAGTCGGGGGACCCCTTCCCCTTCCAACAAGGGTGCAGTGGTAGGAAAGCAGCAGAGTCAGCCCACGCCCTCATACCCTTCTAGCAGTCAGGCGGCAGGCCAGCAACCCACTGACATGTGGCAGAAGCGACAATGCACCATGGAGGAAATGGGGTGGAGTGCGGTAACGCTATCCTGGGGTAGGAGGCAGGCAGCCTCAAAAGTTGTAACCAGGAGCATTGGGGAAATGATAGCCCTTGATGACCAGCCCCTGCAGTTAGTGGAGAATGTTGGTTTCAAACGTTTTTTGAAGGTCGTACTTCCAAATTACAAAGTCCCCTCCAGAACCACATTTAGTAGAAAGGTCATCCCCAGCCTGTACAAGCACTGTCTCAGTCGTTTGCAAGCACTGCTAGGTAAAGCAGACGGAAGAGTGCATTTCACCTGCGATATCTGTACCGCCATGAATGCTGCACACTCTTACCTCTCTCTGACAGCACACTGGTGGGACATGGCAGAGGCAGGGGCAGCCAGCAGCTCTATTACTGAAAAAGCATCAGGGTGGAGGTGGGCTTTACTGGACACCCACCTGACGGACCATGCCCATACCGCTGCCAATATTCTAGCATGCATCAGAAAGATGCTGGCGAGCTGGCAAGTACACCAGCGAGACAGTAAAACGCGGGCAGGCTTTTTTGTCACAGACAACGGTGCAAACATGGTTAAGGCAATAAGCGATGGGCGGTTTAAGAACATCCGATGTTTTGCACACACTCTGCATCTGGTAGTGAAGTCAGCTCTGGGCTTGGAGTCCAAGGACAAGGAGACTGAATACCTGCGTAGGTTAATACAGAAGTGCAGGAACATAGCATCACACTTCCACAGAAGTGTCAGGGCGGGGCAGGTTCTCCGAGAAAAGCAGACTGATTTGGATATGCCTCAGAAGCGTCTCATTCAAGACGTTGCCACCCGGTGGAATTCCACCTTTATGATGCTGGAGAGGTTACTGGAGCTGCAGACACCCCTTCATGAACTTTCTGGTACAATAGACATAGGTGTGCAGAATCCCCTAGGGCATCACGATTGGTTAGTCATGAGTCAGCTGGTAAAAATCCTGCAGCCCTTCAAGGATGTCACGGAGGAGCTGAGTTCCAGAAGTTCCACCTTGGCTGACATCATCCCTGTAGTGAAATTCCTGGATGACCATTTGGAGGCCTTTAAACGGCAAGAGGAAATGACTGCTGAGGTGCTGCAGTGTGTGGACGTTTTGCAGCAGCAGGTGAAAGACAGATTAAGGCCTTTAACAGAGGACAGCACATACATGCTCGCCTCTGTCTGTGATCCCCGTGTGAAAGGTAAACTCGCCCTACAGACCAATTGTCTGTCATTTGTGAAGGAGATGTTGTTAGCAAAGGTCCGTGAACAGGAGCGCCATAGGCGGAGACAGATTAGGCTTGAAGCAGTGGTGGAAACAGCAGGCATGTCACAGAGTTGTGCTGCTGCTAGCCCTGGCAGGAGCACTGTGTCAGTGACAGACACTATTATTAGTACCTCCTCCTCCACGTCAGAACACCCAAGGCATGTTGGCCATAAAGATTCATCAGTTGTGCAACGGGCGAGAGAGAAAGTAACTGGATTGAGTGACTCTCAGCCCTCCCAAGCACAGGAGGAGACAGCAGCACAGCTGTCAGTGACACGGTATCTCTCAGAGCCGATAGAGAACATGCAGACAGATCCGCTGGCATATTGGGCACACAAGTCCACTGTTTGGCCACACCTAGCCAAAGTGGCTGAACGATATCTGTCATGTCCACCAACCAGTTGTGCCCAGTGAACGTGTCTTTTCAATGACAGGGGATATCATGAGCCCTCACCGCTCAAGGCTGGCACCAGACTTGATGGAAATGCTTGTTGAAAGTAAAACCTGCCATTGCTTGGCTTTCCAAATTTTCCTTGTGAATGGCAAGAAGAATAAAAGCTATTGGAAGCCTTGCAGCAGCTCCAATTGCCTCCTATGCTCAAGATAATGTAAGCACTGCAGCACATGTTCTTGACATGAATCGCTGTGCCTGACCGGCATCTACTGTGCAGCCCTTGTGTTCCTACAAGTGTTATACCTCCATTGCTGTGCCCGTTCATCCATGCCTTGTGTTCCCACAGGTGTTTAACTCCATGGCTGTGCCTGTTCATCCAGGCCTTGTGTCCCTAGCTGGGATTGACCTCTGTCCTCGAAAGATGTGCCTGTTCCTCCAGGCCTTGTGTTTCCACAAGTGTTTTAACCTAGTTCATGTGCCTGTTCATCCAGGCCTTGTGTTCCCACAAGTGTTTTAACTCAGTTGCTGTGCCTGTTCATCCAGGCCTTGTGTCCCTAGCTGGGATTGACCTCTGTCCTCGAATGATGTGCCTGTTCATCCAGGCCTTGTGTTCCCACAAGTGTTTTAACCTAGTTCATGTGCCTGTTCATCCAGGCCTTGTGTTCCTACTGGTGTTTTAACTCCATTGCTGTGCCTGCCTGTTCCTCCAGGCCTTGTGTCCCTAGCTGGGATTGACCTCTGTCCTCGAATGATGTGCCTGTTCCTCCAGGCCTTGTGTTCCCACAAGTGTTTTTTTTTTTTATATTAACCATTTTTATTAAGACTGTTTAAGTTCAAAATGGAAATCTTTATGTATCAAGATACCCACCCCAGAATATTTATGGGTCGACGTTGCTAAGCCGCGATGAGTAGGAGGGCCGCCGCGGTGGGCACGGAAGCCCGGGGCGAGGGCCCGGGTGGAGCCGCCACGGGTGCAGATCTTGGTGATAGTAGCAAATATTCAAACGAGAACTTTGAACGCCGAAGTGGAGAAGGGTTCCATGTGAACAGCAGTTGAACATGGGTCAGTCGGTCCTAAGAGATAGGTGAGCGCCGTTCGGAAGGGACAGGCGATGGCCTCCATCGCCCTCGGCCGATCGAAAGGGAGTTGGGTTCAGATCCCCGAACCCGGAGTGGCAGAGACGGGCGCCGCGAGGCGTCCAGTGCGGTAACGCGACCGATCCCGGAGAAGCCGGTGGGAGCCCCGGGGAGAGTTTTCTTTTCTTTGTGAAGGGCAGGGCGCCCTGGAATGGGTTCGCCCGAGAGAGGGGCCCGAGCCTTGGAAAGCGTCGCGGTTTCCGGCGGCGTCCGGTGAGCTCTCGCTGGTCCTTGAAAATCCGGGGGAGAGGGTGTAAATCTCGCGCCGGGCCGTACCCATATCCGCAGCAGGTCTCCAAGGTGAACAGCCTCTGGCATGTTAGAACAATGTAGGTAAGGGAAGTCGGCAAGTCAGATCCGTAACTTCGGGATAAGGATTGGCTCTAAGAGCTGGGTCGGTCGGGCTGGGGCGCGAAGCGGGGCTGGGCACGCGCCGTGGCTGGACTCCAGGAGACCCCCATAGGAGCCCTGCAAACCAGTCTGGTCGTCCCGAAGTTTTTGCAGGCCGTCTGATTGAGCGTCAAGACGCATCTCTGTCTCATCCACTCTGCGGCCTATCTCCGCTGTCTCCTCTCTAATCTCAGCAATCAAGGAGGAGACCTCCGCTTTATAATTTTTATTGTCTTGCCGCAGTGTAATAAACCAATCTCTCATCTCTGTACGAGAGGGGAGATCTGGCCCTTGCTCCTCCGCACCCGACTCTGCTCCCGACAGAAGGGTTGCCGCGTGTCCAGCCGTGCATGAAGGAAGACGTCACTTCCTCCCCCACAAGTGTTTTAACCTAATTGATGTGCCTGTTCATCCAGGCCTTGTGTTCCCACAGGTGTTTTAACTCAGTGGCTGTGCCTGTTCATCCAGGCCTTGTGTTCCTCTGGGGATAGGGAAATACCTACAGTACCTGATTGTAATCAAGTATGAAGTGTGTTCAAGTATCAAGTATGTTCAAGTTGAATGTTATTTTATAGTTTATTTGTTTATTTATTTATTTAGTGATTTTTTTATATACCGGGGCACGTTAAAAACATCACCTCGGTTTACAATAAAAAATAATTCAGCAACAGGCTTTACAGACAAATTGAAATAAAGTGGACATGATATATATCAAAATAACAACAACATAAAAAACAAATACAATAAACCAATGGTGACCATATTCCCTAGTTAATGGCAAGTCTAATAATAAATGTTGGTTCAGATACCAAAAAAGTACAAATTTGCAGTGGGAAGGATAAACTCAGCATGTATGTAGCAATGATTCAGGGAGAACAGGAAAAGTAATCGGCATTTCAGAAGAGTAGAGGATCATTGAGTGTAAGCTTGTTCGAACAGCCATGTTTTGAGGTTTTGCTTAAATTTATTATGGCAGGGTTCGAGGAACAGGTCTGTGTTATTATATGTAAAGTTTTATGTAAAGTCCGTTGTCTTACAGTTGTATGTAAAGCCCCTTCCTTTTGGGCATCTCACTGTTTTATGTAAACCGGACTGATTTGTATATGATACCAGAACCTAGGTATTTAAAATCAAAAATAAAGAAATAAATAAAAAAGTGCTGGAAACGTTTTAAAATTAGAATAGACATAAATAAAAAAAAAATTACTATCCCTCTTCATCCAGGGCTTGTGTCCCTAGGTGGGATTGACCTCTGTCGTCGAATGATGTGCCTGTTCATCCAGACCTTGTGTTCCCACAGGTGTTTTAACTCAGTTGCTGTGCCTGTTCATCCAGGCCTTGTGTTCCCACAAGTGTTTTTTTAGTTTAGTTTAGTTTAGTTTATTGTATTTCTATACCGTCGCATCAGACGTACCTTCACAACGGTTTACAGAGTATGAACATATAATAAATACAATACGTTTATAAAATAGTGATAACTAACTCTGTTACAAGTATGAAATAAGTTAGTTATTAAAAGCAATACAAGTAAAATAAATCAAATAAAATATAAGATTAAAACAAATACCCAAAAACAAACAAACAGCAGACAAACCATAAAAAGACTCAGCCTAGTGATATAACTGGTGTTTCTTATTTGTGTCTTATCCGATCTTCCTTATTTGGTGTTTGATGTTAAAAGCTCATATTCAGTAAAAGCACATTTAAAAAGCCAAGTCTTGAGGTCAGTTTTAAATTGTTTTTTTTCGGTACATAACCTCAAGGATGATGGTTAAAGAGTTCCAACAATTTAGCTCCAGCAACAGACAGTACGCGTTCCCTCACTTGTGTAAGCCTCGCCGATTTAATATTGGGAATTGATAACAAGCCCTTATTAGCCGATCTCAGGTCTCTCTGAAGTATGTGCAGGCGTAGAGATGTATTCAGCCATTCCGTTCGCTCCCCGTGTACAACATTTTGAATTAAACAGGCCACTTTATATTGTATGCGATATTGGATTGGAAGCCAATGAAACTTGATCAATGTGGGGGTAATATTGGTCGCATTTCCGTTTACCAGACAGAACACGTGCTGCTGCATTGTGCAAGACCTGCAATGGTCTAATATTTGAAACAGGTAAACCAAGTAATAAAGAATTACAGTAATCTAAATTCGCAAAAAATCAAGGTCTGTAAAACAGATCTAAAATCTTAAAAATTTAAGAATGGCTTTAACTTTCTTAAAGTTAATAGTTTAAAATAACCATCTTTCAATTTGGCGGCAAGATGCTTTTTAAAAGAGAATTCAGTGCCTATAATCATACCTAAGTCACGGGTATAAAAAACAGGACTTATTTTAGTGTTAGCATTTAACCTCAAATCTGGAATACTTTTAACATGACATTTGCGTTCAAGAAGCACAATTTCAGTTTTGTCCATATTCAGAACTAAACGCAAGTGTTGAAGTAGCTGTTTTAAAGATAAAATATACATTTTAACAATTTCTAACGTGGCTCTACTGAATTTTCAATAGGTGCTAAAAACTGAATATCGTCAGCATACAAAATAAAATGTTAAACAAGCCCATTTAAAAAGTGACATATAGGTTAAAACATAAATATTAAAAAGGGTGGCTGATAAGTAGAACCCTGCGGAAACACCTGTTCATCCAGGCCTTGTGTTCCCACAAGTGTTTTTAACTACAGTTGCTGTGCCTGTTCATCCAGGCCTTGTGTCCCTAGCTGGGATTGACCTCTGTCGTCGAATGATGTGCCTGTTCATCCAGACCTTGTGTTCCCACAAGTGTTTTAACTCAGTTGCTGTGCCTGTTCATCCAGGCCTTGTGTCCCTAGGTGGGATTGACCTCTGTCCTCGAATGATGTGCCTGTTCATCCAGACCTTGTGTTCCCACAAGTGTTTTAACTCAGTTGCTGTGCCTGTTCATCCAGGCTTTGTGTCCCTAGGTGGGATTGACCTCTCCTCGAATGATGTGCCTGTTCATCCAGGCCTTGTGTTCCTACTGGTGTTTTAACTCCATTGCTGTGCCTGCCTGTTCCTCCAGGCCTTGTGTTCCCACAAGTGTTTTAACTCAGTTGCTGTGCCTGTTCATCCAGGCCTTGTGTCCCTAGGTGGGATTGACCTCTGTCGTCGAATGATGTGCCTGTTCATCCAGGCCTTGTGTTCCTACTGGTGTTTTAACTCCATTGCTGTGCCTGTCTGTTCATCCAGACCTTGTGTTCCCACACGTATTCTTATTTCTGAGAGATCTTCCAATTCCTTTGTCATCAGCTGAAGTGCG
The DNA here is from genome assembly GCF_901001135.1 of Rhinatrema bivittatum. Classification (NCBI taxonomy): domain Eukaryota; kingdom Metazoa; phylum Chordata; class Amphibia; order Gymnophiona; family Rhinatrematidae; genus Rhinatrema; species Rhinatrema bivittatum. Next base: position 217,204,691 of record NC_042623.1, on the reverse strand, counting down.
TAAGTAAGTACAGTCTGAATTCACTAGACGCCAACGGAATTCACTAGACACCAACGATATTCACTGGATGCCAATGTAAACACCGGGTACACCCAACTCTAGGGGTGGACCCGTTCCAGGGAGTCCTTCCCTGAACAAGCATCAGGGTGGAGGAGGGCTTTACTGCACACCCACCTGACGGACCATGCCCATACCGCTGCCAATATTCTAGCATGCATCAGAAAGATGCTGGCGAGCTACCAGTGTTTTAACTCGATTGTGTGCCTGTTCATCCAGGCCTTGTGTCCCTAGCTGGGATTGACCTCTGCCCACGAATGATGTGCCTGTTCATCCAGGCCTTGTGTTCCCACACGTGTTTTAACTCAGTTGCTGTGCCTGTTCATCCAGGCCTTATTTTATATTTTTTATTTAACATTTTTCTATACCGACCTTCAAGGTTGAATACCATATCAGGTCGGTTTACATCGAACACGGGGTAGATCAGTATAACATAACGTAACATAAGGAACAACTTTTTATAATTAGCGGAGACAAAGCAGAGAAGTAAAAAAGTTACATAATAACAAGGACCATGAACTAGGAAGCTGATTCAGCTGGAAAAAGAGAAGCCTTATGAGGGTATTAAATTAAATACATTGTGAAATGACCGAGCTTGGTCTAGAGCTAGTTAGCTTATTAGGGTAGCAAACTAGTAAATGAGGAGAATATTGGAGGGGTGAAGTTCCATATTCAAAGCTGAGTAGTTGTAGTTATCTAGTGAAAGTTTGAAGGATCAGGGAAGGCTTGTAAGAAGAGCCAAGTTTTGAGGTTTTTTTTTAAATGTTGGTAGGCACGGTTCCATTCTGAGTTCTGCAGGGAGGTTGTTCCAGATGGCTGGACCTGCTGTAGAAAAAGCTCGGTCTCTGGTAGAGATGAGACGTGTGGCTTTAGATGGTGGGGCTTGTAGTGCTCCTTTGTAGGTTTCTCTCATTGGTCTGTTGGAAATGTGGAGTTTGAGTGGGAATTTGAGGTCGAGATGGAGGAGGCTATGAATTGATTTGTGAATTAGAGTTAGAGCTTTGTGTAGAGCCCTGTGACTGACTGGTAACCAGTGTAAATTATGGAGGATGGGCGTAATATGGTCTCTCTGGTTGGTGCTTGTCAAAATTCTCGCTGCGGTATTCTGTATCATCTGTAAGGGCTTGGTTGTTGAGTTGGGTAGGCCAATGAGGAGAGCGCTGCAGTAGTCAATTTTGGCAAATATTAGGGATTGGAGAACAGTCCTAAAGTCATGAAAATATAGGAGAGGTTTGAGTCTTTTTAACACCTGAAGTCTGTAGAAGCACTCTTTAGTTGTGGTTTTGATCATATTCTATAGGTTAAGACGGTTGTCTATAATTACTCCAAGGTCTCTCACATGAGTGTGGGTGAGAAGTAGGGGTGTGCATTCGGATTGACCGCATTAGTAAAACGCAACTCATATTTTTTTTTAACTTAAAAAATTGATTCGACATAAACGATCGGATTTCCCACATATCGAACATAGATATGTTCGATATGTGGGAAATCGCGATTGTTGAGCCAAAATAAAAATATAAACCCCCTCACCCTCCTTAAACTCCCCCCCCCCCCCCCGACTTACCACAACTCCCTGGTGATGGAGCGAGGAGTGAGGACGCCATTTCTGCAATCCTTGGCGAGAAGCATGTGACGTCGGCGGCACGTCGAGTGACGTCGGCGCCACGTGATTCCCGGCGAGTTCGCGCCGGACGGCTCGTTCGGCCCAAAAAGAACTTTTGGCCAGCTTGGGGGGTCAGGAGGCCCCCCCAAGCTGGCCAAAAGTTCTTTTTGGGCCAAACGAGCCGTCCGGCGCGAACTCGCCGGGAATCACGTGGCGCCGACGTCACGTGATTCCCGGCGAGTTCGCGCCGGACGGCTCGTTCAGCCCAAAAGAACTTTTGGCCAGCTTGGGGGGGTCAGGAGGCCCCCCCAAGCTGGCCAAAAGTTCTTTTTGGCCGAACGAGCCGTCCGGCGCGAACTTGCCGGGAATCATGTGACGCCGCGTCTGAGTGACGCGGCGTCAGGAGGCCCCCCCAAAAGTCCCGCCAAAAGTTCTTTTTGGGCCGAACGAGCCATCCGGCGCGAACTTGCCAGGAATCACGTGACGCCGCGTCTGAGTGACGCCGCGTCAGGAAGGCCCCCCCAAAAGTCCCGCCAAAAGTTCTTTTTGGGGCCGAACGAGCCGTCCGGCGCGAACTCGCCGGGAATCACGTGACGCCGGCGTCACTCGACGTGCCGCCGACGTCACATGCTTCTCGCCAAGGATTGCAGAAATGACGTCCTCACTCCTCGCTCGATCACCAGGGAGTTGTGGTAAGTCTGGGGGGGGATTAAGGAGGGTGAGGGGGGTTTAAATTTTTTTTTTGCACATATGTACATATACCCAACTCATTGGATTTTTTTTATGTCCATATTGGCCGCAAGTGGGACCCCCTTTCGGACATAAGAAATATGAACATAAAATTTTGCTCTGCACATCCCTGGTGAGAAGGTGTTTGTGATGGATCTGAGACGGGAGGTTTTCTTGGTTGGAGGAAATGAAGAGGAGTTCAGTCTTAGAGGCATTGAGGACCAGGTTTAGACTGTTGAGGAGATTAGTGATAGCTTGTAAGCTGTTGTTCCAGAGTGCGATGGATTTGTTAATAGATTCTGTTATGGGAATAAGAATCTGAACATCATCTGCATAGATGTAGTGAATGAGGTTAAGACTAGTTAACAGTTGGCAAAGGGGAAGGAGGTAAATATTGAAAAGGGTAGGTGATAGGGATGAACCTTGTGGTACGCCAAGGGAAGAATTTGTAGATGGTGATTCTTTATTGTTTATTTTGACTTTAAAACTTCTATTACTGAGGAACGACTTGAACCAATTGTGAACTGTTCCCGAAATGCCTATGTCTGAAAGGCGATTCAAGAGGATGGGGTGGTTGACGGTGTCGAAAGCCGCCAAAATGTCTAAAAGGATTAGGAGAAAGGAGTGTCCTTTGTCTAGACCCATAATAATATGGTCAGTTAGAGATATGAGTAGGGTTTCTGTGCTGCGAGATTTGCGGAACCCATATTGGGAAGGGAAAAGTAAGTTGTGATCTTCTAAATAATCCGAGAGCTGGATGTTGACCAATTTCTCTGTGAGTTTGGCTAAAAATGGTAGATTAGAATTAGGGTGGAAATTAGCCAGAACCCCAGGGTCTAGGTTATGTTTCTTCAGGAGTGGTTTCAGGGATGCGTTTTTTAGACTATCTGGGTAGAGTCCTTGAGTTAAGCAGCAGTTAATGATTTTGGTTAAGGGACCAGAGATTATATTTGGAATAAGTAGCAGTAGCTTGGAAGGTATGTTGTCCGATGGGTGGCTGGATGGTTTCTGCCTTTTAAGAATGGATTCGATCTCTTTGGTTGATGTTAATTCGAATTTGTCAAATTTGACTCCCTTAAGAATGTAGGTGTTATCGAATGAGGTGTTGTAGTCAGTCTTGGTAGGAAGGAGAGCAAGTGTGTTTGAAATCTTCTGCTGAAAGAATAGGGCTAGCTCATTTGCTTTGGATTGAGCTTGTTCGCCTTGTGTCCCTAGGTGGGATTGACCTCTGTGCTCGACTGCTGCGCCTGTTCATCCAGGCCTTGTGTCCCTAGGTGGGATTGACCTCTGTGCTCGACTGCTGCGCCTCTTCATCCAGGCCTTGTGTTCCCACAAGTGTTTTAACTCCGTTGCTGTGCCCGTTCTTCCAGGCCTTGTGTTCCCACAGGTGTTTTAACTCAGTTGCTGTGCCCGTTCTTCCAGGCCTTGTGTTCCCACAGGTGTTTTAACTCAGTGGCGGTGCCTGTTCATCCAGGCCTTGTGTTCCCACAGGTGTTTTAACTCAGTGGCGGTGCCTGTTCATCCAGGCCTTGTGTTCCTCTGGGCATAGGGAAATACCTACAGTACCTGAGTGTAATCAAGTATGAAGTGCTAGAAACATTTTAGAATAAGAATACAAATACATTAAAAAAAAAAATTACTATCCGAGTATCCGTGTTCATCCAGGCCTTGTGTTCCCACAGGTGTTTTAACTCAGTTGCTGTGCCCATTCTTCCAGGCCTTGTGTTCCCACAGGTGTTTTAACTCAGTGGCGGTGCCTGTTCATCCAGGCCTTGTGTTCCCACAGGTGTTTTAACTCAGTTGCTGTGCCCATTCTTCCAGGCCTTGTGTTCCCACAGGTGTTTTAACTCAGTTGCGGTGCCTGTTCATCCAGGCCTTGTGTTCCCACAGGTGTTTTAACTCAGTTGCTGTGCCCGTTCTTCCAGGCCTTGTGTTCCCACAGGTGTTTTAACTCCATGGCTGTGCCTGTTCATCCAGGCCTTGTGTTCCCACAGGTGTTTTAACTCCATGGCTGTGCCTGTTCATCCAGGCCTTGTGTCCCTAGCTGGGATTGACCTCTGTCCTCGAAAGATGTGCCTGTTCCTCCAGGCCTTGTGTTTCCACAAGTGTTTTAACCTACTTGCTGCGCCTCTTCATCCAGGCCTTGTGTTCCCACAAGTGTTTTAACCTAGTTGCTGTGCCAGTTCATCCAGGCCTTGTGTCCCTAGCTGGGATTGACCTCTGTGTTTGACTGCTGCGCCTCTTCATCCAGGCCTTGTGTTCCCACAAGTGTTTTAACCTAGTTGCTGCGCCTCTTCATCCAGGCCTTGTGTTCCCACAAGTGTTTTAACTCAGTTGCTGTGCCCATTCTTCCAGGCCTTGTGTTCCCACAGGTGTTTTAACTCAGTGGCGGTGCCTGTTCATCCAGGCCTTGTGTTCCCACAGGTGTTTTAACTCAGTTGCTGTGCCCGTTCTTCCAGGCCTTTTGTTCCCACAGGTGTTTTAACTCCATGGCTGTGCCTGTTCATCCAGGCCTTGTGTTCCCACAGGTGTTTTAACTCCATGGCTGTGCCTGTTCATCCAGGCCTTGTGTCCCTAGCTGGGATTGACCTCTGTCCTCGAAAGATGTGCCTGTTCCTCCAGGCCTTGTGTTTCCACAAGTGTTTTAACCTAGTTGCTGCGCCTCTTCATCCAGGCCTTGTGTTCCCACAAGTATTGTAACCTAGTTGCTGTGCCAGTTCATCCAGGCCTTGTGTCCCTAGCTGGGATTGACCTCTGTGTTTGACTGCTGCGCCTCTTCATCCAGGCCTTGTGTTCCCACAAGTGTTTTTAACCTAGTTGCTGCGCCTCTTCATCCAGGCCTTGTGTTCCCACAAGTGTTTTAACCTAGTTGCTGTGCCTGTTCATCCAGGCCTTGTGTCCCTAGCTGGGATTGACCTCTGTGCTCGACTGCTGCGCCTCTTCATCCAGGCCTTGTGTTCTCACACGTATTCTTATTTCTGAGAGATCTTCCAATTCCTTTGTCATCAGCTGAAGTGCGTAAGTACGGTCGGAATTCACTAGATGCCAACGATATTCACTGGTCGCGAATGTAAACACCGGGTACACCCAACTCTAGGGGTGGACCTGTTCCAGGGAGTCCTTCCCTGAACAAGCATCAGGGTGGAGGTGGGCTTTACTGCACACCCACCTGACGGACCATGCCCATACCGCTGCCAATATTCTAGCATGCATCAGAAAGATGCTGGCGAGCTACCAGTGTTTTAACCTAGTTCCTGTGCCTGTTCCTCCAGGCCTTGTGTCCCTAGCTGGGATTGACCTCTGTCCTCGAATGATGTGCCTGTTCCTCCAGGCCTTGTGTTCCCACAAGTGTTTTAACCTAGTTCCTGTGCCTGTTCATCCAGGCCTTGTGTCCCTAGCTGGGATTGACCTCTGTCCTCGAATGATGTGCCTGTTCCTCCAGGCCTTGTGTTCCCACAAGTGTTTTAACCTAGTTGCTGCGCCTCTTCATCCAGGCCTTGTGTTCCCACAAGTGTTTTAACCTGGTTGCTGTGCCTGTTCATCCAGGCCTTGTGTCCCTAGCTGGGATTGACCTCTGTCCTCGAATGATGTGCCTGTTCCTCCAGGCCTTGTGTTCCCACAAGTGTTTTAACCTAGTTCCTGTGCCTGTTCATCCAGGCCTTGTGTCCCTAGCTGGGATTGACCTCTGTCCTCGAATGATGTGCCTGTTCCTCCAGGCCTTGTGTTCCCACAAGTGTTTTAACCTAGTTGCTGCGCCTCTTCATCCAGGCCTTGTGTTCCCACAAGTGTTTTAACCTAGTTGCTGTGCCTGTTCATCCAGGCCTTGTGTCCCTAGCTGGGATTGACCTTTGTGCTCGACTGCTGCACCTCTTCATCCAGGCCTTGTGTTCCCACAAGTGTTTTAACCTAGTTGCTGTGCCTGTTCATCCAGGCCTTGTGTCCCTAGCTGGGATTGACCTCTGTCCTCGAATGATGTGCCTGTAAATCCAGGCCTTGTGTTCCCACAAGTGTTTTAACCTAGTTGCTGTGCCTGTTCATCCAGGCCTTGTGTCCCTAGCTGGGATTGACCTCTGTCCTCGAATGATGTGCCTGTTCATCCAGGCCTTGTGTTCCCACACGTATTCTTATTTTTGAGAGCTCTTCCAATTCCTTTGTCATCAGCTGAAGTGCGTAAGTACTGTCGGAATTCACTAGACGCCAACGGAATTCACTAGACGCCAACGATATTCACTGGACGCCAATGTAAACACCGGGTACACCCAACTCTAGGGGTGGACCCGTTCCAGGGAGTCCTTTCCTGAACAAGCATCAGGGTGGAGGTGGGCTTTACTGCGCACCCACCTGACGGACCATGCCCATACCGCTGCCAATATTCTAGCATGCCTCAGAAAGATGCTGGCGAGCTACCAGTGTTTTAACCTAGTTCCTGTGCCTGTTCATCCAGGCCTTGTGTCCCTAGCTGGGATTGACCTCTGTCCTCGAATGATGTGCCTGTTCATCCAGACCTTGTGTTCCTACTGGTGTTTTAACTCCATTGCTGTGCCTGCCTGTTCATCCAGACCTTGTGTTTCCACACGTATTCTTATTTCTGAGAGATCTTCCAATTCCTTTGTCATCAGCTGACGTGCGTAAGTACAGTCGGAATTCACTAGACGCCAACGGAATTCACTAGACGCCAACGATATTCACTGGATGCCAATGTAAACACCGGGTACACCCAACTCTAGGGGTGGACCCGTTCCAGGGAGTCCTTCCCTGCACAAAGGAAAGGGAACTCTCTCCTGGGCCAATTGATAAGAAAACCCCAATTCTGCAGCCAAAAATAGGCTGGAAATCCTTCCCCCATTGACTTTAATGGGCGACTTATGGACATAGACTCAACTTATGGAATTCTACATATGTCCATATTGACCGAAAATGACCCCCCCCCCCTTTTCGACTTATGGACTTATGAACATAAACCTTTGGTCTGCACATCCCTACAATTTATAAATTATACTGTGAAAAAAGTGAGGCCCTTGTCTGTCATTATGTCATGTACGTTGCGTTAGCCTCTTTCTGAGCCTACAGCAGGATGCACATCATGCTCAGTGAAGGCAGGATTAGGGACCAGAGAGAGAACTGCCTTCACTTGTCATTTGCAATGACATGTCACTGTCACAGTATATTTTTGAACCATTCTTACAGCATCCACATCTGTCATGAACAAAGGTTTATGTCATACAGGCCAAGGGTAAGGTGTGTTTGAACCTCCTGCCTTCAAGTCTCCCCTCACACGAAGCCTTATTCAGATAGGAAGATGTCATGTACATGCAAGGTCATTGTGCCTTATTCGTCAATGACAGTCAAGTGGTGCAGATGTATGCACATAAGTATGAACAGTTAACATATGCTATGTGTTGACCTTTTACCTATATCTACAACCTCTTACAGTGCAGCAGCAAAATCTGAGCACCATGAAAGCACATAGACTGAGCAGTCCTGATCCAAATTCTTTGCAGACGGTTCCATTGCCAACATCACTGCACACATTTCCACGCTTTCATGGTTGCATGCCCTTGCTGATGCACATGCATGTATGTCACCACTTCTGGGGAATCAAGAAGAGCTGCTATCATCTAGGCTGAGCATCATGTGCTAAAAGTCACTTCGACTGCTTGTTCTGAGCAGGCCAGGTCTGCTGCTCCACTGGCAATGGTCTGTGTATTGCACTCTGGGTAGAGAAAATCTTGGCAGCTGAAGAGGTAATGAGCCTACTAGCTGCCCACATAGTAAAGGGCACATAGTGCTGAATGTATAGCCCTTCTGTGCCCAGAGCTGTAATGTCATTGCCATGCTGGCTGATGGCCTTTCTGTGTTGCAGTCTTGCCAGACAAGCATTTAGTGCCACCAAGGCCCTTCAGGGGCCCATGCCACTACCTCACACTAAGTAGGTGTAATGTATGCCTCTGACCGCATTTGTTTAGGTGCCCAGCTACTGATGTTTGGGCAGGAAGGACTCTGACTAACTCATTAGCACTTAGGGCCTCATTTAAAGCATTTTTTCCAAACACACAGAATGTGAGAAGCAGATACAGAATGTGAGAATGTGAGAAGCAGACACAGATGTCAATGTAGTTTGATTACAAACATTCCAGGAACCGATGAATTGAACATGTGTGGGTGCTGTAAGTGAAGCCAGTCATACATACTACAAACATATGTGTGTTACTCAGTGAATTACATACTGTGTTTGCCTTGGTCAATTGCTCTGCATGTGGGTGCTACTGTACTCGGAGGTCTCTCCCTTGCAACTGCTATCTAGACCCCTGAGCAGGCAGTGTGTGCACATTCATAAAGCGCATACTGCTTTTGGACAGCATTGATGAAGTGGTTGCCCTGTTGACCGTAGATGCCTCTGACAGGCCAGCATATGGGTTGTGGTTGCAATGGCCTGACCCCTTGTACTATAACATTTCCCCAAGTACACTCACAGTTAATAAGTAGTGTTCATACAGGGGCCAAGGTGTGCTTGTTGGCATTGTGACACATCAAATATGCTGTATATCACATGACTGTGATAGTTGACATTAGACTATTGTGCGCCCCCCCCCCCCCTTTCTCCAATGATGCTTTACCATGTACTAGTTGGAGAAGGCAGAATAGTAAATAGGGGGTGTGCAGCCTACCCAGACCTTAGGCTGCCACAGAGCCACAGAGCCTTGCAACTTGATGGAGGGTGTTATACTGGTTCTGAAAGAGTCCAGTAAATGTGAGGATGCTGTGATGGATGGAACATGGATTGGCAAGGACTAGATAATGCTATAGCTGAAGACCTAATTCAGATGAGTGGTTTGCATCATGCAGCTTTACACACAACATGCACTGATATACAAGGTACAGGGCTACTATGCATTAGTGATGAGCTTTGTTTTTTACTACTGGGTCATTTTTTGAGTCGGACGCTTCGGGGTAAAATTTGTTTTCCCTAACAGGGAAAAACAAAACCGGCCCAAAAAACGACGCAGGAAAATGAAGCTAAAAAAAAACCCCACCCCAAGCATTAAAACTTACTATAAAACATTAAATACAACCCCCCCCCACCATCCCGATCCCCCCCCCCCACAACTTACCAACATCCCTCGTGGTCCAGCAGGGTCCCACGAGCGATTCCCTCCGTGCCTGGCGTGCCTGCCTCGCTCAAAATGGTGCCGATAGCCTCTGACCTACTATGTCACAGGGGCTACCGGTGCCATTGGTCAGCCTCTGTCACATGGCCATCGGCGCCATCTTGTGCTCCTACCATGTGACAGGGGCTGACCAATGGTGCCAGTAGCCCCTTTGACATAGTATGGGCAAAGGCTCTCGGCGCCATTTTGATTACTGGCAGCAAACGACGAGATCGCACCCGGACCCCTGCTGGACTCCCAGGGACTTTTGGCAAGTCTTGGGGGGGTCAGGAGGCCAGCATGGCTTTACTCAAGGCAAGTCTTGCCTCACAAATCTGCTTCACTTTTTTGAAGGAGTAAATAACATGTAGATAAAGGTGAAACTTTATCTACATAAAGGTGTATTTGGATTTTCAGAAGGCATTTGTCAAAGTTCCTCATGAGAGGCTTCTAAGAAAACTAAAAAGTCATGGGATAGGAGGCAAAGTTCTTTCGTGGATTACAAACTGGTGAAAAGACAGGAAACAAAGAGTAGGATTAAATGGTCAATATTCTCAGTGGAAAAGGGTAAACAGTGGAGTGCCTCAGGGATCTGTACTTGGACCAGTGCTTTTCAATATATATATATATATATATATATATATATATAAATGATCTAGAAAGGAATACGACAAGTGAGATTATTAAATTTGCGGCTACAAAATTATTCAGAGTAGTTAAATCACAAGCGGATTGTGATACATTTTAAGAGGACCTTGCAAGACTGGAAGATTGGGTTTCCAAATGGCAGATGAAATTTAATGTGGACAAGTGCAAGGTGTTGCATATAGGGAAAAATAACCCTTGCTGTAGTTACACAATTTTAGGTTTCATATTAGAAGCTACCACCCAGGAAAATTAAGCATCATAGTGGATAATACTTCAAAATTGTCGGCTCAGTGTGCTGCAGCAGTCAAAAAAAGCAAACAGAATGTTAAGAATTATTAGGAAGGGAATGGTTAAAAAAAAGGAAAATGTCATAATGCCTCTGTATCACTCCATGGTGAGACCGCACCTTGAATACTGTGTACAATTCAGGTTGCCGCATCTCAAAAAAGATATAGTTGCGATGGAGAAGGTACAGAGAAGGGCAACCAAAATGATAAAGGGGATGGAACAGCTCCCCTATGAGGATAGGGCTGTTCAGCTTGGAGAAGATATGGCTGAGGGGGATATGATAGAGGTCTTTAAGATCATGAGAGGTTTTGAACGAGTAGATGTGAATCGGTTATTTACACTTTCGGATAATAGAAGGACTAGGTGGCATTCTATTAAGTTAGCAAGTAGCACATTTAAGACTAATCGGAGAAAATTCTTTTTCACTCAGCGCACAATTAAGCTCTGGAATTTGTTGCCAGAGAATGTGGTTAGTGCAGTTAGTGTAGCTGGGTTCAAAAAAGGTTTGGATAAGTTCCTGGAGGAGAAGTTCATTAACTGCTATTAATCAAGTTTACTTAGCACTGCTATTAATTGCATAAGTAGCATGAGATCTTCTTGGTGTTTGGGTAATTGACAGGTTCTTGTGGTCTGGTTTGGCCTCTGTTGGAAACAGGATGCTGGGCATGATGGACCCTTGGTCTGACCCAGCATGGCAATTTCTTCTGATCTTCTGTTCTTCTGAGGAAGTATGTTTTTCAAAACAGTGACCACTTTATTAACAAACACCTAATGTCTTAGGTGATCACATTATGCAAGGACAAGATAAGAAATAGCACAAACCATTGTACATTTCATGACCTTCACATTCTGGGTACACCTTTACAAAAATACTTTGAAATGGCATCATTTCATATACAGGTTTAGCATCCTATCCTAATGCACAATCATGATAACAACAAAGAATATAGAAAGAGAAGTGGCAATCCAATAACTACAGCACTGCTGTAATGATAGAGATTACAGCAGCACTACTATGTACTATAAGCCCAAGGGCCCCAGACAGTCCATGTTTAAAGAGTGCACTGAAGGGGACAGGCTAAGGGCCATCACAGCAAAGTTCAAGTAAAGGTGCCAGACAGTGTATGTTGAAAGAGTGCACTCAAAGGGGACAGTCTAAGGGGACAGCAATGTTCAGCATGAAGGCAGAAGGACCAGGACTGGAGAGTGCAGCATGAATGCAGCAGAAGCAGCAGAAGTCCCAGCAGCATGAATGAGGCAGGAGGCTCAGGAGGAGACACCAGCAGCAGCTGAGATGTGACACCAGCAGCACGGAGGTAGCAGGTGCAGGAGCTGAGATGAGATGAGACACCAGCAGCACTGAGTAGGAGATGAGAAGTGATGACAAGAGGCAGGAGGTGGACACTGAGGGGACTTAAAGTGGATTGGAATACATGCAGAGCATTGAGGAGGCCTTCTTCATTAGCGAGCTGAATAAAAATGGTTGAGACAAAACCATCTGTTCTGCGTGCTGACACAGCAACTCTGTTGTGAGGCCCGGCCCAGCTGCCTCCTTTCATCTAGATGGCACAGCAACTCTGTGGTGAGGCCCGACCCAGCTGCCTTCTTCCATTTAGACGGCACAGCAACTCTGTTCTGAGGCCGGGCCCAGCTGCCTTCTTCCATCTAGATGGCACAGCAATTCTGTTGTGAGGCCAGGCCTAGCTGCCTTCTTCCATCTAGACAGCACTGTAACTCTGTTGTTAGGCTGCGCCCCAGCTGCCTTCTTCCATCTAGATGGCACAGCAACTCTGTTGTGAGGCTAAGCCCAGCTGCCTTCTTCCATCTAGACAGCACAGAAATTCTGTTGTGAGGCCAGGCCTAGCTGCCTTCTTCCATCTAGATGGCACAGCAAATCTGTTGTGAGGCTGGCCCAGGCTTCTCCTACAAATTTTATTCTCGGGACTAGTAGGCCAGGTAGTTCAGTGTATCATGGACCCCAGCCACGTTGTGGCTTGGCACTTGGGGGGGGGGGGGGGGGGGGACATGGGTTTGGGTGGCCTACTGCTCGGGCGTCTCCCTTGATGGGGCTCTGCTGCAGGGTGTTGAGTCCACAGAGGCAGCAGAGGACTCTGACAGCTGCTCTGGCATCCTTTGAAGGATTTGTATGAGCACATTTGTCATGTGGCTCACAGCAACCAGCGTATTGATGTTTTTTGTGTTTGCTGCAGCATCCTGTTGCAGGATCCAGTTCTGGCTGTTTACAGATATCCTCAGGGCCCGTAGCTCTGCACATATGTGCCTCAGCTCAGCAACATGAATTGTTGGTGCTGGTTCTGGTGTCGGTGCTACAGGTACCAGTGTAGGTGCTGCTGGTTCCGGTGTCAATGCTGCTGGTGGTGCTAGTAACTGTCGCTGCAAGATTTGCATTACCAGGCTTGTAGGATCATTGATACTCTCAGTTCAAAACCCCACAAAGGACAGAGGATAATTTATCACTGGGTGCTCATGCCTTCCTCAAATTCATTACAGTCTGTGTATGGCAATGTCCAACATACTCCTATGATGAGGCATAGACCTGTCAGCGTAACTCTTGTTTATCCATTTCTGCGAGGGGACATGACAAACGTTTATACAATCATGAGTGGGGTAGAATGGGTAAATAAAGGATGACTATTTATCCTTTCACATAATATTAGAACAAAGGGATGGTCCATGAAACTGACAACCGGCAGATTCAAAACAAATCATAGAAAGTGCTTTTCTACTCAGCGCACTATCAAGCTGTGGAATCTTTTGCCAGAGGATGTGATCAAGATGGCTAGTACAATGGGGTTTAAAAGACGTTTGGACAAGTTCCTGGAGGAAAACGCCAAAACACATTATGAACCAGACAGCCTAAAGAAAGCAGCAGATGACACTAAAGTGAGTAACAAGAGTTAGATCCACTTTATGGGATCTGCCAGGTACTGTCAGACAGGTTGCTGGGCTTGATGGACCTTGGTCTGACCCAGCATGGCCATTCTTCTTTACCCTGTACCTCCCTAACCTGGCAGTGATTCTGTTCCATGAAATAATGGATTTCTGTAATTCTCCTGAAAAATTTTACATTTGTAGGTGTGGAAACTGCAGTAAACCTTATAGTTACATTTATTATATATTATTCAATATTATAAAGTGAAAAACATAGTTCCAAAAATGAATGTAGTGATACAATGTAACTATGATGCAGTTGAAAAAAGTAATAGGTTCCTTTTGAACATGGTTAACTCTAAAGTCTTCAAAACATTTAGATGCACACTTTCTGAGCCAAGTAGAACTGGCTAATAATTACTCAAGCCAAGAGAAGAGGCCTTCAGCTTCTTTCTCATCATTCACTCTTCAACATTTATGCAATCTGGACAACGTGTCCCTTAAAAGTGGCAGTGCTGGCAGCGTGCTGCAATACACAATTAGTACCAGAAATGGCATTATGCTAGGCATGCAAATCAATTTGACTTGCAATGATTTACTGAAACAGCCAGTTCCTGCTTCATAGGCATCAGCTCCTGTCAGTAATTCCAATGCCGTGCCATGTTTTTCAAGACAAATCAAAATCTCTCTTGAAGACAAACAATAAAAGAATCCTCTACATTATACAGTTCCATTCCTCCTCATTCTCCTTTTGATCTTAATGCTTGAGCTGGTGCCACAGATCAAACACTGGAAACATTATACATTTTGGTGGAGAATAATTGCTATGTCATAAAAATCAGCACTATTTATTTAATATGGTCTTCATTCTGTGAAACTGAGGAGCGTGCAAATACTTAAGTCATAGGACATCACAGTTTGATAGTGACAAATATCACCAGATCCAGTCTGAACATCTAATTTGCTTTGCATTCTGCAATTCGCATGGCTCAGGAATTTGGCAGAATGGAGAAGAGTTTCACTACGTTTCTTTCTTATTTTTTAATATATTCCATGAGGATTGGGCAAGGACTACCATTTGGACTACCATTCAGTGGGGGTATGATCACGAAAGAGAAAGTTTAAGGTAGTGAACAGTCGGAGCATGAAATGTTTAATGTTTTGCAGTATTGTTTTCTGCTTAAAACGTATGTATAAATAGGGATTAGTAAAATTAATTAGCACTTTCAATTAGATTTGGGAATTTTATTTTCATCTTTAAATACTGGGTGAAAGTCTGTGAAAAAATGGTGTCTCATTTTAGAACGATATTTAACACAAGGTGGGCCACTGGGAAATTGCCCAAAAAAAAACCAGTGTGAAAATTGCAGAAATATTATGGCTAGTTAGATAGATTTTTTTGTAAAAAAAAAAAATTAATTATGGAAGAGAATTAAAGGAAATTGTAGACTACATATGGCTAAGAAAATATTCTTAATTCTTAATTGCTTGCAAATGGAGACACAGAAGCTGAGCTTTATGAAAAGTGCTTAAATAAGTAATATTTTATATTCTAAGTAGAAAATAAACCTGAGCCTTCAGAAAAAGATTAATTAAATCCTAGCTAATGAGTGTAATGATTGAATTAACAATGTAGTACATTTCTTACTCTTGCGCCCAGTCTTTTTCCTCTTTCTTCACCTTGTTTTTCCTTTCACATCAGACTCTTCAGATGAAAAAAGTAGAAATTAACTTACCTAGAATTTATGGGAAAAAGCACAAGTATGTTTACTAGTAAAGTACCATCTACACCACTGTCACTAGTAATAATGGGTTTATGTAATGTTTTCATGTATGTATAATACTATAAAAAGGTTCTCAGTGATATACAAGATAAATCAGTTGCAGTCTGATTTCTAGCTCAAGGAATTGACTACAAAAATTAACTATTACCATAATTTCCTAACTGCAAGGAAGATCAAGCATAGTTGTGATTTTCACATTGAAAATCCTACTGAAAAAGGAGAGGAAAAAAGAAAAAGGCATCTGTCAATCTTTAAAAAGCATATGACAAGGTGCCCAGGGAAATGACTTGATGGTGCAAGAGAAAATGAAGTTACTTTGCTGTAGCATTGGTTCTTTGACAGGATGTCACTTCTTACACACATGGGGGTAATATTAGATGGAGCCCGACATAGAATGTTTACTTCATAGCTTCTAGAAAGTCTGCACCTGATTCAACAACTGACAAGGCAGACTCTAGAATCTTGAGAACTTGCATCATGTATGTTCTAAACAAATCCATTGGGGAGATCAATCTCACTACAGGAAAATTTAAGATCCGGAGATTGTGAACTCGTAAAGCATTTTCTATTGATTCCAACCTTCTAGTAGTAATGGATTCAGTTTACCTTGCTTGTTTTCAATAGATGTCATTCGTTTATCCACTTCTTCCATTTTATTCATGAAAGTAGATATTAGGTTATTATTTTTAATCGCTTGATTTTTAATCTCCACTGTTGCCACCAACAATATTTTAATGGAACTCTCAATAGCACTAAGCATAGTCCAAATCCCGTCCAAGGATATTGCATCAGGTTTAGCCATTAATGGAGAAACAGAGAGCACTCTCAGCTGTTTCATCCCCTCATCTTCCATAGTTCCCCCACTCACCCCAATACCTGATGTCAATGGTAGGTCAGCAATCTCTGATACAGTGAGTAAACCATTGCTGTTATAAAATTGAGAGTGGACCCTTGTTCTGAGGTAGAGTTTGCGCTACCGAGAAGGAAGTAAACCCTCGCCGGTCTCTACCGTCAGATGGCAAGGCCTGTTGAAGATGTTGAGAGGACGACTTCACCCTGGAAGCTTGTGATCCCCCCAGGAGGAGCCCGTAGGGACACGGCCACTGGGACTTAGGCAACTCCCTGAAGAACGAAGATGGTCTGGATGCAGGCGCCTCCTGCAGGTCGTGGGTTCCAGATGGCTGGCGCCTCCAGCAGGTCGTGAGAAATCCGGGAGTATAGTAGAAGAATAGTCCAAGTCCAGCCCAAGGGTTGAAGTCCAGAGGAGGGTCGAAAGCCAGTCCAGGAGCAGACGGGAGAATGGTCCGAAGCCGATCCAGGAGCAGAGAAGGAGAAGGATCCAGAGCCAGTCTAAGTCGATACCAGAATACACCACCACCAGTCCGAGGGTCAGGAGCCAGAGAATCAATCCAACAAGGAGAAGAGCAGGAACGGAGCAAGGATTTTTATCCAAAACACCAAAACAGGAATCAAGCACAGAGCCTCAATACCAAGGCAAGGTCTGGGTGTCACACCTTGCCTTAAATACAGGATCCAGGAGGAGGAGTTCCAGGGGGAAGCCATGACCATATCCGGTCATGGCTCCTTTAAATATCTACAGCAGTCATGCGCACGGCTCCTAGGAGGCTGAGGGGGTGGAGCCAGACCGCCAAGACCATGCGGCTGAGAGAGGCAGCGGCAGCGGCTGCAAAGACGCCGGAACAGGGGATTCCCTGAACCGCTGGAGCCTCCAAAGCTCAGGGTGAGCTAAAGACATCGTGGCCGCCGACCCGACCCTGGTCACGGCCCACCGCGGCCAGCGGCCATGACACCTGGCCGTGTGGTGCCGCGACTGGTGCTCATAACAGTACCCCCTCCTTTAGGCCTCCCCCTAGAAGGTTTGGGTTTCCCAGGGTGTGTAGCGTGAAATTGCTCGAGAAAAGACTTATCCAGAATATTCTTAGCAGGCTCCCACCAATTCTCTTCAGGTCCAAATCCTTCCCATGCTAGAAGGTATTCCCAGAGCTTCCCTCGTTTCCGAATGTCCAGAACTTTGTGGAGCTAGTATATAGTCTCATCCACCGCTCTATGT
Source organism: Rhinatrema bivittatum (assembly GCF_901001135.1). Lineage (NCBI taxonomy): Eukaryota > Metazoa > Chordata > Amphibia > Gymnophiona > Rhinatrematidae > Rhinatrema > Rhinatrema bivittatum. The sequence continues at coordinate 217,187,471 of NC_042623.1, read as the reverse complement.
AGAAGCACTTCAGGAGGTTTCCGGGAAGGCCAGGTGAGGACCAAGGGCTTCAAAAGAGACACATGGAAGGAATTGTGGATTCGCAACGACGCTGGCAGGCAAAGTTGATATGTCACGGGCTCTAGTTGTTGAAGCACTGGGAAGGGCTCAATATAACGAGGAGCCAATCGCATGGAGGGAACTCGCAGGTGGATGTGCCGGGTGCTCAGCCAAACTTTGTCACCTGGATGGAATTGGGGCCCTGGTTGATGCTGCTTATCAGCAAAGGTCTTTGCAGAGAGGGCCACTTTCCAAAGCATCTGTTGAGTGCGGACCCATAGCCATTTTAATTGTGTTGCAGTGAGCTGGGCTGCCGGGGATGGAACCGGTAACGGCAAAGGCAAGGGAAGTCTATAATATCTTCTGCAGAGAAAGATCGAGACAGGGCATCTGCCTTAATATTCTTGTTAGCAGGTCGGTAACGTAGTTCGAAATTAAAGTGTGTAAAGAACAGTGCCCATCAAGCTTGGCGTGGGTTCAGACGTTCGGCCTGTTGGAGGTAAACCAAGTTTTTATGATCTGTGTAAACTGATATGGTGCTGGGCTCCCTCCAGCCACTGTTGCCACTCTTCAAATGCTAGTTTGATGGCAAGGAGTTCTTTGTCGCCGATTGAGTAATTCCGTTCAGCTGACGAAAATTTCCTAGAGAAATATGAACAAGGATGAGAGGTTCCAGTAGTGTCATTCTGACTTAGGACAGCCCCTACTCCTTCAGCGGATGCATCCACCTCGACCACAAACGGACGTCTGGGATCGGGATGCCGAAGGCACAACTTCTTGAGGAATGAGCTCTTAAGCGCCCAAAACGCTTCTTCCGCTTCTGGAGGCCAAGCCCAAATATTAGCCCCTTTGCGGGTAAGAGCCGTGAGAGGTACCGCTAACTTGGAGAAATTCAGAATAAAACTACAATAGTAGTTAGCAAACCCCAGGAAGCGTTGCAGCGCACGTAATCCATTAGGTTGGGGCCATTCTTGGATACATGTTAATTTAGACCGGTCCATCTGAAAGCCTTGTTTAGAAATTATATACACCAAGAACGGTAGGGATTCTTGCTCAAAGATGCATTTTTCGAGCTTCGCATAGAGGTGATTTTCTTGTAAACGTTGTAACACCAGAACAACATGTCTATGCGTCTGTAAATTAGGGGAAAAAATCAAAATGTCATCCAGATCGACTACAACAGACATTGAGCTGGTCTCGGAATATCTCATTAATGAAATGCTGAAATACAGCCGGAGCGTTAGTTAACCCAAATGGCATGACCAGATATTCATAATGTCCATCCCTGGTGTTGAATGCCATCTTCCACTTGTCACCCTCTCGAATCCTAACAAGATTATACGCTCCTCGAAGATCTAATTTCAAGAATATCTTGGCTCCCTGTAGACGATCGAAAAGTTCCGCTAAGAGAGGTAACGGATACCGGTCCTTAATGGTAATGGCATTAAGCCCACAGTAGTCAATACATGGACGCAGGGTCCCATCTTTTTTCCCAACAAAGAAGAAGCCAGCCCCAGCCAGAGATTTAGAGCGCCTGATGAATCCTTTCTGTAAGTTGTCCTGGATATATTCTGTCATAGCACGGGTCTCCAAAGCAGATAATGGATAATGGATAGACCTGGCTCCACCCCGAGGTGGGGTGGAGCCAGGAATCAAGTTGATACTACAATCAAATTCACGATGTGGTGGCAAAATGTCAGCAGCCTTTTTGGAAAAAACGTCCGCAAACGGCATATACTGAAGCGGTAGGCTTTCAAGACGTGATGTACAGATGAAATTACTGGGGAAGTTAGATCCGCTAGTGCAGGTCTCTTGGCATGCTGGACCCCAGTGGATAAGTTTTAAAGATGTCCATTCAAACTGGGGGTTGTGCTGTTGTAACCAAGGAATACCAAGAACTATGGGATGGATGGCTTTCTGGATGATATAGAAGGAGATGTATTCATCGTGGTTCGGGGCAATGCGGCACTCCATAGGAATCGTATGGTGAGTTATCCTCCCCGGTAGGGGATCTCCATGAATGGAAGACACAATTAATGGCTTAGGACACAAGCAAGTTGGAATGTGCAGTTGCTTCACCACATCTTGTAGAATAAAGTTTCCACCAGCTCCAGAATCCACCAAAGCCAAAGTGGAAAACTGCTGATCTCCGCAACACAGGGTAACGTGAAGAGTTAGTGGGGGAGATGGAGAGGTGATGCCTAGGGTTACTCCCCCGATGGAGCCTTGGCTTTGGAGTTTCCCGGACACGTTGGACAACGGGCGATAAGATGACCCGCTCCACCACAACAGAGACAGAGGCCTGCCTTGCGGCGTCATTGCCGTTCCTCCGGGGAAAGGGGACCCCAGCCTAATTGCATCGGTTCCTTCATGGTTCCTTCAGGAGATGATGTAGTTTGGGAGGCAGAAGCAGAGCGAGAAGGAGTGGTGCCTGGTAAATGCCTTCTTAACCTTCCCGGGATCTTTCTTGTATTCGGTGGTCGATCCGCGTTACCAAATCTATGATGGAGTCCAAAGATTTAGGTAACTCCCAGCTGGCCATTTCATCCTTATTCTGGGTGACAGACCCTCCAAAAATATGGAGCGAAGACAGTTCTCTTCCCAATGAAGTTCAGATGCAAGGGTCCCGGAATTCAATTGTTGTAATCCGCCAGTGGTTGCCCTCCTTGCCAGAGTTGAAGAAGTTTGGATCCTGCAACTACCTGTTTCCCAGGATCGTCAAATACTGCTTGAAAAAGTTAGAACATAAGAACATAAGAAAATGCCATACTGGGTCAGACCAAGGGTCCATCAAGCCCAGCATCCTGTTTCCAACAGTGGCCAATCCAGGCCATAAGAACCTGGCAAGTACCCAAAAACTAAGTCTATTCCATGTTACCATTGCTAATGGCAGTGGCTATTCTCTAAGTGAACTTAATAGCAGATAATGGACTTCTCCTCCAAGAACTTATCCATCTTTTTTTAAACACCGCTATACTAACTGCACTAACTACATCTTCTGCAACAAATTCCAGAGTTTAATTGTGCGTTGATTAAAAAAGAACTTTCTCCGATTAGTTTTAAATGTGCCACATGCTAACTTCATGGAGTGCCCCTAGTCTTTCTATTATCTGAAAGAGTAAAAAAACGATTCACATCTACCCGTTCTAGACCTCTCATGATTTTAAACACCTCTATCATATCCCCCCTCAGCCGTCTCTTCTCCAAGCTGAAAAGTCCTAACCTCTTTAGTCTTTCCTCATAGGGGAGCTGTTCCATTCCCCTTATCATTTTGGCAGCCCTTCTCTGTACCTTCTCCATTGCAATTATATCTTTTTTGAAATGCGGCGACCAGAATTGTACACAGTATTCAAGGTGCGGTCTCACCATGGAGCGATACAGAGGCATTATGACATTTTCCGTTTTATTCACCATTCCCTTTCTAATAATTCCCAACAATCTGTTTGCTTTTTTTGACTGCTGCAGCACACTGAACCGATGATTTCAATGTGTTATCCACTATAATGTCTAGATCCGAATTATGATGCCTAGATCCGAACGTCGCCAGAAGGGAGAAGCCCAGGCCAGGGCATTCCCTTCTAACAAAGACAAGATGTATGTGGTTTTAGTAAGATCACCTGGGAAGAGAGAGGCTTGCAGATGAAAATGCATACTGCACTGGTCGAGAAACCCTTGACACAATCGAGGTTCACTGGCGTAACGTGGAGGAGTCGGTAATGGTATCACTGACCGGTTATTACTCTGCAGCATCGATGGTAAAGGTGGCGGGGTTTGCCTGAGCTGTAGCAATAGAATCCAATCGGGCATTCAGTTGTTCCAAGGAAGCCGCCACGGATTCAAGTATGCGTTGCTGCTCCATGACTTTCTGTGCTAGCCCGGGAATGGCCTGTCGAGCTGAGGTCTCTGCCTGGTCCATGGCCTTGGTATTCTGTTATGAAACGGAGAGTGGACCCTTGTTCTGAAGTAGAGTTTGCGCTACCGAGAAGGAAGTAAACCCTCGTCTGTCTCTACCGTCAGATGGCGAGGCCTGTTGAAGATGTTGAAAGGATGACTTCACCCTGGAAGCTCGTGATCCCCCAGGAGGAGCCCATAGGGACACGGCTGCTGGGACTTAGGCAACTCCCTGAAGAATGAAGATGGTCTGGATGCAGGCGCCTCCTGCAGGTCGTGGGTTTCAGACAGCTGGCACCTCCAGCAGGTCGTGAGAAGTCCGGGAGAATAGTAGAAGAATAGACCAAGTCCAGCCCAAGGGTCGAAGTCCAGAGGAGGGTCGAAAGCCGGTCCAGGATCAGACGGGAGAATGGTCCAAAGCCGATCCAGGAGCAGAGAAGGAGAAGGATCCAGAGCCAGTCCAAGTCGATACCAGAATACACCACCACCAGTCCGAGGGTCAGGAGCCAGAGAATCAGTCCAACAAGGAGAAGAGCAGGAACGGAGTAAGGAGAGGATCCAGAACACCAAAACAGGAATCAAGCACAGAGCCTCAATACCAAGGCAAGGTCTGGGTATTTAAGGTCTGGGTATTTAAGGTCTTGCCTTAAATACAAGATCCTGGAGGAGGAGTTCCAGGGGGAAGCCATGACCATATCCGGTCATGGCTCCTTTAAATATCTACAGCAGTCGCGCGCGCGGCTCCTAGGAGGCTGAGGGGGTGGAGCCAGACCGCCGAGACCATGTATCTGAGAGACTGTGGCAGAGGCCGTGAAGATGCCGGAACAGGGGATTCCCTGAACCGCTGGAGCCTCCAAAGCTCAGGGTGAGCTAACGACGTCGTGGCTGCCGACCCGACCCTGGTCGCGGCCCGCTGTGGCAGGCGGCCATGACACCCGGCCGCGGGGTGCCGCGACCGGCGCTCATAACAATTGCAGCACTCTCCATTTCTCCTTCTCTTGGGCTTGCTTCCCCCAGTAGCTGTACCTCGCCAGCACTCATGGCTCCTATCCATTTGACTTCAGAAGTTTCATCCCAGGCCATTGCCATGGCCGCTCCTGCCTCCATTGAGGCCGAGCTGGGTATTACGATGTCCCTGGGGTGAGGTGGTTTCCGCGGTGATCCAGGGCTTAGGGTCGTGTCCAGGGTCAAGGGGGACGGCTCATGCTCCAGGGCCGCTCCCCCAGCGACCAAGCTTTCTGGGATCGTCGGTGGTGCACCCGCAAAGAATCTGGAGATCTGTGGCTGTCACGGGTCCTCTAATGGTGAGCCGACATTCTCACCTCTTAGACAGCCCTTTCTTTTCTTATGCAGCATTATGTTTTGGGAAAATTAACAGGTAAAAGGAAAACTTTCGGCAGCTTTTCCTTCCGGCATCTCTCACGGCTTACAGCTCAGCAGCCATCTTGCCCCAACTGTTTGCTTTTTTGACTGCCACAGCACACTGAACCGATGATTTCAATGTGTTGTCCACTATGATGCCTAGATCTCTTTCTTGGGTGGTAGCACCTAATATGAAACCTAATATTGTGTAACTATAGCAAGGGTTATTTTTCCCTATATGCATCACCTTGCACTTATCCACATTAAATTTCATCTGCCATTTGGATGCCCAATTTTCCAGTCTCACAAGGTCTTCCTGCAATTTATCACAATCTGCTTGTGATTTAACTACTCTGAATAATTTTGTATCATCTGCAAATTTGATTTCCTCACTTGTCGTATATCTTTCCAGATCATCTATATAAATAAAAATGTTAAATAATTTGGACAAAATCGCTAATCTCAGAAAACACTGAACCGATTGCTTTCAAATTTGGACACAACCTTCATTTCGCATACAGGAAGGTTATTCTGTACTTCCGATATGTCACACCTGTGACAGGTAAAATAGGTTTAAAAATTGTTTCGAGAAAACAGCGACATCTGCTGGATGTAAACGCCATCTGTTACACCTTACACTAACACACGCTACACTAATCATTTCGCCAGTCCAGGTCCACGTTTCACTTCCATTTTAACACATTCGCGCACTTTTTTCGCCGGAAGATAACTATTTCCTTTACAGATCAAATATACCGACCACCCTCCTCACACCCCGCACACACTTGCCAAATTGATTTACTTCCCACAGCCTCCCAACACACACAAAACCACCCTCCTCACAACCCACACACACATGCCAAATTTATTTACTTCCCAGGCCCTCACAACACACACAAAACCTGACAGAAGTCCGGGAGGCTCCAGTGGGGGCAGGACCGGTCCAGGACACATCTCCTGCACTACGGCCATCGGCTGCCAGCAATCAACATTGCGCCGACGGCCCTTTCCCTTACTATGCCACTCGAGGACACCAATGGCGGCAGTAGCCCATGTGACATAGTAAGGGCGAGGGCCCCTCGGCGCCATTTTCAGGACTGGCAGCCAGCGGACCTTTGCCCTTACTATGTCAGAGGACCTACCGCTGCCATTGCTCCACCTCACTGACATAGTAAGGGCAAAGGGCCGTCGGAACCCGTTTCAGTGCTCGCAACCGATGGACCAACGCCAATACATCGCTCCCGGACCGCTCCTGAACGCCTGCTCCACCGACTGACATTTTTATCAGGTCTTGGGGGGTCTGGAGGGTGGGGGTGGTAATGAATTTATTGCGAACATCTTGGGGAGGGGTCATGAGGGGGGGGGCAGGTTTCATTCATTCAGCAACTCTGGGGGGCAGGGCGGTGGGCTACTGTTTTTCCTCAGGGCTGGGAGGGGGAGGGGAAAGAGAGTGTAGGGTGGTTAGTTTAAGAGAACTTTTCTCATAGGGTTGTTTTTTTGGGGAAAGGGGAGGTTCACACACAAATACATACACTAAACTTGCACGATCTCGGGAACGCACCAAAATAGCCCTCCCCAGACCACAAAACAAATTTGGAAGTGCAAATTTGGTTAGGCACTCCCCTATTTGGCTACATAACATGCACAGATGCCCAGGGACAGACCACATGTAGCACCAACAATTTTAATTTCCCAGGTCTTGGGAGGGGGCAGGAGGTTGGGGGTTATTATTTGATTTAAAGGGTTGGGATTGGGGGGGGGTTTGAGGTGGGGGGTTCCCACAGAAATAGAAAGACAAAGGTTTTCTGATCTGAAGGGTAGGCAGTAGGCGGGGGGAGGTGACAGTGAGGGGAGGGAGAATGAGGGGGGAGGTGAGTGTCAGGGGAGGGAGAATGAGGGGAGAGGTGAGTGTGAGAGGAGAGAGTTGGAGTGGGGACAGGGGAGGGAAGGGTGTGGTGAGTGACCAAGGGGGAGGAGGATGAGTGACTGAGGTAAATGAGCAAGGGGAAGGGGGAGGGAGGGTAAAGATCCTGACTCTGCCACTGCAACGCGTGGCCAGGTACCGCTAGTTTATAAATATATTGAAAACTTCGGGTCCCAATATAGATCTCTGAGGAACTCCACTGCCCTCTCCCTTCCACTGAGAAAACTGTCCATTTAATCCTACTCTCTGTTTCCTTTCTTTTAGCCAGTTTGTAATCCTATCCCATGACCTTTTACTTTTCCTAGAAGCCTCTCATGAGGAACTTTGTCAAACGCCTTCTGAAAATCCAAATACACTACATCTACCAGTTCACCTTTATCTACATGTTCGATTATTAGGAATGTAGATAGCTGGGTGGCTGGTGGGCGTGAGGATCGCCTGGTAACATGCCTACCTGGTGCGAAGGTGGCGGACCTCACGCGTCACCTAGATAGGATTTTAGACAGTGCTGGGGAGGAGCCGGCTGTCGTGGTACACGTGGGCACCAACGACATAGGAAAATGTGGGAGGGAGGTTCTGGAAGCCAAATTTAGGCTCTTAGGTAGAAAGATTAAATCCAGAACCTCCAGGGTAGCATTCTCTGAAATGCTCCCTGTTCCACGCGCAGGTCACCAGAGGCAGGCAGAGCTCCGGAGTCTCAATGCGTGGATGAGACGATGGTGCAAGGAAGAGGGATTCAGTTTTGTTAGGAACTGGGGAACCTTTTGGGGAAGGGGGAGTCTCTTCCGAAGGGATGGGCTCCACCTTAACCAGGATGGAACCAGACTGCTGGCGCTAACCCTTAAAAAGGAGATAGAGCAGCTTTTAAACTAGAACAAAGGGGAAAGCCGACAGTCGCTCAGCAGCGCATGGTTCGGAGAGATGTATCTTTAAAGGATACTAATGATGCACTAGAATTAGGGCATCCCGACAGTGAGGTTCCAATAATTAGAAAAGTAGTCCAAATGCCTGTAACTAAAAACTCACCTGAGCTAAAAAATTCTAACTTATCCCTATCAATTAAAAAGCAGAATAAAAATACAATCAAAAAACAAACTTTGAAATGTTTGTATGCTAATGCCAGAAGTCTAAGAAGTAAGATGGGAGAATTAGAATGTATAGCAGTAAATGATGACATAGACTTAATTGGCATCTCAGAGACATGGTGGAAAGAGGATAACCAATGGGACAGTGCTATACCGGGGTACAAATTATATCGCAATGACAGAGAGGAGCAGTCGGGAGGAGGTGTGGCGCTTTATGTCCGGGATGGCATAGAGTCCAACAGGATAAACATCCTGCATGAGACTAAATACAAAATTGAATCTTTATGGGTAGAAATCCCTTGTGTATCAGGGAAGACTACAGTGATAGGGGTATACTACCGTCCACCTGGTCAAGATGGTGAGATGGACAGTGAAATGCTAAGAGAAATTAGGGAAGCCAACCAAATTGGTAGTGCAGTAATAATGGGAGACTTCAATTACCCCAATATAGACTGGGTAAATGTATCATCGGGTCACGCTAGAGAGATAACGTTCCTGGATGGAATAAATGATAGCTTTATGGAGCAAATGGTTCAGGAACCGACGAGAGAGGGAGCAATTTTAGATCTAATTCTCAGTGGAGCACAGGACTTGGTGAGAGAGGTAACGGTGGTGGGGCCGCTTGGCAATAGTGATCATAATATGATCAGATTTGATTTAATGACTGGAAAAGGAACAGTGTGCAAATCCAAAGCTCTCGTGCTAAACTTTCAAAAGGGAAACTTTGATAAAATGAGAAAAATTGTTAGAAAAAAACTGAAAGGAGCAGCTACAAAAGTAAAAAATGTCCAAGAGGCGTGGTCATTGTTAAAAAAATACCATTCTAGAAGCACAGTCCAGATGTATTCCACACATTAAGAAAGGTGGAAAGAAGGCAAAACGATTACCGGCATGGTTAAAAAGGGGAGGTGAAAGAAGCTATTTTAGCCAAAAGATCTTCATTCAAAAATTGGAAGAAGGATCCAACAGAAGAAAATAGGATAAAGCATAAACATTGGCAAGTTAAATGTAAGACATTGATAAGACAGGCTAAGAGAGAATTTGAAAAAAAGTTGGCTGTAGAGGCAAAAACTCACAGTAAAAACTTTTTAAATATATCCGAAGCAGAAAGCCTGTGAGGGAGTCAGTTGGACCTTTAGATGATCGAGGGGTTAAAGGGGCACTTAGAGAAGATAAGGCCATCGCGGAAAGATTAAATGATTTCTTTGCTTCGGTGTTTACTGAAGAGGATGTTGGGGAGGTACCCGTAATGGAGAAGGTTTTCATGGGTAATGATTCAGATGGACTGAATCAAATCACGGTGAACCTAGAAGATGTGGTAGGCCTGATTGACAAACTGAAGAGTAGTAAATCACCTGGACCGGATGGTATACACCCCAGAGTTCTGAAGGAACTAAAAATGAAATTTCAGACCTATTAGTAAAAATTTGTAACTTATCATTAAAATCATCCATTGTACCTGAAGACTGGAGGATAGCAAATGTAACCCCAATATTTAAAAAGGGCTCCAGGGGCGATCCGGGAAACTACAGACCGGTTAGCCTGACTTCAGTGCCAGGAAAAATAGTGGAAAGTGTTCTAAACATCAAAATCACAGAACATATAGAAAGACATGGTTTAATGGAACAAAGTCAGCATGGCTTTACCCAGGGCAAGTCTTGCCTCACAAATCTGCTTCACTTTTTTGAAGGAGTTAATAAACATGTGGATAAAGGTGAACCGGTAGATATAGTATACTTGGATTTTCAGAAGGCGTTTGACAAAGTTCCTCATGAGAGGCTTCTAGGAAAAGTAAAAAGTCATGGGATAGGTGGCGATGTCCTTTCGTGGATTGCAAACTGGCTAAAAGACAGGAAACAGAGAGTAGGATTAAATGGGCAATTTTCTCAGTGGAAGGGAGTGGACAGTGGAGTGCCTCAGGGATCTGTATTGGGACCCTTACTGTTCAATATATTTATAAATGATCTGGAAAGAAATACGACGAGTGAGATAATCAAATTTGCAGATGACACAAAATTGTGCAGAGTAGTTAAATCACAAGCAGATTGTGATAAATTGCAGGAAGACCTTGTGAGACTGGAAAATTGGGCATCCAAATGGCAGATGAAATTTAATGTGGAAAAGTGCAAGGTGATGCATATAGGGAAAAATAACCCATGCTATAATTACACGATGTTGGGTTCCATATTAGGTGCTACAACCCAAGAAAGAGATCTAGGTGTCATAGTGGATAACACATTGAAATCGTCGGTTCAGTGTGCTGCGGCAGTCAAAAAAGCAAACAGAATGTTGGGAATTATTAGAAAAGGAATGATGAATAAAACGGAAAATGTCATAATGCCTCTGTATCGCTCCATGGTGAGACCGCACCTTGAATACTGTGTACAATTCTGGTCGCCGCATCTCAAAAAAGATATAATTGCGATGGAGAAGGTACAGAGAAGGGCTACCAAAATGATAAGGGGAATGGAACAACTCCCCTATGAGGAAAGACTAAAGAGATTAGGACTTTTCAGCTTGGAGAAGAGACGACTGAGGGGGGATATGATAGAGGTGTTTAAAATCATGAGAGGTCTAGAACGGGTAGATGTGAATCGGTTATTTACTCTTTCAGATAGTAGAAGGACTAGGGGACACTCCATGAAGTTAGCATGGGGCACATTTAAAACTAATCGGAGAAAGTTCTTTTTTACTCAACGCACAATTAAACTCTGGAATTTGTTGCCAGAGAATGTGGTTCGTGCAGGTAGTATAGCTGTGTTTAAAAAAGGATTGGATAAGTTCTTGGAGGAGAAGTCCATTACCTGCTATTAGGTTCACTTAGAGAATAGCCACTGCCATTAGCAATGGTTACATGGAATAGACTTAGTTTTTGGGTACTTGCCAGGTTCTTATGGCCTGGATTGGCCACTGTTGGAAACAGGATGCTGGGCTTGATGGACCCTTGGTCTGACCCAGTATGGCATTTTCTTATGTTCTTATGTTCTTATTTACTCCTTCAAAAAAGTGAAGCAGATTTGTGAGGCAAGACTTGCCTTGAATAAATTCATGCTGACTTTGTTCCATTAAACCATGTCTTTCTATTTCTTCTGTGATTATTTAGACACTTTCCACTATTTTTCCACTATTTTTCCTGGCACTGAAGTCAGGCTAACTGGTCTGTAGTTTCCCGGATCACCCCTGGAGCCCTTTTTAAATATTGGGGTTACATTAGCCACCCTCCAGTCTTCAAGTACAATGGATGATTTTAATGATAGGTTACAAATTTTTACTAATAGGTCTGAAATTTCATTTTTTAGTTCCTTCAGAAGCCTGGGGTATATACCATCCAGTCCAGGTGATTTACTACTCTTCAGTTTGTCAATCAGGCCTATCACATCTTCTAGGTTCACTGTGATTTGGTTCAGTCCATCTGAATCATTAGCCATGAAAACCTTCTCTGGTACGGTTATCTCCCCTACATCCTCTTCAGTAAACACAGAAGCAAAGAAATCATTTAATATTTCTGCAATGGCCTTATCTTCTCTAAGTGCCCCTTTAACCCCTCGATCATCTAACGGTCCAACTGTTTCCCTCACAGGCTTTTTGCTTTGGATATATTTTAAAAAGTTTTTACTGTGAGTTTTTGCCTCTACAGCCAACTTCTTTTCAAATTCTCTCTTAGCCTGTCTTATCAATTTCTTACATTTAACTTGACGCTTATGCATTGTTCTATTTTCTTCTCTTGGATCCTTCTTCAATTTTTGAATGAAGATCTTTTGGCTAAAATAGCTTTTTTCACCTCCCCTTTTAACCATGCCGGTAATCATTTTGCCTTCCTTTGACCTTTCTTAATATGTGGAATACATTTGGACTGTGCTTCTAGGATGGTATTTTTTAACAATGACAACACAAACAGCCCAATCTACTAGAAACCGGGAGTAGCAATACCAACAAAAATAAGGTTTCCAAGTAAGTAATACAATTTATAAATGCCAAGTATTATATGCAAAAATATTTTTTATATGTAGGACCACTACCGACTGGATCTGCTAATCAGTCAGACCCAACGAAGTCACATTGCTTTATTTAATATATATTTAAAGTCCTGAATCATATTTCAAAAAGTATTGCCAGGGGAAATATCGGAGCCGCAGCGGGCTAACTCTTAATCCAAACTCGCAACAAAGTAATAGCAGTATTTAGCTTCAAAAATGCAATCTTAAATAATAGCAGTACTTAGCTCCAAAAATATAATCCCGACGTGATCACGTTCCGGACCCCCAGGTCCTGCTTCAGGGGTTGAAAACTTCTGAATCCTCAGCCGTCGAGTCGCGATGTAATTCCCAAATGGCAAGCAAAACGGCGTTTTCCTGTTTCATCATTCAATGGCGGTCCTGCATTAGGACCTGCTAATGCAAATGGCGGAAATGCAGGGTATTTAAACGTATCCACCGGATATGATGTTCAAGGTATATCAATCAAAAAAAATTTTTAATCAATCAAAAATTATTCGAAAGGATGGCAAATCTTCTAACAGGTCATTTCTCCACCGGAGAGGGCTCTCATCAGGAATAGCGTTTAATTAGATGACAACTCAAAGACAGATGCTACATTAACGCTAAATGCAGGCTCATTTATGACAGGAGCTGTGTAAACACGAAATTGCCCAAGAAACTAGCCGAACATATAAACTACTTGCAGACCTTAAAAATGGAACATCCTGCTCTTATATTTTAAAGAAATGTCTCAATAGAAGAGAGAAAATACAGGAGAAAATCTCATCACACATGCCAGAGAACAAATCCATCTTTAAAAAGATGTCACACTTAGGCCAGAGTATACCAGTTAATCTTTTCGTTTAATCCTCCCGGATCAACTGTTTGTAGAGTGAAAATCCAATATTGTTCACGCAAATTCAGGCGTTGTTGTATGTCACCCCCACGTATGCCTGGATATACTTTTTCAATAATGGACCACTTTAAATCCACAAATTCGTGTTTAGCTGATATACAATGTTGTACCAATGGAGCTGTTATTTTCAGATTTTTCTACGATGCTCGATGAGCCTTGTTTTAATTTTCCTCTTGGTACGTCCTATATAAACAAGATCACAAGGACATTGTATGATGTAGATTACGCTCTCAGTCTCACATGAGGTAGTGGCCCTAAGTTTGATTATAATATTATGGTGTATAATATTATGGTGGGTGTACAATGGAAATCTCCCACGAATAATATTATAATCAAACTTAGGGCCACTACCTCATGTGAGACTGAGAGCGTAATCTACATCATACAATGTCCTTGTGATCTTGTTTATGTAGGATGTACCAAGAGGAAAATTAAAACAAGGCTCATCGAGCATCGTAGCTGTATCAAAAATCTGAAAATAACAGCTCCATTGGTACAATGTATATCAGCTAAACACGAATTTGTAGATTTAAAGTGGTCCATTATTGAAAAAGTATATCCAGGCATACGTGGGGGTGACATACAACAACGCCTGAATTTGCGTGAACAATATTGGATTTTCACTCTACAAACAGTTGATCCGGGAGGATTAAACGAAAAGATTAACTGGTATACTCTGACCTAAGTGTGACATCTTTTTAAAGATGGATTTGTTCTCTGGCATGTGTGATGAGATTTTCTCCTGTATTTTCTCTCTTCTATTGAGACATTTCTTTAAAATATAAGAGCAGGATGTTCCATTTTTAAGGTCTGCAAGTAGTTTATATGTTCGCCTAGTTTCTTAGGTAATTTCGTGTTTACACAGCTCCTGTCATAAACGAGCCTGCATTTAGCGTTAATGTAGCATCTGTCTTTGAATTGTCATCTAATTAAACGCTATTCCCGATGAGAGCCCTCTCCGGTGGAGACATGACCTGTTAGAAGATTTGCCATCCTTTCGAATAATTTTTGATTGATTAAAAAATTTTTTTGATTGATATACCTTGAACGTCATATCCGGTGGATACGTTTAAATACCCTGCATTTCCGCCATTTGCATTAGCAGGTCCTAATGCAGGACCACCATTGAATGATGAAACAGGAAAACGCCGTTTTGCTTGCCATTTGGGAATTACATCGCGACTCGACTGCTGAGGATTCAGAAGTTTTCAACCCCTGAAGCAGGACCTGAGGGTCCGAAACGTGATCACGTCGGGATTATATTTTTGAAGCTAAGTACTGCTATTATTTAAAATTGCATTTTTGGAAGGAGATCACGTGATGTGGTGAGCGGAGGCGGTTGTGTGCAGGAGAGCTCCGGGTGCCTCGATCCGTTTTGTTTATAGTCTGCTATTAAATCGGCACAAAAACCCCTCCCAATAAGCATTTTCTTGCTTGCTAAGCTCATCTATGTCTATAACTACTTATGTGCATCGCTCACCTGCGGGTATGCCGATAAGATCAGGGAGACGAGACAAGGACAAGGCAAGTGCGGGGGATCCTAAAATGGCGGCGGCTCCGACGACCCCAGCGGCGAAAGGCCTTGAGCCGGATCTCACGGAAAATTTTAAGGCGATTTTGATGGAGGCACTTGATTCTAGACTTGGGGCCATTTCTACTCAGATCGCGGATGTGCGATCCGCGCTGGACGAAATAAACCCACGTTTTGACCGCCTGGAGGGACGAGTGAACCTCGTGGAGGATGACACCCTTGCGCTTACTGGTAAAATTGCAACCCTGGAAAAACTTGTGGAAGCGCATTCCTCTAAACTCGAGGATTTGGAAAATAGAGCAAGAAGATCCAATATTCGAGTAATGGGTCTGCCGGAATCCCTGGTAGAAAGCAACTTAGGCACCTTCCTGGAGAGCTGGCTCCCTGAGGCCCTTCATATACCGGAGCTCGCCTCATCCTTTCGAGTGGAAAGAGCGCACAGGCTGGGCCAACGCAAAGATGGGGATAACAGAAAGCGGATGGTAATTCTAAAAGTACTAAACTTTGCTCACAAACAAATTTTGCTGCAAGCCTATCGTAAAGTTCCGGACTTGGCTTATGATGGCGCTAGGATTTGCTTATTTCAAGATTATTCAGCGAAAGTATCTGGTCTCAGGAGGAGTTTTTCCCCCATCTGCTCCACGCTATATGAAAAACAGATCAGATTTACACTACAGTTCCCAGCCCGATTAAAAATTTGGCATGAGAACAAGATCTCCTTCTTCGAGTCACCGGAGGAAGCTCAGAAATTTGTGACAACGAACCTGCAATAGTGATGCAAAGAGATCGGCGGCCATTTTGGAGGTTTTGCGGCGAACTGCCAGGTTTACTTTCCTTAATGCAGCACAGTAGGCTGAATTCTGAAGAGGAGATGATAGCGGAGCAGTAACTTTAATTAAAAGTTGTTTAAGACTGTATCGCTAGGAATCATCTCGATGCGAGGAACAGATTGCAGAGGCAAGCAGTAATATCGGACCTATGGAACAGTTGAGCGGGAACATCAGGGCTTTGGGCTGCAAACGTCTGTTTTGTTCTTCTTTTCTTTCTTTCTCAATTTTTTCTCTCTTCATTTCCTATTGGGGCGAATTTTCAGGACAGATAGTCTTTTCATTTTTACTTTTTCATGATGCCTACGCTTCTAGGCGCCGTATTGTGGGGAGCCCCTGGGACACTCGTAACTGTTTTCCTTATTTTTCGGGGAAACTGCTGCTTACAGGGCTCCCTTTACTTTTGTTCTTTCTTTTATTAATATTTTATGGTGCACAATTTTATACCTCTTTCTTTGTAACGTAGGTAGGGATGGGGGTCGGAAAGGGGCACCTGAACACATGCAGAAGTGATCTCTTCCCCATTTTCAAGGGGATATATACATGAGGAACACTACTTTCCCGAGGATAGGGGACGTAGTAAGGACTATAGAGTGTTGTTTTGGTTTTTTGGGGTTTTATGGGAATACGCGATGGGGGGGTAAAGGGAAGAGAGTTGAGAAGAGGAGGGGGAGGGGGGGAAGGGGGAATCTGTGTGAGGTTACTGTTGTTTTTTTGTCAAAAAATCTTTCAGAAGTGTGTGGGTGAAGGGAGTGGGGGAAGGGGAGGCATGTCTGAATTGCATAGTACGGTTCAGAGCTGGTTTCTTTCAGGATCTTTCTCATTTGGATATAGGGTTGTGGGGAATTCACATGTCTCTTCGACAAGTAAGCACGCGGGGAGTTTCCAGCCCACTGGCACAATAGTATGGTTTATCCTTCCTACACCATGTCAGCTAACCTAGCATGATGATGGATAATACCAGAATAATTTCTTGGAATGTAAACGGGCTGGGATCTCCGGTCAAACGATACAAAATACTCCAACAACTCAAGTCTCACAAACCAACCGTTGCCTGTATACAGGAAACTCACCTCACGGCCATAGAGAGCGGCAAACTTAAGCGGGACTGGGTGGGAGAATGTTATTATAACCCTGCGCGGGGGAAAAAAGGCGGAGTAGTCATACTGGTCAATAAAACTGCTTCCTTTACAGCTGCTAACATAGTGAAAGATGAGGACGGCAGATTCCTTTTGGTGACTGGTTTTCTTAATGGCCAGGAAGTGTCTGTGTGTAGCATGTATGCGCCAAATGCCTACTCCCACTCCTTTTTCACCTTTGTTTTGGAGCAGCTTGTTGAACATGCAAAGGGATACGTGTTTGTGGCTGGAGACTTTAGCTTACCGGCCGATCCGAGCATAGATAAGACTCCCCAAGGGTCAGTGGTCCCTAGTCGACGGGGGAAGGGAGTTCCTTTCCTGTGTTCGGAGTTCTCTCTCTTGGATGCTTGGCGCACGCTTCATCCGACAGAGAAAGACTATACACATATTTCCAGGGCACATGCTTCCCTCTCCCGTATCGATTATATACTCATACCAAGAGAGGGGCTTCATTTGGTATCAGATGCAGTGATTGGCCCGCAGGGGGTGTCTGATCATGCAATGATTTGGGTGGATATATGTTTCCATGTCTGTGATAGGGGAGAGAGGTTGTGGAGATTCCCAGGATTTCTCAGCTCCGATTCGTCTTTTAAGACTTTTTTGCAACGGAAATGGACGGAGTTTGCCCACAATAATAGTCAACACACATCGAACCCGGAGTTATTTTGGGAAACGGCGAAGGCCGTCTTAAGGGGTGAGATCATCTCGTTTGTGGCAGCACGCTCGAGGAATATCAGTAAGCGAATTCTGGAACTAGAAACCAAATTGGGTACCCTAAAGCGGGATTTTGTCTCCAACCCTAACCCAACCGCCCAAAGGGTCTATTTTGCGGTTCTGCGGGATTTGAATAATGTCTTACACCAGAGGGCACAGAGGGCATTTCAGGTGGTGGAGCGGAACTTTTTCCGCTATGGAAATAAAGCGGGGAAACATCTAGCCAATCTCGTAAGGGCCCACAGGGGAAAGACCTTCATACCGGCCATGAGAACGAGATCAGGCACTAAGGTTACCACCCGCACAGATATCTGTGAAGTGTTCCGCCAATTTTATGAACAGCTATACACTGATGATGTGAAGGGGGGGGGCGAGAGAAGAGGAATCATTCTTTGAGGGTCTTCACCTACCCAGTTTGACCAAGGCTCAATTATTGTTCCTCAACAGACCCATTTTACCCTTAGAGGTTATAACTGCTATTTCCACAAGTAAAATGGGGAAGGCGCCTGGCCCAGATGGCTTCTCTTTTGACTTTTATAAGGTTTTACAAAACCAACTCATTGACCATTTGACAGATTTTTTCAATGACGCTATCACTAAAGGGGGGTTCCCTAGTCTTTTTAATACTGCCTATATTACTGTTCTCCCCAAACCTGGCAAGGACCCGCTCTACCCTGCCTCTTATCGCCCAATATCACTGTTAAACTGTGACTTAAAGTTATTGGCGAAGATTCTAGCCAACAGATTAAACTTGTTGCTGCCACACCTCATCTCTGTCCATCAGGTTGGGTTTGTTAAAAATAGGCCAGCTTGCACACATATCATTAAATTGCTGACCGCAATGGCGTCCTCCCTTGCTCAAGGTTCACCTGCTCTAGTGATAGGTCTAGATTCAGAAAAGGCCTTTGATCGTGTTTCCTGGCCGTACCTTTTCTCGGTACTGCAAAGATATGGTTTTGAGGGAAATTTCTTGGCCTACCTCCATATGTTATATGCTCAACCCAAATCACACATCATGGCTAATGGCTCCAAATCAGGGGAGGTGCTCATTAAGAGAGGAGTAAGGCAGGGATGCCCCCTATCCCCACTTCTGTACATCTTGGCTATTGATCCCCTCCTTAGAAAAATTGCTTCCTCGCCGCTCATACGCGGCTATGGGAAAGACCCCCAGGTGTTCTCGATAGCCGCATTTACGGATGACATATTAATTTACCTCACGGATTCACAACAGTCTTTAACTCCCCTGTTGGGTATATTGGAGAACTATGGCGAATTTGCAGGGTTAAGGATCAACATGGATAAATCAGAGGCCCTAGATGTTGAGAGTCGAGTCCATCCATATTGGCAGGGCCCTTTCCCTCTCAAATGGGTGACTACTACCATGAAATACCTAGGTATACGGATATCTTCAGACGTGAGGGATTTTCATAGATTAAACATTGAACCACTTATGGAGAAGACGTCCTTATTGCTGAAGAAATGGCAAGGGCTTCCTTTATCAATATCTGGACGTATTCAACTTATTAAAATGATGATCCTACCTAGATGGCTTTATGTCCTGCAGATGTCCCCACTCTGGTTAACGGGAAAGGAGTTTAAGGGGGTCAACGCCTTATTTAGGAAGTTTATATGGAATGGGCGCAAAGCCCGTCTTTCATTTACAATTCTTACACAGCCTCTCCACAAAGGGGGCCTGGGATGTCCTAATCTGCGTAGATACAACCTAGCATGCATACTACGCCATGTAAAAGACATATTGGGAGACACATCACATTATACTCCCCTCCAGATTCTCCGCTCATGGTGGAATCAGCAAACTTTAAACCCTTTACTTCAACTCCCTAGAGCACACTTACCAATAGGGCTCGGGACACAACCTCTTCTAAGAGCATGTCATCAGGCTTGGGCTTACTTATGCACGCAGGCGAAGCTACCCTCGAGGCTTACCCTATTCTTACCTATTTGCGGTAACCTTTTGTTCCCGCCGGCAATGATTGCCTCCACCTTTCACAAATGGAAGGAGAAAGGATTGATATGGATATATCAATGCGTCTCTATGGAAACGAACCAACTTTACTCCTTCCCTGAATTGCAACAACTTTATAGCTTATCCCCCTTAGACCATTTTGCCTATCGGCAACTCCGAGGTTTTTGTCAGGCGCATAAGATGCTCCCGGGGGGATCTATGCAATTTGGGGTGGTTCACAAAGTTCTCCCAGTGCATAAACCACAAAGGACCACAGTTGCCGCTTTTACTCAATCTTTATCACTGCATTTTCCGATAGACACTACATTTAAGGGTTGGCAGCAGTGGTCCAAGTGGTCTGAGTTTACACTCACTTGCCAGGAATATGTGAAATGTTATGAACGGCTTCATGACTGGTCAGGGAGTGTCTTATACAGGGAGATTCAATTTAAGTTTTTACGCCGTTATTATGTAGCATCTGATAGAGCTTTTTTAGCTCGTATAACGGAATCGTCTGTCTGCCCGAAGTGTAAAATGGAGACAGGAACTTATGTACATCAATTTTGGACTTGTAGTGTAATCTCGCTTTTCTGGAGGGAGCTGATTGCAACCTGTAGTTCCCTGCTCTCGTTGAACCTCCCTGTTGACCCACTTCTTTGGTTATTTGGAGTTGACCGAAATCCTATCCCGGGTTTGGGAAAATCAGGGCTGCAGTTCATCCGTAGAGCGAGCCTGACGGGTAAGAAGGCCATTCTGGCCTGTTGGACATTAGCTGAGGCCCCACAACACGAACTGTGGTTCAAGATTCTGATCAAATTGTTTACCTTAGAACATGTCTGTGTGCAGGGGGCGTCAGCTACAAAAATGAAGCTTATGGGAAATGTTTGGAATCCTTTGGAGACATACTTAAGGCCCTCCATAATCACTTGAAGGGGGTCCAGGACCTTGAGCGTATCTCTAAGCTCTAGGCTAAGCTCTAGGCTAATGTGACATCGGGGCCGCAGTCCCTATCCCCATCATTATGCCTAACTCTCTCATTATCGACATGCCTAACCCCCAATGTCTCTGTGCACCGGCAAGTTTCACTCTCACTTCATATTGCACTCACACAGTTTTTCGCGGGTGGGAGGGAGGGGAGGAGGGGGAAGTAAGGGGAAAAGTTTACCGGTTGTTCTGTTGTTCTGTTGTTCTGTTAGGTGAGGACGAGTTCAAAGGCCTTACTGGGAACTGTTGGGGAGTGGGGTATGTTCTGACTGGTTGAATGGACCATAATGAGGATTCTCTCATGAACCTTTAATATACTTCAGAGCTACCCTAACTTCTGTCTTGATGATTGTACCTGAATTTCCTTTCCAATCAGGGTAGCTGGAAGCCTCTGATTAAATGTGGATTAACTGTGGGTTAAGATGTCATCTGAAATAGAGGTTGATGTTGTGTAAAAGTTGTACAATCGTGAATAATTGTATGTTTTGTTATATGTTCTTTAAAACTCAATAAAAACACGTTACAAAAAAAAGATTGCATTTTTTAAGCTAAATACTGCTATTACTTTGTTGCGAGTTTGGATTAAGAGTTAGCCCGCTGCGGCTCCGATATTTCCCCTGGCAATACTTTTTGAAATATGATTCAGGACTTTAAATATATATTAAATAAAGCAATGTGACTTCTCCTACGTTGGGTCTGACTGATTAGCAGATCCAGTCGGTAGTGGTCCTACATACATAAAAATTTTTTGCATATAATACTTGGCGTTTATAAATTGTATTACTTACTTGGAAACCTTATTTTTGTTGGTATTTTTTAACAATGACCATTCCTCTTGCACACTTTTTACCTTTGTAGCTGCTCCTTTCAGTTTTTCTTTTAAACTATTTTTCTCATTTTATCAAAGTTTCCCTTTTGAAAGTTTAGCACGAGAGCCGTGGATTTGCTTATTGTCCCCCTTCCAGTCATTAATTCAAATTTGATCACCAAATCCTGTGCTCCACTGAGAATTAGATCTAAAATTGCTCCCTCTCTCGTTGGTTCCTGAACCAATTGCTCCATAAAACTGTCATTTATTCCATCCAGGAACTTTATCTCTCTAGCATGTCCTGATGACATATTTACTAGGGATGTGCATACAAAAAGTTTATGTTCATAAGTCCATAAGTCGAAAAGGGGGGTCAATTTCGGTCAATATGGACATATGGAGAATTCCATAAGTTGAGTCTATGTCCATACATGCACCGGTTCCCTAAATAAAAATTTAAACCCCTCACCCTCCTTAATCCCCCCCCAAGACTTACCAAAATTCCCTGGTGGTCCAGCAGGGAGTCAGGAAGCCATTCCTCTATTCCTTTGCGAGGAGCACGTGACGTCCGCGTCACGTCGGAGTGACGCGGCCGTCACGTGGTCCACCGCGGTTCCGCTCCCGGACCCCTCGTTGGACACAAACGGAACTTTTCGCCAGCTTGGGGGGGCCTCCTGACCTCCCCAAGCTGGCCAAAAGTTCCGTTTGTGTCCAACGAGGGGTCCGGGAGCGGAACCGCGGTGGACCACGTGACGGCCGCGTCACTCCGACGTGACGGCCGCGTCACTCCGACGTGACGCGGACGTCACGTGCTCCTCACAAAGGAATAGAGGAATGGCTTCCTGACTCCCTGCTGGACCACCAGGGAGTTTTGGTAAGTCTTGGGGGGGAATAAGGAGGGTGAGGGGTTTAAATTTTTATTTAGGATCAACGATCGCGATTTCCAACGTATTCAACATAGCTATGTTGAATAAGTTGGAAATCCGATCGTTTTCGCCTCATCACTTTTTTTAAGTTAAAAAAAAAAAAAGTAGCGTTTTACATATAAGTTCAAAACGAATGCACACACCTAATATTTACCCAGTCAATACTGGGGCAATTGAAATCTCCCATTATTACTGCACTATCAATTTGGTTAGCTTCCCTAATTTCTCTTAGCATTTCACTGTTTGTCTCACCATCTTGACCAGGTGGACGGTAGTATACTCATATCACTATAGTGTTCTCCAACACACAAGGGATTTCTACCCATAAAGATTTGATTGTGCATTTAGTCTCATGCAGGATGTTTATCCTTTTGGACTCTATGCCATAAAGTGCTACACCACCTCCCAGGTGCTCCTCTCTGTCATTGCAATATAATTTGCCATTGGCCATGAATTCCTTAAGGATTCCCATGGAGAAGAGAGCTCATCCTTCCCACCATCATCCTGGGAATCTCACCAGCCTCCAAGGGCCCAAGTAAATTATCATCTCTGGTGCCTTTGGTGATTGGTCTTCCCTCCTGCCTGCCAGCCTGTCCTGGAAGGTCAGTCTGAGGAAGAGCCAGAGAGCAAGCCCCAGGCTTGGGCATGGGAGCAGTCAGCAGTGTCTGATACCCTGAAAACATCAGATGGCAGTTCACAGATAGATGCACAGACAGGTACTGGTGCAATGAGGATAATTAACTTTAAGTGCCACAGTGCTTATGGAATCAATGTAGAGAACTGTGCACTGCGGTGCCTACAGCATTGAAGTTGGATGCCATGGTGCAGATCAAATTTGAGTTGGTGGCTGCAGCATTGATGGAATTGATGTCAGGCGCTACAGCAAACATGGAATTGATGTCAGATACCAAGGCGACCACTGAATTGATGTTGAGGGCCACAGAGTCGATTCAGGGCTCTGCTATGATGACAGCATTGATGGGAGTGGCTGCACTGAGGCATTGATAATGGGCAGAAATGTGCTGAAGGCATCATCATCATAAGAACATAGAAACTTATCATACAGGTTCAGACTGAGGGTCCATCGAGCCCAGTATCTGGTTTCCAACAGTGGCCAATCCAGGTCACAAGCACCTGACAAGATCCCAAACAGAAAATATATCCCATGCTGCTATCACACAGTGATAAGTAATTGCTATTTCTTAAGTCTATTTGGTCATAATAGTTTATTGACTTCTCCAGGAATTTTACCAAACCTTTATAAACCCAAATATGCTAACTGCCTTAACCATATCCTCCAGTAAATAATTCCAGAGCTTAATTGTGCTTTAAGTGAAAAATAATGTTTTCATAATTATCTGAATGTGCTAATTAACTAACCTCATGAAATGTCCCCTTGTCTTTGTATTTTGTGAAAGTGTAAATAACTGATTTACATTTACCCTTTTATTTCACTTATGATTTTATAGATTACTATCATATCCCCCCTCAAACGTCTCTTCTCCAAGATGAACAGCCCTAACATCTTTAGCCTTTCCTCACAGGGGAACTGTTCCACCCCTTTATCATTTTGGTCGCCCTTCTCTGTATCTTTTCCAATGCAACTATATCTATTTTTGAGATGCGGAGACCAGAACTGCATACCGTACTCTAAGGACTGCATTATTTGTAACTTATCATTAAAATCATCCATTGTACCTGAAGACTGGAGGATAGCAAATGTAACCTCAATATTTAAAAAGGGCTCCAGGGGCGATCCGGGAAACTACAGACCGGTTAGCCTAACTTCCGTGCCAGGAAAAATAGTGGAAAGTGTTCTAAACATCAAAATCACAGAACATATAGAAAGACATGGTTTAATGGAACAAAGTCAGCATGGCTTTACCCAGGGCAAGTCTTGCCTCACAAATCTGCTTCACTTTTTTGAAGGAGTTAATAAACATGTGGATAAAGGTGAACCGGTAGATATAGTATACTTGGATTTTCAGAAGGTGTTTGACAAAGTTCCTCATGAGAGGCTTCTAGGAAAAGTAAAAAAGTCATGGGTTAGGTGGCGATGTCCTTTCGTGGATTGCAAACTGGCTAAAAGACAGGAAACAGAGAGTAGGATTAAATGGACAATTTTCTCAGTAGAAGGGAGTGGACAGTGGAGTGCCTCAGGGATCTTTATTGGGACCCGTACTTTTCAATATATTTATAAATGATCTGGAAAGAAATACAACGAGTGAGATAATCAAATATGCAGATGACAAAAAATTGTTCAGAGTAGTTAAATCACAAGCAGATTGTGATAAATTGCAGGAAGACCTTGTGAGACTGGAAAATTGGGCATCCAAATGGCAGATGAAATTTAATGTGGATAAGTGCAAGGTGATGCATATAGGGAAAAATAACCCATCCTATAATTACACAATGTTGGGTTCCATAATAGGTGCTACAACCCAAGAAAGAGATCTAGGTATCATAGTGGATAACAAATTGCAATCGTCGTCAGCAGCAGTCAAAAAAGCAAACAGAATGTTGGGAATTATTAGAAAGGGAATGGTGAATAAAATGGAAAATGTCATAATGCCTCTGTATCGCTCCATGGTGAGACCGCACCTTGAATACTGTGTACAATTCTGGTCGCCATATCTCAAAAAAGATATAATTGCGATGGAGAAGGTACAGAAAAGGGTTACCAAAATGATAAGGGGAATGGAACAACTCTCCTATGAGGAAAGACTAAAGAGGTTAGGACTTTTCAGCTTGGAGAAGAGACGACTGAGGGGGGATATGATAGAGGTGTTTAAAATCATGAGAGGTCTAGAACGGGTAGATGTGAATCGGTTATTTACTCTTTTGGATAGTAGAAAGACTAGGGGGCACTCCATGAAGTTAGCATGGAACACATTTAAAACTAATCGGAGAAAGTTCTTTTTTTACTCAACGCACAATTAAACTCTGGAATTTGTTGCCAGAGGATGTGGTTAGTGCAGTTAGTATAGCTGTGTTTAAAAAAGGATTGGATAAGTTCTTGGAGGAGAAGTCCATTACCTGCTATTAAGTTCACTTAGAGAATAGCCACTGCCATTAGCAATGGTAACATGGAATAGACTTAGTTTTTGGGTACTTGCCAGGTTCTTATGGCCTGGATTGGCCACTGTTGGAAACAGGATGCTGGGCTTGATGGACCCTTGGTCTGACCCAGTATGGCATTTTCTTATGTTCTTATGTTCTTATGTAAAAAGTGTGGCTCATGCTAAAAAGCTCATATGCATGTGTATCTGGGCCATGCGTAAGTGATGCATATTTTAAAAGATGGAAATTATGTGTATGTATATATGCGCGCACAAGTAAAAAAAAGCTGTGGAAAAGGGGTGGAGTTGAGAGCGGGTAAGGGCATATGCATTTTGGGGTAGGGCCAAAAGTTACGCATGTAACTCCGAATTTTACATCTGCTAGCCACCTCGTATGGCGATTTGTTAGACATATATATTTACTGCAGCTCCTGATAATGAGCAAGTCTGCAAATCTCACATTTTTGAGCTTATATGACAGGGAGAGGGGTCTGGATCAGCTGGGGGACATGCAGGATAAAGAACCAGAGGGGTCCGGATAACCTCAAGATAGACTGGACAAACTGGTTTACTAATTAGAAAAACTGGGAATGTGCCTCGCACGAGCATATTTTCAAATCCACTTACCTATAGGCATTAAAGCTGACAAAGTCCTATGGAAGATATGCAAAGTAGATATGCTCAAGAAACCTCTTAAAATTAGGAGCATACTTCTGCATCCTAGTCATATTTTAAATCTTACACACAAAAATGCATGAACAAATTATAATTCAAGTATATGTTTCCTTGCATGCCCATACATGAGAATATGGGTGCACGCATGTTCATTTTAAAATTAGCCTGAAAGGGTGGCCTCACCATGGTGGATTGGCCACTGTTAGAAACAGGATGCTGGGCTTGATGGACCCTTGGTCTGACCCAGTATGGCATTTTCTTATGTTCTTATGTTCTTATTTTTTGTTATTATTTGTGAACCAGTTCACATTTTCTTGCTATTTCATATGTAGATGATATATTAATTTTAATTAAGTTTTTTACTGATATATATTGTATTATAGTTTTCTCATTTTTCAAATTTTAGATTTTGTATTTAAGTGTCTTTTAGGGATGTGCAGAAGGAAAAAATGTGTTTTGATTCGTTTTTCGTTTTGTGGGGACACAAATTTGTTGCATTAGTTTCATAGGGGGAAAAATCAATTTGTTGATTAGTTTTATTTGTTTTTCGTTTTCCCATTAAAGTCAATGGGGGAAGTATTTGCAGCCTATTTTTGGCTGCAGAATTGTTTTGTTTTGTTTTTTTATCAATTCTGATGAAACTTCTCGGCAGCAATCATCAGAACGAGAAAAGAGCTCCAAGGTACTTAGACTGTGGCAAAGTGACACCAAAGTGGCATGAATAGCCTAAGGCACTATAAAGGGGCAAACAGGTACCAGGAGTGGCAAGAGTGCTTTAACAGAGGTGCAAAGCAGCAGTGAGAGTGTCAAAAACACACCACAGCTTCAAAAGAGAGCACCGATAACAGCTGCATGAACGCTTAAAGGCAGCACGACAGGCAAAGTGGCAAGACAAGTGGCATCAACATCCTACAGCACAATGAAGGGGGAACATAGCAAGCAGAAAGAGTGTCAGAAAAAACCACAAGGCGCCGATAAAGGAACAAAGCAGCAGAAAGACTATCACCAACACACTGAGGAACCATTATAGTGGCAAGAACACCACAAGGAGTAGAGTGAGTCGTCTGGTGTATGGCAGCAAGGCAGAGTGTCAGAAAGTTGATAGGGGCAAGACAGGCTGGTGAGTGCCCTGCTTTAAGGGCTGGCTGTCCCTCTCTGATGAGGTCACAGCCGTGCCTGGCCTCTCTCAAGGATTTAAAGGGGCTGCGATGGGAAAGGCTCCCATGGCCCATAGTGATGACGTCAGCAGCCCTGGGTATATAAGGTAAGCTCTGACAGTCAGAGCTTGCCTTGGCAACAGGTCTCCTCGCTGTCTTCTGCCAGTGTTTCTGTATGCTGTTCCAGTTCCTGTTCCTACTTCTGCTCTGGATTCCCAGCTCCAATTACTGTATTCCTGTTCCTGTTCCTTGCTCCTTGCTCCTTTTCCTTTGGATGGACCTTGGATCTTGACCCGGATTGCTCTTTGATCTTGCCTTTTGCTGCCTGCCTCTAACCTCTGGACTGGATCTGACCACATCTTCTGCCACCTGCCTCTGACCTCTGGACTGGACCTAACCACATCCTCTGCTGCCTGCCTTGGACCTCCAGCTCCTGATTGCCACCTGCCTCATCTGGCCGTGTTACACAGGATCATCCACGCAGAAGCCCACCTAAGACCAACCGGCCCCGGCACCCAAGGACTCAATCTGCGGGTAACATGGGCTGGTAGTGGTGGTTCCTGATGGCCTCTACTTCCCGTATGGCTCCTGACAGTGGGGATCTGTGGGGGTCTCCCCTACAGGTAGAGCCAACACCACATCGGGCCAAGGGTCCACGCTCACGACAGGTTGCCAAGGCCATGGACCTGACTAAGGCATCCACCCTGCAGGCCATTCCGGGCATGGCCCTCAAGATTCTGCAGCAGCAGCAATACCCCAAGGCTTTGGCGGCCTTCATCGAGCAATTCAATGCTCGCCTGGACTTAGGTCCCGCTCCTACCACCGCACTGGCGCAGTCGCCCAGTGCCTTGGGGCAGCCAGCGCTGGTGGGTATCGAGTGGTGTGAATGGAGTGCTTAGGTTCCCTGTGAATTTGACTCGCTTGGAGATTTCTAGTTGTATCTAGGGGGGGGGGGGGATGATGATGAATAACTGAAGATTTGCAAACCCTCAGTATTATAGGTTACCGTATTGGTATAGTTATTTATTGTCATATCTTTATATAACTGTGACACTGAACATCTTCACTATAAAAAAAATGATTTTGCAAAAAAAATAAAAAATAAATTTCCCAGAATTTCAAGGTGTTATGTAATGAATCTTTAATCGGAAGAAGAATCTGGACATCATCTGTGTATATGTAATGGACTAGTCCTAATCCAGCCAAAAGCCTACACAGTGGAGCCATGCAGATATTAAACAAAGTGGGAGATAGGGATGAACCCTGTGATACCCCTGAAGCTAAAGTGACAGTTTCAGATTCGGCTGGACCTATTTTTACCCTAAAGGATCTATTTAAGAAATAGGATTAAAACCAGGCAAGGGTTACTTCTTTAAGGCCTATTTCTTGAAGTCTGGAAATCATAGAATCGTGATTGATGGTGTCGAAGGCTGCTGAAATATCCAGCAAAATTAAAAGATAGGAATTTCTATAATCAAGTCCTCTCAACATAATATCTGAGAGAGATGTTAAAAGCGTTTCTGTATTGTGGGATTTTCAAAACCCAAATTGAGATGGGTAAAGCAATTGATGATTATCCAGGTAATTCATTAGTTGTTTATTAACTACCTTTTCTAGCAGTTTCACTAGAAAAGGGAGAGTGGATATTGGCCGGAAATTTGCAAAATTGTCAGGGTCTAAATGGGTTTTCTTTAATAATGGTTTAACAACCGTACATTTAAGAGAATCAGGGAAACAACCTTCTTCTAAGGAAATGTTAATAATATCTGCTAATGGTCGGGCTACTAGATCTGGAACAGATTGAAGCAGTTTTATGGAAATGGTGTTTTGCGGATGAGCTGCCAGATTCATCTTCTTAAGAAAATTAACGATTTCTAAAGATGATACAGTGTTAAAAGTTGACCAACTAATAGCTGGATTAGAAGGAAGTGAGATACCCTGTTTGGATGAAGTGGCTAAATTGTTTAGGATGGAAAGAATCTTGTCAAAAAAACAATGGCAAATTTGGTAGTTTTATCTTTTAAATTACCAGAAGGTTGAGAGGGACTTTTGGACTTAGTAAGATCTGAAACATAAGAAAATAAAATTTTAGGATTGAATTGAAATTTGTGTATTTTTTCTGAATAAAAGTTTCATTTAGCTGAATTTATGGCGGATCTGTAATTATGAAGAGCTGCTCTATATTGAGATAAAGTAGTAGAATTGCAATGTTTGCGCCAAGATCTTTCAAGGCGTCTTAAGGCCTGTTTATTTTAAGGATTTTTAATTGAGCAGAGAACCATGGAGCTTTATGTGTTGCATAAGGGGTAATCCATTTCCTCAGAGTGGGATAGAGACTATTAGATAATTCAGAGGTAGTCTGTTCCCTGTGGTTTTGATAGGGGCGAGACAGGCTGGCCCCAGGGAGACTTCCATTTCCTTCGTGCAGGAAAGGGCTCCCTAAAATGGCTTCACCCCTAGAATGGTGTGTTGCTGTTGGAGTCTACTGAGCTCTCGCTGGTCTTTTAAAATCTGGTGGACGTAGCAGATATACAAACTAGAATTTTGAAGGCCGAGGCGGAGGAGGTTTCTATGTGAACAGCGGTTCAACATGGGTCAGTGGGTATTAAGAGATAGGCTGGCTATACCCAGGGAGAGTTCCCTTTCCTTTGCACAGGAAAGTAGGGATGTGAATCGTTTTTGAACGATTAAAATTATCGTCAGATAATTTTAAAATCGTCCAAAATCGTTAGAGTGCACGATACAATACAAATGCCCCCGATTTATCGTCAGGGGCATTTGTATTGTATCGTTAAATTTTGGGGGAGGGCAGGAAAACCGGCACACCAAAACAACCCCTAAACCCACCCCGATCCTTTAAAACCAATTCCTTACCCTCCCCCACCCTCCCGAACTCCCCCAAAATGTTAAGTTACCTGGTGGTCCAGTGGGGGGGTCCCGGCGCGATCTCCCGCTCTCGGGCCATCGGCACCATTTTGGCTGCCACTAATTAAAATGGCGCCGATGGCCCGATTAAAAAAAACCCACCCGACCCTTTAAATTGACCCCCCTCCCTCCGGCCACTTTACTCATCAGCCCCTATTATAATAGGGGCTGATGAGTAAAGTGGCCGGCGCCATCTTTAAAGATGGCGCCGGCCATCCAGTGCTCCTACCATGTGACAGGGGCCGGCCAATGGCACGGATACCCTGTCACATGGTAAGGGCAAAGGGGCATCGGTGCCATTTTTTTTTTTTTTTAGAACAGCTGATGCAGCAAAATCTCTCCCCGAGGCCCCCCTGGATCTCTCCCCGAGGCCCCCCGAGGCCCCCCTGAACCACCAGGTAATTTTAAAAGGTTTTGGGGGGGTCGGGAGGGGGGGGGGTTGATTTAAAGGGTTGGGTGTTTTTTGTTTTTTTTTTGGCGGCGCGGGCCTCCCTAGCGCTGTGAATTGGAATCGGAAACGATTCCAATTCACATATCTTAACGATCAGATTCCCCCACCCCCCCCAGCCGAATCTGATCGTTAAGACGATCTGGCACACAATTCACATCTCTACAGGAAAGGGCTCCCTAGAATGGGTTGGCCCCTAGAGTGGAGCATGTGCCTTCAAAGCATGGCGAGCTGACATGGAGGAGGTTTCCATGTGAACAGCGGTTCAACAAGTATTGGCGGGTGATAAGAGATAGGCTACCTACACCCGTGGAGAGTTCCCTTTCCTTTGCACAGGAAAGGGCTCCCTAGAATGGGTTGGCCCCTAGAATGGGGCTCGGGCCTTCAAAGCGTGGCGAGTCGACGTGGAGGAGGTTTCCATGTGAACAGTGGTTCTGGTTCAACATGGGTCAACGGGTACTAAGAGAATGGCTGGCTATACACGGGGAGAGTTCCCTTTCCCTTGCATAGGAAAGGGCTCCCTGGAATGGTTTTGCCCCGAAAGTGTGGTGGTTCCGTTGGCGTCTAGTGAATACCCAGAAGCTATTAACTGATTATGCACTTCAGCTGATGACAAAGGAACTTGAAGAGCTCTCAGAAATAAGAAAACTGCTACTCAAGTCCAATCTACAATATCAAACTATGTTGACTTTGTACCCTACACAGTGCCTCTGTAAACTATGGGAACACAGAGGGTGAACTAGAGTGCAATTATCACCAGTTTTCTATTGTACTAGAAACATTGATGTTGGCACCTAAGAAAGATTTAGGGAAATTGGCCCATATTATGAAGGTCATGAAAACTATTGAGCATATGAAATATGCAAGCTCCAAACATCTTAAGTCAGCTTTTTATATTCTTACATTTCAAATGTTGCAAAACGGGAAAAAGAATATTCTGTAAAGAAGTGATGCAACAATACATGAAACTGAAATTAGAAATACTAGAACTAAACTCAGACAGGCACAGCATTTGAGGTCAGGCCATTGTAGTGATGTAAGGTCTGGATAGAAAGGCACAGCATTTGAGGTCAGGCCCTTGTAGTGACATAAGGGCTGGACAGTGGACAGACAGGCACAGCGTTTTAGGCCAGGCCCTTGTAGTGACGTAAGGGCTGGACAGAGGACAGACATGCACAGCAGTTGAGGTCAGGTACATGAGCTAATATTATCTGGAGCATATGAGGCAGTTGGAGCTGCTGCAAGGCTGTAAATTGCTTTTATTCATCTTGCCATTCACAGGGAAAATTTGAAAACCCAAGCAAAGGCATGTTTATTTTAAAAAACACTAGCATTTCTATCAACTCTGGTGCCACCCTTGAGCGGTGAGAGCTCATGATATCCCCTGTCATTGAAATTAGACGTTCACTGGGCACACTGGTTTGGAGACATAACAGATATCGCTGAGTCATATTGGCTAGCAGTGACCAGACAGTGGACTTGTGTGCCCAATATGCCAGCAGATCTGTCTGCATATCCTCTATGGGCACTGAGAGATACCGTGTCACTGACAATTGTGCTGGTGTCTCCTTTGCTTGGGTGGGCTGAGAGTCCTTCTTGACAGCTGCTTTCGCTCTAGCCCGTTCCAGAACAGATGCTTGTTTATGGGCAACCTGGCTTTGGCACACTGAAGTGGAGGAGGAAGTACTAGCTGTCGCTGACAGAGTGCTGTTCCTGCTTGGTCTTGCACTACTCTCTGAAGTGCACGCTGTTTCCTCCTCTGCTTCATGCCTAATCTGTCTCTGCCTATGATGCTCATGTTCACAGACTTTTGCTAACAGCAGGTCCTTCACAAATGTGAGACAATTGGATGGTAGGGCAAGTTTCCCTTTCATATGGGGTAATAGACTATGGCAAGCATGTATATGTGGTCTTTGGTTAAACGTCTTAATCTCTCTTGCACCTGCTTCTGCCAAATGTTCAGACAATGCAGCATCTCTGCTGTCATTCCCTCTTCCTTTTTAAAGCCCTCCAAATTTTCCTCCATAAAATTAACTATAGGGATGATGTCAGCCAAGGTGGCACTTCTGGAACTCAGCTCCTCCATGGCATCCTTGAAGGGATGCAGGATTTTTACCAGCTGACTCATGACTAACCAATCATGATGCTTTAGTGGACTATCCACACCTATCTCCATTTCCAGAGAAAGGTCATGAAGAGGTGTCTGCTGTTCCACTAACCTCTGCAGCATCATATATGTGAAATTCCACCGGGTGCCAATGTCTTGAATGAGACGATTGTAAGGCTTTTGTTGGAAAACCTGCCCCGCTTTCACACTTCTGTGGAAGTGTGCTGCTATGTTCCTGCACTTGTGTATTAACGTATGCAGGTATTCATTCTCTTGGTGATTGGACTCCAACCCCAGAGTTGACGTCACTACCAGGTGCAGAGTGTGTGCAAAACATCGGATGTTCTGAAAGCTCCCGTCGCATATTGCCTTTACCATGTTTGCACCATTGTCTGTGACAAAGAACCCTGCCTGAAGATTCCTGTCTCACTGGTGTAGCTGCCAGCCCGCCAGCATCTGTCTGATACATACTAGAATATTGCTTGAGGTATGGGCCTCATCCGTCAGGTGGGTGTGCATTTTAGCCCACCTCCACTCTGATACTTGTTCACTAATAGAGCTGCTGCCTGCCCCTGCCTCAGCCAGGTCCCACCAGTGTGCTTTCAGGGAGAAGTCAGAGTGTGCAGCATTCATGGCGGTCCAGATATCACAGGTGAAATGCATACTCCGCTGTGCCTTAGCTTGCAGCGCTTGGATGCGATTGCGACACTGGTTGTACAGGCTGGGGATGATATTTCTGCTAAATGTGGTTCTGGAGGGGACTTTGTAATTTGGAACTAAGACCTTCAGCAAATGCTTGAAACCCACATTCTCCACTATCTGCAAGGGCTGGTCATCAAGGGCAATCATTTTCCCGATGCTCCTGGTTACAACTTTTGAGGCTGCCTGCCTCCTTCCCTGGGATAGTGTTACCGAACACCACGCCATTTCCTCCATGGTGGGTTGTTGCTTCTGACACATGGCAGGGGACTGCTGGCCTGCCACATGACTGCTAGAAGGGACTGAGGGCATGGGTGACTCTGCTCCTTTTCAACCACTTTACACTTCCTGGAAAAAGGGGTCCCCTGACTGGTACTGCCACCATCCCCAGATGGCAGTACTGTTGGGTGTTGCTTCTGTATATGATGCATCATGCCAAAATTAGTTAGATGTCCCATTTGCTTGCCTCTGCTAATAGCCCTGGCACAGTAATTACACTGATCAAAACACGGGTCCTCCATCACTTTAAAGTGGCTCCAGATCGCAGATTTCTTTCGTGATCCCTTCTCTATAGCCTTCAGGGTGGATGCTGGCACTGGAGTTGAAATAGTGGGTGCACCCTGAAAAGCAATGCCAGGGGCATCAGTCACACTCTGTGCCTATGCTGACTGCTCTTCCTCCTCCTCATCATCAGTTTCATCTCTCCTCTGCAGCACTGAAGTGGAAGCTAAGATAGAACTAACTAATCCTCCTAAACCTTCTTCAGCTATTACTTCTTCCATTTCTGATTATGAGAATCCCACACAAGATGATTCTTCATCGGAATCAGAAGCAAACAGTGCCTGCACTACATTTTCAATGCTGTCAAGTCTGCTGTCACACTGCTGCTTTTAAGTCTCGTCCTTTTGTCTTGCATGACTCAGCCTCCCCTTTCCTCACCTCCAAAACTACAGGGTCAGAAGCAGGTGGTGGCAGTGCATCATCTTTAAATTTTTTCCAGATGGAACTGCCTGCCCCTCCAGAGATTTTAGATTGGAACAGCTCCCTTTTTAACTTTAATAGGGGACTGGCACTACCTTTTGAAGTGCTTCCTCTGCCAGTCCCAATCACTCGACCACATCTACCTTTAGCTGACATCATGGATTTACTGTCACTGCCTACTAGGGATTTAAATTAAAAGAATTATTTCTTTATTGATGAATGAACACCTCTGTCCCAAAATATGTGAGTCTGGAAAACTGCCCACAGATGCACGGTGCAGTGCCTTGATGTACACTACAACTGAGACTGCTGTATGTGCACACACCAAACTTGTAACTACAAAAGAGGCCTACTGGGGATTTGGCTTAAAAGAGCACTGCTCTTCCTATATATAGTCTGGAAAACTGCCCACAAATGCACGGTGCAGTCCCTTGATGTACACTGTAACTGAGACCGCTGAATGTTCACACACCAAACTTGTAACTACAAAAGAGGCCTACTGGGGATTGGCTTAAAAGAGAACTGCTGTCCCAATATATGTGAGTCTGGAAAACTGCCCACAGATGCAGTGCAGTGCCTTGATGTACACTACAACTGTGTGCACAAAAAAATGAAACAGCAGAGAAAAGACTTGACTGGAAGCCTGAGCAAGCACAATTCCTAGTGATGCTGCTTCTTGTTTAAAAATATCAACTCACACTATCTCCCACCCACACCACCCATACCCTGCCTGCAGTCTACCTCAGGGGGGGGGTAAGATAAGCAGAAAAATGCCACTGCTGGCAGCTTGTCTCAGTGAGAGAGACAGAGAGACCATCTGAGTTCAATTAAAAAAAAGTGCGGTCAAAAAAGTCTGGCTAGCACTTCAGCAAAAACGAACAAATATATTTTTCAATGGAAAATTCTATCAAAGTAGCTAGCAATTGAATACAGATTTGAGACACTCAGACTAGCTCTGAGTAAAGCCACCTCCCCGGACAACCGCCGCAAAGAAAGAGCGTGGCATGCCACGTGCTTAAGGTATAAATATTACAACGTCATCAGGAACAGTGTCACAAAGCACTGAGTGAGAGCGGTGATTGGCTGCATTAGAAAAATTCTTAGCTCTGATAGGTTGCATTCTCGTCTCCTTGCCAACCTGTCTGACCCACTCTATGAGAGGGCTGTGAGGTCACTTATGACTCACAGGAAAGGGCTGGTTTTTGCTATGAATACTCCCACATGGCTTCTCCTATTTCAAATGGCTGCTAAGAAATCACTGTGAACCAAAAGAATGAAACTAATATGATATGTTTTATTCGTGGGTGATCGCCATGCATTTTGCGAACCCACAAATCAAACAAACAGGGACTTATGCAGATTGCACATTCGTTGAAAACAAATGCACATCCCTACTGTCTTTTAGTTTATGAATTGATAAAATTTAGCAGGTTTGTCTCTCCAATTTTCCCACCACTTTCTCCCTCTCCTTTCCAAAAGCTCATGCACAATATATATGAACTGTTCTTTTCGTTTAATAACAGGCTTCATGCCCTTCAGAGAAAACAAGACAGGCAAATCAAGATCAGACATATGAAATGTGGATTTTGATATGAACTGTGTTACAAGTGATGTGGAATCTGGAGAAAATTCTGAACTGGGATTAAGCTTTCTTAGCAGAAATGAGAAATGTGTCACCACTCATTCTCCCATCCCTAAAAAATATTATTAGGAATTTTGGACCCTTGGCCCGAGGTGGGGTTGTTGCTACCTGAAGGGTTGGGCCTCACAGGTCCCCACCATCAGGAGGTGAGGCTGGCTGGGAACAGAGGCAAGCTGGACATTTGCCTGTACTGACCCTCGTTCCCTTGGTTGCCAGGACCGGCAGGACTTAGGAACAGTTCTGTGTGGCTGGTCCCGGAGAGGGTAGATGACAGGGTGCAGAGAGTGGCAGGGGAGGTTAGGCACAGTTTGAGACAGGAGCATTCTCTGAGGGAGGAGGAGAAAGAGTCTCAAGGAGTGCAAGGCCACTGCAGTTCTGAATAGAGTAGAGCAGGACTACGTGGGAGTGGCCTCGAGGTGCAGATGCAGAGACACAAACTGTGGGATGCTGAATAAGGGCTAGAGCAGGGGACCTGCTGTAGCAGGTGCCAGGAGAGTAGCAGCACAGAGGAGTGCCCCGAGAAGCAGGGATGCCGAGAAACAGCCTGGTGGAGTACTGCGCTGAGTCTTGATGAGAAGAGGCACTGTAACAAAGTCCTCAAAGAGAAGTTCCGTGGGGGTCCCAAGGAGCAGAGGACACTGCGGTAGGGACTCACAAGTAGGCGCTGAACCTGGCCCTGAGGATTGGGAAGTGCTTAGATAGAGTCCAGGTGAAGCAGCGCTTAGCCAGGGCATGAAGAGCGGGAAGAGCTGGGAGAGAGTCCGGGTGAAGAGGCACTGAGCCTGGCCCAGAGGAGCGAGAAGCGATGAAAGAGAGTCCAGGAGACATACCGCTGAGCCAGGGCCCAAGGAGCAGGAAGCTCTGAGAGAGAGTCAGAGTGAAGTGGCATTGAGCCTGGCCCCGAGGATCAGGAAGTGCTGAGAGAGATTCCAGGAGATGTAGAGCTGAGCCAGGGCCCTCGGAGCGGGAAGTGCTGAGGCAGGAACCCAGATGGAGATGCGCAGAGATCCAAAGGCAGGAACAACTGGTCCGTGGAAAATGTACTGGCACCAAAAGGAGCCAAGGAACTCTTTGTCAAGTCGGTTAGTGGAGGCTAGATGTGAGGCTTAAATATCCCGTGCCAGTGATGTCATCAGCCGGGGACAAGCCTGGAGTTCCTGCCATTGTCCCTTTAAAGGGAAGACAGATGGCGCGTGCATGCGGCTAGAGAGGCCCAGGATTGTAAGGCTGGTCGGCAGCAATACAGCAGACACATGGAGTGCAGGGAGCCAAGAGGAAAGCGGAGGCAGCGGCTGGCCACCGCTGCAAGAGTACCGGAGGTAGAGAACCAAGCATGACATGACATGAGTTGAGCCTGCCACGGACGGCCGCGGACGGCGGTCATAACAATTATTCACCTTCTTATTTTGGGACTGCAGCTTTGTTCCTTCTCTGCAAATGATACAGTATTTATTTATTGAGTTTTATATGCCGTCATTCAGTTTTGCCATCACAACGGTTTACAAAGTTTCAATGTTTAACAGACTGTACTGCACGAAGAATCACTAAGCAGATACTACTGGACAGCAGTTGTAATGGGATCTCTTACTGTGGAAAAATCTGTGCTCTCTGTTATATTCCATAACTTGAGTGGCCCATGGATTGTGCACAGTACATCACTCCCTGTTAACAAACTCTCTTCAGTTATAAGTTACATTCAAGAAATCATTCAATGAAGTAAACATTTGCCAAAATTCCTGTACCTTTTCTTTGAAGAAATGTCATCTGCACAACCCATTCTATCTATAGTCTAAATCTCAGTCCAATACTCGGAATACATCCAACCAGTCAGGTTTTCAGGATACTAAAATGAATATGTATGAGATAGATTTGCATACAGTGGAGGCTGTTTTTTTACATGTGAGTAGCAATGACATATGAGGGTACAAGACAGAGGTTTTGAAGGCTAGATTTAGGTTTTTAGGTAGGAAATTAAAATCCAGAATCTCTAGAGTTGCATTCTCAGAAATGCTCATTGTTCCAGGCACAAGACCATAGGCAAGTGTTACGCACCCTGCCCGCGACCGTCTCGCACACGGGCCTGCTCACCTTCATGGTCCCACAGCGGGTCCCGGGACAACTTCCCTCGCGGTAGTTGCCAGTCCTGCCAGGCCCCGGCGTCCCATGGCAGCGGTCACTGGGCCTTCCACTGCACGCCAGGCCTCATACCGAGGTTTGGCGTCCTCT
This sequence comes from Rhinatrema bivittatum, assembly GCF_901001135.1. NCBI lineage: Eukaryota > Metazoa > Chordata > Amphibia > Gymnophiona > Rhinatrematidae > Rhinatrema > Rhinatrema bivittatum. Next base: position 217,149,463 of record NC_042623.1, on the reverse strand, counting down.
GCCATGTTAGCCATTCCCCACGTCTCTAGAAGACTTGATCTCCCTTGCCAGGAGGATTGATCATCGGCTTCCGGCAAAGGTGCCTAGAAGTAAAGGCTCCACATCCTCCTCCATTACGCCCTAGAAGTGCACCCTGCACTCCAGCGGAGAGTCCTGTACCATCACCTCCACCTATAGAGGTGAATCGTGGGCGATTGTCTCTGACCGAAAATCTCTGTCGGTGAAAGGAGGGGCTCTGCCTTTACTGTGGCACTTCTGGACATTGTCTGCAGTTTTGCCCTGTACGTCCGGGAAACTGCAACACCTGAGCCTGGTGGGGGTCCCTAGATTGGGTGCAACTGTTTCTGGCCCTCAACTCTTGCTTCCTGTATCCCTGGCCATTAAGGCCCACACCTTCACGACCACTGCTCTCATCGATACCGGAGCAAGCGGTAGCTTCATTACAGATGACATCGTCAAACTCTTGAAAATACCTCTCCAACTCCTAGAGGTGAGTCTTCGTATTGCCTCCATCCAGAGGGAGCATCTTCCAGGTCTCATTACTCACCAGACAGTGTGCTATCCGTCTCACTGTAGGTACCCTCCATGAGGAAGAGACATTTTCTACGTCCTAAAACGCTCAACTCATCCAGTAATCCTGGGGCTACCCTGGCTCCAGGTCCATGAACCCCAGTTTGATTGGCAGTCCCTGCAGTTGGTACACTGGGGCCAAAATGCCAAAAGACTTGTCTGCACCCGATATCCCCCATGATACCCGTCTTGAAATCAGTTACCCTTCCAGGGTTACTTCCACAGTATTCTGACTTCAGCGATGTGTTCTCTAAGCAGAAAGCGGATACCCTGCCTCCATTACACAAGTTCAACTGTCAACTGCAAGGCACTATGCCTCCCAAAAGGCAGAACCTACCCGTTGTCCCAGTCTGAGACTCAGGCTATGTTGGAGTATATTAAAGAGAATCTAGAGAAAGGCTTTATCCGTCCATTTGATTCCCCTGCAGGAGCGGGTTCTTCTTCATGAAGAAAAAAACGGTGAACTATGTCCCTGTATTGATTACAGGGGTCTCAATGAGATAACTCGTAAGGATCAATACCCACTACCCCTCATTAGCGAACTGTTCGACCGCCTCGAAGGGGCACGAATATTTTCCAAGCTGGACCTGAGAGGTGCGTACAATTTGGTACGCATCCAACCTGATGACATTTGGAAGATGGTAGAGATGGCCACTACAAATATGTGGTAATGCATTTTGGGCTATGTAATGCTCCAGCCATCTTTCAACACCTCATGAATGAAATCTTCTGAGATCTCCTGTGCAGTTTCGTAGTCGTATACCTTGACGACATTCTGATCTTCTCTAAGGACATAGAATCCCACCGTGAACACGTCCACATCGTCCTCCGTCTGAGAGAGAATCATTTGTATACAAAACTGGAAAAATGTCTGAGCAGAATCGCTTACTCTTTCTGGGATACATCATCTCTGATTGTGGATTCTCAATGGACCCGGAAAAAGTTCAGGGAATCTGCGACTGGCCTCAGCCAGTAGGTCTTTGGGCATTACAACGTTTTCTAGGCTTCACCAATTATTACCGGAGCTTCATTGCGAATTACTCCTCCATAGTTGCCCCACTCACTGCTATGACTAGAAAAGGGGCCAACACCCGAGTCCGGACTCCTAAAGCATTTGCTGCCTTCCAAAGGATTAAAGAAGCCTTCAGCTCCAGCTCCTGTCTCTCTCATCTGGATCCCAAACGTCCATTTGTTGTGGAGGTCGATGCCTCAGTAATCGGCACCGGAGCCGTTCTGAATCAACACTCTTCCACGGGCAAGCTAATCCCCTGCTCGTTTTACTCTCATAAGTTTACCCCCATGGAACAACGTTACACCATTGGTGACCGCGATCTCCTTGCGGTCAAACTAGTGCTTCAAGAGTTGCGTTACTGGTTGGAAGGGGCACAACATAAGTTTACTATCTTCACTGACCACAAGAACCTCAAATCTCAAAGAGGCTCAACTTTTGAATCCCCATCAGGCCCAGTGGGCCTTATTCTTTGAGAGGTTTGACTTTAACCTTTGCCTTCGTCCTGGTTCTAAGAACCTACATGCTGATGCGCTGTCCAGATCATTCGAGCCTGAAGATGTCCCGTGTGGGATCGTAAGCTTAGCCCCTGAAGGAGTATTTCAGGGGTTAATTCTAACTTTCCTCTTTCTCCGGCATTCACTGGAGACAGCGGAATTGTGCAAGCTTCCTCCTGCGCTGAGATAGGAAATCTGTCTCATAAACAACCTGCTTCAGACAGCCTGCCCCAGGAATAGATCTCAAACTGTATCAAACCGAAACTGCTCGGTGCCTACTTCCTCTCACACATAGTCAGCTAGTTTAACACATCTTAAAACTGTCTCAATGCCCAGCTTATGAACTTTCCCCCTCCTGGCCTGCTAGCTTACGCGTAGTCAGCATAAAGGCCAGGAAAGGACATTTATGGTATGTTGCTTTAAACTTCCAATGAATGATGTATGTATTTGCAAAGACCCAATGATGTTATGACAAATCTCCATGCCATGCTTTATGATGGAATTATGGACAATAAAAAGGAGCCCCGGGGAAGGAGGAGAGAGGTGACCTTCCCGGGGACACGCTTCACCACGAATCCTGCCTGATGTGTCTTTATCATTACAACAGTCCCGGAAGTTCCTAGCTTCATTATCGACCCTGCTTGTATTTCCCTTGCTGCGACTACAACAGTCCCTGTTGGAAAGACCGTCGTTCCTTGCTGGCTAAGTGAGCGCGTCTTAAAGTGGGCCCATGACTCCAAACTGGCAGGCCACCCTGGTCGTGCCAGGACCCTGGAAATGCTGTGAAGGCACTACTGGTGGCCTACTATGGTGCAAGATTCACGAAACTACGTGGACTCATGTCCCACTTGCGCCCAGCAAAAACCACCAACAGGGGTTTTTGCTTGGGGCTTGCTTCAGCCTCTCCCAGCACCTACCGAGCCATGGTCCAGCATTTCGACAGACTATTACTGATCTACCTCCTTCCCAGAATAACACAGTGATTTGGGTCGTCATCGACCGTTTCTTGAAAATGGGTCACTTTATCCCCTTGCCAGGCCTTCCTTCAACCCCGGAATTGGCAAAGCTCTTCCTGAAGAACATCTTTCACCTCCATGGACTCCCCAAGGAGATTGTGTCTGATCAGGGACCACAGTTTGCTGCCAAGTATTGGCTTTCCTTGTTTTCAAAGTTCAATATTTCCCTGAGTTATACATTGGCCTACCATCCCCAGGCCAATGGGCAGGCCAAAAGGACCAATCAGACCTTGAAGACATCAGCAAAATAATTGGTCGGATCTTCTTCCCTGGGCTCAGCTGTCGCGCAGCACTCATGTTGCAGCAGCCAACGACATATCCCCGTTTGCAGTAGTCTTTGGACGGCAGCCCCGACTGCCTTTTCCTGTTCCGCTGACAGTTCCATCTCCAGCAGCTCAATCCATGGCTCAAACCATTCGCCAAGTGTGGGCCCGGGTAAAGGAGTGACTTTCACAAGCTGCTGAATGCGCCAAGTGTACTTCTGATCTTCATAGATAACCCGCTCCACTCTTTCAACCTGGCCAGAAAGTGTGGCTGAGTGCTCAACACATTCGACTGACTTCCCTCACCGTCTGGCTCTGAAATACATAGGACCATTTCCTGTGATCCGAAGAGTGGGAGCTGTCTCATATCAACTCCAGCTACCTCGTTCATAGGGTATCCACAACACGTTTCACATGTCCCTGTTGAAGCCGTTGGTCCTCTCCTGGCCCTCGCGCAAAGACCCTCCTGCTCCGCGTATCTCTGCAGAAACTGACACTTCTCTCCAGGTAAGAGAGGTCCTCGACGTCCGGCGACGCCGATGGAAGTGGGAATACCTATTAGCCTGGGAGGGCTATGGGGCCAAGGAGAATTTGTGGGAACCCTCCCAAAACATCCTTGATAAGGATCTCCTGAGGACCTTCCATAGAATGTACCCTGAGAAACCACAGCTGCGTAGGGGTAGGCCTAGAAGGGGGGTACTGTTACGCGCCCCACCCGTGGCCGTCCCACACATGGGCCTGCTCACCTTCATGGTCCCACAGCTGGACCCGGGACGACCTCCCTCGCGGTAGTTGCCAGTCCTGCCGGGCCCTGGCGTCCTGCGGCGGCGGTCGCCGGGCCTTCCACTGCATGCCAGGCCTCACGCCAAGGTTCAGAATCCTCTGCATGTTAGCCACACCCCTACGTGCACGCGCACGGACCGCCCAGACTCATGTAGGGCCAAGGCTGGGTCTTAGCTCCGCGGTGCGCCCTGATTGATCCCTTGATATAAGGAAGTTCCTGTCTATGCTTCCTTGCCTTGGCAATTGGGTCAGTTTGTTCTAAGATTGCCTCTGCGTTTGTTCCTGCTCTTCCCTGTTCCTAGTCTCATTCCAGGATCCTTCTGTTCCAGTTCTGTTCCTGACTCATTCCTGCATTCTAGTTCCTGCGTCCTGCTTGTTCCTGTATCGTCTGTCTGTCTGCCCAGGTAGTACCCTTGAATTGTCTTACTGGTACTGACCTCAGCTTGTTCCTGACCTGCCTGCCTGCCGCCTGCCTCCAAGACCTCAACTTGTTCCTCACCTGCCTGCCTGCCACCTGCCTCAAGACTTCAGCCTGCCTTTGACCTCATCCGACCTCTGGTACCTGACCCCTGCATTACTGACCATTCCTTGGACTGACCTCTGGATCTTGACCTTTGCCTGCCTGACCTTGTCTCCATATTCTGGCTCTGTTCCTCGCCTTATCATCAACTCTGTTCTGGTTCTCCTTGTTCCAACCAGTCTCCAGCTTTGAACCCAATCACGCTCTCCCTGTGTCCATACGCACTCCGGACTTCCATTCTCTCAGGAGACCCTGCGAGGCCCACCTAAATCCAAGTGGCCCGGGGCCCTACGGGCTTCTCCCGGGGGGGATCTCGGGCTTCCAGTGGTGAAGCTCCTCACAGCCTCTGTCTCCTCCAGTCCTCCACTCCCTGGTAGCAGTTGCCTCCTGTTCCCTTTCAGGAGGCATTCCCTCACTGTCCCAGGGACAACGCAACAGAGGGCTGAACTCCAAATCATGTCAATAGTACAGGAAGGAGAGTTGTAGATTTATTAAAAACTGTGGAACATTCTGGAGAAGGTGGAGCTTGTTCCAATGAAAGGTGGAACCTGGCTGCTGGTGCTAAAATTTAAAAAGGAGATAGATCATGGGAGAAAGTCAATAGTTACTCAGAAGCACATGATTTGGATGGAGGTATCTTCAAAATAGGGAAGTTAGAATATCCCAATAGAGAAGCTATGATCATGGTTGAAGTAGTCCAAATGGATTTAAATAAAACCACACAGACATAAATGATTTAAAATTATCTTTATCATTTGCTAATAAGCAGGAAAAAGACAAATTAAACCACTTAGACTGCTGACTGAAAGACGGCTATTAAGGGCGAAGCCAGAGGAAACACTGGAGGAGATGTTAATTTATGGCATCAATGGAAAAAGAGGCAGGGGAATTTGGTTTGGAGATTGACTTCCTCTTTGCTGTATCTTTCCTGATGCTAGATGTTCTGCCAGTTGGTGAGATGGTGAGATGGACAGTGATGGACAGTGAAATGCTGAGAAATTAGGGAAGCTAACCAAATTGGTAGTGTGGTAATAATGGGAGATTTCAATTATCCCAATATTGACTGGGTAAATGTATCATCGGAACATGCTAGAGAGATGAAGTTCCTGGATGGAATAAATGAAAGTTTTATGGAGCAATTGATTCAGGAACTGACACGAGAGGGAGCAATTTTACATCTAATTCTCAGTGGAGCACAGGATTTGGTGAGAGAGGTAATGGTGGTGGAGCCATATGGCAATATGGAAAGGGGACAGTAAGCAAATCCACGGCTCTCGTGCTAAACTTTCAAAAGGAAAACTTTGATAAAATTAGAAAAATAGAAAAAAACTTGTAATGCAAAAATATCATTTACAACATGCATATTATATTTACACTCACTGATGTGGTGCCAACCACAAAACTCTGCAAAAGTGATACTTGGAACTCATAATGTGTGTTGGGTGTAAGCTTGGGCCTCAGAAAGTCCTGCAGTCGATCTCCTGCCGGCGCCATTTTCCGTACGGAAAACGATTCGCGGCAAGAAATCGCTTCCTGAACCCCGCTGGACTCCCAGGAACTTTTGGCCAGCTTGGGGGGGCCTCCTGACCCCCACAAGACTTGCCAAAAGTCCAGCGGGGGTCCGGAACGACCTCCTGCGTCGAATCGTTTTTGTCTATGGCCGCCGCCATTTTGCGGCGGCCATTTTGCAAAATGGCGCCGGCTGAAGACAACAGGATTCAATTTAGGGGGACGTTCCGGACCGCCGCCGTTCTGGACCACCGCTGGATCTCCAGGTAATTTAAAGCATTTGGGGGGGTTCGGGAGGGTGGGGGATTTAATTTAAAGGGTCGGGGGTGGGTTTTAGGGGGTTTTAGTGTGCCGGTTTTCCTGCCCTCCCCTTCCCCCGATTTACGATTTTTTAACGATAAATCGGGGGAATTGGTATTGTATCGTGGCCCTAACGATTTTTGACGATTTAAAATATATCGGACGATATTTTAAATCGTCAAAAAACGATTCACATCCCTAGTTATTAATCAGGTTTACATAGGGAATAGCCACTGCTATTAATTGCATCAGTAGCATGGGATCTTCTTAGTGTTTGGGTAATTGCCAGGTTCTTATGGCCTGGTTTGGCCTCTGTTGGAAACAGGATGCTGGGCTTGATGGACTTTTGGTCTGACCCAGCATGGCAATTTCTTATGATCTTATGTTCTTAAGTGCCCCTTTAACCCCTCGATCATCTAACGGTCCAACTGACTCCCTCCCAGGCTTTCTGCTTTGGATATATTTTTAAAAGATTTTACTGTGAGTTTTTGCCTCTACGGCCAACTTCTTTTCAAATTCTTTCTTAGCCTGTCTTATCAATGTTTTACATTTAACTTGCCAATGCTTATGCGTTATCCTATTCTTCTGTTGGAGCCATCTTCCAATTTTTGAATGAAGATCTTTTGGATAAAATAGCTTCTTTCACCTCCCCTTTTAACCATGCAGGTAATCGTTTTGCCTTCTTTCCACCTTTCTTAATGTGTGGAATATATCTGGACTGTGCTTCTCGTATGTTATTTTTTAACAATGACCACGCCTCATGCACACTTTTTACCTTTGTAGCTGCTCCTTTCAGTTTTTTTCTATTTTTCTAATTTTATCAAAGTTTTCCTTTTGAAAGTTTAGCACGAGAGCCGTGGATTTGCTTACTGTCCCCTTTCCATATTGCCATATGGCTCCACCACCATTACCTCTCTCACCAAATCCTGTGCTCCACTGAGAATTAGATGTAAAATTGCTCCCTCTCGTGTCAGTTCCTGAATCAATTGCTCCATAAAACTTTCATTTATTCCATCCAGGAACTTCATCTCTCTAGCATGTTCCGATGATACATTTACCCAGTCAATATTGGGATAATTGAAATCTCCCATTATTACCACACTACCAATTTGGTTAGCTTCCCTAATTTCTCAGCATTTCACTGTCCATCACTGTCCATCTCACCATCTCACCAACTGGCAGAACATCTAGACAACAATAACATACTTTACCCTTCACAACACGGCTTCAGAAAACACTATAGCACTGAAACATTACTAATCTCACTAACAGATAATGTACTACGGGGGTTTGACAGCGGAAAACACTACATTATGATATTACTAGACCTGTCCGCAGCATTTGACACAGTAAATCACAGCATACTAATAAAAAGGCTTGAAGAAATAGGACTACAAAACAAAACAATTGAGTGGTTCCGCTCCTACCTACACAATAGATTTTTTCAGGTTCAGATAAAAAACACAATATCAGACAAAATCAAGCTAATGACTGGGGTCCCACAGGGGTCAGCACTTTCGGCAACTCTATTTAATATCTACATGCTGCCTCTATGCCACCTCTTGGCAGGACTAGGTATCATACATTACATATACGCTGACGACATTCAGCTAATCCTACCAGTAGAGGAAACAATTGAAAAAACACTAAACTTAGCAATGTTGTACCTAGATATAATAAAACAACTATTAAGTCAAATGGAACTGGTAATTAATATTGAAAAGACAGAATTCATACACTTTGAAAGAAAAACCACTGAATTAATACAGAATCCCATCAAACTTAAAAAGGATCAGATAGTGGAACTAAACGAAAAAGCCAGAAACCTAGGTGTAATAATTGACAAGGAACTCAATCTTAAGCAACACATATCAGTGAAAGTTAGGGAAGGTTATGCCAAACTTATGGTGCTTAGAAGGCTAAAAACCCTATTAACCCAAGCGAACTTTAGAACCATTCTTCAAGCACTTATATTCGCGAGCACAGACTATTGTAACACACTCTTCCTTGGATTACCATATACAACACTAAGACCACTACAAATCTTACAGAACTCTGCAGCCAGAATTCTAACTGGAAAAAGCAGAAGAGATCACATCACTCAAACACTCGCTGAATTACACTGGCTGCCAATTGAACAAAGAGTGCAATTTAAAACACTATGCACAATCCACAAACTAATCTATGAAGAAAATACTAACTGGCTAAACACTGCACTACGACTACATGTCCCCCAGAGAAATCTAAGATCAGCCAATAAAGCTCTACTAACCATTCCCTCTGTAAAGACAGCAAAACTGACACAAGTAAGAGAGTGAGCTCTATCCCTAGCCGGTCCAATATTATGGAACACACTACCACTCGAAATAAGACTAATGAAAGATCTAAAACTCTTTAAAAAAAGTTTAAAAACATGGCTCTTCAAAAAAGCTTTTCACAATGAGAGTGGGAAGTAAGGAATACTAGAAAGAGAACTCCGGCACACTGTTAAAAGTCAACAAATAGTAGTTATCCCTCCTTTATTATTTTTTCTCATACATAAAGATTAATTTAAGAGTACAGTATTCTCATATATGGATATCCTATTATTCATATAAATGGAATTTCCATTCCACAATCCAAATAGCATATATTATTTGAATCATGTAACCGAAACTTTATTGGCACCTACTAGCTAATTTATAATCCTAACCAGACTTATTTATGTGCCGATCTGTAAACCGTTGTGATGGTATACTACTCAACGACGGTATAGAAAAGTTTTTAAATAAATAAATTTAATAAATAAATAAATCTTGACCAGGTGGACGGTAGTAAACTCCTATCACTATAGCCTTCCCCAACACACAAGGGATTTCTATCCATTAAGATTCAATTGTGCATTTAGTCTTATGCAGGATGTTTATCCTGTTGGACTGTATGCCATCCCGGACATAAAGCGCTACACCGCCTCCTGGGTACTCCTCTCTGTCATTGCGATATAATTTGTATGCCGGTATACCACTGTCCCATTGGTTGTCCTCCTTCCACCATGTCTCTGAGATATCAATTAAGTGTATGTCATCATTCACTGCTATACATATTAATTCCCCCATCTTACTTCTTAGACTTCTGGCATTAGCAAAGAAACATTTCAAAGTTTGTTTTTTGTTTGTATTTTCATTCTGCTTTTTAATTGATAGGGATAAGTTAGAATCTTTTAGCTCAGGTGAGTTTTTATTTACAGGCACTTGGACTACTTTTCTTAATATTGGAACCTCACTGTAGGGATGCCCTAATTCTAATGCATCATTAATATCCTTTGAAGATACTGACGGTCCCCCTACAATACCTCTCTCCGAACCATGCGCTGCTGAGTGACTGTCAGCTTTCCCCCTTGTTCTAGTTTAAAAGCTGCTCTATCTCCTTTTTAAAGGTTAGCGCCAGCTGTCTGGTTCCACCCTGGTTAAGGCGATCGCACCGCGGAGGTGCGATCGCTGCCGGCTAGCGCAGGATCACCCCCCGTTTCGGCCCCCCGCCCCTTATTACCGCATTTTTCTAAAGTACCGCAGGCCTGCGATACTTTAGAAAATGAGGCCCACAGTGGGCAATACCTTGAATGAGGAGTAAGGCAGGAAGAAAAGTGGCATCACTTATTTGGGTAAAAGTGCCTTTGAAAATAACCAGATATATTAATTAGGCTAACTTTAGGGCAGCAATTTATCTAACCAGTTACCTTGCTAAATTTAGCATGCTAGTGTTGAATTACAGCACTCACCTGCTAAAGTTTAACCATAGCCCTGGCATTCCCCTGACACTGCCCAAACCAAATACACTCCCTCACTAGGGGAATAATTTAAACTCCAGAGATTTGACTGACTAAATTATCAAGTTAGCCAGACAAATCTTATGAATATGTACCCTTCCAGTCTGCTCCAATTAAGGAGCAGACTGGGAGGGAACTTCCTTACCCTCCTACCCTAACCTCACTTCCCCTTCCCCTTCCCCTTCCCCTCTCCTCTCCTCCCCAAACCCTAAATCCTACCTATTCCTTTTTTTTATTGTTGTTTTAATACTTACTTCAGGCCCAACCTGAAGTAAGTTTCGCGCGCCGGCAGCCAGCCAGTGTGCGAAGCTCCGGGACAGTGATGAATGGTGCTGTCCCGGCCCGCCCCCCTGGTTCACCCCTCCCTGCTCAGAACACACCCCTAGGTCCGCCCCTTCAAAGAAGCCCGGCAGTTCTGCACGTAACGAGGGTTACATGTGTGGCCGAGCCCCTTTGAAAATGAGTGCTGCATGCGCAAGGCCTGGCCAGGCGCATAATCCCTGTTTTTCATGCACGCAACTTTTAAAAAATCTACCCTTTGGATAATAAGCTCTTTAGGGAAGGAACTAGTATCTGAATTCTAAAAGAAAAAATGTTATAAGCTACTATGAGCATTATTTAGAATGATGGGCTAAAATTATTATTTATCATGGAAAAGTGTGCTTGGCATTACTTTAACTGAAGCAGAAATGTGCTCTTCTTTGTAATGTCAGGACTTGCTTGATAATCTTAGCTTGCTTTTACTGAACATTACCAGTTTGACAGGTATGTGACTTTTTGACAGGATGAGACATAAGAAACCATTGACAGCCAAGAAGCTCTCCATGTTCTATGCAAACTAGCTTGAATATTTCAGTGCTGCACTGAATCAAAGTCTTTGCTGGGTAAATCAGTTAAAGTTGAAAAGGGTTAATAACCATGTGTACAGAAATGATTTCCTTCTTTTAAGGACTGACAGTGAACATGAATTGTGGCAGGAAGTGGTGAGTATATTTTTATTTTACAACTAACAGGTTTGACATACTTGATCACAATAGCTAGAATGGTTCTTAATCTTTTTCCTGTCGATTACAACTCTGAAATTCATAAGATAATTATATATTTTCTTGCATAGCTTTCAATTATGGTAATAGTTATTGGTCTTTACCCCTGTTTACTGCATCAAAATTTCCTTCAATTTTAATAATTCCAATTCTCAGTTCACTGCATAACTGAGGTTCATACTTTTTTTTTGCAGTTAAATGCTTTTTTCCCCCTTGATGCAAATATAATTTGCATAATAACACAGGAGTCACTGGAGTTGTCGTATTTCTGCTACTTGTGGAGTGATTTTTACTAAAACGCTTGATGGAAGCTTTTAAAAAACAGAACAATTTGCTGACTGGGTAGTCCTGGAAAATTAAACCTTTGTAATGTTTCATCTATCATATATTTCAAAATGTATCTGGTTGTTAGAGATTAATGGAGGGACACAGTAAAAAAAATTCAGACTTGCCAACTGTTCATGTTAAGAGGAAAAAACATTGTTTTTGGTGAAAATAATACCATTTTTACTGTTACAATTGCCCATATTACATTGCATTTTGGTAAAAAATTGATGTCTCCCTCTTGGTCTTCTTACATATTCCTCGACAGCTTTTAGAAATTGGCAATTCAGTCACATTGTGCTACATTCCAATAATCTGTTGGCTATACTGCAGAAAACAAATTAGAAAATTCTATGTGTGCTGTAACACAGGAAGAGCAGAAGAAAGCTGTCATCACTGCCAGTGAAATCTTCTACATTCAGAGGAAGTAGAAGTCATCTCATGGGGAGTATGATTTAAAAGCCTATGCATTAGAACTTGCACTAAAAAAATTGTAGCATGTCACTAAATGTTTTGGGGCCTGATTTTAAAACACATTTATATGCTTAAAATTGGGGGTTTACATGTGTAAATGTACTTTACCTGTGTAAGTGGGCTTTTGAAAATTGCTACAATATATGCCATTGAATTGTCCATAGGTTATACACGTGTAAGTGCACTTTAAATGGTGAATTTTAAAAGCCCAGCACACACCAAAACCGGGAAATGTACGCACAAGTTGGGTTGGCACGAGCCCATCATATTTTAAAAGCTGCCTAGATGTCTGCATATCTCCCATGCATGCACATCTCACTTTGATTCAAAAAGGGGCGTTTCAGAGTGGGGAGTGGGCGGGGCCAAGAGACATGTATTTTATTGTATTTATTAATAACTGACATATTTGATTCTTTTATTTCATTTGTGTTTTACTATTATGTATTGATATTATTACCACATATTTTATTTACTGTTTTATTTGTTACACTAATGGTTTAAATTGTCTTTATTTGTAAACCATCATGACTGTTTGAACAGAATGGTGGTATATAAATCTAATAAGCAAATAAATAAATATGTGCATACAGACTTATCTACCTGGTCATGCGCACAGGTCCAGTGACACATAAATTTACTTCTGCTAGAGACGAAGTATACGTTTAAAAATATAAAAATAGCCAGAACTGAGGGGTTTTAAGGGTCTGGGGTAACTGGGGGAGTATATGCTATTCAATCAGGGGGAGGATCAGGTTTGAAGGATCTAGGTTTGGAGGATCTAGCTCTTAACTGGGTGAACTGTTGAAACTGGCAATGGCATGGCACCTTTTTCAAACTGGCAATGGCATGGCACCTTTTTCAAAATCCCCTGACTTACATAGTAGAAGTGAGATTTGCGTGCCTAGATGCACGCATATTTAAAATTAGGTGCACATGTGTGTGCATCCAGGCTACTTTATAGCATGTGTGCATATGAGCATGCAAGTTATAAAACCTCTGGATCCCTGTGTTGCGCATCCTGTCCGCGCTCAGACCGCGCTTGCTCACCTCACTAACTCCTCCACGGGTCCCAGGTTGTCCTCCCCAGCTACAGCGGCAAGCACAGCCAGGCCTCGGTGTCCTGCAGCGGCGGTCGCCGGGCCTTCCACCTCCAGCCAGGCCTCACGGCGGGGCTCGGCGTCCTCCGTGGCATCAGCCTTGCCCCTAGGCACGCGCATGCGGACTGCCCAGTCCCTTAAAGGGCCAGAGGTGGATCCCAGCTCCCCAGCGCGTCCTGATTGATCACCATATAAGAGGAAGTGCCTGCTGTACGTCCTCGCCTTGGCAATCGGGTCGATCACATTGTGATTTCTAGTTTGCCTCTGCGTTTTCCAGTCTTTGTTCCAGTCTCGTTCCAGCCTTGTTCCAGTTCTGTTCCAGTCTCATTCCAGCCCTGTTCCAGTGTCCTTCTGTTCTTGTGTCCTCCTGTTCCTTCATCTCCCCAGGTAGTACCTCTCGGACTGTCTTCTCGGTACTGACCTCTGCCTGTTCCTGACTACGTTGATCGCTGCCTGGAACCAACCTCTGCCTGACCTCTGACCACGTCTGACTACTGCCTGGAACCTGACCCCTGCTTTGGCTGACTATCCATGGACTGACCACTGGTATTGATCCCTGCTTTGGCTGACTATCCATGGACTGACCACTGGTATTGACCCCTGCTTTGGCTGACTACGCTACCTTGACTCTGGTCTTGATCCTTGCCATACATTCAGAGACTTTCTTCTGGCCTGCTCTGGCACCCCGGACATCTAGCCTGAACATCGACCACGCACCCTTGATCGTGGTGGGCACACCTCTGAACTTTCTCTCAAGGAGATCCTGCGAGGCCCATCTAAGACCAGGTGGCCCGGGTAACCAAGGGCTCAACCTGAGGGAACCTCGGGTTGCTAGTGATGAAGCTCCAGCTAGCCTCTGTCTCCTCCTGTGCTCCGCCTCCTGGTGGCAGGTGCTCTCTGGGCTCAACCAGGGAGCCTACCAATCCTGCACTAGGCCAAGGGTCCAGCTCCCGGCACAACACCCTGGGCATGGGCCAATACACACGTGTCAATTTGCACCCACATGCCAGTCTGAAATTTACTCTCCCTGTGAATAAATGGCTTTTTAAAATTGCTATGATAGTATGTTACATTTACATGTGTAACTCCTTTTAAAATTACCTCCATAAGGCCTGATTTTCAAAAGCATTTATTTGCTTAAAACTGGATTTTACATGTTTAAATGCACTTTACTCATGTAAGTGGGTTTTTGAAAATTGCTACAATATATGCCATTGAATTGTCCATAGGATTTACCTGCATAAGTGCACATTATGTGCCTAAATGGCTTTTGACAATTGCTACAATAGCATGTTACCTTTACACGTGTAACTTCTTTGAAAATTCACCTGTTAGTGTACATGCTAAAAGGCTACATAATGGGCTATGCATTAAGGATGTGCAACAATACAAAATTTGGTTTGTTTTTTCATTTTGAGGGATTTTCTTTTTCATTTATCAGTATGTTTAATGATTTTTGGTTTGTTTGCTTCATATTATTATATGTGTAACCCTTTTCGGGGAATAGTGAAGATTCCAAAGGGCCACAAAAGAATTTCTTTCCATGGGCCAGCTCTTCTCTTTTTCTCCAACTCTTTTTTCTCCCGAAGGAGATTCTTTCTGTGGGGGTAAAGGATAACTATCATGGCCCAGGCAAGGGAAACGTTGTGTGTATGTGAGTTTTTCGATCCTGCCCGCGAGGAGCGCGGGCAGGCTCTTACCTCGTGCGGCCAGTCGGGCCGCTGATGCTATTGCCGCCGCGCCTGCCTCTCCGCGGCCTCCGGGTCCCCCTCCATCTGCCTTCTGTTCTCTGCAGCGGGGCTGACCCGCCGCGAGCTCTCCCTCGCGGTCGGGACCCTCGCTGCTGCTTCGGGCTCTCCCCGGCATGCTCTGCCGCTACCGGGGTCCTCGGCCGGCAGGGAAGGCCTCCCTGCCGGTGCCCGTGCTGCTGTCTGGGTCCTTGCCCGGCAGGGAGGCCGTCCCTGCCGGTGCCTGCAGCCATTCCAACTCCTGCAGCCTGCCATTGCTGCTTCTCTTTGGCCCCGTGGCGGGGCTGCGCCGGCTGCCTTCCTGCTTCGGGCCCTGCAGCCCTCGGCTATCCTGGGTCTCTCCGTGGCATGGAGCCGTCCCTGCAGCCAGCTTACCTCACTCCTGCTCCAGTATTCGTGGCTGGGAGCCGCTAAAGCAGCCTGCCGCCTCTCCAGCTTCAGGGCGGGCCTGCTCCGCTGCTTGCCTGTCTTCTGGGATCCTCCACGTGGCCGGGAGGATGCCACCAGATTCCAGCTTGCCTCTCCAGCTCCCTAGGATGCGGGCGCGCGCCTCTCTACTCCTCTTCTAGGGCCAGCCAGGTGTGGCCCCCTGCTGGCTCCTCCCAGGGCGTTGTCATCATCAGCCCTACTAAAGGGCCCAGCTTCTAGTCTAACGTTGCCTTCGCAAGGAATTGGTCACTCCTATGATCCTCGTTCCAGGAGCTGCCTTGAGTTCCAGCCTTCTGCAAGGTCCAGTGTTACTCGTTCTCTGTTGGAGCTTCTCGTCTCGTCTGATGTTTACCTGCTGTTCAAGGCCCGATGTCTGCTTGATGTACCAGCCCTGATGTTTGCCTGTCCATGTTCCTGCCTTTGGCTTGTCTTCCAATCCGATCCCGTGTTCCAGTCCTGTTGATGCCTTGCCTTGCTTCAGGCTGCTGGTGTGCAGCAATCCCTGCTTCAGGCTGCCGGTGTGCAGCACACTCTGCTTCTGGCTGCCGTTGTGCAGCATACTCTGCTTCAGGCTGCCGGTGCGCAGCAATCCCTGCTTCAGGCTGCCGGTGTGCAGCAAACCCTGCTATAGACTGCCTGTACTGCAGCTACCTGCCTTACCCTGTTCCTGAATCTCCTGAAAGCTAGCACCTCGTTCCTGTTCTTCAAGATGTCCTGGTGCCTCGCGGCAAGCCATGTCGTGGTCCGTGACCAGCCCCATGGGTGGGCTGAGTAGGGCGCTTCGTGATACAAGCCTTGCACCTCGTTCCTGAATCTGTGAGAAAGCCTTACCCTGTTCCTCAGTCTCCTGAAAGCTAGCCCTTTGTTCCTGTTCTTCAAGATGTCCTGGTGCCTCGCGGCAAGCCATGTCGTGGTCCGTGACCAGCCCCATGGGCGGGCTGAGTAGGGCGCTTCGTGATGCAAGCCTTGCACCTCGTTCCTGAATCTGTGAGAAAGCCTTACCCTGTTCCTGAGTCTCCTGAAAGCTAGCACCTCGTTCTTGTTCTTCAAGATGTCCTGGTGCCTCGCGGCAAGCCATGTCGTGGTCCGTGACCAGCCCCATGGGTGAGCTGAGTAGGGCGCTCCGTGATACAAGCCTTGCACCTCGTTCCTGAATCTGTGAGAAAGCCTTACCCTATTCCTGAACTCTCTGAAAGCCTGGTATCCTGCAGCAACCTCTGTCGTGGTCCGTGACCAGCCCCTCGGGCGGGCTGTGTAGGGCGCTCCATGTTGCCAGTCTCGTATCTCGTCCTAGAGTCTCCTGTATGCATCATACCTCGTTCCTGAGTCCACGTCTACACTTCCAGTACCTTGCTTCTGAGTCTACGTCAGCTCGTCCAGTACCTTGCTCCTGAGTCTACGTCAGCTCATCCAGTATCTTGTCTCTGAGTCCACGTCTACACTTCCAGTACCTTGATCCTGAGTCTACGTCAGCTCGTCCAGTACCTTGTCTCTGAGTCCACGTCTACACTTCCAGTACCTTGCTCCTGAGTCTACGTCAGCTCGGCCAGTACCTTGTCTCTGAGTCCACGTCTGCATTTCCAGTACCTTGCTTCTGAGTCTACGTCAGCACGTCCAGTACCTTGTCTCTGAGTCCACGTCTACACTTCCAGTACCTTGCTTCTGAGTCTACATCAGCACGTCCAGTACCTTGTCTCTGAGTCTTCGTCTGCACTTCCAGAACCTTGCTTCTGAGTCTACGTCAGCACGTCCAGTACCTTGTCTCTGAGTCCTCGTTTGCACTTCCAGAACCTTGCTTCTGAGTCTACGTCAGCACGTCCAGTACCTTGTCTCTGAGTCCTCGTCTGCACTTCCAGTACCTGTGCCTGAGTCTCGTCTGCATCCACGTTCCAGTCCTCGCTGCCCTGGCCTCCATCCGGCCTGCCGCTTCATGCCATACCCTGTGGCAGGTCCGAAAAGGCTAGGAACGGTCGGAGGACTGTTCACAAGACCAACATAGCGTTGTTGGGTCTTCCGAAGCGTGCAGGCTCTGAGGAGGGCCTGTCTTCCAGTCTTCACTCCAGCTTTCTTCCGTCTAGCCCATGCTCGGGCATGCCACGCCTCCCGCGGCACCTCTTTAGACTCTCTGGCGTCGAGCTGTGGCCCAAGGGCACACACATCTCCCAGGAGTGGGATCGCTCTCCGAGTGCTCCGCAACAGTTTGCGAAGGCCATGTGCTCGGCGTTCATGTACTTGTGATGGGCCTGTGCCAAGTTCTGGACTTTCCTTGCCAAAGGAAAATTTTTTTTGTTTTTGAAAAGAAAAACTTTAATCCCAGTTTTTCTCTGCTATATTTACGACTTGCTGGAGGCGCCAGATGTTTGGGTTCCCACGACCTGCAGGAGGCGCCTGCGCCCAAACCATCTACTCCCTGTTTTCAGGATGGAGTTCCACGACCTGCAGGAGGTGCCTGCACTCCTCCTGATGTTGCTGTTGTTTGTGCCCACCCTCCCCCCCTTCTTGTTTTCTGCTTTTGCTTGTTTCTGCTGTGTGTATGGGTGTGTTTGTTTCTGCTATGTGTGTGGATGCGCTTCTCTGTGTTGTTGGCCCCTTGTTGCTTGTTTATGCTGGTCTCTGTCCTTGTTGTTCTGTTCTGTGCCCGCTTGTGGGCTCCCGTCCTCCTCGTTCCCGCGTTTTTTGCTCCCCGCTTCCTGTCTCTTGCCCTTCGCTCTTTCACCCTTTGCTCCTTCGCTTTCCGCTCTCTCGCTCTTTGCTCTCTTGCTCGGGGCTCCTTCGCTCCCTGCTCCCTTGCTCTCCGCTCCCTTGCTCTCTGCTCCTTTGCTCTCTGCTCCCTCACTCTCTGTTCCCTTGCTCTCTGCTCCCTCGCTCTCCGCTCCCTCGCTCTCCGTTCCCTTGCTCCCTCTTTTGTGTTTTTTGTCGTTGCTCGCGCAGTCACCGTTCGCTCGGTCGCTGCTCGCGCGGTCTCCGTTCGCTCGGTCGCTGCTCGCACGGTCTCCGTTCGTTCGGTGGCTGCTCCCTCGGTCTCGTGTTCGCGTCGTCCCGTGCTCCCTCGGTCTCGTGTCCGCGTGGTCCCGTGTTTCCTTGGTTTCGTCTGTTCCCGGTCTTGTGCTCTTGGTCTCTCGTCGTCTCTATTGGTTGCTTGCTTGCTTGTTGGTGGTTGAGTGTTTCTCTCGTGGGGGACCTTAGCCACATCCAGATTCCGCCCAGTCTTCGGCTTGCTTCTGTTTGGACTTACTGAACTTTTGTGCTTTGATTCCCTGCACTACAGTTTCAGCCTTAGTTGGTACTTCCGTTCAAGTCAATCCTTGGAAGGACTCCAGCCGCTGCTACTTGATCCTTGAACCGAGATGCCGTCCAGCATTCTGCATCTTGCCTGGCATCTTGTCTTCTGTGTTCCATGTTCTGTGTTTGTCTTGCCTGGACCTTGACCACTTCTGCCTTATCTTCTGCTTCGGTATTCATCTCGCTTCAGTTACTTGCGAAGACGTGCCAACTTGCCTTTGGATTTTCACTTGTCCTCGACAATATGGACTACCGCCTTCCCCTCTCGCTGTTGACAGAGGCTTCAGGGGGGGCTTTGAGGAGGGGGTACTGTTGCAATCCTGCCCGCGAGGAGCGCAGGCAGGCTCTTACCTCGTGCGGCCAGTCGGGCCGCTGATGCTATTGCCGCCGCGCCTGCCTCTCCGCGGCCTCCGGGTCCCCCTCCATCTGCCTTCTGTTCTCTGCAGCGGGGCTGACCCGCCGCGAGCTCTCCCTCGCGGTCGGGACCCCCGCTGCTGCTTCGGGCTCTCCCCGGCGTGCTCTGCCACTCCCGGGGTCCTTGGCCGGCAGGGAAGGCGTCCCTGCCGGTGCCCGTGCTGCTGTCTGGGTCCTTGCCCGGCAGGGAGGCCGTCCCTGCCGGTGCCTGCAGCCATTCCAACACCTGCAGCCTGCCATCGCTGCTTCTCTTCGGCCCCGTGACGGGGCTGCGCCGGCTGCCTTCCTGCTTCGGGCCCTGCAGCCCTCGGCTACCCTGGGTCTCTCCGTGGCATGGAGCCGTCCCTGCAGCCAGCTTACCTCACTCCTGCTCCAGTCTTCGCGGCTGGGAGCCGCTAAAGCAGCCTGCCGCCTCTCCAGCTTCAGGGCGTGCCTGCTCCGCTGCTTGCCTGTCTTCTGGGATCCTCCACGTGGCCGGGAGGATGGCACCAGCTTCCAGCTTGCCTCTCCAGCTTCCTAGGGCACAGGCACGCACCTCTCTACTCCTCTTCTAGGGCCAGCCAGGTGTGGCCCCCTGTTGGCTCCTCCCAGAGCGTTGTCATCATCAGCCCTACTAAAGGGCCCAGCTTCCAGTCTAACGTTGCCTTTGCAAGGAGTTGGTCACTCCTATGATCCTCGTTCCAGGAGCTGCCTTGAGTTCCAGCCTTCTGCAAGGTCCAGTGTTACTCGTTCTCTGTTGGAGCTTCTCGTCTCGTCTGATGTTTACCTGCTGTTCAAGTCCCGATGTCTGCTTGATGTACCAGCCCTGATGTTTGCCTGTCCATGTTCCTGCCTTTGGCCTGTCTTCCAGTCCGATCCCGTGTTCCAGTCCTGTTGATGCCTTGCCTTGCTTCAGGCTGCCGGTGTGCAGCAATCCCTGCTTCAGGCTGCCGGTGTGCAGCACACTCTGCTTCTGGCTGCTGGTGTGCAGCATACTCTGCTTCAGGCTGCCGGTGCGCAGCAATCCCTGCTTCAGGCTGCCGGTGTGCAGCAAACCCTGCTATAGACTGCCTGTACTGCAGCTACCTGCCTTACCCTGTTCCTGAATCTCCTGAAAGCTAGCACCTCGTTCCTGTTCTTCAAGATGTCCTGGTGCCTCGTGGCAAGCCAAGTTATGGTCCGTGACCAGCCCCATGGGTGGGGATGAGTAGGGCGCTTCGTGATGCAAGCCTTGCACCTCGTTCCTGAATCTGTGAGAAAGCCTTACCCTATTCCTGAACTCTCTGAAAGCCTGGTATCCTGCGGCAACCTCTGTCGTGGTCCGTGACCAGCCCCTCGGGTGGGCTGTGTAGGGCGCTCCATGTTGCCAGTCTCGTACCTCGCCCTAGAGTCTCCTGTATGCATCATACCTCGTTCCTGAGTCCACGTCTACACTTCCAGTACCTTGCTCCTGAGTCTACGTCAGCTCGTCCAGTACCTTGTCTCTGAGTCCACGTCTACACTTCCAGTACCTTGCTCCTGAGTCTACGTCAAATCGTCCAGTACCTTGTCTCTGAGTCTTCATCTGCACTTCCAGTACCTTGCTTCTGAGTCTACGTCAGCACGTCCAATACCTTGTCTCTGAGTCCTCGTCTGCACTTCCAGAACCTTGCTTCTGAGTCTACGTCAGCACGTCCACTACCTTGTCTCTGTGTCTTCATCTGCACTTCCAGAACCTTGCTTCTGAGTCTACGTCAGCACGTCCAGTACCTTGTCTCTGAGTCCTTGTCTGCACTTCCAGTACCTGTGCCTGAGTCTCGTCTGCATCCATGTTCCAGTCCTCGCTGCCCTGGCCTCCATCCGGCCTGCCGCTTCATGCCGGACCCTGCGACAGGTCCGAAAGGGCTGGGAACTGTCGGAGGACTGTTCATAAGACCAACATAGCGTTGTTGGGTCTTCCGAAGTGTGCAGGCTCGGAGGAGGGCCTGTCTTCCAGTCTTCACTCCAGCTTGCTTCCGTCTAGCCCATGCTCGGGCATGCCACACCTCCCGCGGCACCTTTTCAGACTCTTTGGCGTCGAGCCGCGGCCCAAGGGCACACACATCTCCCAGGAGTGGGATCGCTCTCTGAGCGCTCCGCAACATGTGAGTGTGTGTTATTCTTGCTGGGTACCTTCAAAAAATCATTAGTTTAAACATTTGGGCAATAGAGGAATGTCCCGAAGAGGCAGTTTGATTGCTAGTTTGAGCCCACCCCTTTAACACTATACCAACACATGGGAATAACATGACCGGTCTGGGGTTTTTTCTGCCCAGCTGACAGGTACTCCCATGTCCAGTTTACAATCTTCATGTTGGAAAGGTGGACTCCTGAGCCAAAACGAAGGTGGTGCCACCTATAGGAGGGAGCCCCCCTATAGGTCCTCATCATCGGGAGGCAGATGCAGGTGATGTGGAGATCCAGCTGGACCTTCACCTATACCTGCCCTCGTTCCCCACAGGTTGAACCCTTGGGTACCAGGGCTGGCAGGACTTAGGTGCGGGTTTCCAGATGAAGAGAATCCCACAAAGGCAGAAAGCAGAAATGAAGTCAGAAGTACCAGAGATTGGGGCCGGCAGCAGACAACGGAATCCAGGAACAGGCCAGAGGTCGGTGCAGGCGGCTAAAGCAAAGAGACAGTGAGCAGGCAGGAGGTCAGGACAGGCGGCAGACGAAGCAGAATCCAAGGATGTACCAAGTCAAGAACCAGAAAAGCAAACCAAGGAGCAAACGAGGAGCTGGAACAGGAGCAGAAGTGGGAACAGGATCACAAAAACAGGAACAAGAACCGGAGCAGGAACGCAGAACCAGGAGCTGGAACAGGAACAGGAGCAGGAACTGGAACATGGAACCAGGAGCTGGAACAGGGATAGGAATGCAGAGCAACTCACACTCAAGGTTGAGCAGGACCTGTTGCTGAAGCGAGGAAGAGATGGCAAGGCAGGTTATTTATACCTGCCTTTCCTGATGTAATCACACCAGGCTGCGGGGAGCTTCCCTGCCGCTGGCACTTTAAACAGAATAGAGTGGCGTGCGTGTGCACTGGAGGGACCTCGGGCAGCGGCTTCGGGAGACCGGAGAGCTTGGGAGCAGGCTGCGCCCGCCGAGGTCAGCATTGGGGATGGAGGCCAGCCATGAAAGGGGCAGAAGCGACATAATCTATCATAAACAATTGATTATGAGTTACATATTAAATAAATAAATCAAAGATCATGACTTTTCTCATTTTTGCTATTATTTTTCCTATTTTTCTTCAAGGTATATGTTGCATTGTAGAGAACAATACCAAGTTTTTAGTTTTCTTTTTTTTCATATAAACATATCAACATTTAATAAGAAACAAGGCATTTCACCCTCCACTATAGGGAAATATTCAAGGTTGATATAACACAGTTGAGCAGGACTTCTGTTCTTCTAGGCCACTTGACCTGGCCAGGTCATCTTGTTGATAACAGACTCCTCCTGACACAGTCCACCCTCCCATGAGGGCCAGCTAAAAGTTCAGAGAACTTCGAAATTTTCAGCCTCAACAGGCCAACTTCATCTGGAACATTATCTGAAAAATTAACAAAAGACAAACATCATGTGGACAAGAAACTGGAACTGGTGTCCTCAAGTAAAGGCAGATACTCTCACTGCTGGGCAGGATCTTCATCTTCCTCCTACTTCCTTGAATGGGCCAGCTGCTTTATCTTTGGCTTGGCTCAAGTTGCCACAGCTACTTCCAAAGACTCAATGAGCGAGGCTTGGCCCACACTGCAGCTAGATTGTGTCAAGGGCACTCCCTGTTGGAAAAGTGGACCCTTGACCCGAGACAAGATTGCTGCTACCTCCAGTGGGATGGCCCTGTTGGTCCTCATCATCAGGAGGTGGTTCTGGGAGAGAAGACCCAACAGGACCTTCACCTATACCAGCCCTCATTCCCCACAGGTTGAGCCCTTGGGTACCGGGGCCAGCAGGACTTAGGCGCGGATCTCTCAAGCATGGAGCCAGAAGACAGGAGGCTAAAGCAGCGTCGGGCGAAACATGTAGTCCCATAAAAATACAGGATCAGTGCACCACATAGTGGCACTTGTGCCACAATAATCACAAGGTAAAAGTTGTGTTAAAAGAGCCTGATCATTATCTAACAATTAGGATTCAGTAATACGTGAAGGTGTTTGTCAACTAGGATATCGTGCTAATCGAGCAAGTATTAATCACATAAATAGAAATATTGCAATTAGCAAAAAAATGGGATAGATTTTACTGACTTAAATTCAGGCCAATACAGAACTGCACGCTCGGCCATGTGCACCGTTAGCCCCCGTCTGGACGCGTGTTTTCAACACGCTATTATTACCCCTTTTACAATAAGAGGTAATAGCGCGAGGAAAACGCGTGTCCAACCCTCCAAAAACTAATAGTGCCCGCAACATGCAAATACATGTTGATGAGCCTATTAGTTATTCCCGCGCCATACAGAAAGTAAAATGTGCAGCCAAGCTGCACATTTTACTCTCAGAAATTAATGCCTGCCCAAAGGCAGGCATTAATTTCTGCCGGCACCGGGAAATTGTACAGAACAGCAGAAAAAAATGCTTTTCTGTATACCCTCCGACTTAATATCATAGCGATATTAAGTCAGAGGCTCCAAATATAAAAAAAAATAAAAAGTCGTAAAAAAAAAAAAAATCAGCCTGTGGCTTGCGTGTTAGAAGACGGATGCTCAATTTTGCCGGCGTCCGTTTTCCAAACCCGTGGCTGTCAGCGGGTTTGACAGCCGACGCCGGTAAAATTAAGCATCTGCTGTCAAACCCGCTGACAGCCGCCGCCTCCTTATTAGCGCGGGCCCTCATTTGAATACTCAATCGCGCGCCCAGGAGAGTGGCCTGGGCGTGTCGGGAGAGCGGGTGCTCGCCTTGGAGCTCCGGCTCTCCCGCACATTTTACTGTATCGGCCCGATTGTATTAAACACATGACAAAATCGACCCTGCCCCACAATTCCAGGGATATAATTGCAAATGGATACATATAAGACAAAAAGGAAATAAACAAAGAACACTAGAGACCTCACATAAAAAAGCTGCAAAAGATTCACAAGGACATCGGATGTTACTCTTGCTCCTCAGGCACACACAGGAATGCACAATGGCGCAGGCTCCTTTGTTGCACTCCTTCGGCACACGACAAGGCATGCACTCCTATGGTGCAAGTGCCTTCAGTGATCTTTCCTGGTTTAAAAAACCTGTGCAGCTGACATTATTGCTGGAGACAGGGCTAACAGTCACAGAGTCTGAGAGGGCAGGAAACCATTGCAAGACTCCAGTGGCAGATCAGGAAACTGGCTCAGATGACAAAGAGCAAACTGTGCTCCACAGCAGAAACAGGGAAGCTCAAGCTGGTATCAAGCATCTCCTTTTTTCACATATCTCTAAAATTAATAAAATTTTGGGGCATAGCACCTGATTCCTCCCCCAACCCCTTGAAACTGATTAAATCAAGGGCAGGCCATAGCAGCCTGATGTCCACCCCTCCTGATAGTAAATTAAAAGTGCTGGCTCCTGACCCCATTCTGCCCCACCCAGAACCCTATTCCTTCCCTTTTGATCTTCCCAGAACCCTCCCTTCCAAATCCTCAAGGCCAAGACAAGAAGTAATTGACTTTTATGGTCCTCATGACTACATCCAGCCTTGCTTTGACAGTGTGTACTGGGAACATACACAAATTTTCAAAGCAGACATACACACATAAATCCACTTTGAACATTTTTGGATAAAGTCTGCAGGTACTTTAGCCATACTTGGGTGGCTGAAAATTACCCTTTCTGTGTGAACATTTCTAGTAGGTTATTTTACATCAGAACTTTTTCTTATCAGGATAGTAAATGAAGTCCATTTTGGAGTGGAGAAGTAGACTAGTGGTTAGAGCAGCAGGTTATAAACCAGGGAAGCCAGCATTCAAATCCCACTGCTGCTTCTAGGGCAACTCTCTTCACTCTCCATTGCCTCAGGTGCAAAATTCCTGGGTCATACAACAAAAACATTATTGCCCTAATGCACATTAAATGGGGTCTATTGCACATGCAATAAATAACACAAGCTAGCATGTACATTTTAGTTTTAGTATGCAAGTGGGAGGAGTTAATGCAAATTAAGATGTCCTACCACATTCTGCGATAGATTAACACACACTAATGAGGGATTTATCGTCAAAAGTAACTACACCTTTTTTTTTTGTGGCATAAGGGAAAAATGTTTTAATCATGCACCCATGGCCATTATCGCACATCGCAACTATTATCGCACATGGTGAAATGAGCCTTATATCAAACAAACCTACAATGTCTTCCTGAGCCAATAAAAACATCTTTTCTTACCTGAGCTGTCTTTCTAAAGCTATTATGTTTGTGGCAGATTTGCTTGCTAGGGGACACAGGCTGCTTCAGGATGCTCATCACAGACAAATACAAGAACAAGAACAACCCCACAAGAAAAGGCAAAGGAAGTTCCAACACCAGTGCCGAAGTCCCTGCACCAGTGCCCAAGCCACTGGCCCCTCCAGGGCAGCACTTGGCATGCAAGCAGCCAAGGCAGAGGAGATATAGGGAGTGCATCATTCCTCCATGAGCTTCATTACTCGGCATTCCGGAAGATTATGTGGTTAGCAGGCTGTCCTATAATTATATGAAGAAATCTGAGGGGATCTGGATCCAGTAACAGAAAGGTCCCTTGCTATACTGGGGCTCACCAAACTATTGGCCACCCTGCATTTTCTGGCATCTGGCTCCAGGGGCGGATTGGCCTATCGGGGCTTCGGGCATGCCCCGGTGGGCCGGTCCAGTGAATCACGTGGTTAGTGTTGGTCGCTGCAGCCCCCATGCCTGCAAGGCTGCTGTGACTAACACTGGGTCCCCAGTCACGTTTCTTTTACAAGAGTTTCCCTCAGGGGCATCATTAGTCCCATTGGTGCCCCGAGTCCAGGGCCGGTGGAAGCACTAGGTGAACTAGGCCTGGGCCTAGGGCGCCGAGTATTAGGGGCGCCGCGAGCAGTGGTATCCCGAGGGGAGCCAATGCCCGCGGGCGCAGGGAGGCTCATGCGGCCACCAGTGGACCTCATCCCACTGGCGGCTGAGCAGCGACACGCATATAGCAGGCAGATCGGCAGGGCCATGGTGAAGCTCACATCACCACGGCCCGAAGAAAAAGATTGCGTTTAAACGCGTTGATGCTCCTCCTCTTTCCTGCCTGCACGGCCCCGGAAGTAAACGTTGCCGGAGCCACACGGGCAGGAAGGAGGAGGAGCATCAGCGCGTGCAGAAGAGGAGCAGCGCTTATTGGCTGCTGCAAATCCCAAGTCACAGCGGCCCGAGAAGAGGAAGAGGCCTGGTAGCAGGGCCGCTGTGGCCCAAGAAGATCAGGGCCGCTGCAGAGCCCATCCTGCGGCGACCTGCGGAGGTCCAGAGGTGAGAGAGGCTGAGGGTCTGTAGAGTGTGTGTGAGTACGTGTATGAGATGAGTTGAGAGACTGTGTGTGGGAGTGAGGACCTGAATGTTTGCAGAGACAGCATGTGAGAGCCTCTCTGTGTGTGAGAGAGACAGCATGTGACAGTGAGAGCCTGTGTGTATGAATGATTGTATGAGAGAGAGCATGTGACAGTGAGAGCCTGTGCTTGAGCAAGACAGCATGTGGGAGTGAGAGAGAGCCTGTGTGTGTGAGAGTCAGACAGCATGTGCCAGTGAGAGACTGTGTGTGTGTGTGTATGAATGATTGTATGAGAGAGAGCATGTGACAGTGAAAGCCTGTGTGTGTGTGAGAGAGAGAAATGCATGTGAGAATGAGAACCTGACTGTGTGTTTGAGGGAAGAAGATGGAGAGAAAAGAAATAGAAAAAAAGACAATATAAAAGGAATTGGCAAAAAAATAAGAAAGGGAAGGTAGAAAAAAATAAGAAAGGGAAGGTGGAAAAAAAAGCCTGTGACCAACCGATTAGAAAACTAAGATCAGACAGCAAATGTAAAAAAAAATAAATTACTTTTTACTGATTGGCACATATAATCTTTGGTAATGTGCAAGAGTAGCACTTTCTCTATGCGGATCTCACAATGTACGAGATCAGCATGGAGAAAGTGGAAGCCCACGGGGCCTGCACAGAGGAGGCAGTAGAATGGGCTTCAGTGTCAGTAACAGCAATCAGCACTCCCCAATAGCCATGTGGCAGCAGTGACAGTGGCAGCAGAGGAATGAGAGAGGTTCCGAGGTTGCTGGCAAAAGAAAGAGAGGGGGGGAATGCCTTTAGTGTGTGCATGTGTATGAATGGGACTTTGCCTGGGGGTGTATGTTTGTGAGAATGAATGTGTGCATGCCTGGGGGATTGTGAGGGAGTGGTGTGAAAATGAATGGGAGCCTGCCTGGGGGTCAATGTGTGTGTGTGTGAGAATGACTGGGAGCTTGCCTGGGTGTGTGTGTTTGTGTGTATGTGACGGACCCAGTGAGTGTGAGAACATGAGTGTGTATGAGAAAATCCAAGGGAGTAAGAGTTTGTGTGTGTGTGTGGGGGGGGGGGGGGGGGAGGGGGCGAGAGTGTCTTAGAGCCTGAGAGTGTGTCTGTGTCAGTGAGAGGGAGAGGTTATGGTGGATATAAGAGCATGAATGTGTATGTATGTGACAGTGTATGCGTGAGAGAGAATGGACATGTTGTATGTGTGAGAGAGAGAGGATAACCTCCTAATCCTCGACAATATCAGGGTTGCTGGAAATCAAGAGCTCCCACAGAAGGGGACAGCAAGGGCATTTTAAAATCCTTATTAGTTTTAATTATTGAATGTTATTTGATATATGTGCTGTTTTGAAATATTTTATTAGTGTTTGGGAAATTGTAAAAAATGTATCTGATTTTAATTAATAGTCCAAGAAAACAAAGAGGTAGGCGATCTATGATAGCCGTAAGGATAAACGTAAACAATAGATGCCTGATCTTTTTCCAAATGTTTATTAAGCAGAGACGTGTTCAAAAATCGCCCGACTCAGGCCGAGTTTCGCGGTTCAAAAACTGCTGCCTCAGGGGCTACAAACAAACCAAACATAAATTAACAATAATATCTAAAAACAACACTCAAATTAGCAACATCTTTAAGATCTTATAAATATTAAAAAGTCATTATCACAAAATAAAAACTTTTTAAATCCTTAATTAAGATCCCAGATATTGATAACAAATATTGATTATTTAAAATTAAATTAATAAATTCTTAAAATGATGACAAAAATCCAACAGTATATCAAACATACCCACAAGAATACTTTATCAATTCCTGCTTAAGAATTAAGGGGCGGATTTTAAAAGGAGCGCGAATAGCCTACTTTTGTTTGCGCTCCAGGCGCAAACAAAAGTACGCTGCATTTTAGTAGATACGCGCGGAGCCGCGCGTATCTGCTAAAAACCTGGATCGGCGCGCGCAAGGCTATGGATTTTGTATAGCCTGCGCGCGCCGAGCCGCGTAGCCTACCCCCGTTCCCTCCAAGGCCGCTCCGAAATCGGAGCGGCCTCGGAGGGAACTTCCTTTTGCCCTCCCCTCACCTTCCCCTCCCTTCCCCTACCTAACCCACCCACCCGGCCCTGTCTAAGCCCCCCCTTACCTTTGTCGGGGGATTTACGCCTCCCGGAGGGAGGCGTAAATCCCCGCGTGTCAGCGGGCCTCCTGCGCGCCGGGACGCGACCTGGGGGCAGGTCCGGAGGGCGCGGCCACGCCCCCGGGCCGCCCTGGGCCGTAGCCATGCCCCCGGAACGCTCCTGACACGCCCCGAAAACGCCGAGCGGTTCGGGCCCGCCCCCCGACATGCCCCCCCGACACGCCCCCTCCGAAAACCCCGGGACTTACGCGAGTCCCGGGGCTCTGCGCGCGCCGGTAGGCCTATGTAAAATAGGCTTACCGGCGCGCAGGGCCCTGCTCGCGTAAATCCGCCCGGTTTTGGGCGGATTTACGCGAGCAGGGCTCTGAAAATCCGCCCCTCAGTATTTAACAATATATATACTTCTCAGCAGGTTTAAAGATAAATTTACCTTCAACACTCCACAGTTAAGAAAAA
Source organism: Rhinatrema bivittatum (assembly GCF_901001135.1). Lineage (NCBI taxonomy): Eukaryota > Metazoa > Chordata > Amphibia > Gymnophiona > Rhinatrematidae > Rhinatrema > Rhinatrema bivittatum. The sequence goes on along the minus strand of NC_042623.1, from coordinate 217,120,315 downwards.
ATCTCAGTAGTGTATTTCTCATCCGATGTACAGTCAATTACTGTCAGCAATGCTTAAGATAACCAGAGAAAATGTGTGACAAACTTAAAAACTGAAATCTCATCATAGTACATATTAGTCATTCTGAATCATTTCCTGATGGTAAAATGGCAGAGAAACAAATAAAAACAATGCTACATAAAAAATATATAATAAAAACCTTCTATATGGACATTTTACTTTACCATAAATCAAACTGTATAAACTGTACTCATTTTTGATTTGTTAAACATAATAATAAACCATTTCAAATCATTATAAATATTAAAACTACTAAAAAATTAAAAAATGTGTATATTAGAAAAAACATGCCAATGAGGGTGTTAAAAACAAACATATCAGTTCTACTCTCTGCTGTCATAGTGAACACTTGCCAATTGTAATCCTTAATTTCTTAAGATTGAGTCACTAAAAAAACCCAACAAAAAACAACACTAAAATACACTAAAATAACCAAAGACAACTTGCTTTTTCCATGCTACAAAGTTAATGTCATGAAAAGATGCTTCTCATACACTCAAATCGCTAAAAAATCTAATTTGAAGAACACTGAGAGGTATTTTAAAAGAGGTTTTACCTTCTGCAAACTGCCATTTTACCATCAGGTACTCTCTGGTACAAATGAGCTCTTTGGCCTATGTAACGCCCAAGCGGTATTCCAACGGATGATGATCGAGATTTTATGAGACCTCCGTAACCCAAGGATGTTGTTTACCTGGACAACATCCTCATATTCTTGAAGGATCTGCCAACTCACCATCAGGATGTCAGTTAGGTGCTCCAGTGCCTATGAGAGAACCAACCGTACGCTAAATTGGACAAATGTTTGTTTGAGCGAGAAAGTCTTCCCTTCTTGGGATATATCGTTTCCAAGCAAGGCTTCTCCATGGACCCCAGTAAGCTCCAGAGTATCTGCAATTGGCCCCAGCCAACTGGCCTTCAAGCCCTCCAAAGATTTCTAGGGTACGCAAACTACTACAGTTATTTCATCACAAACTACTCTTCCCTTGCAGTTCCTCTCATGGCGCTCACATGCAAAGGGGCTGACACTTGGAATTGGCCGCCCGAGCGATCTTGGCCTTCTGAGCGTTAAAGGAAGCCTTCCTGCAAGCACCTTGCCTCAGACATCCCGACCCTAGCTGCCCTTTCATTGTGGAGCTGGATGCATCCTCTATAGGTGTCAGAGCCGTCCTGAGCCAGCACTCCTCTAAAGGCACCTTACATTCCTGCTCTTTTTTTCTTTCACGAGTTTTCTCCTGCAGAGTGCAATTACAGCATCAGTGACTGTGAACTACTTGCCATCAACTTGCCCTGGAGGAATGGTGCCCCTGGCTGGAAGGGGCTCAGCACCAGTTCACAATCTACAGAGACTACATGCCCAATGCCCAAACGCCCGGCAAGCCCAATGGTCCTCTTCTTTGCTCATTTTAACTTTGACTTAAGGTACTGCCCCATGAGCCAATGCCTTATCATGCTCATTTGCACCAGAGAATACCTTTGAGGAACCCCAACACATCATTGACTATGAGGGGGCTTGGGGGCCTGTGCCTCTCTCCTAGCAGCAGGATCATGTCATATCTGAGTTAGCCCTTATAGGTGCGGCAGTTAGAGAGCCTGGCAGGAGATACTGGAATCACTGCCAATTGATGATCGCCTGGACCTGTAGTTTCCAACCCTGACCTGGGGACCCCCCAGGCAGTCGGGTTTTCAGGATATCCACAATGAATATGCATGAGAGAAAATTTGCATGTTATGGAGCAACATCAGAAGAAAATACATGAGTACTAGTTTCCTTTAAGCAGAGTTTCCTTTTGTGTGCTAACTCCAGCAAAAATAAATGCTCTGAACGCAGAGCCCAAAGGGGATGATGCCAGATCAATGAATCTCTCAAATAGGGGATTGCCTTCATGTAATGCCCTAAAAACCAAAATGTCAATCTTAAATTCAGGGCCTGTGCAAGTGTCTGTAGTGCCCTAGGCAGATCAATGTCACACTGCCCCCTACCCACACAAAACCCACTCTGAGTTGAAAGTGGCCCTAATAGAGTGGTAGATCTATATAGTCATGTTCTCCCTCTTACAGTTCTCTTTCTCTCTCTCTATCGCACTCGCCACCTCCTTCTAGATCATGCTTCGTGACTGCTCTCATACCTCCTTTGGCATTTTGAAAATGGCATGCCCTCATGTACCCTGACGGAGCCCCGCCCACTTCCGGCACTATAGCCGGCAGCCTAATGGTCATGCCAGCACTGCTTAAATTTTATTCTTTGTTCGATGGGAAGCCAGTATAGAGATTGTAGAGCTGGTGTAATATGATCATGTAAGGCACAGCCAGTAACCAGCTGCAGTGTTCAAAAGAAGTTGCAATAATCGATGTTAGACAAAAGCCTGAACTACCGCTCCAAAGTCACTGAGATCTAAAATGTGCTTCAGCTGTTGCAGTTGTCTCAATTTTAAAAAGCCCTTTTTCACCACAAATTTCAGCTGAGAATCACATTTTAAAGAAGAATCAAATAACACTCCTAGGTTACAAACTACATTGAAGACAGGAACAAAGCATTGACAATTTCAAAGGGTCAAGGGAAATTAATATAGCATTTGTTTTGGCAAGATTCAGTTCATGTTTCTATGTATTAGAGATGTGAATCGTGTGCCCGATCATCTTAACGATCAGGTTCGGATGGTGGGAGGGAAAAATCGGATCGTTAGAGATTGTGAATTGGAATCGGAACGATTCCAATTCACATTGTTAAATTTTTAGTGAGGCCTGAGCAGATAAACAAAACCCCACCGACCCCCCCCCCCCAAAAAAAATGTTAAATTACCTGGTGGTCCAGTGTGGGGGGGGGGGGAGTCCCCGGCGCGATCTCCCGCTCTCGGGCCATCGGCGTAATTTTGGCTACCACTGATAAAAAGGCGCCGATGGCCCGAAAAAAAAAAAACACCCCGACCCTTTTCAAATTACCCCTTTGCTTCTCCCACCCTCCCGACCCCCCCAAAAACCTTTTAGATGTACCTGGTGGTCTAGCGGGGGGTCCAGGAGCCATCCCTTCAATCGTGCCGGTGCCGGTGCTGGAGGTTTCAAAATGGCGCCGATCGCCTTTGCCCTTACCTTGTCACAGGGAGCGACCGTCGCTTCCTGTGACAAGTTAAGGGCAAAGGCGATCGGCGCCATTTTGAAACCTCCAGCACCGGCACCGGCACGATTGAAGGGATGGCTCCTGGACCCCCCGCTAGACCACCAGGTACATCTAACAGGTTTTGGGGGGGGTCGGGATGGTGGGAGAAGCAAAGGGGTAATTTGAAAAGGGTCGGGGTGGGTTTTTTTTTTCGGGCCATCGGCGCCTTTTTATCAGTGGTAGCCAAAATGGCGCCGATGGCCCGAGAGCGGGAGATCGTGCCGGGGACCCCCCCTCCCCCCCACTGGACCACCAGGTAATTTAACATTTTGGGGGGGTTCGGGAGGGTGGGGGAGTGTAAGGAATTTGTTTTAAAAGGTCGGGGTGGGTTTAGAGGTTGTGTTGGTGTGCCGGTTTTCCCACCCTCCCCCAAATAATTCCCGTGCCCTATTTAACGATACAATATAAATGCTCCTGACGATAAATCATGGGCATTTGTATTGTATCGTGTACTCTAACGGTTTAGAACGATTTTAAAATTATCGGACGATAATTTTAATCGTTCAAAAACGATTCACATCCCTACTATGTATGCTAAGCATTTCTTTTACACACCTTTTTGGGTTAGCATACTTTCTTTTAAACTCCCAATGCATTAATGTACCATTAACTTACTGCATCAAGGGTTAAACTTAATTTGTGCTTTAGGGAACAGTGTACTGAATTTTAGTCCACAGTTTTAACGCACAGATTATTACATCAGCCTCTATAGTAGTAGTCACTTAATCTAATGTAGTCATAGGAATGGTATCTTCCTTGTACCAAAATGTATCTAATTTTCCTACGTACTCATGCAGCATATCTCTTTAAAGAGCCTAGAGCTGCAAATTGTCCATTAGGCAGAAAAATAATCGGGTTTGAGTCATTGCTGCCTTTGTATGCATGTTCAGCACTCCACTTATGGTTGTCTGGCTACCAGCAGGGTTTTTACAAGCCAAGAAGTTTGCCTGAATGAACTAGCTTCAAATTCAAGGGCATAGACAAGCTCTGTGTTTGAGATGTCTTAAGTGTCTTGTTATTAGACAGCTAAATCTAGCATAAACAAAATGCATTGTTTAAAATAAAATGATTTAAAAAAAATAATATAATGCTCCCTGGTTCTTTAAAAATAGGATGCAAATCTGCCAAGTAGCAAAAAAAAAAACAACAAGTTCTGGATCAGTAGGAGGGAGCGCTAGGGGGTGCTCCGGATCTGGGGAGAAGTGTGCCCTTGGACCTCGGTAAACCAGGAGAGGAGCTCCAAGGAAGTGCCGAGGCAGGTGAGACAAAGTCCCATCTGGGTGGAACTGGAAGCCAGGCCCTCGCCGACCTGCATGACCTCCGTGAGGCCAACCACGCATGGTTGGTCTCTGAGTGGTCCTCCGACCACTCCAAGCCCTTTCGGACCTGCAGCTGGATAATGGCAGAGGTGGCAGGCCGGACAGGAGACAAGGGCGGATGAAGACTCTGGAGCAAGGAGACTCAAGATGAGGAACTTGGAATATGGAGACTCAGATGAGGAACTTGTATGTGGAGACTCGGATGAGGAATTTGGAACATGGAGACTCAGACGAGGATGAGCAAGGTCCCTCAGGCACCCTACACAGCCCAGCCGGGATGTTCGCGGACCACACTATCCCCTACGTGCCCTACACAGCCGGTCGGCTGGTTGCAGACCACAAGGGGAGCGGGCAAGCTCTGGACATCAGACACAGGACTTGGAATGAAGCAACCCCCCGGATCCTCCGAGGTCGGAACAGGAAACTGGACTCAGAATTAAACTTGGAACTTGGAACCTGGAACTTGGAACTTAAAAACAAGGAAACTCAGGAGGCACGGGCTACTTAGGACCTGGAATATCAGGACTTGGAACATCAAGACTGGGTCACAGAACGTCAGAACTTGGAACATCAGGACTGGGTCACAGAACATCAGGACTTGGATCACGGAACGTCAGGACTTGGATAACGGAATGTCAGGACTAGGATATTGGAACATTGACTGGAACACGGAACATCAGGACTGGAACACGGAATATCATCAGAGACCAGGAACATAGATGACGAGGGATCCCACGAAGACACATATAAGCCAGGCAGGAGCAAAGATGAGGAGTCCTTGGGAGGACTAGCCCCTTGAGAAGGCAAGGAAGGAATGAAGACAGGCCCTCTTTATAGGGCTGAAGAGGAACGCCTTGATGACATCACTAGGAGGAGCTCTGAATGACTGGCCCTTTAAATACAGAAGAGAGGCACGGCCTCTCGGCTAAAGAGAAGGGCAGGACCTTGGAGAGTGGCCATGCTACACAGGGGTAAGCAGGCCTGAAGCAGAGGCGGCTCCTGCCGCTGAAGTAAGAAGATGATGGTGGCTTCCATGCCGCATGAAGAGGAGCTCCGGGGCGACCTCCTGGTCGCAGAAGAGGATGTCAGGGGCGGCCTCCATGCATGGAAAGCCCAGTCAACAGCAGCTCCCTGGCCGCAAAGAAGGTATCGGAGTCAGTGGCTTACAGGCCGCAGGGCAGGAAGATGCCGGCGGCTCCAGGCCGCGAAGAGGCAGCAGCGGCCTTGCCAATGCAGGAAAGGCGTCGGCAGCCATTGAGCCACATGGAAGCATGGCGGCAAGGCCTGCCATGCAGAAAAGGAACACGGGCGGCCTCCGGGCTGCGGAGGGGAAGTGCATAGAGGCATGGCGGCAAGGCCTGATCTGTGAAGGAAATGGCGGCGGCCTCCGGGCCACATGGGAGCTAGCTGGAAGAGGTAAGAGGCTGCTCGCAGCTAGGCCCGCGGGCAGCATCGCAACAGAAAATATTTGACAAGATGGGTTCATAGCTTATATAAATATTTCTCTCCAGTAACTCAACCTTTCAAGTGACACAAGTGGCAAGACTGTTACCGGCATCATTAGGCACAATAGTTAATTGCTTGATCATAAAACATTTAAGATTTTAATACTGATAGTATGAGCTCTATTGCCAACAGGGAAATACACACGTCAGTTCAAGTCCAATGTGATGCTAGCAGTAGCACCCTACATTGCAGCTGAGCGATCCCTCTTCCAGTCGATTAATTTTTAATACCTTCAACTATTTCCATTATAGCATTTCTAAAACATATCCTTGTTTCAGAAAGCATATTAAGGAAACATTGTGTGCAAGTATTGCTCAGACTATTTATAAGGCTTGGATAAAAATTCCATTTCTTCCAGTGACAATCAAACAAATTTAATAAGATGCTGTAATAACTTGCAAAGGCTAGTTATAAAGAAAACTGCCCCTATCTACTTCGCACAAAGCAGTATCTCAGATGTAAAGCCAGCAAGATGGCTTTCCGTTAAAATGCATCTGCCTGTGCTATTTTAAACTGAAATGTTGATGCATCTTTACATCGGCACCCTTCTATAATATCTGCATTATTGCTAAGCACAACTAGTGTCAATATTCTTCACAAGAGTAGAGAATTTCTGACACACTGTTAAGGCCTTGATTCACTAAGACTTTTCTTCCAATCTGCGTCTATGGGAAAGGCCTTGGTAGATCAGGCCCTTAATATTCCAAGTTAGTGCTATATTGAAGTTTAGTTATCTTCAATTCCTAATTTGCGTAACTCTTCTTTGTTAGTGTAGCTATGCAGCGGATTGAAAGGGAAGGATTATTTCTTCAAGTTTACTCGTTTCTATGGCGATAGCCCAGTGGGTGAGAAAACTTCCTGTGGAAGTCTGAAATGTAATGAAGGGCAAACAGAGCAACAAGGTTGATGGGTAATCAGATCTGCATAAAGTAGACTTGTGTCCCCAAAAGGGGTGCTGTTTCTGCTCCATATAGGAGAACTAGGAAAGAGATATGTACTTGACTGAAATGAAGGAGAAAGGGAGAAAAGAAAAAGAAATGTAACAACAAGGAAGGTTGGGAAGGCAAGGAGCTGGGATGTTGTACAACACTGAGGGGAGCAGCAAAGCCTTGGCATTCATTTTTTAAGGAAATCAGACACAGTGGGGAAGATAACAAAGCCACTGCTTTGATAGCAATTCCAGCTTCTGAAAGCATGCAAAACTTTGTGGTGACTTCATCTACCAAACACAAAGAGCACTGACACAGATCCCTCTTTTGAGCTTGATCTGTAAGGAAAGGTTGGGTAAAGGTTAGTATCTTGGGCTCATTTTATTATCCTTTTGCATGACTGAGGTACAGTAAATGCAGCTGGCAGATGGATTGCAGCACCAGCTCTTTACATAAAAAAAGGAGCTGCACCTGAATGAGACATGATAAAGGCAAAACACACCTATAATAATGACCAGAGGTATGGCTACAAGTTAGATATGCAGTTATTCAGTAAATCAAATATTTAACCATGATTACATGCTAAAATTTGCATACTTGCTCTTTTTTCATTTTAGCAGTTTTATGTGATATTCTTATTGTTCTGAATGCTTTTGCATCTTCCCTGCTCTGTAATTGGCTCCTGAACACTGGATTCCCATAGCAACAGATGGTGATGGACACAAGGCAGCAACATTACAACAATATGCATGTGCCCAGCCTTCTGTGTGTTGTCAAGGAGATGGTGTGGCACTTAATGCAGTGAAGCAGTTCTGTTACTGACAGGTCCTTACAGCATCTCCAGGTCTAGTGACTGAAATCTGTGATGCTCACATAAACGAATCCAAACACTTCATTCACCCTCCCTTAAACTAGCTGATTGTGCCATCACATGCAATATCTAAATTATCACCCACATCAACACTGCTTCTCTTTTCACATTTTTGTTAGCATATATATTTGTTATTGATGTTGAATAAATGACAATTATGTTACTTTTTATTTTTTGCTAAAAATAAAAATATTATCTAAAGCAAACATATAGCTTACTTATTGTAAGTTATTCTCTTTTTATGTATGCTTCCCTTAACAGGCATTTCCTGAGAAAACCCGATCAGCAGACACTGAACATGCTATGCATATTTTTTTTTTAGTTAACTTAAATGACTCTCCTTTAAAATCAATAACATTCTTAGATGTGTCACCTTTTGCTATATCTGTGACAAGCATCACACTAGACTGAAGAATGTTTACTCAGTTCTGCTTACCATTGCCTTTATCTTTCTAGGTGTTCATTTATTTATGTCCAGCCCTGTCTAAGGAACGTTGGCACGGCACACACAGATGGCAGAAAGCAATGTGAGGACTGATTAGTACTGGTGAATCTTTTCACATTTTTACCTCTGATCCATATACACACCCCAGGTCAGTAAAAGCTTTAACGTTAAATATTAACAAACCTGCATATTATATGGACTAATTTGGCAGACACTGTACCTAAACCACCATGGTGCATTTTTCAGCCACTTTTTTTTTTCCATGGTTCAAGAGTGCAATAATACTAGAAACTCTTACCAGCAAAAGCCTTTAAAATAATACACATCCAGGCAAAAGGACACTGCAGCTCTTATGGTTGACAAGGCAGAATGGTTTGCTTCTGAAAAGAAACAAAGGTCACTCAAAGAACCTAACAAAGTCATTGGCGCCCTCCTGTCTCAGTTCCATCCCAAAAATCATGACAACTACTGTTGCACTGGAAGTGGACCCTTGGCCTGGTGTAGGATTGGTACAGCCCTCCGGTTGGACCCGTAGAGCACCTGCTACCAGGAGGCGGAGCACAGGAGGAGACAAAGGCTAGCTGGAGCTTCGCCAATAGCAACCCAGGGTTCTCTCAGGTTGAGCCCTTGGTTACCTGGGCCGCCTGGCCTTAGGTGGGCCTCGCAGGGTCTCCTAGACCCTGTGCCCACCACAAACAAGAGTGCGCGGTCAGTGTGAAGACAGTCCAGAGGTCGCAGGAGGCCAGAAGAGAGTGTCTGAGTGTAAAGCGAGGATCAAGGCCAGAGTATCAGTCCAGAATGATCAGCCAAAGCAGGGTCAGTAACAGAGGTCAATCCGAGCATAGTTAGGTCAGGCAAAGGTCAAGTTCCAGGAGGCGATCAAGAGTAGTCGGAGTTCCAGGCAGAGGTCAGGTCAGGCAGCAATCAAGAGTAATTGGAGTTCCAGGCAGAGGTCAGGTCAGGCAGCAATCAAGAGTAATTGGAGTTCCAGGCAGAGGTCAGGTCAGGCAGCAATCAAGAGTAATTGGAGTTCCAGGCAGAGGTCAGGTCAGGCAGCAATCAAAGACTAGTCAGAGTTCCAGGCAGAGGTCAGGTCAGGCAGCAATCAAGAGTAGTTAGAAAACAGGCAAAGGTTAGTACCGTGAGATCAGTCCAAAGGGTACTACCAGGAATGGAGAGATGAAGGAACAGGAGACGCTGGAACGGGAGACACTGGAGACACTGGAACAGGAGACACAGGAGACACTGGAAGAGGAGACACAGGAGACACTGGAATTGGAGACGCTGGAACAGAAGACTGGAGCAGGAGACACAGGAGCAAGACACTGGAACGCAGGAAGGCAAACTAGAGACCCGATTGCCAAGGCCCCGAGCTAGGGGCCGGGCTGAGGTATAAATACCTCACACGAGGGACGTCAGAATCGGGTACTGCCCGAGGTCTTCCCACGCTTGGCTCTTAAATTAAGTGGAGTTCCATGTGCGCACACTAGGGGGGCGGGGCCGACACCGAGGAGGACATCGAGCCCTGGCGTGAGGACAGCCGTGATTCTGAAGGCCGAGAGGGAGCAGAGGATGCCTGTGGAGGACGTGGTTGGACAGAGCAGGAACTCGAGGCAGCGCAGGTAGAGGGTTGCGCCAGGTAAGCAGGTCCGGTCGTGGAGGCAATGCGGCCAGAAAGTGCAACAGTACCCCTCTTCTAGGCCTTCCCCTTACTGGCCTGGGCTTCTCAGGATGAAGCCGGTGGAATTCAGCAAGGAGATTCTTTTGTAGATGTGATGGGAGGGCTACCAGGAGTTCTGCTCTGGTCCGAAGCCCTCCCATGACAGGAGGTATTCCCAATGGCCTTTGTGTCGCCGGATGTCCAGGACTTCTTTGACTTGAAGCACATCCTCAGGTTTAGCCTCTAGTTGAGTGGGAGCAGGAGACCGAGAGGGCCAAGACAACACCAATGGTTTCAGCAGGGAGACATGGAAGGTGTTGTGGATGCCCATGTATGCAGGGTGTCATAGTTGATAGGTCACAGCACCAATGTGTCAAATTATTGGAAATTGTCCAATAAACCTGGGGGCGAGTCGCTGAGAAGGGAGTCTCAGCCTGATATGTTTGGTGCTTAGCCAGACTTTCTCTCCTGGCCAGAACAAGGGTGCGGTGCGACGATGAGCATCAGTTGAGTGCTTAGCTCACTCAGCAGCCTGGCCCAGCCTTTCCTTGACTTGGTTCCATATGCATCTTATCGTCTGGGCCATTGACTGGGCTGCAGGAGAAGGCACTGAGAGCGGTACTGGTAGAGGCAGACATGGCTGGCGACCAAATACCACAGAGAAGGATGACACATCAATGACGGAGGTGACATGAGTATTGTGGGATAACTCAGCCCATGGTGATAGATCGGACCAGTCATGCTGGTCATTAACGTAAGAACGTAAGAAGGTTTTTAAGGACCTGGTTGTTCTCTCTGCTTGGCTGTTCACCTGGGGATGATAAGCTGACGTCAGATTCAGATTGATCTCAAATTTTTTACACAAGGATTACCAATACTTGCCAGTGAACTGTGGACCTTGGTCCAAGATGATCTCTTTGGGTAGCCCATGTAGGTGAAAGATGTGTTTGAGGAAGAGTTTAGCCAGTTCAGGAGCTGAGGGAAGCCTCTGGAGTGGGATCAAGTGACCCATTTTCGAAAATCGGTCAATAATGACCCAGATGACCATGTGGCCTTTGGATGGAAGTAGATCTGTGATGAAGTCAGTGGAGATGCTAGACCAGGGTTCCGTTGGTGCTGGAACAGTTTGGAGGAGCCCCCATGGACAACCAGTCGGGAGCTTCTGTTGCGCACATATGGAACAGGAGGCCACATAGTTGCGGGAGTTCTTGACCATGTTAGGCCACCAATAGTAACTCCTTAGCATTTCAAGGGTTCGGGCCTGGCCGGGATGGCCAGCCAACTTCGAATCATGAGCCCAGCGGAGGACACTTTCTTGGAGACAGCGTGGAACCAGTCTTCCCAGCTGGCACAGAGTTGGTGACTGCGAGGGTTATACAGGCTGGATCAATGATGTGTCTGGGGGTGTCTGGTGTATCCTCTGGTTCGAGGGAGCATGAGAGGGCATCTGCTCGAGTGTTCTTGGCTGCAGGACGATCATGAAGTTCAAAATTAAATCGTTCAAAGAACAATGCCCAGCAGGCTTGTCTGGGGTTCAGTAACTGTGCTTATTTCAAGTGCTCGAGATTCTTGTGATCTGTGAAGATCGTGAATTTATGCTTGCTCCTTCTAACCAGGGACGCCACTCTTGAAGAGCTAACTTCACAGCTAGGAGCTCATGGTCTCCAATCATGTAATTTTGTTCTGTGGGGCAAATTTGTGAGAATAGAACGAGCAGGGTACTAAGGCTCCCTTGGATGAATACTGGCTCAGAACTTCCCCTGCCCCAATGGCAGAGGTATCGACTGGATGATGTAGACAAGGTCCGATGCAGAAGGCCTCTTTCAAGGCGTGGAAGGCAGATTGAGCTTTGGGACTCCAAACTTGGTGGTTGCTACCCTTCCTAGTCAGGGCAGTGAGTGGAACAGCTAGTGTGGAGTAGTTGGCAATGAAATTCCTGTAATAGTTGGTGAATCCAAGTAACCTTTGCAGGGCACGGAGACCTACTGGTTGAGGCCAATCTCGGATTCATTGGAGTTTTTCAGGATCTATGATAAAACCACGATTGGAGATAAAGTAGCCCAGGAATGGAAGATGAGTCTGTTCGAAGATGCACTTTTCTAGTTTCGCATAGAGACGGTTCTCCCTGAGACATTGGAGGATGGTGCGAACATGTGAACGGTGGGATTTCAGGTCCTTGGAGAAGATCAATATATCGTCTAGATATACCACGACAAATGAGTACAGTAGATCCTGGAAGATCTCATTCCTCAAGAGTTGAAAGACCACAGGGGCATTACAAAGTCTGAAGGGCATCACTATGTACTCATAGTGGCTGTCCCTGATATTAAAAGCGGTCTTCCAAATATCATCTAGCTGGATCCTTACGAGATTGTATGCCCCTCAGAGATCGAGCTTCGTAAAGATCTGGGCACCTTGGAGGCGGTCAAAGAGTTAGATAATGAGTGGCAGAGGATAGCGATCCTTGCGGGTTACGGCGTTTAGCCCACGATAGTCAATGCAAGGACGTAGACTGCCATCGTTCTTCTTCACGAAGAAGAATTCGGCTCCGGCCAGGGAATCGGAGGGATGTATGAATCCCTTATCCAGGTTCTCTTTAATGTACTCAGACATTGCCTTAGTCTCCAGTAGCGAGAGAGGGTAGGTTCTGCCCTTGGGAGACCTGGTACCTGGTAGGATCTCAATGGGACAATTAAACTCTCAGAGTGGAGGTAGGATGTCAGCATTCTGTTTGAAGAATACATCTTGGAAATTTTCATATGGAGCAGGTAATCCGGTCAGGGTTGTAGAGTTCAGAGTAGTGACCGCTGGAGATACTTGACGCAGGCAGCGGTTTTGGCACTGGGGTCCCCACTGCATTAACTGCAGGGATTGCCAGTCGAAGTGAGGTCCGTGCACTTTGAACCATGGAAGTCCAAGGATTACTGGGTGCGTAGAGCGCTTCAGGACATATAGTGAGATCTCTTCCTCATGGAGGAAGAGATCTCTCCACAGAGAGATGGAAAGATGATGTGTGATGGGTGATACGTCCAGGAAGATGCTCTCCTTGGATGGATGCAATGCATAGGGGAATGTCCAGAGATTGGAGCGGGATCTGGAGCAGTTTGATGATATCGTCTAGAATGAAGTTGCCACTCGCCCAAGGCCACTTGTGGCAAAGGACCATGAGTCACTAGAGAGAGACACCGGAAGTAGTAGTTGAGGGCCAGTAACAGTAGTGCCCAAGCTTGGGACCCCCACCGGGCTCAGGCTCTGCAGTTTCCCGGACGAACTGGACAGGCTTGTAGGAGATGTCTGGAACCGCCACAGTATAGGTAAAGGAATTCCTTCTTACGTCGAAGGCGTTCTTCAGGAGACAAATGCCCACGGTTAATCTGCATCGGCTCTTCAGGTGACAGAGGAGGCGCTGGTAAGGCCTTTAGCTGAGGGCTGGAAGCATGTCCCATTGAGACAGCTGGTAGCATGTCCCATTGAGACAGCTGGTAGCTGTTCCATTGAGCTCCTACCAGGTAAGGCAGGAGGCAGAGAAACCTTTACCTTCTGATGACGTTGACGTAGGCGATGATTGATCTTGCCAACCAAGGAGATGATATCATCAAGAGATGTGGGAATCTCGTGAGCAGCCAGCTTGTCCTTGATAAACCATCCAGATAGATTGCCCATAGGCAGTCCTCTTGCCTTCCCAGTTCTGTGGCCAGTGTCCTGAATTCTACCGTGAATTCAATGAGCAAATGCGAGCCTTGACGGAGATGGAGGAGCTGGTGGCCCGCAACCGCCTGTCGGCCGGGGTCCTGGAAGGTTCGTTTGAATATGGAGATGCAGTGGGAAAGATGACAGAGGATGTCATCAGAACATTCCCAGAGTGGGGAAGCCCATGCCAGGGCCTTCCCTTCGAGGTGAGAGAGGATAAAGGTGATCTTGGTATTTTCGCTTGGAAACAACTCAGGCTGTAGTGCGAATTGCATAAAGCATTAGTTAAGGAAACCTCGACAGAGGCACGGATCCCCATTGAAATGGGGTGGAGCAGGAAGGGCCAGAGATGGCCGTGAGGGCATGGGTTGAGACCAACCCCAGGCATTGGTTATAATGGCCTCCTCTAATTGAGACCGTAATCTCTCCACTGACGAAGTCAACGCTTCAATGGTTTGCAGTTATTCTCGGACAGTACCTGAATGTAATCCACTTTGAAGCACTGAAAAAAGTGTGAAAAGTGGAATATAAATAAATAAATTTAAAAAAAAACAAGGCATGAGCAGTTAGGCCAGGGATGGCCTGCAAGGCGGGAGACTCCGCCGAGTCCATGGCCTTGGTAACCTGTTGCACTGGAAGTGGACCTTTGGCCTGGTGCAGGATTGGTACGGCCCTCCGGTCGGTCCTGGAGAGCACCTGCCACCAGGAGGCGGAGCTCAGGAGGAGACAGAGGCTAGCTGGAGCTTCGCCAATAGCAACCTGGGGTTCCCTCAGGTTGAGCCCTTGGTTCCCCGGCCGCCTGGTCTTAGGTGGGCCTCGCAGGTTCTCCTAGAGAGGAAGTTTGTGTACCCACCACGAACAAGGGTGCGCGGTTGGTGTGCAGACAGGAGAGTCCAGAGGTTGAAGGAGGCCACAAGAGAGTGAGTGTAAAGCGAGGATCAAGGCCAGAGTATCAGTCCACAATGGTCAGCCAAAGCAGGGTCGGTAACAGAGGTCAAGCCGGGCTTAGTCAGGTCAGGCAAAGGTCAGGTTCCAGGCAGCGATCAAGAGTAGTCAGTGTTCCTGGCAGAGGTCAGGTCAGGCAGCAATCAAAGAGTAGAGTTCCAGACAGAGGTCAGGTCAGGCAGCAATCAAGACTTGTCAGAGAACAGGCAAAGGTCAGTACTGTGAGATCAGTCCGAAGGGTACTACCAGGAATGGAGAGACGAAGGAACAGGAGATGCTAGGAGACATTGGAGATGCTGGAACAGGAGACACAGGAGACACTGGAACTGGAGATGCTGGAACAGAAGACTGGAACAGGAGACACAGAAGCAAGACACTGGAACGCAGGAAGGCAAACTAGAGACACCAGAGTGTACAATCCGATTGCAAAGGCCTCGAGCTAGGGGCCAGGCTGAGGTATAAATACCTTGCATGAGTGACGTCAGAATCTGGTGCCGCCCGAGGTCTTCCCGCGCTTGGCTCTTTAAATTAAGCGGAGTTCCGCGTGCACGCACTAGGGGGGCTGGGCCAATGCCAAGGAGGACGCTGAGACCCGGCACGAGGATAGCCGTGATGCCAATGGCTGAGAGGGAGCCGGGGATGCCTGTGGAGGATGCGGTCGGACAAAGCAGGAACTCGAGGCAGGCTAGTAGAGGGTCGCGCCAGGTAAGCAGGCCCGGTCGTGGAGCCAACGCAGCCGGGAAGCACAACTGCTACCAGCAAATAAGGGCTGTCGCTTTATTAGCCAACATAAAAGGCATTACAAAATTCAAATGGTTAGTACATGCAAATAACTGTAAATAGTTTTAGCTTCTCTAAACCCACTAGATTGGCCGAGTCCCTTTGGAAACTTTTCAAATATATTTATGGATATTTGCCAAAAACCCAGTCATGATAGGATTAGTAGCCTAATCTTTATTTTCTTGGCTTCCTTCACTCTCCTGGTTACATACATTGCTTATATCCCTGTTTGCTATTTTAGCGATTCTTATCCTTGGTTGTTGTTGTTTTCAATCTAAGTGTTCTTATATCCATGGAGAAGTATCATAAGCGTGTTTGGCGCATAATACTAAGTATGGGGTCCACTACTGAATTTGGCCACCTGACCACTCAGTGATGATCTAGACACGATGTGATAACTGTGCCTTGTGGATACTTACAATCCATATCCCATAACCTGTAGTGACACTAGGCTGTACAGGTTCCAGCTAGTCTCAATCAATCATTATTCTAAGCAAAGGAAACTCCATAAATCCACAGCAGCATCGCTCATAGAATCAAGTTTTCCATGGATCCATCTCTGAAATAATATGGAACCTGACATATCAATACCTGAGGGGGGGGGGGCGCCTAGTAAACCCAGCAACTTTCTTGTCTTCACTCACCCAGTTAACAATCCTAGAATTACAATCTATCTACATCTTTAACCTTCTGAGTGAGCAACCTTCTTGGCACTCCATATGTTATCAAACCTATTAATCAGTCGAAAACTGATATTAAATTAAAAATGTGCCTTCACATTATGGCTGAGATATACCTTTAAAATAACTTGGAGACTTATATTTAGTGCTACTTAGCCAGCTAAGTAGCAGAAACTGAATATCCAATTGTTCAGTGTATGCCACTTAGCCAGATAAGTATTTATCCGGTTAAGTACATAGCTGGATATTTTGGGGGTGGACAATGGGCTGATCAGAGTGGGGCTACTTATCCAGTTAACTTAACCAGATAAATGCCAATACTCTGACTTATCTGGTTAAGTTAACTGAATAAGTTAGACCTGGTCAATAGCAGGTCTAAAGTTAGCTGGATATAACTTATCTGGCTAACTAGAACTTATCCAAGTATATTCAGTGGTATACCCAAGCCGCTGAATATCCCTTCTAAGTTAACCGAATAAGTTATATCTCCCTAACTTAGACCTTGATTCACTAAGCCACAATGTTTTTTCTCTGGTGGGTTCCCACTAAAGTGGGTATATTATCTGCACGATAAAACATTGCAATTGTATCGGGGCATATTGTCTTGCAGCAAAACACTGTGGTGAGAAACAAAGCTGCATTGGCCCTTTAGGCATGATGGTGGCCCCAACCTCAAGGGACTGCAAACACCTTAAAGGACCATATCAAGCAAAATAACGTGGCTCAAAAGAGGGAAAAGGTAGGAGAGAGTCAACCTCTGGACTGCCACTCAAGGTCACCCAAACAATGCAATGTAAAAATCTAGAGAAAAGTAGTTACGCAAAGATGCCCCCCCCCATGTCATGGTTCCCCCTTTCCTCCCCCCAATGATAATATAAAATTGTTATGGTATAGGGTAGGGATGTGAATCGTTTTTCAACGATTAAAATTATCATCCGATAATGTTAATATCGTCTTAAATCGTTATAGAACACAATACAATAGAAATTCTAACGATTTATCGTTAAAAATCGTTAAATCGTGTTAGTGCGCACTAACTCCCAGTTAGTGCGCACTAACTCCCGTTAGTGCGCACTAACAGAAAATGATACAAATTGACACTTTCCAGGTCAGTAAAGGTCAGTTAGGAATGAATATGTGTTCCTATTGGCTGGCTGCCCTCTTATCTATTGATGTTACAAAGGTTCCCACTGAGGTGATGGTTGGGGGGATGGGAAATGGAACTGGAAACTCACGAACACCAACAGAAAATGAAACAAAGTGTTGACACTTTCCAGGTCAGTAAAGGTCAGTTAGGAATGAATATGTGTTCCTATTGGCTGGCTGTGCTCTTATCTATTGATGTTACCAAGGTTCCCACTGAGGTAATGGTTGGGGGGATGTGAAATGGAAACAGTTGGAAGCTTGACAAAAAAAGTAACGTCATGATCATGTGACCAGAACTTGTTTGTTTATTATTTTTGTTATTTTTGTCAGGAAGCTCCCCCCTGTCTGTGAAGCCAGCCTCTCACTAGTAATGCAGGGAAGGAGCTGTCTCACCCTTCACCATCCTCCCCCCCCCTCACCCCCACATCATTCACTGGCTGGGACATGGGGAGGGGAGGAGTGAGGGTCAGGCAGCTCCCTCCTGTCTGTGAAGCCAGCCTCTCACTAGTAATGCAGGGAAGGAGCTGTCTCACCCTTCACCATCCTCCCCCCCCCCCCCTCACCCACACACCATTCACTGGCTGGGACATGGGGAGGGGAGGAGTGAGGGTCAGGCAGCTCCCTCCTGTCTGTGAAGCCAGCCTCTCACTAGTAATGCAGGGAAGGAGCTGTCTCACCCTTCACCATCCTCCCCCCCCCCCCCCCCCCCCCACACAACCATTCACTGGCTGGGACATGGGGAGGGGAGGAGTGAGGGTCAGGCAGCTCCCCCCTGTCTGTGAAGCCAGCCTCTCACTAGTAATGCAGGGAAGGAGCTGTCCTCACCCTTCACCATCCTCCCCCCCCCCCCTCACCCACACACCATTCACTGGCTGGGACATGGGGAGGGGAGGAGTGAGGGTCAGGCAGCTCCCTCCTGTCTGTGAAGCCAGCCTCTCACTAGTAATGCAGGGAAGGAGCTGTTTCAGCCTCACCATCCTCACCCCCCCCTCACCCACACACCATTCACTGGCTGGGACATGGGGAGGGGAGGAGTGAGGGTCAGGCAGCTCCCTCCTGTCTGTGAAGCCAGCCTCTCACTAGTAATGCAGGGAAGGAGCTGTCTCACCCTTCACCATCCTCCCCCCCCTCACCCACACACCATTCACTGGCTGGGACATGGGGAGGGGAGGGGTGAGGGTCAGGCAGCTCCTCCCTGTCTGTGAAGCCAGCCTCTCACTAGTAATGCAGGGAAGGAGCTGTCTCACCCTTCACCATCCTCCCCCCCCCCTCACCCACACACCATTCACTGGCTGGGACATGGGGGAAGGGAGGAGTGAGGGTCAGGCAGCTCCCCCCTGTCTGTGAAGCCAGCCTCTCACTAGTAATGCAGGGAAGGAGCTGTTTCAGCCTTCACCATCCTCCCCCCACCTCACCCACACCATTCACTGGCTGGGACATGGGGAGGGGAGGAGTGAGGGTCAGGCAGCTCCCTCCTGTCTGTGAAGCCAGCCTCTCACTAGTAATGCAGGGAAGGAGCTGTCTCACCCTTCACCATCCTCCCCCCCCCTCACCCACACACCATTCACTGGCTGGGACATGGGGAGGGGAGAAGTGAGGGTCAGGAAGCTCCCCCCTGTCTGTGAAGCCAGCCTCTCACTAGTAATGCAGGCGGGATAGGGCACTGCATGCAGGAAGATCACAACACCCCTGGTGTCAGGGTTAGGTCACTGTGTGCAGGAAGATCACAACACTCCTGGTATTAATAGGGATAGGGCACTGTGTGCAGGAAGATCACAACAACCCTGGTGTCAGGGTTAGGGCACTGTGTCCAGGAAGATCACAACACTCCTGGTATAGGATAGGGCACTGTGTGCAGGAAGATCACAACACCCCTGGTGTCAGGGTTAGGGCACTGTGTGCAGGAAGATCACAACACTCCTGGTATTAATAGGGATAGGGCACTGTGTGCAGGAAGATCACAACACCCCTGGTGTCAGGGTTAGGGCACTGTGTCCAGGAAGATCACAACACTCCTGGTATAGGATAGGGCACTGTGTGCAGGAAGATCACAACACCCCTGGTGTCAGGGTTAGGGCACTGTGTGCAGGAAGATCACAACACTCCTGGTATTAATAGGGATAGGGCACTGTGTGTACATGAAGATCACAACACCCCTGGTGCCAGGGTTAGGGCACTGTGTGCAGGAAGATCACAACACCCCTGGTATCAGGGTTAGGGCACTGTGTGCAGGAAGATCACAACACTCCTGGTATTAATAGGAATAGGGCACTGTGTGCAGGAAGATCACAACACCCCTGGTATTAATAGGGATAGGGCACTGTGTGTACATGAAGATCACAACACCCCTGGTGCCAGGGTTAGGGCACTGTGTGCAGGAAGATCACAACACCACTGGTGCCAGGGTTAGGGCACTGTGTGCAGGAAGATCACAACACTCCTGGTATTAATAGGGATAGGGCACTGTGTGCAGGAAGATCACAACACCCCTGGTGCCAGGGTTAGGGCACTGTGTGCAGGAAGATCACAACACTCCTGTATTAATAGGGATAGGGCACTGTGTGCATGAAGATCACAACACCCCTGGTGCCAGGGTTAGGGCACTGTGTGCAGGAAGATCACAACACTCTTGGTATTAATAGAGATAGGGCACTGTGTGTACATGAAGATCACAACACCCCTGGTGCCAGGGTTAGGGCACTGTGTGCAGGAAGATCACAACACCACGGTATCAGGGTTAGGGCACTGTGTGCAGGAAGATCACAACACTCCTGGTATTAATAGGGATAGGGCACTGTGTGCAGGAAGATCACAACACCCCTGGTGCCAGGGTTAGGGCACTGTGTGCAGGAAGATCACAACACTCCTGGTATTAATAGGGATAGGGCACTGTGTGCATGAAGATCACAACACCCCTGGTGCCAGGGTTAGGGCACTGTGTGCAGGAAGATCACAACACACCTGGTATCAGGGTTAGGGCACAAGTTCTAGTCACATTGACTGATCACATTACTTTTTTTGTCAAGCTACCAACTGTTTCCATTTCCCATCCCCCATATACTGTCAGTGGGAACCTTGGTAACATGAATAAATAAGAGGGCAGCCAATAGGAATACATATTCATTCCTAAACTGACCTTAACTGACCTGAAAAGTGTCAAATTTTATCAATTTCTGTTAGTGCGCACTAACTCCCGTTAGTGGGCACTAAGTGGGAGTTAGTGCGCACTAACTCCCGTTAGTGCGCACTAATCGGAAAAAACGATTTTTAACGATTTTTCAACGAAATAATCGTGCCTAACACGATTTTCTTCTCCTGCCACACGATTTCAATCGTTAAGACGATATGGCACACGATTCACATCCCTAGTATAGGGACCTCTCCATACCTCCCCCTCCCTCATCATCCCCAACTGTTAAAAAAAATCATTACTTTCAAGTGAAAACCCAACCTCCCCCCACCCTGAACCCTCCTCCTGTAGCCCCTAACCTCAAAAGAGCCACATCACTCCAGCATTGGGGCCCTGGGTGCCCTCTAGCCCTGAGTCTGGTCAGTGTCATTTTTCAAAATCCTGCTAACTGGCCTTGTCCTATATTCCAATAATTTTAGATTACTTCTTGGGGGGGGGGGATACTTTATTTCATTTTGACTGGGTTGTGGGGGCTGTTGTCACATAGCTACTTTCTATTTTTTACATTGGGTTGTCTGAGCCCACCTTGAGCCCCCCTGCTCACCCTGGTAGCCCCAGGGTGAGCAGGGGGGGGGGGTCAACTTTGATCCCCCCTCCCCCCACATAGATACCTTTTTCCATTTTTACATGGGATTTTTAAAATTTTGCATGACCCATTAAATCTAATGCAAGGGTCTTGGGACTGGCCTGCCATGTGCATCTGTATAATTCCTGTTAGCTAAGGCTGATAATTAGTGAACAGGTATTATACAGATCCACATGCCAGGCCAGTACAGGAGAGGCAGTCAGTTTGTGGAGGTCTGCTTCCTCCCAAGCAACTGCAGTCCTCCTTGTTGTCTGCTCTAAGGCCATGGGGTTTGTCTAACCTACACAACTCCCTCACTATTCCTCAGTTGCCACACAGCTGCTGACAAGCTATTACAGTAGCCAGCAAGTAGAAAGAGGTGCCAAATGCACAGGTTGTGTAGAGGACAAGTGATGCTGGGAAAATCGACTGCTAACCTGGTCCCCTAAAATCGACTGCAGAAATCTGCATACATAGAAGTGCTATGTATGCACACAAAACATATTGAGCTACATATGACAGCATCTTTGTAGGCATAAGTTGTCCTCTGGATTTACGTGCATAGGGCTTTTAAAATCCAGGCCATAATGAATAAGCAATGTAAGTCATTGGTGGATTGGTCTTTGAGTAAGCGTGAGGACATTTTCTCACCCTACAATACAATTGTTTCTTTGAGGCACCCATTGTAAACTGAAAGCACAGAATCACTTGTGGCAAAAGACAGTCTGTACAAAATGGACACACGGACATACACACACACACACACACTCTCTCTCTCTCTGTCTGGGGTATGCATAGGTGTGGTAATGGAGAGAACAAGGAGGCAAACATCATTCGTAGACAGAGATGTAGACCAAGGCTAACACAGCACGTCACTCACCCAAACACACACAGTCACACATATCTGTTGGGGACAGACTACCTCCAGCAGTTTGTGTACCTACAAATGGCCAATGATTATGTTCCAGGCATATCAGTAATCCTACACCATTGATGTCTCTGGCTGCCTGGTCCCTACATGATAATGAGGGAGTGAGAGTGCAAAGTAGGCACAGAAGATTAGGTACACCTGCCAGCATGACAGACATCTGCAAGAAGCATATATGATAAACACTTTGTCATAGGTGGGCTTGGGCCTCTCAAGCCCTCAGAGGGCAGGACATTCTTTTCTTGAAATATACCAACACAGAAAGGGCATAAGCCACCATGCCAACCACATGACACCTCTGGGAGAATTTGCCCCATACATTCAGCACAGTGACAGGTTTCCCAATGAGCCAGGTTCTAGGCTCCTGAGGTCATCAGCTGACAACAGCTTCTCTAGCCTTTATGCTATATACAGAGCTGATGATTTAGAGTCTATCACCACTAACTGTAAAAGTGACACAAGCACAGCCTAGAGGACAGCTACTCTTCCAGCTTGGCCACAAGTCCTGCCAGACATGTGGATCAGCAAGGGCCTACAATCATAAAACAATGAAAAGGTAGGGAGTGACCTTCGAAACGGACTGACCTGTAAGCTGTTTGTCCCAGACGTGCTCAACCTATGTGCTTTAAAGGTGGCCACAGATAGCATTAGGACTGTAATTGATACTAGCTATCACAACAAGCAAACCACTATAAATATTTTCCGGGTACATACATACATACAGCAGCACCACATGACTACTAGTGAGCTACAATGGGCAAGGGCCTTGCAGCACTTTGACATCTCCATATCTGACTGAGGCTACCTGTGAGGGGTCAGTTGAGGCAAAGAGCTTCGAACACACCTTAGTGTTGGGTTCGATGATGTGAACCTTTTCTTAGGAAAGATGTAGGAGCTCTTGATTCATTAGAAACTATATCGTGACATTGAAATTTCTGAGGTGATTGGTAACTACAAGTGAAGGCAGGATACCATCTGATTCCCAATTCTGCCTTCACAGAGTCAGACCTGAATCCTTGTCTAGCCTCCCCTCTCCCTAACCAACATGACATACCACTGACCAAGGCCTTCACCATCTGCACATGATAGTTGACAATTAGCCTAGGTAGGTATAGCAGAGTGCATCTGTGTATGGGTGCATGCAACCACAAAGAGGTATGCCAGCTTGGAAGCTGTGAGCATTGTGGGAATGGCACCATATAGCACAGGAAAGTTAACAAAACTGGCAAGCTAAAAAATGTTTTAGATTTGGTCCATTCATTGACATTTACTATCCCTTACTAGGACCCTTGAAGAAATCTTTAAAACCCTAACTACCAGACACATCAGAGAACAGCTTAGATCCCATTTCAATACTGCCAGAGCCTACCAAACAAAAATTCTATTGAATCCTGAAAGAAACAGCTGCCAAAGAGCCGAACCCATCTGGAGATGTTGCAGCCCTCTGATCGAAGATATTTCTAGGTCACCTCTCTGGTAAGGCCCACTGGCATTTATAAAACCACTTCTCTTTGGAGAAGTCCCACATGCACAATCAAATTGGACAATCAAAGAGGTAGATTTAATGGAAAGTTATATTAAGTAGGAATGTGCAGCTCCAAATTTTTCAGTTTATTTTTTTTCTTTTGGATTTTTTGTTCTGGATTCAGTTCATTTATTTTTTTTTCTGGCTTAGTTCTTTGGCCAAACCCAAAAAAATTAAACTAGAAAAAAAAAACTAAAACTAAAAAAAAAAACCTGCTATCCTCCCCCATGGCCTCTGGTGGCCCTAATTTGCCCATCTAGAGCTAAAAAATGTCCTGGGCCCAGTGCTGAGGCTCAATGCTGAGGCCTAGTTGTGGTGTCAAAACTTGGCCCTAAGTCCCAGTCCCAGCACTGAGGCCTAGTCCAATCACCAGGGCCTAGGCCTGAGCTAAGTCCCATTTCTGAGGCCTTGCCCTTTTGCCGAGAGCTAAGCTGAGTGCCAGGGCCTGGTGCTGAGACATGATCCTGGCATTGAGGCCTAGACCCTGTCCTCCTGATATTTTCTTCATGTCCAGACATTTCAAAAATGACACCATCTGCTCGGAGGACAGTAACAGAGTGACATCATTGCAGTGCTTTCCTCTGAAATGGACAGCACATTTTGATGTACATTGCTGAGGCTTAGGCCTTGGGGCCAGGACAAAGCCTCAGCACCAACTGGAGGCCCAATTGTTTTTAAGCGTAAGATGGACACGCGATCCAGTATACGTTCTACCGCGCCCATAGCGTGTGCTGAAAACGACGCGTAACAATTGGCGCCCGCCGCTTGTAGATGCTGTGTTAATGGGGTTTAAAGATGTTTAATGCCATGATTAGCTATTCCCCTCAATATAGTAACGTGCCCCCAAAATAACGCGTTTTTAACCTGCACATTTTCCGTGTCTTTACCCTCAATATTTACCTCCTACCCTGACCCTGGCGTTAGTGTGGTGCTGTGCTCTTGACAGTCGTGAATATCCAATGGACAGCATCGGACTATATGTATATATTGGCTTTGGCGATCTTTTTTCTACAGGTGAGAACGAGATTAAGAAATGCTCTGCGAGCGAATTCTAGACGGCCTATTGGAGACAACAGCCAACAGGAGAATCCGGCACAAAGACCGGAGGAGGTATGTATATGTGTTGTTTTTTTAATATCTAATGGTAGCATTTTCTGTCTGGGCGTCTCTGAGGCTTCGCAGGTCCAGTGGATACACAGACGCCTGTAGGGACGCTGGGAGAAGGACACCGTGCTAGGCCTTCCTCCAGCATCTACAATTAGGCGTCCGTGAGGCTCCACTTCTATTTCTTAAATGAAGTGAATAATCAAGATGTATTAGGTTATGCTTTTCATGCAGGCACAGAGGGACAGAGTCGTCCGTGCACAGGACAGGGACAGAGTCGTCCGAGCACAGGACAGGGACATCGGTAGACCAGGAAGGGCCATCGGCAGACCTGGACATATCATTTGCCCACGGACAACTATCTTTGGCATGTCGGAGCGAGATGTAGTCCGAACCTACCGGCTGAGCTCACTGGCAATCCTGTTCCTCTATGAAGATCTGCGCTACGACCTTGATCCCCTGGCCAATCGCCACCATGCTGTGCCAGGGTTGACGAAACTTCTTGGTGCCTTAAATTCTTTTGGTACCAGACGTTTTCAAACCCCCATGAGTGTCATTGTGGGTATGACACAGGCCTCCTTCTCACGGCATTTGGCACAGGTCTTGAAGGCCATGATGAAGTGCATGAGGAAGTACATCATATATCCTACCAATCCAGTAGAGCTGCAACAGATCCACAGTGGGTTCATGAGTATTGCAGGGATGCCGAACGTGTTGGGTGCTATAGACTGCACCCATATTGCATTTACCCCCAGGTCGGAGGAAGAGAGTTCCTTCCGGAATCGCAAGCACTTCCATTCGAATGTTCAAGTGGTTTGTGATGCACACCTTCGGATTCTAAATGTTGTAGCAAAGTATCCTGGGAGCTGCCATGATGCCTACATTCTGGCACATTCATCTATGGGCACTCATTCCCAGAGGGGAAGTATGGTGAAAGCTGGCACATTCATCTATGGGCACTCATTTCCCAGAGGGGAAGTATGGTGAAGGCTGGCTTCTTGGTAAGTGACATCGACTACAGCCTGGGATTCTATAACTGGTATGTCCGGTATACAATATGTGTTCATTTATATATGTGATGTTGTTTTTGATACATTCCTGATTATTCCCCCTATAGGTGATGGCGGCTATGGCTGTAATCCCTGGTTGCTAACTCCACTCCAGTCTCCACGCACTGCCGCAGAAAAACGCTACAATGAGGCTCATGGCAGCACCAGAAAAGTTATCGAGCATACTTTTGGAGTTCTGAAAGGATAATTCCAATGTCTGGATCACTTTGGGGGAGTCCTGCAGTACAGTGCAGAAAAGGTGGCGAACATCATTATTGCCTGCTGCATGCTACACAACATTTGTCAGCGATTTGGTGTGGATGCAGAGGTAGCAGAAGACTTGCCGCCAGATCCACCTGTGGAACCGGCTGCTGAGGTGGACAATAGGGGTGTGCATTCGTTTTGAACTTATATGTAAAACGCTACTTTTTTTTTTTTTTTAACTTAAAAAAGTGATGAGGCGAAAACGATCGGATTTCCAACTTATTGGACCACGTGACGGTGGACCACGTGACAGTGGACCACGTGACGGTGGACCATGTGACGGCTGCGTCACTCGTGACGCGGCCGTCACGTGCTCCTGACCCCCCCAAGCTGGTTCCGCTCCTGGACCCCTCGTTGGAAACAAACGGAACTTTTGGCCAGCTTGGGGGGGCCTCCTGACCTCCCCAAGCTGGCCAAAAGTTCCGTTTGTGTCCAACGAGGGGTCCGGGAGCGGAACCGCGGTGGACCACGTGACGGCCGCATCACTCCGACGTGACGCGGACGTCACGTGCTCCTCGCAAAGGAATAGAGGAATGGCTTCCTGACTCCCCGCTGGACCACCAGGGAATTTTGATAAGTCTTGGGGGGGGATTAAGGAGGGTGAGGGGTTTAAATTTTTATTTAGGGAACCGGTGCATGTATGGACATAGACTCAACTTATGGAATTCTCCATATGTCCATATTGACCGAAATTGACCCCCCTTTTCGACTTATGGACTTATGAACATAAACTTTTTGTCTGCACATCCCTAGTGGACAACACTGCACGGGAGAATGATGTCCGACGAAGGATCATCGAAACGTATTTCTCCTGTAAGTTCTTATCTGTTATTCATTCATTTCTCCATACTGATATGGCACTTTTATTGTTGCTCATAGCTGTGCAAAATTAGAGATATAATACTTTTAATGCCTGTACAGTATGTTAAATCTTGTGTTTCTTTCAGGAGCTGTGATCCATCCATCTAACCATTTCCCAGCAAGCTGATCCATCCATCAAACCATTTCCCACCATGCAGAAAAGTCGATTTAAAATAACAAATAATTGTGAGTCAAATAAAAGAGTTTGAATTTTCCCTTGTCTTCTCTATGTTTTCCATTGCATAATTTAGAGTTCTTGAATTGTGTTCCCATATAATCCTCAATAAATATATTCCTTTCCTTTTATTATAGCTTCTTAACTTAAGTTATTTCAGCGTCCCTGCGGCTCCTTGGGTCCATTGCCTGTATGGACGCCGGGTGAAGGATGCCGCGCCAGTCCTTCTTCCGGCGTACACAATTAGGCGTCCCTGCAGCTCTGCGGGTCCATCGCAGACATGGACGCCTGTATGGACGCTGGGTGAAGGACGCCGTGCCAGGCCTTCTTCCGGCGTCCACAATTAGGTGTCCCTGCAGCTCCGCGGGTCCATCACCTGTACAGACGCCGGAAGCAGGTGGCAGGATGCTTGCACTTGGAACGGCACGGCCGGACGGCCATTTTGTTTATGCTTTACAGCAAGGGCAGGATGCCGCGTGGGAGGCTTCCCAACTTCAGTGATGGTGACATCCGGCTCCTGGCCACCATGATAGTGGCCAACGAGCACAACCTCTACTTCAGCCCTGGGTGCCCACGGGACCAGGACCGGGCTGACAAGGCCTGGCGGGCGCTTAGGGCCCGATACAACGCCCAGGCTTCATACCCGAGGGAGGTAAGTTCATTGGCCTATGTGTGGTTGGCAAAGTTCTGGTCTATGTTGCTTATAAGAATGACACAGCTTATACTTCTAGCTCGCAGGGAAAAATCCAAGTTAAATAACATTTATTATTTTGGGATTGTTTTGTATTGCTGTGGGTGAGAAAAGAAAAATTGACACTTGACTTGTTTGGTTTGAATTGTTTTTTGCCTCAAAAGCAAAGTAAAAGTTTTATATCAACTTGTGTTTCCTATTTCTGTTGTATTCCCGCCAGGTTGAGGCATTGAAAAAGCGGGCAAGGCGCATCAGGTGGGAGGAGCCCGAGTATCTGCGGGCCCTGCGGGCCCACCGCAGAGCCAAGGAAGGTATGTGCTGTTAGCAATTGTCATGGTTGCCATGCAAGCGGTAAGGTCTTCTTTAGTAATGTCAATAAGAAATGTAACATTTGTGCCATTCTGGATCTTGCATGCGCATCTGTGACACTTTAGCTATTTTTGTTTTCAGAGAGCACCACGGAGGGGTCATTGACCACAGAATCAGCTCCTCCAGAACAGCAAGATTAGCTTTTAATAGCATCAGCATAGTAAAAGTATGTGGATGTTTAATCCCATGTGGCACCCCGATCACACATTAGCATTGTTAAATGTCATGCTCACTGTAATGCTTGAGGTTAGGGTCCTGTTTAAAATGTCGATAAGTTCTCCTTCCTACCGTTCTGGATGTGTGCATGCGCGACAGCAGTAACGCTTTTACTTTTTCTCTTTTCAGACACATCGGCAGAGGAAGGGGACGATGTACCGCCACCCGACATTATGGCCCCCCCACCAGTTATTCAGCCCCTCCCCATTATTGAGCCCCCCTCTTATTGAGCCCCTCCCCATTATTGAGCCCCCCCCCCCCCGTTATTTTGCCACCCCCCCTCTCTCCTGCCCCACCTGCCATGGGAGACGAGGAGGATATCGCCATTGATGTTGTAAACCCTGTCTCTCCTGGGCTTCCAGGGGTGGGTCGATGGCCAGAGGCCGGCGCAGCAGCCAGGGAAGGGCCCTCAGCCCTTGAGGGGCACCTGGATGCTGTGCTGGTCCTCCTGGCACAGTTGATCTGCAGCCTGGAGGTCCAAGAGGGAATGGCAGTGTAGGCGGTGACCATCCTGCATGACCTGCACCTTGCCCAGCGGGAGATAATTGAGCTCCTGCGCACAATAGCAGGAGCTCAGTCCCTGCTCGTCATGGCATGGGCTTCTGTAGGATGGGCATCGTCTAATCAACGTCAATGATGATGATCCTCCCCCATGGTACGGTCCCTCCCCTTTCCTTCCCCATGCCCTCACAAAAAAATTATTTTATTTTTACCCAAAAAAAAAATTTGTAAATAGTTGAAAAATATATCTATTTTTTGGAATTTAAAAATTGTACGAGTTTGATTTCATCAGTTTATTTAGAATACTTATTGCATGAAACTTTTGTGTGTTGTCGGGAGAAGCATGACACATAAAAAAGAAACATTAGTTTATGCCAAAAAAACATTTTTATTTAAAATTTAATGTTTAATGGAACGAAAAGCTGAGGCGACATCTCTAATGGCACCGATCAAGTCTGTCATCATTTCCTTCATCAAAATCACATGGGAAGCCAGTGCACCATTGATGTCAGCTCGGATCAACCTCATTTCCTGGAGCATTGTGTTGATCCTGTCGAGAGGTGATTCCATTCATAAACCGCTCGCTTAGGCTGTCTATTCTGAATAATGCCTGTTCCAAGTCCTGTGATATTTCCTGTGCCGGTGGAGCAGCAGCCTGTAGCAGAAATGGTTCTGATGCTAGAAATGGTTCCATGGCGACATATGCCTTAAGTTGTGTTATTGACACTTCCAGGGCTGCAGATGCCTCAGGTTGTTGGCTCTCAGGAGACACCTCGAACAGGTTAAGTGTGACCACTTCCTCTGTGGAGACGTGTTGTCTGGGGGAGTCCACTTTCGACATGGGTAATACAAAATCGTCTGGCGTGGGCATGGATTTGTCGCTAGTTACGTCATGTTTAAAAGTCCACCTCAGAGGTAAAATAGTTTATAAGAACAACTCTGATTCTACTCTTAATTAATTTTCTTTATTGGAAATCATATGCCATTCATACACAAAACAGATCAATACTCAGGAAGCAAAAAGTACACAGGAAGCAAATATAGCAAATATATACTTACATAATAAAGAGCTCAGCGCTGGGCTCTGCAACAGATACAAAATCCTCGCCAGCCCTACTACATACCAGCTTTGCTTATATAGGTTAAAAATCCAAAGTCAGCTAATTATCTGATTTCTGCTTGCATGCTTCACACCACTATATTGTTATGCTGTCTGCCTACAGGCAGCTATTATTTGTCTCCCCTTATCTTTCTCCCCCCTGCATTCTTTCCCACAGACTATTTGCGTACCCTCTGCGATATCTCCTGCCCCATCCTGTTGTGTCTCTGGTGTCTGTGAATTCCTGCAAAAACAGTTTTATAGCTTTCTTCTTTGGCATCTGGCCTTCAAGGTCCCAGGTTTGTGTTCTGGGGCCTGCTGGTATTTTTCCATACCAGCAGTATGTTCGGCAATGGTGGAAAGGGCCGGGGATTGAACCAGGGTGGTATAATCAACAATCCTCCCTTGAACCGGAGAGGCCTCCGGTTCACATTGGTATTCCGGTCTTCACACAGGGGTCTAGCAGAGAGACGAGGGCCGTTCTTCTCAGTCTGCTTTCCTTAACACCTCCCTTTTAACTACTCTCACTTTCCTCAGCCCTTCTATCTCCAGCCTGAGTCGTGGTATGTATCATGCGAGCAGTACTCAGATTCATATTGCTATAGGCTATCATATTTGCCCTTACAGATTCTGGTCGTTTCTACATTTTACAAGTCAAATCACAATCCCACAAGTTTAATGCAATGCTACTGAATAGAGTTATCAGTAATGGATGGGTAAGCCACTTTACATATTTGCAGCTGAGGGTGATTTTTTTCAGTGAGAATATCCCACCAATGATGGGTTAGGTCGTCTTTTCCCAGGCCAAATTTCAGTGCTGCAGCTGATGCTGCCGTTTCCCTAACATCCCAACTCTGAATAATCAGGTCCTGCACTCCACAGTAGTGGAAGAGGCTATAGTAGGAGGGTGGTCAACTTAATTGGTAAACATAATGGGTCAACACAGAAGACAATTACAAATGACAAGTATGATAGGGTGTAGGAGTCAATTTACCATAGCGGTCATCAAAGAATTTGTGACTTAAGGAATGAAGATGTTCAGCTACAAATAACATGTGCTGTAAGTAATGAGAGGCAGTGTGCTAATCTATATGTACATAGGTCAAAACAATATGTACTTGAACATGCATGAAACGCTGGTCCTCTCAGGACTAGCAAACAGAAAAACAAGATAGGCAAGAAAAAGCTCCTTCTGAGTAATGGGTCAGAATATCCTTATCAATACCTAAACCCCATCTAAACTGCATGGCCCTGGAGTTTAACTGACACAGAGATCTGCCCAATTTAAAACAGTAGCAAGGCGTGCCTGTGGCCTGCCAGGAGTGTCCACAGTGATTGGTCTCAGTATCTTGAATCTTCTGTCATCCATTGCGATCTCCATTCTTCCTGTTGTATGTGGTTGGCCTCTCTGACTTCTGGGGGACACCCAGCTCATCAGGATAGATATATAGGCCACCTTTCATGGATGATCCAGCATCAGGCCTACTGCGCCCAGTATAGCCTGCATAGTGATCTGGGTGCCTTTCCACCCCTCGATGAAGTATGGTCTTAGGTCCTTGCTCAACAGCATCTCCCACTGGCAGCATGCAGCCTGCTAATCTCATTATCTTTAGGTATCTGGAACAGTTAAACTCAGGTGTAGTACATAGTCCCCCCACCCCCTGGTGGTGCCAAAAAAGAAAACAACAAAAATTACTGTTTCAAAAATCTAGTCTAGGTCTTTCTTATAAAAATCTGAATCATTAACACAGAGAAGAGCAACTACAGAGCAATAAAACTGCATCAATTCAGTATCATGAACGTGAGAATCAAAATAGTAACGATTGCAAGTAACAATGTGACTAGGTATTACCGAGTGTATCATAATCATATTTCGTCATAGTTATCAGTTATTACATTTCAAAGAGATATACATATTACTTAAAAACATTGTCTAAGTAAGGCCACTCCCATGGAACAAGGAAATTCTGAGCACTTCAGTCCATAAAATTCAAGGTATCTTCTGTGGCAAAGGTTGGGAAGACTTCAAGTTATGGGGTCAATGACAAATGAAGTGTATATGTCTTGCAGCACAGCACTCTGGAAGCTGTCCTCGAGTACAGCTGCTGCACTCCCAGCACTAATTCAGATGTTTGTGTGTATGGATTAATACCTGATAGAAAATGAATAAAATCAATATTAAGTAAACAAGAAACTTCTATAATAAACATCAATAAATTCTCGTATGCAATAATCCCTATATACACTATTCATATGGATATCCAATATAATTTTATCATAAGTCAAAGAAACAGCTACTTAATATCTAATCCCTTCTTTGTTTCCCACTTTTCTATAAATTAACACAATATTCAGACAAAAACAACTCAGGTGTTGAGACATCCTGTCATTCAAACTGTCACACATCTATTCATTGCACAAAAGACAAAAGAACACTTAACACATATTGTGAGCTCAAAAATCAAACCAAAAAGTAAGGTCAGACCAAAAATAAAAACTGGAAAATGCTTGAATTGGCCAGGGTAAAACAAAAATCAGAATTCTGTTTAAAAGAAATAACCTGGAAAAATCTGGAAAACTCAATGATATCAGTTTCACGTCTTTCATGGCAGGAAGGCTGTCGACCTGGAAACAAAATCTGGCATACAACAAGATGATTACAGTCAAATTATTTCATATTTCTGTTAAGCTACAAGGCACTCTAACTTGGCCTCGGTCTTAGCAGGGACAGCTTTCTTCTTCGCCTTCGGAGCCACTGTGGAATAATATAAATTTTAGTTTTTAACCTTGGAGCATAAAGTCAGTTAGCAGAAAATCTGAGCTACAATGATATCTCTGCCCTCAGTGCGGAGGAAAGGAAAAAACAACACCTGTACTTTTGCGAAGCATAATAAAAGCAATTGGCATTTGCAAGGAAAAGCTTATGGGGTTGTCGCACTGGCTAGGACCCCCCCCCCCCCCCTCAAGCCTGCTCAGCTTTTTTATGATAAACATTTTCCTGACAGTGTCTACGGGGAAAGGCCCCTCTTCTCGGAGTGGAGAAGTACTAACAGCAGCACTTGACCCCTTACCGAAAGTAATGATAGAAAAGTACCGTGATCTTGGTACGCCAGGCCTTGGGCTGGAGACAGCTCCATGTTTTCGTAGTAGGAAAGACAAATACATTCCGTTCCCTTGGGTAAACTGTACTGATAAGTAATCTAAAAGTCCCCTTAGCATAATATACTCTAAAATATTATTAGAACATTTTGTCCATAAAACCTTAGCAGTGACTGCTTCATTTACATGATGTCAGAAGCTATTGTGTATTCAGTGCACTTTTCTAGTCAGTAAACTCTGTCTACATCTACACACAATGACACACAAACAGAACATATAAAGACAGAGAACCACAGACAGAAGACGATTATCTAACATTAAGGTTCAAAACGTAGGCCTTTTAAAAGTAAAAAACAAAAAATCTTTGGATCCAAAATTAAGCAAAAATCAGAATTTTAAAACAGATCTGTTCAAAGAAACACAAACCAAAATCTAGGAGAGAGGAAATTCCTCAGCTTCCTGTACGGCAGCGTTTATTCTTGTAAATCTGTAAAAGAACAATCTCACATACAAAGAGAGAATAATAGTAATCTTTGAAATCACATTTACAAAGTATTACATGACTAGCTACAAGGAACTGAGCAGCACCGTTAAAGTTAAAATGACTACTTTGATTATCTTCTAACTAAAAGAATCTAATTGCCTTACTCACGGAAACCAAAATTGTTTACATTCCTTCAAGTTTAGTCATGTGGGATAGATGGGAGAAAGAAAAGAAGTTTAGTCTCTCCTTGCTTCAGTAAAATCTTTTAGCTAATTTTACCTGTATGTCCTTTTCTCAATAACAAGTGCCACAAAACTTCTAACTAAATATAAGCCTCCCTTCAACATCCTGTTACAGATGTATGCAATGGCGGTTTGTCACTTCCCCCTCTTCTGGATCATGTGCTCCTCTGTTCGCAGTGGTGTTTATATTAATCAGAGGAGGATTTGGTTTTATCTTGCTCCCAAAGGATTCTAAATCTCACTTAAATCAGTCTTACACTGCTCATAGCATTGTATATCTTTTGCCAAATGGGCAGGACAAAATATTTGTTTACTCCAGGTTTTGGCCAATCTTAACAATAGTCATATCAAAACTGTGCTCATGTTTATGAGCATTGTGGCATGGATATACCTAAAATCTTATTTTCTATATTACCATATGAATTCGTCTGCTAAGGCATTAGAATGCCATGGATTCTTCCCACATACTACTCAGTTGCTGCTTCGAATCTAATTAAGCGTCCTAACTAACGCCACCTTCTGTTGTCACAGTTAAGTACACACAGAAATACTTATTCTATACCGATAGATTTTTATTATGCACTATGCTGCTTTCTGCAAATTACAAAAACAATTCTGAACACAGGCCAGACGTTCCCAGTATAAACAAATCAGCCCTTCACAGTAAAAGAACAAGGAACACAGACACAAATGAAAGGCTCATATAAAACTTTCACCATTGATTTTCAGTAGTCCTATAGCATTTTATATGATTTATTCTCCCATCCCGGGATATCCAGGAAGTCACTATACTAATTTGCTTTCATTTTCTACAGCTCGCTGCACTCTCTGCCACCACTGGTTATATATCCCCATTATCTTTATAAAGCTGCAACTGACATTGCCGCCTTAATATCTCTAGTTCTCCTCGGGCCGCGGCTAGTTGCTACTGCAACTCCTTAACCCTTAAGTCAGCCTTCCTATGTCTAGTAAGAAATATCTATCCCCGCCGGACGATGCATGCTAGCTCTTTCCCTGCAACTATAGGAACTCGTTGGGGGAAGGGAATAACAAATCAAAACAATTATATCTATCCTCATGTGGGGTCTTATGCCCAGTTTCCTATCACAATGTTCACATAACTCCGTATTACACCCCACTCATTGACCAGCAGTGAGTACGTTACAGCTTCCCAGATGGGAATTACTGCTAGGGCTTTCTCCTCTGCCCCTTCAAATTCTTTTCTGCCCGTCTTCTGTTCTTTCTGAGGCAGACTTCACACAGTACTAAACACACATACTATGATACAAGATAAGTGATATACAATTATGAAAATATAGCTTTATGTACAATACACATACTTCATTTCCCATAGCGATCAACGGAAAAATCCTGCGCCACACATCAGTGCACAGTGAGGCTCCAAGTTCTCACCGGAGAACCCTGAACCTTTAATTACTGGGACCTTGTAGCTTCGTTACAATATCTACAGCACAGAGTAGGGAGGTTTTTTTTTTCGTTTTTTTTTTCATCCTGGGATTTTAACATCCACAGGAGTAACAGGCTCGGATGGCTGTTTTGCTTGCTTTTTAAATAGAGCCTTAGGAGTGAGGTAGGTTAGGAGTGAGGTAGGTGAGAATACGGTAAGAGTAAACTGAAATACTATCCTACTAATTCTAAGTATTAAAGGTAGACAGTGTTAAGTACCCCATAATATATATATTATATATTATATAATTCTAAGCATATACAGTTCTAAGCACTAAAGTAAACAGTCCTCAGTATTAAAAGGTACAGTTCTTACAGTTCTAAAGCATCAAAAACAATTCTAAGCATATGCATCTATATCGGATTGTTTCTCCACAGCTGGCTTTTTGAATACAACACATGTAGTCACATATGGAGGAGGTTCCCCAATTATTGTCTGACCTCCTGGTATGGTCACTTTTAATCTCAGTAATAATATTATTTCGTGCTTTTATTTCCCCATCTGCATGGTAAAGATCTCCAGTAACAGAGAACAGATTCCACACATGTAAGTGTTTATTCAGACT
This sequence comes from Rhinatrema bivittatum, assembly GCF_901001135.1. Classification (NCBI taxonomy): domain Eukaryota; kingdom Metazoa; phylum Chordata; class Amphibia; order Gymnophiona; family Rhinatrematidae; genus Rhinatrema; species Rhinatrema bivittatum. Next base: position 217,084,732 of record NC_042623.1, on the reverse strand, counting down.
GTCCCTCTTTTATTCTAACGTTTAGAAAGTTAAGTAATGGAGAGAGAAAGGAGTCTTTCAATGAATATTTCAGCCATTTCTCATTAATCATATCTATCAAATCTTTAACGAATGGAAAGAAATTAATAACATATTGGACAGCCGTGCATGCATCAGCACTATCAACATATAAGGTATGTAGCGTACTAGATTGTCCTATTTGGTCATCCGAAACCCGGTCTGCCATAACGGAATCCTGCCTACGTTTCCTACGCACTAGTAACTGGATACAGTAACAAATGCAAAATAGACACAAAAAATATATACACGCTAATAGCAAACCACACAATAAGTACAAGAAAAATATCACTGCAATCTTTTCTGCAGTATTTTAACCCTGGGTACCCACAAGAAAAACAACAATTGCTGCAGCGTTAAAACCTTTGTTGAATTCACGAGTCACACAGGACTCAGCCTCCTCTTCTGAGAACGTGAATCTAAACTATCACCAAGAATCACTCAGGACCCAGCCTCTGCTGGGAACGTGAATCTAAACCTCTTAGGTGCACCGTCCAGCAAGATTCACACAGGACCTTGGCTTTAAACTGATTACTCCCGGCCACGGCTGATCAGTCCGAGCCCTGGGGAATCACCAAAGAACGTGAATCTTCTACACTACACTAGAAACAATCAGAGTTGCTCCCACAAACATATGCGTAATCTTCCCCGGCATCTCCACCAATTGTTTAAAAGTCCACCTTGGAGGTAAAATAGTTTATAAGAACAACTCTGATTCTACTCTTAATTAATTTTCTTTATTGGAAATCATATGCCATTCATACACAAAATAGATCAATACTCAGGAAGCAAAAAGTACACAGGAAGCAAATATAGCAAATATATACTTACATAATAAAGAGCTCAGCGCTGGGCTCTGCAACAGATACAAAATCCTCGCCAGCCCTACTACATACCAGCTTTGCTTATATAGGTTAAAAATCCAAAGTCAGCTAATTATCTGATTTCTGCTTGCATGCTTCACACCACTATATTGTTACGCTGTCTGCCTACAGGCAGCTGTTATTTGTCTCCCCTTATCTTTCTCCCCCCTGCATTCTTTCCCACAGATTATTTGCGTACCCTCTGCGATATCTCCTGCCCCATCCTGTTGTGTCTCTGGTGTCTGTGAATTCCTGCAAAAACAGTTTTATAGCTTTCTTCTTTGGCATCTGGCCTTCAAGGTCCCAGGTTTGTGTTCTGGGGCCTGCTGGTATTTTTCCATACCAGCAGTATGTTCGGCAATGGTGGAAAGGGCCGGGGATTGAACCAGGGTGGTATAATCAACAGTCACCATCATTCACGCGATCTGTGGAGAAAGATGGAGAAAGAGGTTGCAGCTAGCGTTGTCAGTTTACCCCTCAGGAACACAAAAGTCAACATCCAATGCAAACAAGATATATGTTTATGCCTACCTCGACTTGCTCCTGTGTGTGCACGCCGACGACAACCTCTGGCCTCACAGTACTGAGAACCAGCACCTCTATTGGTATCAACACAATATTACAACGTGGTCCACCGCCGGTCCTCTTTGCTGCCACGTCAATTTTGGCAGCCTTTTCTTTTACCTCTTTTCTAGTGTCACACCACTGGTGCTGTACCTGTTTTACGTCCCTGGGCATGACAGAAAGGGAGCTCACATCCTGCGCGATCTTCTCCCAAATCAATTTCTTCGTGGAGCAAGAAACCTTGGACTGGAAGAGAACTTTATATTTGTCACAGACAGCACGGCACAGTAACTCCTTTTCTTCATCCATGAAGCGAGCATTGCGGGTTCGCTTTTTGGACAGCTGGCTACAACTTATGATTTCCTGCTCCTGATGTTCACCATACTCTGCTTTGAACTGCGCAATAGTACGTTTTCCAGCCATGATAGTGCCTGAATGAAAAAAAAAGAAGAATGAATGGAGAGACAGCATGACAGAAATTGACAGAAGCAGAATAAATGAAAAATATATAGAACCAGAAACAAGAGAGGTCCATAGACAGCATCAAGCAACAGTCTTAACTAGTGCCTTCCAGAGGTTGCCGATCTCCAGACTCTGCCTCTACCTATGCCATGATTGTCTGAATAGGAGAAAAAAAAAACAGAGGAAAGAGATCAATGAATGGAGCGATAGTCAAGAACAGAATGACCCCGAAAGAAGAGGAGCACATGCAGAGCATACAAAAAAGACTGAATACAATAAAGAGGGAAAATCAACAAAACAGAAGAGGAGCACAGTAAACAGTCAAAATCAACAAAACAGAAGAAGAGCACATGCAGAACATGCAATAAAGATGTCCATGGCCGCTGCCTTGAGCGCCATGATCTGAAGCCCCTACCTTCCACGTCCGGGCACTCAAGGCTCTCAAGGCAGCGGCCAAGGACATTGGAAGGCAGCGGGGCCTCCGATCATGGACATGCGGAAAGAGGCAGGAACGTCCATGATCGGAGGCCCCTACCTTCTACTTCCGGGTGCTCAAAGTGCTCAAAACAGTGGCCATGGACGTTGGAAGGCAGCGGGGCCTCCGATCATGGACGTCCGGAAAGAGGCGGGAACGTTCTTGATCGGAGGCCCCTACCTTACACGTCCGGGCGCTCAAGGCAGCGGCCATGGACGTTGGAAGGCAGCTATTTCCTGATGTCCAGGCTGCCTTGAGCACCTTCTCAGGCCTTCCAGATGTCCATGATTGGAAGCCCCGCTGCCTTCCAAAGTCCTTGGCCGCTGCCTTCAGCGCCCGGACATGGTAGGTAGCGGGGCCTCCGATCATGGACGTCCGTATGCTCAGGGCAGTGGTCTCGGTGTCCATGCGGGGTCTGTTGGAAAGAACCATCCACTTACCTGCTGAAAGCGTTGCCGATCTTCCGAATACTATCCAAAGATACCACTGTAACCGCTCTGTCCTGGCCCGAACCAAATACAAAGGGATTTTTGCTACTGGACGATGCGACTTATATACACGTCCAAGGCAGGATTATGAGGCGGTGATGATGTAACAAAGGGGGAACAATGGGATAAGTTTCCAGATCGATGAAAAGTTTGGAATGTAACATTTCCAGATCGATAACATTTCCTTTCATTAAATGACATTTGCCATTCCATAGAAATGACAAGTATGGAGCAGGCGCACCCTGGACACTGTATAGGCGCTCTATAATGCCCTATACAGTAAAATCGATTGCAAATGCCTACCGCTTGATAGGCTCGCTTTTGGTGCTCCTTTGGAGCCACTTGGATTTGCATCTAATTTGAATACTGAATCAAGCGGATTGAGAACCAAAATGTGCCCGCATCAAATGAGCGGGCGCCCGACACTGCCGCACTTTTTTTTACGCATCGGTACTATATCGGCCCGTATGTGCACACACCAAGCTTGTAAGTACAAAAGAGGCCCACTGGGGATTTGGCTTCAGAGAGCACCACTGTCTCAATATATGTGAGTCTGCAAAACCGCCCACAGGCCCAAGGGGCAGTGCCTGGATTTACACTAAAACTGGGACCGCTATATGTGCACACACCAAGCTTGTAAGTACAAAAGAAGCCCACTAGGGATTTGGCTTCAGAGAGCACCCCTATCCCAATATACGTGAGTCTGCAAAACCGCCCACAGGCCACCGAGGCAGTGCTTGGATGTACACTAAAACTGGGACCGCTGTATGTGCACACACAAGCTTGTATGTACAAAAGAGGCCCACTGGGTTTTGCTTCAGAGAGAACACCTGTCGCAATATACGTGAGTCTGCAAATCCACTAACAGGCCCACACGGTAATGCTTGGATGTACACTAAAACTGGGACCACTGTATGTTCACACACCAAGCTTGTAAGTACAAAAGATGCCCACTGGGGATTTGGCATCAGAGAGTACTCCTGTCCCAATATACGTGAGTCTGCAAAACCGCCCACAGGCCCACGTGGCAGTTCCTGGATTTACACTAAAACTGGGACCGCTGTATGTGCACACAACAAGCTTATAAGTACAAAAGAGACCCACTGCGGATTTGGCTTCAGAAAGCACACCTGTCCCAGTATACGTGAGTCTGCAAAACCGCCAACAGGCCCTCGAGGCAGTGCTTGGATGTACACTAAAACTGGGACCGTTGTATGTGCAAACAACAAGCTTGTAAGTACAAAAGAGGCCCACTGGAGATTTGGTTTCAGAGAGCACTGCTGTCCCAATATACGTCAGTCTGCAAAACCGCCCACAGGCCCACGAGTCAGTGCCTGGATGTACACTAAAACTGGGACTGCTGTATGTGCACACACCAAGCTTGTAAGTACAAAAGAGGCCCACTGGGGTTTTGCTTCAGACAGCAACATATCCTAATGTTCGTGAGTCTGCAAAACCACCCACAGGCCCACGAGGCAGTGCCTGGATGTACACTAAAACTGGGGCTGCTGTATGTGCACACACCAAGCTGCTAAGTGCAAAAGAGTCCCACTGGGGATTTGGCTTCAGAGAGCATCCCTGTCCCTATATTCGTGCATCTGAAAAAACGTGAATAGGCCCTTGCGGTAGTGCCTGTATGTACACTACAACTGGGGCCGCTGTATGTGCACTCACCAGCTGCTAAGTGCAAAAGAGTCCCACTGGGGATTTGGCTTCAGAGAGCTCCCCTGTCGCAATATATGTCAGTCTGCAAAACCGCCCACAAGCCCATGAGGCAGTGCCTGGATGCACACTAAAACCGGGACCGTGTATGTGCACACACCAAGCTTGTAAGAACGAAAAAGGCCCACTGGGCATTTGGCTTCAGAGAGCTCCCCTGTCGCAATATACGTGAGTCTGCAAAACTGCCAACAGGCCCACGAGGCAGTGCCTCGATGTACATTAAAACTGGGACTGCTGTACGGGCACACATCAAGCTTGTAAGTACAAAAGAGGCTCAATGGGGATTTGGCTTCAGAGAGCAACCCTGTCGCAATATACGTGAGTCTGTAAAACCGCCCAGAGGCCCACAAGTCAGTGCCTGGTTGTACAGTAAACTGGGACCACTGTATGTGCACACACGAAGCTTGTAAGTACAAAAGAGTCCCACTGGGGATTTAACTTCAGGGAGCACCCCTTTCCCAATATACGTGAGTCTGCAAAACCATCCACAGGTCCATGAGGTAGTGCCTGGATGTACACTAAAACTGGGACCTCTGTATGTGCTCACACCAAGCTTGTAAGTACAAAAGAGGCCCACTGGGGATTTGGCTTCAGAGATCACCCCTTTCCTAATATATGTGAGTCTGCAAAACCAGTAACAGGCCCACACGGTAATGCTTCGATGTACACTAAACCTGGGACTGCTGTATGTGCACACACCAAGCTTGTAAGTACAAAAGAGGCCACAACTGGGGATTTGGCATCAGAGAGCACTGCTGACCCAATATACATGAGTATGCAAAACCTTCCACAGGCCCACGAGGTAGTGTCTGGATGTACACTAAAACTGGGACTGCTGTATGTGCTCACAACAAGCTTGTAAGTACAAAATTGGCCCACTGGGGATTTGGCTTCAGAGAACACCACTGTCCCAATATACGTGGATCTGCAAAACCGTCTACAGGCGATTGCGGTAGTGCCTGTATGTACACTAAAACTAGGACCGCTGTATGTGCACACACCAAGCTTGTAAGTACAAAAGAGGCCCAATGGGGATTTGGCACCAGAGAGCAACACTGTCCCAATATACGTGAGTCTGCAAAACCGCCCAGAGGCCCATGAGTCAGTGGCTGGATGTACACTAAAACTGGGACAGCTGTGCATACACTAAGCTCGTAAGTATAAAAGAGGCCCACTGGGGATTTGGCTTCAGAGAGAACCACTGTCCTAAGATATATGAGTCTGCAAAACCGCCCACAGACCCACAAGGCAATGTCTGGATGTACACTAAAACTGGGGCCGCTGTATGTGTACACACCAAGCTTCTAAGAGCAAAAGAGTCCTACTGGGGATTTGGCTTCACTGAGCACCGCTGTTCCAATATACGTCAGTCTGCAAAACCACTAACAGGCGCACGCGGTAATACTTGGATGTACACTAAAACTGGGACCGCTGTATGTGCACACACCAAGCTTGTAAAGACAAAAGAGGCCCACTGGGGATTTGGCTTCAGAGAGCCCAGCTGCCCCAATATATGTGAGCCTGCAAAACCTTCCACAACCCCACGAGGCAGTACCTGGATATACACTAAAACTAGGACCACTGTATGTGCACACACCAAGCTTGTAAGTACAAAAGTGGCCCTCTGGGTATTTGGCTTCAGAGAACAACCCTGTCCCAATATACTTGAGTCTGCAAAACTACCCACAGGCCCACGAGGCAGTGCCCGGATGTACCCTAAAACTGGGACCACTGTATGTGCACCTACCAAGCTTGTAAGTACAAAAGAGGCCCACTGGGGATTTGGCTTCAGAGAGCACCCCTGTCCCAATATATGTGAGTCTGCAAAACCACAAACAGGCCCACGTGGTAATGCTTGGATGTACACTAAAACTGGGACAACTGTATGTGCACACACCAAGCTTGTAAGTGCAAAAGAGGCCCACCAGGGATTTGACTTCAGAGAACACCGCTGTCCCAATATATGTGAGTCTGCAAAACCGCCCACAGGCCAACGAGGAAGGCCTGGATGTACACCTAAACTGAGACCGCAGTATGTGCACACACCAAGCTTGTAAGTACAAAAGAGGCCCACTGGGGATTTAGCTTCAGAGAGCAAATCTTTCCCAATATACGTGAGTCTGCAAGACTACCCACAGGCCCACGAGGCAGTGCCCGGATGTACACTAAAACTGGGAACGCTGTATGTGCACACACTAAGCTTGTAAGTACAACAGAAGCCCACTGGGAATTTGGCTTCAGAAAGCACCCCTGTCCCAATATACGAGAGTCTGCAAAACCGCTCCCAGGCTCACACAGTAGTGCCTGTATATACACAAAAACTGGAACCGCTGTATGTGCACACACCAAGCTTGTAAGTACAAAAGAGGCCCCCTGGGGATTTGGCTTCAGAGAGCACCCCTGTCCCAATATACCTGAGTCTGCAAAACCTCCCACAGGCCCACGAGGCAGTGCCTGGAAGTACACTAAAACTGGGACAGCTGTATGTGCACACACTAAGCTTGTAAGTATAACAGAGGCCTACTGGGGATATGTTAACCCCAGGCAAAGCGATTGGGCTGAATTACTTCCATGGGCTGAATTTGCATTGAATTCTCATCCATCAGCTTCTACAGGGTCATCACCCTTCCATCTCATCTATGTACATCAACCGCTACCTCCTCTACCGGTGCCATTGTCTGTGTTGTCTCCAGTAGCCCAGGCATCAGCACAAGAACTACATGAACTTTGGCAACACACCAAGGACCTTTGGCAAAAATCTGGACAAAAGGCAAAAAAATTCTATGATGCACACCATCGAGCAGCTCCACAGTTTTAATCCAGAGACAAGGTAAGGCTCAGTACCCACTTCATCCGCTTAAAACTGCCCTCTGCTCGATTAGCACCTAGATACATTGGGCCTTTTGCTGTCCATCGCCACCTGGGTCCTGTCACCTACAGCCTATAGTTACCTTCTTCATTGCGCATCCACAACGCCTTCCACATCTCTCTTCTAAAACCACTCAGCATTTCAGAATTCTCAAAGAAGACACCTGAACCACAACCTCTTACTGCTGAAGAGGACATGACCTATTAGGTAGAGGATATACAGGATGTTGAAAAACATGGAAGGCGCTGGGAGTACCTCATATCCTGGGAAGGATTTGGACCCGAGGAGAAGAGGTGGGAGCCTGCATGCAATATCCTCGACAAGGAGTTGATCCAGCAATTCCATGTTTCCCAACCTAGGAAACCAAAACCCTCGGGGAGGGGCCCTAAGAAGGGGGGTACTGTTGCGCCTGTCGGTCACAGATGGCTGTGACCTCTCATGCTCACCTCTTTTCTTGCTACTTCGTCAATTCTCGGAAGAGTGGTGGCCTCCGCCAGTGAACGCTGACCTCCCTGGCGTCCCCGGGATGGCATAGGCGATGCCATCTGCCATCTTGTTCCTGGAGTCACCTAGCGTGCGCGCACGGGCCATCTTAAATGCACATCATGGCAGGATCCTTGGGGGCATCCACTCCATATGACATCACCGCCTCGCTGTATTTAAGCTGACAAGCCTTACTCTCAGAGGAGTTAGCAAGGAGTTCTTCTCGTTGCTGAATCCGCTTCTCCTTGGACTTCCTGTTCCTGTCTCAGTGGGGAACACTCTAAGTACCCGCTCCTTGTGGGCTCTTCTGCATTCCTAGGCTATTCACTCCTCGGAGGGCCTTCCTGCCTTGTCCTTCTGGAACTAAGCCTTGTGAGTATCACTTAGCTTCATCTCTGCCAAGCCTTACTGGGATTCTCTGCGGTGTACCCCGTGCCTCGGGCCACTACCACATTCTCACCAGCAGGATTTGCTACATCTACCCTGCACTGCAGAGGATTGTTATTTCCTCTTCAAGTTCTTCTGGGCTCCAGGACCTCAGACCACCTCAACACCATCTGCCTCGTACAGTAATCTTCGGCATACCCCAAGCTGCGGGCCACTACCGGATCTGCACACCAGAGGTATTTACTACTCTATTGGGAAGACTGTCTGGTGTACCCCGCACTGCAGGCCACTACTGGATTGTCTCATCTGAGATACCTTCCTGGGTTTACCCCACAGCTCAAGAACAGTACTTTACATTACCCGCTCCACGGGTTCTGCTCAAGAATTGCACCTTTACTGCATTCCCTGCTCCACAGGTTATGCTCTCTCTTTCTCCCATAATAAAGTCTTTACTACAGCTGTGTTCTAGCTACTGAGACCACGCCTACTGGCGGTGAGGCACATGGGGCTCCTCCCTGTGGGCGGTGACACCTCTCACCTCGGCCCAGGGTTCACATCCATACCAAAACATAACACCGTCTATGTAGCAAACTTTGCCATGTACATAGCCAGCTTACCTAGCTGGCTATGTAGCTAATATCGCCAAGTGGCCAGATAAATCACCAAGCTGGCTATCTGGAGACAGATAAGTAAGTTATCTGCCTACCTGGCAATATTGATAGCGCTAACTAGCCATCTATACTTTTATCCAGCTACAGCAAGATGTTTACATGTATCTGGACAAGCTTTTGAGCTTTGAAATTCTTAGCTTTGGTCTTTTTCTGGTGTCATTACTATGTTACTAAGACCTCTGAGGACATAGAACCTACTCTCCTCCCATAGCAATTGGGTTCTTTATTGGCTAAAGTAAACAACTAAAAGGGTCCCCCATGACTCTCCTATAATGCTTAAAAGAGCTTCTCTAAAACCTGTGCCATGAAGCTTTTGACCTTGGATCGTGTGATGAGATCATCCCACCTGTGAGGACTTACATCCTGCTGTCCTTGGAGTACACCTGCCACAGGTAAGTATTTTATGCTTTATCTGCCAATGTCATAATTAAACCTTATAATTTTCTGGTCAGAAATTAATCTCAGATATATAAGGGCGGGGGGGGGGGGAGTGGATTTAACTAGGACCTTTTCAAAACACTTTGCCTTGACAATGACCCAGTCTCCAACTACTCTGCTTTATTTTGTTCAGAAGCCCAAAACTATTCAACTAACTTAGCAGGGAAAATGCCACAGCAGTTTATTTGAAACTTTTTTGGAAAATAGTTTGCACTGTTTTGCCTCTTGTTCCCAGACACACATAATTAATATTATTTCTTTCTGTGAATGTTGTTATTCACAAACAAAATACAATTTTTGAACAGATCAACTCGTCTTGGCTTCAATGCTGAAAATATTTATATATTCCTTTTGTTGTATCTTAAAGCGAAACAAAATGAACTGGCCTTGTAGTTATGCCTCCAGCTCCTGAATCTGCAACAAGTACATACATAGTTCTGAAAAGCTATCATTTTTCAGGGTTATTTTGCATTCTATTTGTCTAAAACTGAAGCTTGTGACATTCAAAGTCAACAATAAAAGTAGACAAGATAATCAAACTTTGGGAATGTATCCACAAGTACTGAACATTCACCTTTATTAAGCAACCTCCCTGGTGAAGGGAAATACTCCATCAGCTTTGCAAGCATTCAGGCCGATACAGTAAAGTTCACGGGAGAGTGGGCGAGCGCCTGCTCTCCCAGCGCGAGCACAGGCCACTCTCCTGTGCGCGCAATTCACTAAAACAAATTCAAATTAGGGCCCGCGGTAAAAAGAGGCGCTAGGGACACTAGTGCATCCCTAGCACCTCTTTTTTGACAGGAACGGCAGCTGTCAGCGAGTTTGACAGCTGACGCTCAATTTTGCCGGTATCAGTTCTCAAACCCGCTGACAGCCAAGGGTTTGGAAACCAGACACCGGCAAAATTGAGCATCCGGTTTTCAACCCGCGAGCCACGGGCCGATTTTAAATTTTTTAAATTTTATTTTAAATTAATTTTTAACTTTTGAAACCTCCGACTTAATATCGCCATGATATTAAGTCGGAGGGTGTACAGAAAAGCAGTTTTTACTAGAGATGTGAATCAGAACCGGATTCGGTTCTGATTCCGGTTCCGATTCACATCATGATTTTTTTTTCGTCTGGCCCTCAATTTTGCCATTTTTAAAGATGGCGCCGGCCATCCAGTGCTCCCTCCATGTGACAGGGGCCGGCCAATGGCACGGATACCCTGTCACATGGTAAGGGCAAAGGGCCATCGGCGCCATTTTGATTAGTGGCAGCTGACGGCCCGAGAGTGGGAGATTGCTCCCGGGACCCCCACTGGACCACCAGGTACCTGTGAAAAGTTTTTGGGGGGGTCGGGAGGGTGGGGGAAGCTAAGGGATTAGTTTCAAAGGGTTGGGGTGGGTTTAGGGTTATTTTTGTGTGCCGTTTTTCCCGCCCTCCCCCAAATCGAAAAGAGAACCCCACGAACAATATCGTGGGGTTTTCCTATTGGTTTCGGGGAGCTCCCGATTTCTGACGATTTTGAAAATATCGTACGATATTTTCAATTGTCCGAAATATGATTCACATCCCTAGTTTTTAATGCCTTTCTGTGCACTTTTCCGGTTCCAGCAGAAATTAACGCCTACCTTTGGGTAGGCACTAATTTCTGAAAGTAAAATGTGTGGCTTGGCTGCACATTTTACTTACTGAATCTCGCGGGAATAGGGCCATCAACATGCATTTGCATGTTGCGGGCGCTATTAGTTTCGGGGAGGTTGGCCATGCGTTTTCGACGCACTATTACCCCTTACTGAATAAGGGGTAAAGCTAGCGCGTCGAAAACGCGCACTGTACTGTATTGGCCTGATTGTTCTTTAAAGGGGACAATAAGAGAAATCATGCTAAAAAGGGGACAATAAGAGAAATCAGGCTAAAAATGTCAAGAGATAAATCAATATTACAGCTGCAAGTAGATGTGTAGCCTTAAGCCTACATATGGTACATACAGAAAGTGAAATGACATTTAAATACATGCATTAGATTTTATATAAGAACATATATCAGAAGATAATATTTCTATTGCAAGTACTAATATTTGGCTTGGACAGAGAATTTACAAAATAGAAACAATATTAAAGAGCGCTGAAAAATATGTAAAGGTCAACAGTACACAGGTGTACACAAATATTTGCATAGATTTATAAAAATACCCTAGTGATAAACTGACTTTTTCTACCATTCTAGCCTGTAGTTACTTTATAGGATTGGTACATCCAAGACAAAATCCTCTAGAAAACAGCTGCAATGCAATAAAATCCCAAAGAAATCTTTAGAATGACTAGATCTATTATTCTGTGATGCTAAAGGAGGTTGAGTTTAGCTCACTTTATATTGGCTATCTTCTCTAATAGCTGAATTAGGAATAAATTATCATTGAAGAATGAAAGATATCCTGATTTCTTATATTTGGTGTGAAATTGTCTTTTTTTTCCTTCTGATTTAGAGAACACTTTTGAAAAGATTTTTCCAAAGTAACATAAGGAATTACTCAGTAAAACTGGGGCTGAGAATTGCCTTTGCCTTCTGCAGGTAAGGTACCTGAGCAATATTAAATTTTGCTGCAATGGGGCATGGGTGGGAGGGCAAGGCAGCAAACTATACATGGGGATTTCATTTTGAAATCCCTATATGTGCTCTGTGGTGTCAACCTTTGCACCTGTGGAGTTGTCCTTTAAAAATCTGGGGGCAAGTGATACTGCAGGTACTAGAGATGAGCATTCATTTAAAACAAATAAGCATTCCGAAAGAAATGGAACCCTATTCATGTCTATCGTGGATCCCCACAATAAATGAAGGAGATTACGGTACTGAGTGGTCAGGACTAGTCAAAGAAAAGACTCCAGGCTGGATTCTGGCAAAAAATTGTATACACTTCTTTTACTGGTGAAAAGTAAAAAAACAAATAACTTGACTGTTTCATGCAGTTCAATAAAACAAATATAGCAATTACAGCTTACAGCTCACATTTCTTTCTCGAGGTTTTTGTCTTCCTTCTGGGGCTCAATCATCAATCTGGGCTCTGGTCTTTTATCCCAGACTGCTGGGATCCATCCTAGCCCACAATCCTTTGCTGGGTTGAGACTAACGAAGGACCAGTACAGATAGCTGTGGCCAGTCCTTTAAGGTGTTCTGAGGAGGTTTTTTCCATACTCCATCATATACCCCCCCCCCCCCCCCTTCAGCTTGGCCTTTTCAGGTCGTATGTCTATCCATGCACAGGCTAATTCCCAGCTCCTCTTCACAGATGACCCATCTTCGAGTGAGCTGCCCTGATTCCCTGTGAGCTGGTGTTGCTGACCGTGTGGTAGACTGTGGACCCTTGGTCTGAGCTGGTGTTGTCACTACCTGAGGGGAGTAGGCTCCTTGGGTCACCAACATCAGAAGGCTAGGCCAGAAGAGAGCAGGGGCCAGCTGGAGCTTCTCCACTACCAGCCCTCGTTCCCCGCAGGTTGAGCCCTTGGGTACTGGGTCAGCTGGTCTTAGGTGGGCCCCTGCAGAGATGACTAGGGTCAGAAGGCCAGTATCGAGCAGGCAATGTGGAGTCTGGACCGAGGATCAGAGGCAGGCGGCAAGCAAGAAACGTGAAGTCCAGTCTGAGTGTCAGAAGCCAGCGAGATCCATCCAAAGGGATAAGGCACAGGGAGCCAGAGGAGGAACTGGAAGGATGGGGAGGTTACCGGAGGGCTGGAGCAGGAAGAGAAGGCAGAAGCAGGAAGCAGGAACTTCGACGGGGGCACACAGGATTCCGCGAGGAGTACGGCACAAGGAGACTCATTGCCAAGTGGTCGGTGCGGAAGACGGAAGGGCCTAAAATAGGCCAGGGCCGATGATGTCATCCTCCGGGGCTGGCATCAGTTTCCCACCGTTGGCCCTTTAAATTGAGGTGGGAGCCGCGCACGCACAGGGGAATCCTGATCAGAGCAGGAAGCTGGCAGAGTTCCGTGCACCGGAGAAGCAGGGGAGACCCTGGAGGCGAGGAGAGAGGAAGGGGCCAGAGAGGAAGACCGGCCAGGGACTCGGCAACCAGCGCCACGTGGGAGAGGCATTGGAGGGTGAGTGAAGCCGGCCATGGGGCTCCGCAGCTGGTGAATGCAAGAGTACCCTCTCCTATAGGGCCCCTCACAGGCAGTTTGGGCTTTCTAGGATGGGCGGCCTGGAATTGCTTAATCAAATCCTTATCAAGAATGTTAGCGGAGGGCTACCAGGAATTTTCTTCTGGGCCAAAGCCCACCCAGGCTAGTAAGTACTCCCACCTTCAACCTCTTCTTCTCATATCTAGTATGTCGTGTACCTGGTAGGTGGTGTCATTTTCTGAGGTTAACGGTTGCGGTTTGGGCAACGGCCTTGAAGGCCAGGACAGTACTAATGGCTTAAAGAGGGAGGTGTGGAAGAAGGTGTGAATTCTTAGGGATGGAGGCAGATGAAGTTGGTAGGTCACGGGTCCCAGTCGACAGAGTACTGGGAAGGGTTCAATACAGCATGGAGCTAGGCACAGGGAAGGAAGCTTAAGATGAATATATTGGGTGCTGAGCCAGACTTTTTTGCTGGGTTTGAATTGTGGAGCCGAGCTCCGGTGGGCATCAGTGGACTTCTTTGCTCTGCTTCCGGCTTCCTGGAGGAGGCGTTGAATGCATTCCCAAAGGAGATGTAATTCCCGTGCCGTCAATTGGACTGCTGAAGAGTGCACCGTCAGGGGTAAGGGCAGAGGAGGAAGAGGCTGCCTAACATAAACGAGTTGAAAGGGCGAGGATCCAGTGGCGGAGGATGGATGAGAATTCAATGCGAATTCCACCCAGGGAAGTAGGGAAACCCAGTCATTCTGTCGTATGTTGATGTAGCTGCGGAGGAACTGCTTTAGTGTCAAGTTGGTCCTCTCTGCTTGACTATTTGCTTGTGGATGTTAGGCGGTAGTGAAATCTAGCGTGATGTCAAATTTCTTGCAGAGAGCCCTCCATTATTTGGCCGTAAATTGGATTCCACGGTCCAACACCACATGTTTAGGAAGGCCATGGAGACGAAAAATGTGTTGGATGAAAAGTTGAGCCAACTGAGGCACAGAGGGAAGTCTGGGCAGGGCGACGAAGTGCTCCATTTTAGAGAAGCGGTTGACCACAACCCAGATGACCGTTTTGCCTTCGGAGGATGGTAGGTCCACAATGAAATCGGTGGCGATATGCGACCACGGTTCCATGGGCGCTGGTAGTGGCTGTAATATACCCCAAGGACGGCCCGCCAAGGGTTTCTGTTGGGCGCAGACATGACAAGGGTCTACGTAGTCTCAGACATCCCTCATCATAGTGGGCCACCAGTAAAAATGATGGATTATGACGAGGGTGCAAGCTCACCCGGGGTGACTCACAGTGCGGGAGTCATGGGCCCAAAGGAGGATCTTATTGCAAAGCCTGCATGGGATGACCGTCATCCCTGGTGGAATGACCATGGTGGTGGAGAGTAGGACCCGTGCAGGATCAATGATGTGCCACAGGGATTCTTCGACATCCTTAGCAGTGAAAGAATGGGAGAGTGTGTCCGCCTTGAGATTCTTATTCATGGGGTGGAAGCAAAGAGTTAAATTGAAGCGAGTGAAGAAGAGGGCCCAGGTTTTTATGGTCCATGTATACGGTGATGGGGTGTTGCGCCCCC
Organism: Rhinatrema bivittatum; assembly: GCF_901001135.1. NCBI lineage: Eukaryota > Metazoa > Chordata > Amphibia > Gymnophiona > Rhinatrematidae > Rhinatrema > Rhinatrema bivittatum. The sequence continues at coordinate 217,069,580 of NC_042623.1, read as the reverse complement.
CTCAAGCCAGGGACGCCATTCTTCTAAGGCGAGTTTGATCACTAGGAGCTCCTTATCGCCGATCCCATAATTACGTTCTGCGGGAGATAACTGCTTGGAGAAAAAGGAAAACTGGTGAAGGGTACCGGTGGTGGAGGTTATGCTCGGGGCCGCCCCTACCCCCTCGGAGGAGGCATCAACCTCCACAAAGAAGGGGCATTCTGGATTGGGGTGCCGGAGACAAGGTTCCCAGAGGAATGCAGCCTTTAAATGCTGGAAGGCCTCTACAGACTCGGGAGGCCATCGTTTAGGGTTTACTCCTTTGCGTGTCAGGGCTGTGAGTGGAGCCACCAACCTTGTATACTTGTGGATAAAGGTACGGTAATAGTTGGTGAACCCAAGAAACCTTTGTAGGGGCCGCTGACCTGTTGGCTGTGGCCTGTCCCGGTTACTCCTGAGCTTCTCTGGGTCCATCTGGAAACCATGGCGGGAGATTTTGTAACCCAGAAATGGCAGGCTTTCCTTCTCGAAGGAGAATTTTTCCAGTTTGGCGAACAATTGGAGATGGAGCACATGGGCGACATCCAGGCAATGGGTATGAAGGTCCTTGGAGAAGACCAAGATGTCATCCAAGTAGATGACAACACACTTGTACAACATGTCACGGAAGACCTCAATCATCATGTTTTGGAAGACGACCGGGGCATTGCAGAGTCCAAACGGCATCACCAGGTACTAGTAGTGGCCGTCTCGAGTATTGAAGGCAGTCTTCCATTCGTCAGCTTCCCGGATGTGAATCAGGTTGTAAGCCCCACGAAGATCAAGTTTGGAGAAGATTCTGGCTCCTTGCAGACGGTCAAACAATTCCGTGATAAGCAGCAGAGGGTAACGATCCTTTTGAGTGATGGCAATCAGGCACCTGTAATCAATACAGGGGTGGAGAGTCCCTTCTTTCTTAGCTACAAAGAAGAAGCTAGCTCCCATGGAGGATGTGGAGTGGTAGATGAAGCCCTTCGCCGTTTTCCTGCACATACTCTGACATTGCCTTGGTTTTGGTGAGGGATTACGGATAGACCCGGCCCCGAGGGGGGCTCCGGGTCGGGTAGAAGGTTAATGGCATAGTCATTTTGGCAGTGCGGTGGTAGAGTGTCTGCTCATTGCTTCAAAAATGTTATGGTTTCGAGGTGTTTGAGTGGATTCTTGGGTACTGCGGAGATGTCCACTTCCACGGGGAGGAGCCCCGTGAGGAACCACAGTACCAGGCTACTCTATACACACAGACACAGAGAATTCATGTTTATTATACAGCTTGATGGTACTGCCCAGGGGTGGCAGCAGTGAGGTAAGCCAGTAGAGTAGTCCAAGGGTCCTTGGCAGAGGAGACCCATCCCACACTCCAATGATGGCAGGCTGCGCTGGGTAGAAGAGAGAGTCCCGGATGTAGACTCGCAGCACTGAAGCTGGAGGTGAGACAAGCTGACAAGGTTAGTTTACTCACTGGGTATTAGTTGAAGATCCTGGCAGGCAGAAGTAGTTGGTTAGCAGGCACCAAGGCAGGGAGAGCAGGCCCTCGATGAGCAAGTACCTGGTATCCCAGATAGGCACCTGAAAGAAAGCATAGGGCCCCCCCGAAGAGCGGGTACCCAGGTTAGAGGTGAATGGCCCCGGAGGACAGAGAGAACTTCCAGCAGCAGCAAGAAAGTGGCAGAGCTTAGACCGGAGGCATTCCAATCCTTGCTAACTCGGTTTGTTAGGAAACAAAGGGCAGGCTAAATACCCTGATGGCATGATGTCACTCGGAGGGGCCGCCCCCGAGGTTCCCGCCATGACGTGGATAAAGATGTGGGTAATGTGCACACACACGCACCCTAGGAGGCCCTCAGGAGAAACATGGTGAGCACCATCGCCGTAGCCATTCTGGGGACGCTGGAGAGAGCAGCATGATGACGCGGCAGCAGCCATCTTCCCAAGGCTTGTGGAGAGAGAAGGAAGAAAGGTGAAGCACAGAGGTCAAAGCCATCTGAGACCGACGGACGCAACAGTACCCCCCCTTCAAAGGGCCCCCTCCAGACCCCCTACCTGGTCTTGGTTTTTGAGGATGCGATAGATGAAATTGATGAAGCATATCTTTGTCCATGATATTAACCAATGTTTCCCAAGAGTTTTCTTCTGGTCCATATCCCTCCCATGACAGGAGGTATTCCCAAACTCTGCCTCTCTTTCTCACATCAAGGATGGCATCAACCTTGTACTTGATGTCTTCTTCTGCATCAACAGGAGTAGGTTCAGGTGTCTCTGGTGGAAAACTCGCTAAGAACAAGCGGTTTCAGCAGCGAAACTTGGGATGCTGATATGTTCTCTGGACGGAGTTAGCAATCTGTCAGAGACTCCATTCGGAGTTAGCAATCTGATGTGAAAGCTCTGTAGAGAAAGCTGGGAATTAGCAATCTGTAGTAATTTAGAATAGTTGTGGGTGGATCCTTGGACCAGTGGCAGGTGACCACACCCTCAGGGGAAATCCCGAGAGGGACCACTGGTCAGGCTTAGTGTAGGAGACAGACACACACTAGTTCTTTTATTAGACAATATAGAAAACCACCAGAGGTGGCAGTAGTGAGCTGGAAGCGCCCGGCTGGGCTGTAGTCCCTCAGGTATTGGAGCAGCGATCCCAGGGTGGCTGAGCTGTAGAGAAACTAAGACAGTGAGTAGACAGTATATGCAGAGTTCTGGAACAAGTCCTTGATGGTAACACTCACACAATAGTCTCTAGCAGAAGTGGTATTCAGGAGCAAGTCCAGGACGTGGGCCCTCGAGGAGCAAGTACCGGTTCCAGACTGCAACATGCAAAGAAAAAGAGAAAGCGAGGCCCCTGAGGAGTGGGTATCTCTAGTGAAGTCTGAGGAGGCAGAGAGGCTAGGGTCACGGAGAGCGAATCCCATCCGCAGCGACCAGGAGGAAGCGAACCCTTGTTAACTCATCTTGTTAGCGAAAACTGAGACCTTAAATATCTGGAGCTGGTGACGTCATCTCAGGGGGATGCCCCTGAGGTTCACGCCAATGCTGGTACATCAGTCGGGCCGCGCGCATGCGCCCTTAGGCATCTGGTCAACATGGCGGCTTGCAGTGTCCAGCCGGTCTGGGAACGCCGGAGGAGGACGGCCTGGAGATGCCGCAGCAGCTAGCCTTCCATCAACCCCGAAGGGAGTCCCCAATGAGGTAAGGTGGGCAGAGCAGAGACATCGGACAGCGATGGACACAACAGTACCCCCCTTCAAAGGGCGGACTCCTCTTCGGGTATGAGGTTTAAGTTTTGAAGGATGCACAAGATGGAATCGACGAAGCATCACTTATCCACAATAATGGTCTGAGGCTCCCAAGTGTGCACTTCGGGCCGAACCCTTCCCTTTTTAGAAGGTATTCAAAATCTTGCCTCTATTACGAACATCCAGTATCTCTTGAATTTGATCTCAAGTTGACTTCTGCATAAATGACAGGTGGATCTTGAAATTTGAAGACAATTTGCTGAGTATGAGCGGTTTCAGATGAAAAGTAGAATGCGTTATGGAAATTGACCAGGTGGTAGCTTCAGACAGTAGGTGACTATGCCCAAACGATGAGGAACTGGGAATGGACCCAAGTAGTGAGGAGCAATCTGAAAGGAGAGTAGATGAATCAGAGGTGCTTGGTTGACAACCAGACCTTGTCTCCTGGCTTGAAGACTGGAGCCTGTGCAAGGAGTGCATAGTAGTACTTCTTAGCACAGTCACTCGCTTAAATGAGCATGTCCTTGATCTGAAACCACAGTCTATGGAAATCATCAGCAGTGGTTAAGCTGCTGGGGACGTCACTGAAACTTCAGTGGAAGTGGCGATGTTGAGAACGTCCAAAAACCACTTCAGTGATGACAGTCCAGTACATATTAGAGATGTGAATCGGAACCGGAATCGTGAATTTTTTTTCGTGTGGCCGATCGGGGTTTTTTTATCGGCTACGCCCAAGCCAATAAACAAAAAACCCACCCTGACCCTTTAAAACAGCTCCATTTTTAAAGATGGCGTGGGCCGTCCATTACTCCTACCATGTGACAGGGGCAGGCCAATGGCATGGATACCCTGTCACATGGTAAGGGCAAAGGGCCATCGGCGCCATTTTTATGAGTGGCAGTTGACGGCCCAAGAGCGGGAGATCGCTCCCGGGACCCCCACTGGACCACCAGGTAATTTTAAAACGTTTTGGGGGGGTCTGGAGGGTGGGGGAAGCTAAGGGAGCTGTTTTAAAGGGTCGGAGTGGGTTTAGGGGTTGTTTTTGTGTGCCGTTTTTCCCACCCTCCCCCAAAATGATAAGAGAACCCCATAAACAATTTTGTGAGGGTTTTCCTATTGGTTTCGGGGAGCCCCCGATTTCTGACGACTTTGAAAATATCGTACGATATTTTCAATTGTCAGAAAAATGATTCACATCCCTAGTACATATAGCTGGAAGAAGTTGATGATGTTGCCAGCGAATCCGGAGTGGGTAGTTACCAAGAGTATCTTCTTTGGGTCTTAATATGTGCTGTGGATCATCAGGCACATCTTCCGAATGGAAAAGAGCGACAGAGATACTCTATGGTATAGCATCCATGAATACGGTATTGATGTTGAGCGCCTTCGAGCCACGGTGAACGTTGAAGGCGTAAGAATATCAGCAGCAATGAAAAGGGCTGCTGGGGACTTCATAGCATTCTTCAATAGAGGTGGCGGTGTTGAGAAATGTCCAAAGCCCACCTCAAGTTGTAATGCAATAGTGGATCTTCTGAATTGGCGAGAGGACTCTTCAGATATTCCACTAGAGTTTAAGGAGTAAAGTTGCCTCCTTTCCCTGAGTCCACCAGGGCAAGATTCTGAACTGAACCCGGTCTGCAGGTCAAAGAGACTGGGAGAGAATGCGGAGGAGAAGACGCGGTAAGGCTCAAGAACAGTCCTCCTGCAGGACTTAGGCCTGTCCGTCTCCCGGACAATTGGAGCATGTAGAGACATCATGGCCAGGCTGACCGCAGTACATGAAGAGGCTGTGTTTCTTCCGAAATCTTCTATCTTAGAAGTCAAATGTCCACGACCAAGTTGCATCGGTTCATCATTACCAGCAGCAGAAATTACTGGAACCTTTCGAGGTGCAGATATAGAGCTAGCCTGATCCAACCCAGATAACACTTCAGATGGTCCTTAATGCCTCAGCAAGAATCCTCTCAAATGCCAAAAAAAGAGATCATATTACACCAATCCTTCTTCATCTCCACTGGCTCCCAATTAAATTCAGGATCCAATTCAAATCCTTAATGATGATACATAAAGCCTTGTACAACATCGCGCCTCTCAAGCTAACATTCCAAATTCAACTACACACATCCATGAAACCGACCAGAAGCGCTTATCAGAACAGACTAATCACCCAACCAGCTAAATCCGCGCTGAGAAAACGCGCCCTATCTACAGCGGGCCCTTCACTCTGGAACTCACTTCCCACAGACCTTCGCCTTGAACCATGCCACTCCACATTTAAAAAGAAACTTAAGACTTGGTTATTTAAACAAGCATTCCCGCAGAGCTAAGAGCAGGTCACATATCATCCGTTTACCCCAGCATATTTCACTTAACTTGTTATCTTATTTACTGTTACTTTTCATGGATGTTTACTGTTAGTTATTTATTTATTTTTATTTATTTATTAATTGTTATTTTATCTATTTATTATTACTTCTTAATTGTTAACATTATTATATATATTTTCCTGTTATTTGGATGAACCATGTTCATTGTAAACCGCTAACTTGAAGCGATAGTTACTGTTCATTGTAAACCGGGGTGATATGTATATTATACAGGAACCTCCGGTATATAAATCCTTAAATAAATAAATAAATAAATAAATAACCTCCTAGGCCGAAGTTCCTTCACCTTGTCCCGGAGCCGGTGATCGATCCGAGTAGCCAAGGCTACTAATTCGTCCAGCGAGTCAGGTGTTTCACAAGCAGCCAGCTCGTCTTTTAAACGGGTATCCAGGCCTCTGCAAAAGAGAGTCTTGAGACATTTGGGGTCCCAGCAAAGTTCTGCCGCAAGAGTTTTAAACTCTATGGTAAATTCAGCCAATGATCTGTTGCCTTGCTTCAAATCCACCACAACGGTTTACAGTGTACTAGGGTTTTAAGAGGACGGGTGCTACTTATTATACATTGAAACTTTATAATACATTGAGCTTTATAATATTTTACCTTGCATTTCAACTGAACAAGGGGGCAATAGTATGTCCTGTAAGGTGTCTAACATTCTAACAACATAATATGTGATCACGTCAAGGTTTCTTACATTATTTTTAAATGAGAGTAGGGGGAGCAGTGTGTCATGCATGGTATTTTAAAAGGTATTTTCCAGTATAACAACATATATCATGGTAATTTACAGTATAACAACACAAATCGTGGTGAATATAACTTCTCATTAGGTGGTGATGTAACTTGTACTTGTACTTAATAGTCATTAGATAGTGGTATTACGTGTGACTGCACATGGATTAGAACAAGCTATAACTTCTTTTTATCTAGTAGGGAAGAGTCAAAATTGTTTCTCTTGGTTGGTATGGAGTAACGTAGGGAAACAGTGGTTTTGTCATTGCATCGCACTGCTACTTCGGCTGCCATAGTGATATTTGTGAAGATTTAAGAGTACTATTTATTTTTATTTATGATTTTTATATACCGATGTTCATTTCAAAAGAGATATCACATCGGTTTACAATAAGGTACAATAGGTAATTCACTGTCCCCTAAAAGGGCTTACAATCTAAAATTTTTGTACCTGAGGCTAAGAGATTACAAAAATAAAATCATCAAAATCAAAGTTCTTAACAATTAAGCAAAAGGTATAACAAGGAGCATATTAAACAAATAACACAAAGGGGTGAACAAAGGGGTGTGCCCCTTTGTCGCACCCCTTCGGCGCGCGGCGCCTGCTGGCTTGGCGCCTTTCAAACTGCCCGGATCCGTTTGCGATGATGTCAGGGGAGGGGGCGGGTCTCAGAATCATGGCTTTCCCCTCAGAAATCTCTTCTCAGTTTCGAAGGCAGTTTTTTCAATTTTTTTTTTTTTTTTGTCTTTTTACCTTGGATGTTAGTTGTTACAAGGTGATCAGCACTGGTGGGTAGCCCTCCCCATCACAAGCGCCTGCTGGCTTGGCGCCTTTCAAACTGCCCGGATCCGTTTGAGATGATGTCAGGGGAGGGGGCGGGTCTCAGAATCATGGCTTTCCCCACAGAAATCTCTTCTCAGTTTCAAAGGCAGTTTTTTCAATTTTGTTTTGTCTTTTTACCTTGGATGTTAGCTGTTACAAGGTGATCAGCACTGGTGGGTAGTCCTCCCCATCACAAGCGCTTGCTGGCTTGGCGCCTTTCAAACTGCCCGGCTCCATAGCGGATATTCGGGTGGGGGAGGGGGAGGAATGTGCTGTGTAAGTGAAGTGTAGTAGGAGGGGTCAGGAAGTCTTGAGGGGGAGAGAAGGGTGGTGCTATGGAAGGTATGGAGGAGGGGTGGGGGTGGGGTAGTCGGTGGGTCTGCGGGAGGGGAGTGGTCTTCTAGGTTGGATGGCAGATAGGCGATTATGTAGCTGATGGGAAGGCTTTTTGGAAAAGCCATGTCTTGAGATTCTTTTTGAAAGATTGAGTTGTGGGGTCCATTCTTAGTTGCATTGGCAAGTTGTTCCAGAGCAAGGGACCATCCATGGTTAGGGCACGTTCTCGTGTTGAGGTCAGGTGGGTGGATTTAGGTGAAGGTATAGGTATGAGTCCAGTATTAGTGGAGTGGAGGTTCCTTTGTGGGTTGTAAAAATGGATTGTCGTAGTCAGCCATTTAAACTTATCGTTGTAGAGTGTTTTATGGATGAGGGTTAGGACTTTATATTGTATTCTGAAAGGAATGGGAAGCCAATGTAAGTGGATTGGTGTGATGTGTTCCGATCTTTTGGTATTTGTGAGTAATCTTGCTGCTGCATTCTGCAGGAGCTGCAGTGGTCTGATGGAAGTAGTTGGGAGCATTGCAGTAGTCAAGTTTGGAGAATAATAATGCTTGAAGGACTGTTCTAAAGTCGTGGGTGTAGAGAAGAGGTTTGATTCTTTTTAGGATTTGCAGTTTGTAGAATCCATCTTTTATTATTGTGTTGATGTATTTCTTAAGGCTTAGCTCTTCATCTAGGAAGACGCCTAAGTCTTTGGCTGTGGGAACTATTTGATGGTTCATCGTGGGTGTTGCCAGGTTTTGGGTGAGGGTTGTGGTGGTTTTGATTTTCATGTATAGAATTTCAGTTTTTTTTATGGTTGAGTGAGAGTGACATTTGTGAGAGCAGATGGGTTATCTTTTGTAGATGGCTGTCCCAGAGTTTTAGCATGTTTTCAAGCGATGATTTTAATGGGAGCAAGATTTGTACATCATCTGCATAGATGAAGTAGGCTAGGCCTAATTCAGTTAGGAGGGTGCAGAGAGGTAAGATGTAAATGTTGAAGATGGTGGAGGAGAGGGAGGATCCTTGAGGTACTCCATGTGGAAGTGGGATGGGTTTGGATTCTGATGCGTTTAGTCTGACTTTATATGATCTGCCTGAGAGGTATGATTTAAACCATTTAAGTGTGGAGTTGCAAAGGTCAATTTCACTCAGTCTGTGTAGAAGGGTTTCATGGTTGACAGTGTCAAATGCTGCCGAGATGTCTAGTAGGATCAGTAGGAAGGAATACCCGCTGTCGAGTCCTTTGAGGATGGAGTCAATGAGGGTGAGTCGTCTTCAGAAAGATGGAGTCAGTGAGGGTGAGTCGTCTTCAGAAAGAAAAGAGTGAGATAGAGCATCCGCTCTGACATTCTTATTCAGCACAAAGTCAAATCTGTTGAAGAACAGGGACAATCTTGCCTGTCTATGGTTTAGGCGTTGAGGTACTCCAGATTTTTATGATCAGTAAAGACAGTGATCTGATGTTGTGCACCTTTGATCCAGGGATGCCATTCTTCGAATGCCATCTTTATTGCCAGCAATTCTTTATCTCCAATGCCGTAGTTCTTCTCCACTGGCGAGAAGCATCTGGAAAAGAATGAACAGGGGTGAAAGATCTTAGAGTCACTGGTCTGGCTTAGCACGGCTCCTACACCAATGTCAGAGGCATCGACCTCCACAGCTTGGAAAGGTGTTGAGGTAGTGTGATTGGGTTTGAATAGGGACCAACATTTTTTAATCAAGGGAGCAGTGAGTCACTCAGGCTGACTAACTAGAACAAAGGGGAAAGCCGACAGTCGCTCAGCAGCGCATGGTTCGGAGAGAGGTATCTTTAAAGGATACTAATGATGCATTAGAATTAGGGCATCCCGACAGTGAGGTTCCAATAATTAGAAAAGTAGTCCAAGTGCCTGTAACTAAAAACTCACCTGAGCTAAAAAATTCTAACTTATCCCTATCAATTAAAAAGCAGAATAAAAATACAAACAAAAAACAAACTTTGAAATGTTTGTATGCTAATGCCAGAAGTCTAAGAAGTAAAATGGGAGAATTAGAATGTATAGCAGTAAATAATGACATAGACTTAATTGGCATGTCAGAGACATGGTGGAAAGAGGATAACCAATGGGACATTGCTATACCGGGGTACAAATTATATCGCAATGACAGAGAGGAGCAGTCAGGAGGAGGTGTGGCACTTTATGTCCGGGATGGCATAGAGTCCAACAGGATAAACATCCTGCATGAGACTAAATACAAAATTGAATCTTTATGGGTAGAAATCCCTTGTGTGTCAGGGAAGACTAAAGTGATAGGGGTATACTACTGTCCACCTGGTCAAGATGGTGAGATGGACAGTGAAATGCTAAGAGAAATTAGGGAAGCTAACCAAATTGGTAGTGCAGTAATAATGGGAGACTTCAATTACCCCAATATAGACTGGGTAAATGTATCATCGGGTCACACTAGAGAGATAACGTTCCTGGATGGAATAAATGATAGCTTTATGGAGCAATTGGTTCAGGAACCGACGAGAGAGGGAGCAATTTTAGATCTAATTCTCAGTGGAGCACAGGACTTGGTGAGAGAGGTAACGGTGGTAGGGCCGCTTGGCAATAGTGATCATAATATGATCAAATTTGATTTAATGACTGGAAAAGGAACAGTGTGCAAATCCAAGGCTCTCGTGCTAAACTTTCAAAAGGGAAACTTTGATAAAATGAGAAAAATTGTTAGAAAAAAACTGAAAGGAGCAGCTACAAAAGTAAAAAATGTCCAAGAGGCGTGGTCATTGTTAAAAAATACCATTCTAGAAGCACAGTCCAGAAGTATTCCACACATTAAGAAAGGTGGAAAGAAGGCAAAACGATTACCGGCATGGTTAAAAGGGGAGGTGAAAGAAGTTATTTTAGCCAAAAGATCTTCATTCAAAAATTGGAAGAAGGATCCAACAGAAGAAAATAGGATAAATCATAAACATTGGCAAGTTAAATGTAAGACATTGATAAGACAGGCTAAGAGAGAATTTGAAAAGAAGTTGGCTGTAGAGGCAAAAACTCACAGTAAAAACTTTTTTAAATATATCCGAAGCAGAAAGCCTGTGAGGAAGTCAGTTGGACCGTTAGATGATCGAAAGGTTAAAGGGGCACTTAGAGAAGATAAGGCCATCGCGTAAAGATTAAATGATTTCTTTGCTTCGGTGTTTACTGAAGAGGATGTTGGGGAGGTACCCGTAATGGAGAAGGTTTTCATGGGTAATGATTCAGATGGACTGAATCAAATCACGGTGAACCTAGAAGATGTGGTAGGCCTGATTGACAAACTGAAGAGTAGTAAATCACCTGGACCGGATGGTATACACCCCAGAGTTCTGAAGGAACTAAAAAATGAAATTTCAGACCTATTACTAAAAATTTGTAACTTATCATTAAAATCATCCATTGTACCTGAAGACTGGAGGATAGCAAATGTAACCCCAATATTTAAAAAGGGCTCCAGGGGCGATCCGGGAAACTACAGACCGGTTAGCCTGACTTCAGTGCCAGGAAAAATAGTGGAAAGTGTTCTAAACATCAAAATCACAGAACATATAGAAAGACATGGTTTAATGGAACAAAGTCAGCATGGTTTTACCCAGGGTAAGTCTTGCCTCACAAATCTGCTTCACTTTTTTGAAGGAGTTAATAAACATGTGGATAAAGGTGAACCGGTAGATATAGTATACTTGGATTTTCAGAAGGTGTTTGACAAAGTTCCTCATGAGAGGCTTCTAGGAAAAGTAAAAAGTCATGGGATAGGTGGCGATGTCCTTTCGTGGATTGCAAACTGGCTAAAAGACAGGAAACAGAGAGTAGGATTAAATGGACAATTTTCTCAGTGGAAGGGAGTGGACAGTGGAGTGCCTCAGGGATCTGTATTGGGACCCTTACTGTTCAATATATTTATAAATGATCTGGAAAGAAATACAACGAGTGAGATAATCAAATTTGCAGATGACACAAAATTGTTCAGAGTAGTTAAATCACAAGCAGATTGTGATAAATTGCAGGAAGACCTTGTGAGACTGGAAAATTGGGCATCCAAATGGCAGATGAAATTTAATGTGGATAAGTGCAAGGTGATGCATATAGGGAAAAATAACCCATGCTATAATTACACAATGTTGGGTTCCATATTAGGTGCTACAACCCAAGAAAGAGATCTAGGTGTCATAGTGGATAACACATTGAAATCGTCGGTGCAGTGTGCTGCGGCAGTCAAAAAAGCAAACAGAATGTTGGGAATTATTAGAAAAGGAATGATGAATAAAACGAAAAATGTCATAATGCCTCTGTATCGCTCCACGGTGAGACCGCACCTTGAATACTGTGTACAATTCTGGTCGCCGCATCTCAAAAAAGATATAATTGCGATGGAGAAGGTACAGAAAAGGACTACCAAAATGATAAGGGGAATGGAACAACTCCCCTATGAGGAAAGACTAAAGAGGTTAGGACTTTTCAGCTTGGAGAAGAGACGACTGAGGGGGGATATGATAGAGGTGTTTAAAATCATGAGAGGTCTAGAACGGGTAGATATGAATCGGTTATTTACTCTTTCGGATAGTAGAAAGACTAGGGGGGCACTCCATGAAGTTAGCATGGGGCACATTTAAAACTAATCGGAGAAAGTTCTTTTTTACTCAACGCACAATTAAACTCTGGAATTTGTTGCCAGAGAATGTGGTTAGTGCAGTTAGCATAGCTGTGTTTAAAAAAGGATTGGATAAGTTCTTGGAGGAGAAGTCCATTACCTGCTATTAAGTTCACTTAGAGAATAGCCACTGCCATTAGCAATGGTTACATGGAATAGACTTAGTTTTTGGGTACTTGCCAGGTTCTTATGGCCTGGATTGGCCACTGTTGGAAACAGGATGCTGGGCTTGATGGACCCTTGGTCTGACCCAGTATGGCATTTTCTTATGTTCTTATGTTCTTATGAAGGGTGGCGGAGACACGGTTTGCTTGAGAAGGCGTCTATTAACTTCTGAAATGCTGTCACGGCCTTTGTAGACCAAGTGGCAATGTTGGCTCCCTTCTTAGTGATCGCTGTTAAAGGAACAGTCAATGAAGAGTAATCTTTGATGAAGGTCCTGTAGTAGTTTGTAAATCCCAAAAATAGTTTTAGAGCTTTTAGGTCCGGGAGCGACCTCCTGCACGCGGGCCATATTGCCAAACTTCCAAATGGCGCCGGCACTACCTTTGCCCTGTCACATGATAAGGGCAAAGGGCCACCGGCGCCATTTCTCAACGCAGCCGTGGCCAGAGAGCTGGAGATCACGTCAGGACCCCCCCACTGGACCCCAGGTAATTTAAAACATTTTGGGGGGGTTCGGGAGGGTGGGAGATTTGTTTTAAAGGTTCGGGGTGGGTTTTAGGGTTTTTTTGGTGTGCCGGTTTTCCCGCGCCCTATTTAACGATACAGTACAAATGCCCCTGACGATAAATCAGGGGCATTTGTATTGTATCGTGCACTCTAACGATTTTGGATGATTTTAAAATTATCTGACGATAATTTTAATCGTTCAAAAACGATTCACATCCCTAATGCTTTGTCCCCTGAATAAAAATGTAAAAAGTGTTGCGGTTCTGGCCGCGAGCACCGCGGCCAGGCCCGTACCTCCAGGTTCCCAGACCTGCTCCCGCTTCCAGAGGCCTGGTTTGCGGCCTGGTTGGCAGCATCCCCGCTTGGGCTGTGCCGCTACAAGCCCTCCCATGGACCCCCGGCTCCTAGGCGCACGCGCGCGCCACTTGGGTGCTTTTCTAGGCCGTTTCCCACCAGTGGTGACTCCGCCCAACTTCTGACGTCAGACGCCGTGGCCTTGATAAGCCGGCCGCGGCCATCCAGTCTTTGCCTTGCGACAGGTTAGCTTCCTGGTTTCCTGTTGCGCTGTGCCCCGGAGTGACTCGCTTCACTTCGTCGCTCCGTTCCTTCTACAGTACCTGCCTGGTTCCTGCCTGCTTGCTACAGTATCTGCCTGGTTCCTGCTTGCTTGCTACAGTCCCAGCCTGCTTGCTACAGTCCCAGCCAGCCTGCTACTGTTCCTGCCTGGTTCCAGTACCCGAAGCCTGCTACAGTTCCTGCCTGGTTCCAGAATCCGAACCCAGTTACAGTTTTGCTACTGTCTTAGTCTGGTTCCAGTTACCTGTCCTGATCCACAACCCGCCTAAGGCCCAGCAGCCGGGTCTCTATGGGTTCCTCCCGGGGGGGCTTTGGCTTCCAAGGGTGAAGCCACCTAAGTCCCAGCAGTTGGGCTCCTATGGGCTCCTCCTGGGGGAGTACCAGCTTCCAGGGTTAAGAGCATCTACATCCTGCCTGAACATATGTCTCCCGGCCTGCTATTCACTAGAGACATTGACCACCTTTCCCAGTCTCGAGCAGGTCAGCCCAAGGGTCCACTAAACAGAGACTCCCATAACAGATTGCAAGGCCATGGACTCGGCGGATGCACCCGCTCCCTCGGATCTGCCTGGGATGGCCCGGAGGATGCTACAGCACCAGAGTTGCATAGATACTTTGGCAGCCACAGTGGAACGGCTATCCTCGTGCCTGGAGTCCTTGCTTTCTGCTGGCGGGGCCCCTGAAGGTCACTTCTCCTCTGTGACTCAGCTACCGGCACCCTCTCATTATGCTGGTGATTTAAGGACCTGCTGAGGCTTCTTGAACCAATGTTTTGTACGGTTCTCCTTGTTGCCTCGGAACTTCCCCTCGGATGCAGTGAAAGTGGGCTTCTCCCCTCTGGGAAAACAATGATTCTTCGCTAACGGACTTACAACTGTTCATCACGAACTTCCGCCAGGTCTTTGATGAGCCCGCCCGAGTAGCCACAGCTACGTCTGACCTGCTGCAACTTCGTCAGGGGGCTCGCTCCTTGGCAGATTATGCAATGAAGTTTCAGACTTTAGCCCAAGAAGTAGGTTGGCAAGATGGTAGTCTTAAGGCCATCTTCCTGGAAGGCCTCTCCGGATGCATAAAGGATGAAATCACTGCGCGAGATCTGCCGGAGGACCTCAACGCCTTGATCGAGATGGCTGCCCACATTGACTGCCGCCTACAGCAACGGGCCAAGGAACAATGCTCCTCTCGCCATAATCCGGCTCGTGGGCTGAGACCTGTGCCCTCGCCCAAGAGTTCTTGTCCAGACGCTCCCACTTGCGAACCTATGCAGCTGGGACAGGCCCCGCTCTCTGCTGAAGAAAGGCTTCGTCGGCGTTCGTTGAGGTTATGCCTGTATTGTGGCCAGAAGGGCCACTTCTTGGCACGCTGCCAGGAGTGTGCAGAAAACACCAAGAGCCTAGGAAGTTGGGAGGAGCTCCTCCTAGTGTGTACTACAGCTCCTCAATGTCCTGTTACCTTGGAATATCCCGGAGGCTCCTTTGAGACGATGGCGTTCCTGGATTCCGGAGCCCGAGGTAATTTCATCCTGAAGGACTTAGTCTCCCAGTTGCGAATCCCTACGCATAGACGGGAGGTCCCGATACGAATTACCTCTATCCAGGGGATGCTTCTTCCAGGACCTGTCCACATGTCCACAGCACCCATTACAGTCCGCACCGGGGCGATCCATTTGGAGGAGATAGCCTTCCTAGTGTTGGAGAAGGCTGTCCACCCTGTGGTGCTAGGGTTGCTGTGGTTGCAGAAACACTTGCCCACGATTCAGTGGGATACGCTACAGATTGTCAAATGGAGTCCTTTCTGCCTAGCTAATTGTATGAAGGTGCCTAGGACTCCCGTACTTCCCTTAATGCACTCTGCCGTGGTGCCTCCGGCACCTTATGAGGACTTTACGGACGTATTCTCCAAGGCCAAGGCGGAGATCCTTCCGCAGCATCGTCCGTATGACTGTGCTATAGACTTGCTACCTGGTACTATGCCCCCCCCTCCCGAGGAAGGGTTTATCCCTTATCCATACCTGAGACCCGGGCCATGTCCGAGTATATAGCGGAGAATCTGGCCAAGGGCTTTATCCACCCGTCCAAGTCGCCTGCAGGGGCAGGTTTCTTTTTCGTCAGCAAGAAAGACGGCTCATTGAGGCCGTGCATAGACTATCGAGGCCTAAATTCTATTACCAAGCGAGACCGCTATCCGCTCCCATTAATCCCGGAGCTCCCTGATCGGCTTCAAGGAGCGAAGATTTTCACAAAGTTGGACCTGCGAGGAGCATACAATTTAGTCAGAATCCTTCCCGGAGATGAGTGGAAAACCGCGTTTAATACCCGAGACGGGCATGTCGAGTACCTCGTGATGCCTTTCGGGTTATGCAATGCAACGGCGGTTTTCCAGCACCTGATGAATGAGGTGTTGCGGGACCTTCTGAACATCTGCGTAATTGTTTACCTTGA
Source organism: Rhinatrema bivittatum (assembly GCF_901001135.1). Taxonomy (NCBI): domain Eukaryota; kingdom Metazoa; phylum Chordata; class Amphibia; order Gymnophiona; family Rhinatrematidae; genus Rhinatrema; species Rhinatrema bivittatum. The sequence continues at coordinate 217,053,712 of NC_042623.1, read as the reverse complement.
TGATGTGTTAATCTACTCCCAGGTTCTGTCGTAGCACCGTCAGCATGTCCAACAAGTGCTTCAGATACTTAGGGAGCATGGTCTGTACGCGAAGCTGGAAAAATGTAGCTTTGAGAAGATGTCCCTGCCGTTCCTAGGCTACATAGTCTCTGCAGCTGGCTTTTGAATGGATCCTGAGAAAGTGGCAGCTATTAAGAATTGGCCCCTGCCAAGGGGTCTTAAAGCGTTGCAATGCTTCCTTGACTTTTTTAATTTCTACTGTCACTTTATTCCCAATTACTCTCGTATTGTGGCACCGTTAACTGCCCTCACCCAAAAGGGGGCTAACACGGTGGATTGGCCTGCTTCTGCCTGTCAAGCTTTTGAGGCCCTTAAAAAAGCCTTCTTGTTAGACACTTGCCTTTGCCATCCGGATCCCAGCCGGCCCTTCGTGGTGGAAGTTGATGCCTCCAATGTGGCCGTGGGGGCCGTACTGAGTCAGTACTCTGATTCCGGACAGCTGTTGCCCTGTTCATATTTCTCAAGGAAATTCTCCCCGGCAGAGAGTAACTACTGTGTTGGGGACAAAGAGTTGTTAGCCGTGAAACTTGCCCTAGAGGATTGGAGACAGTGGTTGGAAGGAGCCAACCATTTGGTTACAATTTACTCCGATCACAAGAACCTAGCATTTTTGAAGCAAGCCCAACACCTGAATCCAAGACAAGCACAGTGGTCGCTGTTTTTTGACCAGTTTGACTTTACGTTACGCTACCGGCCCGGCTCAAAGAACGTTCGAGCTGACACGCTTTCGAGCTCTTCTGAGGTCGAAGAGACTCCTGATACACCCCAATATATCTTGGACCCTGAGAAAATAAGTCTTGCTGTAACCTCAGTGTCCTCCCAAGGGAAGACAGTCGTTCCACATCGCTCTCGGAGAGCAGTTCTCGCTTGGGCCCATGACTCCCTCACTGGGGGTCATGCGGGTGGAAAGGGACTTTAGACTTGTTAAACCGTTTCTACTGTTGGCCAACGGTGAGACAGGACGTCCAAGCCTTTGTGGGCGCATGCCCTACTTGTGCTGTTCCAAAGCCGCCCATCGGGAAGCCTAGGGGTCTGTTGCAACCTTTGTCCATCCCGGTGGAGCCGTGGACACACATCTCCACCGATTTCATCGTGGACCTTCCTGCCTCAGGAGGTAATTCGGTCATTTGGGTAACCGTGGACCGATTTTCCAAGATGGTGCACTTTGTCCCTTTGCCTAAGCTACGTTCTGCACCTGACCTGGCCGGCCTGTTCGCCCAGCATATCATTAGACTTCACGGTCTCCCACAGGATATAGTCTCCGATCGAGGACCCCACTTTACAGCTCGTTATTGGAAAGCCTTATGCAAATGCTTCAATGTGCAACTTAGTCTTTCGTCAGCGTTCCATCCTCAAAGTAATGGGCAAACAGAATGAACCAATCAAACTTTGAAGACTTTCCTTCGTGCCTTTGTGAACGAACGTCAAGATAATTGGGCTAAATTACTCCTGTGGGCGGAGTTCTCGTATAATAATCAAACGCATGCTGCTACTGGAAGTTCGCCGTTCCTCATTGTTTATGGGAAGCAACTTCGTCCGCCCTTACCCTCGCCTGAACCTAGTGCACTCCCGGCAGTGCAACTCTCAGCTCGCCAGCTTCGTTCCTTGTGGTCTCTACCCAGAAAAAGATCCGTAAGGCCACCCAGTCCGCTAAGAAGTGGGCAGATAGGCATCGTCAGCCAGCACCCATCTTCCTTCCAGGAGACCGTGTCCGGCTTAGCACCAGAAATCTACAGCTACGAATCCCGTCCAGACGACTAGCACCAAAATTCTGTGGGCTTTTTCGAGTCGCCGAACGTGTGGGAGCAGTCTCTTACAGTCTGCGCCTACCCTTCTCCATGCGCATACATGACGTCTTCCATGTGTCATTGCTGAAGCCTCTTGTGTTATCCAGGTACCACTCCCGGGCTCCTGAACTATCGGATCCTTCAGTACCGGACGAGTTCACGTATCAAGTGCGTGAAGTTTTGGATGTCCGGTTTCATCAACGCCGATGGGAATACTTGCTTGCCTGGGAGAGTTGCAGACCCGAGGATAATTCTTGGGAACTGGCCCGTAACGTCCTCAACAAGGACTTATTACAGCAGTTCCATCTGGACCACCCAAGTAAACCCGAACCGGCTAAGAGGGGGCAAAGAGGGGAGGTACAGTTGTGGTTCTGGCTGCGAGCACTGCGGCCAGGCCCTTACCTCCAGGTTCCCGGACCTGATCCCGCTTCCATAGGCCTGGTTTGTGGCCTGGTTGGCGGCATCCCCACTGGGGCTGTGCCGCTGCAAGCTCTCCCATGGATGCCTGGCTCCTAGGCGCACGCGCGCGCCACTTGGGCGCTTTTCTAGGCCGTTTTCCGCCAATGGTGACTCCGCCCAACTTCTGATGTCAGACGCCGCGGCCTTGATAAGCCGGCCGATGCCATCCAGTCTTTGCCTTGCAACGGGTTAGCTTCCCGGTTTCCTGTTGTGCTGTTCCCCGGAGTGACTCGCTTCGCTTCGTCGCTCTGTTCCTGCTACAATACCTGCCTGGTTCCTGCCTGCTTTCTACAGTACCTGCCTGGTTCCTGCCTGCTTGCTACAGTACCAGCCTGCCTGCTACAGTCCCAACCTGCCTGCTACTGTTCCTGCCTAGTTCCAGTACCCGAAGCCTGCTACAGTTCCTGCCTGGTTCCAGAATCCGAACCCAGTTACAGTTTTGCTACTGTCTTAGTCTGGTTCCAGTTACCTGCCCTGATCCACAACCCGCATAAGTCCCAGCGGCCGGGTCCCTATGGGCTCCTCCCAGGGGGGGGGGGGGGGCTTCGGCTTCCAAGGGTGAAGCCACCTAAGTCCCAGCGGTTGGACTCCTACGGGCTCCTCCCGGGGGTGCACCAGCTTCCAGGGTATAGAGCATCTACATCCTGCCTGAACATCTGCCTCCCGCCTGCTATTCACTAGAGACATTGACCACCTTTCCCAGTCTCCAGCAGGTCGGCCCAAGGGTCCACTAAACAGAGACTCCCATAACAAAAAGGACAAAAGATACAGATTTTGTTGTGCTCGCTGCTCACGGGGCCCATCCCGCGAGCAGCTTCTCTTACCTTCAGCCCAACGCCAGCTCTGCTGCTTCCCAGAGGCTGTGGACACTGGTATCAGCTGCTTCTGTGTGGCACGAATGCCGCTGACACTGGGGCTCTGCTTCCTGTGGCAGAAGGCCACTGGCATCCATCTCTTTGTGGCTTCTGCTGCCGCTGGGGTTCTTCGTGGCTGGGAGCTGCAGCTGCCGTTTCTCTTCGTGGCCCGAGTGCCGCCGACATTCCTCCTGTACAGCTGGGATGCTGCCGCTCCTGCAGTCATCTTGCAGCAGCCCGACTCTGGCTCCTTCATGGCAGGGATACCACTGACGCTGAGGCTCCTGCCTGTCCTTGAGCTCCTGCATAGGTGCATGCGTGCGCGCCTTTCCTCAATATTTAAAGGGCCAGCGGCAGGAAAAGCCCCACAGCCCCATCTAATGATGTCATCCCTTGTCGCTCCCTCAGCCCTACAAAAGGGCTCTCCTTCACTCCTTTGGGGCCTTCATATTGGATCTTCATGGTTGTCCATGGTTTCTTCCTCCAGCAAGGTCCTCCATGGTCTGCTCCTGTTTTCTTTGTTGGATGTTCCTGATCCTCCTGTGGGGGCAGCAATACAGAATTAGCAGCCGAGTGTCCAATCTGGATTTCTTTATTGAGCAGTAACACGAATATGTAAACAAGCCCGACTCAAGCCGAGTTTCTCCCTCTTACAATGGGGCTACATCAGGGGCTACAACATACAATAAATAACACATACTTGTAAATAATAAAAATCATAAAAACATGACTAAAACATACAGATAAAATGGTAACATAAATATATGTGGTATAACATATAAAATACAGAATGGTTAAAGTGTCCTATTTAATTTGGGATCAGTTATTTATTTTTTGATCCGGCAGTAGTAGTTTGGCACACTTGTATTTTTTAACCACGCTCCTTTTCCATATATGATGACAGCACTAGTGCGTATGATATAAAAAAAGACGCTTGTGGTTTAGAGTTCTTATATTTCTGATTAAATAAAGACAGAGGTGCCGCTGTGCACATCCGATTTTTTGAGCAATGGCCATATATTTTTTTGTATTAATCTTAATGTTCATTCTACCTATTAACACTGACGTGTATATGTATTCGAGATTAGCTACCTGTCAGTTGTGAGCGCGCAGCGGCAGTAGTTTAGAACATACGGGCATTTTTGTAACCACGCCCCTCTTTTTTGAATGACGGCAGTTTTTGGCACGTTTTAAACAAGCGTTTAAAAACAAGCGTTTTTAGCTTTTTAAACAAGACGCCTGCATTTGAAGGTCCTTGCATTTACGAGTGAATAAGAGACAGAGGTGCTGCTGCCCATACATGATTTCTCAAGCCTGTTTAATAGTGAGTATTCATTTTTATTATATGAGAATGTTATGAGTTTCTTAGCGGCATACCAAGTAGTCGAAGTTGATTTATTTTATATGCGAGTTCTAACAGTTTTAGGGACTATTCGCCGTGATATACATGTAATTTCAAAGTGCTCTACTTTTCATATATATCTTTTGCTTTTTGATCCTAAATTTCATATGTTCTTTCTGGTTTTTTTCAATAGCGATATAAGATGCGGGTGAAGCTGCCACAGTCTAGACATTAGATTAAACTGTGTCAGATAGTGCTGCCGTGATATGCATGCTAAATTGATGGTATTCTTATTTATTCATTTTCCAATTATAAATTGATTTTTCCAGTTTCCGGTGACATTTTTACTATAATCACTTACAGTGTGTCTTAACCCGTTCTATACACTGTTGAACAATTTTTATTAGTTTTCTCTTAATACCAGGATATTTGATTTTATTGCTTAAGGTAGCGTTGTTGAGGCATATATTATCCCATAGTGCTCTTGTTTATATTTTTTTGACATGCCAGTCAGTTATAAGACATCTTGCAACATCAGTTTTATCACTGTATTTTAAAAATTAGTATTAATTAATTTTTTTTGAATTTACAGACTATTTGTTGTACAGTCTTATTTAAGACCTGGATATTCACTAACCACAATACGATATAAGTTGAGGTAAAGGCAATATGTTTTGCAATTTGTTCTGATGGTGTGCCTCATGTATATTTAATGTAAGCTGATCACATTCTGTATTTTATATGTTACACCACATATATTTATGTTACCATTTTATCTGTATGTTTTAGTCATGTTTTTATGATTTTTATTATTTACGAGTATGTGTTATTTATTGTATGTTGTAGCCCCTGATGTAGCCCCATTGTAAGAGGGCGAAACTTGGCCTGAGTCGGGCTTGTTTACATATTCGCGTTACTGCTCAATAAAGAAATCCAGATTGGACACTCGGCTGCTAATTCTGTATTGCTGCCCTCACGGCTTTGTTAGACAGCCTTCCTTGCTGTTTCTTCAGTCCTGATCCTCCTGTTCCAGTTCCAGTTCCAGTTCCAGTCCTGGTTCCTGGATTCCTTGCCCCTTCAGAGCTCCAAAATGTTGCCTGTTCTGTTTTCCTGGTCTCCTGTTGGTCCCTCATCCAATCTTCTGAATCTTTGTCTGATCCGAATCTTCAATCAAGCTCCTGATGTTCTGGTCTTTTGGATCTTCCTTTGACTTTGTGCCAGTGTCATGGTCCTTGACCAGTCATGGGCGGCTGTGCAGGGCACTTCCTGGCACAGGGCCTGGTTCCAAGTCCACCTTGACTGGGATAAGTCCTCGGCGTCCATCCTTGTTTAGAGATCCAAGTTTCAAGTTCCAAGTCAAGTCAAGTCAAGTCTCGAGTTCCTGTTCCTAGCTCTGGGCTCATGGAGCTTGTCCAGCCAGTGGATTTCCTTCCTTGTTCCAAACCTTGTTCCGAGTTCTAAGTGATGTTCTGACTCCTGTCTTTGAGTCTCAGTCCTGAACTTGTCCCCCTTCCCACGTGGTCTGTGACCAATCTGTGGCGGGTTGTATAGGGCATACAATGGGACAGCGTGGTCCGTGACTAGCCCACAGGGGGCTGTGTAGGGCACTCTGGGAGGCTGGACTCCTCCTGTTACTGACTTTCTCCAGTTCCAAGTTCTTCTGAGTCTTCGTCTCCAGTTCCAAGTCTTCCAAGTCTTCTGAGTCTTCGACTGAGTTCCATGTCATGCCTGTTATGCTGCGACTGCTCTGCCTTACCTCTTTTTCTCCCCTTTCTCTCTCTTTGGGCAAGATGGCTGTCTCCGGTGCCGGGTGCCATGGGCCTCGGCGTTCTCAGACCAGCATGGGCATCCCCATCTGGCATGCTCACTCCTGTGGCCTCCTAGGTTGCGAGCATGCACATCTCTGACGCTAAATACACGTCATAATGGGAACATCGGGGGCGGCCCCACCACATGACATCAGTACCTCCGGGTATAACTAGCCTCCGCTTCCGCTACCAAATTGAGTTAACAAGACTTCACTTTGCTACTCTGCCTGCTCTAACCTGCCAGCTTAGATGCTTCCTTTCGCTAAGGCCCTCGCTCCAGCAGAAGCTCTAGACTCCCGCTCCTCAGGGGTCTCTTGCTTCCACTTCCCTTCGGGGTCCTCATTAACCTAGACATCCACTCCTCGGGAGTCTTTTCTCTTATTCTTTCCAGGATATTGGACCTTTGGGTACTCGCTCCTTGAGGGCCTATCTACTTCATATCCTGCACCATGGACCTTCGGTCCCACCATTCTACCATCAGGAAGACACCTTTACTTTGTGAGTACCTCTACTAACCGGCGCTCCAACTCCACACACCAGCTGCGGCGTTACCCACACTGCGGGCTCATGCCTATCATGAACATCTGGGTGAGACTATACTTCTGAGCCTGTTGAGTGTATTGGCACTTTGTGGATCAGTGCCTTGTCTTCCTGCATTACCATCTAATTACAGCAGTGCAATAAAGACTATCCATTCTATGTCTGCTAACTGTGTCAGCCTATCGCAGTGGTTCCCCACGAGGCTCCTCTCCATGGGCGGAGTCATCTCCATTGCGACCGAGGGTCCACAATGCCTCAAACACAACACTAGTCTTTTGAACCTGAAGACATCCCCAAAGTGCCAACTCACATCATCGACCCAGCTTGTATTTCCTTGTCTGCTACCTATCCAGTTCCTACCAGGAAAACCGTGGTGGCCCGATGATTCCGGGAAAGTGTTCTTCACTGGGCACATGATTCCAAATTTTCCAGCCCCCAAGGACATGGGTGAACCATGGCACTGCTCCAGAGGTTTTTCTGGTGGCCTACTTTGGTCTCCGACGCTAAGGCACAAGTCGAATCCTGTAATGTGTGGGCACAACAAAAAACCCTGGTCGGGTGACCTTGGGGACTTTTGCAACCACTTCCAGCATCCGAGGAACCATGGACTCACTTATCTATAGATTTCATCGTGGATCTGCCCCCTTTAAGGGTAACACCGTGATATGGGTCACCATAGACCGTTTTTCAAAAATGGCCCATTTTGTACCTCTTCCGGGCCTACCATCTGCACCAGAGCTAGCACATCTCTTTTTTCATTATATTTTCAGACTTCATGGCCTACCAGTGGATATTGTTTCTGATCGAGGTCATAGAAACATAGAAATGACGGCAAAAGAAGACCAAACGACCCATCCATTCTGCCCAGCAAGTTTTCGCACTTTTTTTTTCTCATACTTATCTGTTACTCTTGGCCCTTAGTAACCTTTTGGTTCTATTTCCCTTCCACCCCCACCATTAATGTAGAGAGCAGTGTTGGAACTGCATCTAAGTGAAATAGCTTAATTAGTTAGGGGTATTAACCGCCGCAATAAGCAAGCTACACCCATGCTTATTTGTTTACCCAGACTATGTAATTCAGTCCTTGGTTGTTGTCTGTATAGATCCCCTTTTCTTCATTCCCCCCTGTCGTTGAAGCAGAGAGCTATGCTGGATATGCATTGAAAGTGAAGTATCAGTCTTTCTCCCCTGCCGTTTAAGCAGAGAGCATTGAAAGTGAAGTATCAGGCTTATTTGGTCTGGGGTAGTAAGTAGGGATGTGAATCGTTTTTTGACGATTTTAAAAAATCGTCGATATTTTTAAATCATCAAAAATCGTTAGAGTGCGCGATACAATACAAATTCCCCCGATTTATCGTCAAAAATCATTAAATCGGGCACGGGAATAATTTGGGGGGAGGGCGGGAAAACCGGTACACCAAAACAATCCTTAAACTCACCCCGACCCTTTAAAACCAATCCCTTATCCTCCCCCACCCTCCTGAACCCCCCCCCCAAAATGTTAAATTACCTGGTGGTCCAGTGGGGGGGGGGGAGTCCCGGCGCGATCTCCCACTCTCGGGCCATTGGCACCATTTTGGCTGCCACTAATATAAATGGCGCCGATGGCCCGATAAAAAAAACCCCCCCCCGACCCTTTAAACCGACCCCTTAGCCTCCCCCACCCTCCCGACCCCCCTCAAAACCTTTTAAAATTACCTGGTGGTCCGGGGGGGGGGCGCAGGGAGCGATCTCCCACTCTCGGGCCATCGGCTGCCACTCATAAAGATGACGCCGATGGTCCTTTGCCCTTACCATGTGACAGGGTATCCGTGCATGATAGGAGCACTGTCACATGGTAGGAGCACTGGATGGCACGGATACCCTGCCACATGGTAAGGGTAAAGGGCCATCGGCGCCATTTTTTTTTTAGCGCAGCTGATGGCCTGGGTCCGGGAGATCTCTCCCCGCGGCCCCCCTGGACCACCAGGTATGTGTAAAAAGTTTTTTTGGTGGGGGGGTCGGGAGAGTGGGGAAGCTAAGGGGGTAATTTTAAAGGGTCGGGGGGGGTTTTTTTTTATCGGTGCAGGCCTCACTAAAAAAAATTAGTGATGTGAATTGGAATCAGAACCGATCCCAATTCACATCTCTAACAATCAGATTTCCCAGCCCCCCCCCCCCCCCCCCCAGCCAAACCCGATCGTTAAAACGATCGGGCACACGATTCACATCCCTAGTAGTAACCGCCGTAAAGCAAGCTACTTCCCGCGTTTTTGTGAATGTAAATCCTTTTTTCCACATTTCCTCTTGCCGTTGAAGCTTAGAGCAATGTTGGGAGTTGCATTAACCGTGTGTATGTTTATTGAAAAAGGAGTATTATCTCCAGGTAGTAGCCGTCATTCCCGCGAGCCACCCACTCTTCATTCACATTCTCTAGAATTTATGGATCCACAGTATTTATCCCACGCCCCTTTGAAGTCCTTCACAGCTCTTTTTTTTTTTTATTTATTTTTATTATGCATTTCAAATTTACACAGAGTATAACATGTGAGGCAATAAGATGGTATACTTAAAACAAAATACAGGAAACTTTACACTTACACCATAATCCTAATTAGGATTATTATAATAAACCTCTAGTACACCACCTTACTAAAAAAGGAATGCATGGGGGAGTTACTGGCCTAAATTACTAGGAGCGATATATAAGGAAATACTGAAAAAGAAAACACTAAGATTAACAGCCTTCTATGCCTAATGCTCTGATCCAGTCGCCTTAGGGTGAGCATCCAAAAAGAACTTTAACTGCGAAGGTTCAAAAAAGATATAATCATTTCCCTGATATTTTATATGACATTTACATGGATAAAGGAAAATTAGTTCTTACCTGATAATTTTCGTTCCTGTAGTACCACGGATCAGTCCAGACACCTGGGTTGTGACTCCGCACCAGCAGATGGAGACAGAGCAAAACTTGTCGGGCTCCCTACATATAGTACGGTGCCACCCACAGCCCCTCAGTCTTACGCAATGTCAAAGCAAATAAAGTGCCCGACTAACTAACTACAACATGACCCTTGAAAACAGGCCAATTCAACTACACCTCCAACTGGGAGAACTGCCAGAACCAAAGGCAAACGGCATGTTTCCAAACTTGAAATAAGGAGAACTAGAATCCCACCGAGCGGACTCTCTGTCGCTTCAGCGCAGTCTTAAAGCAGAAAACATACGGGCGGGAGCCTGGACTGATCCGTGGTACTACAGTAACGAAAATTATCAGGTAAGAACTAATTTTCCTTTCCCTGTACGTACCCGGATCAGTCCAGACACCTGGGATGTACCAGAGCTAATGTCGAAGGGTGGGAGCAGAGAGTCCCGCACGCAGAACACTCTCCCCAAAACCCTTAGCATCAGCCGCCTGAACATCAAGCCGGTAATGCCTAGAAAAAGTGTGCAGGCGACTTCCATGTCGCTGCCCTGCATATCTCCTGTGGAGACACCTGCAAGGCCTCCGCCCAGGACGTAGCGTGAGAACGAGTCGAATGAGCTCGGAGACCTCTGGGAGCCGATTTGCCTTTCAACAGATACGCCGAACCAATAGCCTCCTTGAGCCCAACGCGCATGGTAGCCCGAGAGGCGGCTGCACCCCTCCGTGAACCAGAGCACAAGACAAACAGGTGGTCTGATACTCGAAAAGGATTCGTCACCTCCAGGTACGGAGGAGGAAACCTGCGTACATCGAGTTTTCTCAACTCCTTTGAACCCTGATCAGACTGTGCCCCACAAGAAAAAAGCAGGAGCTCGACTGACTGATTCATATGAACGCCGATACCACCTTCGGGTAAAAAGGATGGTACGGTACGCAAGGAAACTCCCGCGTCCGATTCGCAAAAAGGGTTCTCTACAGGACAGAGCGCTGCAACTCCGAGACTCGACTGGCTGAGGCAATCGCGACCAGGAAAACCGGCCTTCAACGTAAGGTCCTTCAGCGTCGCCCGTTCAGAGGCTCAAATGGCGCTTGCACAGAGAGCTGACAGCACCCAGTTCAAGTTCCAGGACGGGCAAGGGTTCTGTAACGGAGGGCGTAAGTGTTTAGCCCCCCGGAGAAAATGCGCCACATCCGGTTGAAGAGCCAAGGACACACCCTGGATCTTTCCTCTGAGGCAGCCAAGAGCCGCCACCTGGACCCTAAGAGTATTACAGGATAGCCCCTTAGAGAGGCCTTCCTGGAGGAAAGCTAGGACCTCAGGCACAGACGGCCGGATAGGATCTACCTTGCGAGATCTACACCAGTCCTCAAAGACGCCCAAACTCTAACATAGGCTAAAGACGTAGACTGTTTCCTAGCTCTCAACAAGGTAGCCACTACCCGCATCTGAGTATCCTTTAGACTTTAGGCGTTTCCTTCAAAAGCCATGCCGCGAGACAGAAGTGATCCGCGTCCTCCAAACAAACGGGTCCTTGACGAAGAAGAATCTCATCCCCGCGAAACCGCAGAGGAGGTTCCGTCACCAGCTGTAGAAGGTCTGCGAACCACGGACATCGTGGCCACTCTGGTGCCACCAAGATCACCTCCGACGGATGCAGCTCTATCCGACGAAGAACCTTGCCTATCAGGGGCCAAGGAGGGAAGACATACAGCCAGGAGAGGGAAGACATACAGCCAGGAGAGTACCAACGCGTCGACGCCTTCCGCCCCTCGCTCCCTGCGCCGACTGAAGAACCGCGGAGCCTTCGCATTCAGGGCGGTGGCCATTAGATCCATGTGTGGTCTACCCCACCTGAGACAGATGAGGCGATATGCTACCTCCGGCAATTCCCATTCTCCCGGGTCGAGACGATGCCGGCTGAGGAAGTCCGCTTGGATGTGTTCTACTCCGGCGATGTGGGACGCCGCAATGCTGCTGAGATGCTGTTCCGCCCAGCGCATCAGACGGCTCGCCTCCACCGCCACCTGAAGGCTTCTTGTCCCGCCTTGTCGATTGATATAGGCCACCGTGGTCGCATTGTCGGACAGCACCCGGACCGCCTGTCCCTGTATCACGGGCGGAAGGCTTGCAACGCTAATGCTACGGCTCTGGTCTCTAACCGATTGATGGACCACCGTGACTGCTGTCTGGACCACTGCCCCTGAACCGAGCGACCCCGAACAGACCGCTCCCCAGCCAGAGAGACTGGCGTCCGTCATAACCACTGTCCAGCTGGGCAGGAGCAGGGAGACTCCGCATGTCAAGTGGTCGGAAAGGAGCCACCACTTCAGGCTTGTCCGGGCCCCGGCCCGTTGAGCGGAAGAGGATGATAAAATTCTTCCGATGCCGGCTTCCATCGGGAGAGTAAGGCTGATTGCAATGGTCGCAGATGCGCGAAAGCCCAGGGAACCAAGGCGAGCGTTGAGGCCATAGATCCCAAGACCATCAGGTAATCGCACACTAGGGGACACTGCAGTGACAACAGGTGCCTCACCTGTCCCTGCAACTTGACCACCCTCTCCTGGATAGGGAGACCTTGCCCCCTCTCCGTGTCGAACAGGGCCCCCAGATATTCCAACCGCTGGGTAGGCTCCAAGTGGCTTTTGGCGAGATTGATTACCCAGCCGAGGGACCGCCACAGCTGCACCACCCTGGAGATTGCCTGCCTGCACTCGGCCTCGGATTTGGCCCGGATGAGCCAATCGTCCAAGTAAGGGTGTACCAAGAGACCTTCCCTCCTGAGCTGAGCAGCCACTACCACCATGACTTTGGTAAAGGTATGCGGGGCCGTGGCGAGTCCGAAGGGGAGAGCCCTGAACTGATAGTGTCTGCCCAGGATGCAAAACCTCAGAATTTGTGATGGTCCTGCTGGATCCCGATGTGCAGGTACGCCTCCGTCAAGTCCAGGGATGCCAGAAACTCGCCCGGCCGGACCGCAGCCACCACCGAGCGAATCGTTTCCATTTTGAAGCGTGGAACGCGAAGAACCGGTTGACCCCTTTTAGGTCTAAAATGGGTCGGAATGTCCCCTCTTTCTTGGAACCACGAAGTAAATGGAATACCTCTCCCGGCGATGCTGCCCCGGGGGTACGGGAGTAATGGCGCCCAGAGTTCCAAGCGCCGAAGGGTTGCTCTTACCGCCGCGCTTTTTGCTAACCCTTTGCATGGAGATACGAGGAACTTGTCCGCTGGCCGATGTGCAAAATCTAATGCATAACCGTGTCTTATCACGCTGAGGACCCACTGGTCTGAAGTTATCTTGGCCCATTCCTCGAAAAACAAAGCTAAACCTCGCTCCCACGTCTGGTACGGGATCCAGAGGCTGCAACAAGGAATGGACCCTTCTCGCATCATCATTGGGCCGACTTGGGACCCGGCCACGACGAGGCCCCCTCCAGACCTTCCGAACTTTTTCCCTCGAAAGGACTGGGACCATGAAGAGGACCTGGTAGAAGGCCGGACCGGTAGGAGGGTCCTGAGCCGGACGATCTCTGCGGCCGCTGACGTCTGTTTCCTCGAAAACGACTTCTTGCTGAAAAGGAGGTTTGGGCCTGGGCCTGTTCCTCAGGCAGCTTAAATGCTTTGTTTCTCCCCTGATGGAACTGCATTAGTTGTCCAGCTGCTTGCCGAACAATAGCTTCCCCTTAACGGCAACAAGCCCAGGTGAGGCCTTGGACGATCCGTCCGCCCGCCCAGTTTCTTAGCCAGAGGAGGTGGCGTGCCGAGACCGCGGACACCATGGCTCTGGCTGATGTCCTCAGCAGATTATGCATCGCATCTGCACTGTAAGCGATTACCGCCTCCAGGTGATCCACCTGAGATGACTCCCATTCAGAGAGACCCGCATTTGCCTGCAGATTCTGGGCCCAGTGCAGCCCAGCCCTGAGTGCAAAATTACTGCAAATGGCCGCCCGGACCCCCAGGGCGGATACCTCGAATACCTTCTTGAGTTGGACCTCCAACTTTCTATCTTGAATATCCTTGAGTGCAGTAGCTCCCGTGACGGGGATAGTCGACCTCTTCGTTACCGCCGACCACCGCTGCATCCACCCGAGGGAGGCGAAGAGTTCCAAAACTTCCTCCGGCAAAGGATACAGCTTATCCATGGCCTTACTCACATTCAAACCTAGATCCGGAGTATCCCATTCACGAAAGAGGATATCGGAAGCTGAGAAGTGGAACGGTAAAGCCACCGACGGACCGGCAAGACCCAGAAGCACCGGATCCATATTTGCTTCCTGCCGGGACTCCACCGGGGGGCCCTCGACCCCGAGCTCCTGGAGTATGGCCGGAATGAGGGGAAACAGCTCCTCATTCTTAAACAGGCGGACAACCTTAGGATCGTCACCATCCATCACCTGAGCTCCTTTGCCGGCTCCCGGCAGAGCTGGTCCCTCTTCGTCGGGCCCCTCAGGCCCCCCAGGGACCTCCGCGCCCGTATCCTCCTCCGAAGAGGCGGTAGACTCTGAGCTCGAGTCCCGCGGGGCTCCCCGCAGAGGATGCTTTTCCCTTGGTGGGTCCGCCGGAGCCCGATCCCGGGCCGTCCTTTTCTGGGGCCTAGAGCGATTCTCCTTGCCCCCTGAGGCCTCAGAGTTCCCTGGCTTCTTCCTAGATTTTTTGAATTTAGCCACTTTATGGAGTAACAGACGGAAATCCGCCGAAAAAGAATCCTCTGAGTCCGAAGAGACGTCCTCTACACTGAGGTCCCCTGGGCCAGGCCCCCTCCGGAGCATCCCCCCCGGGGTCCCGACGTTGCGATGACAACGGAGGAGGCTGGGCGCCATTACAGGCCCGCCTCGTGGCTTCCCGGACTGACTGCAAGATGGCCGCCGTTCCCGCACTGAGCAGGAACGGATCTGCAGCTCGGTCCTCGGACGGCACAGCGTGCGGCGGCAAGCGGTTCGAGCGAGGACGGCCCCCCCGACTGACCCCCGATGACCCCCCGCCCCCGGGAACACAGTTCGCGCACACCCCTTCGCGAGAGACCCGTGCACGCGCGGACCCGCACGCGCGGCACGGTGCTCCCCTCGGCATCCCGACACGCCGCTTCGCAACGACCGGAGGAAGGTAAACTAACTAACAAAATTCAACACTCCCACCCCCCCGGCGAGCTAAGCGATCGTGGTGAAGACGAGAGAGAGAGACGGCGCGGCAAGAAACAAGTGCTGCAAAATAAAACTTTTTTTTTTTTTTTTTTTACTGTTGCCGCTGGCCTGGGTCCTGAACCGTCTGCTCCAATGGGGGTGAGTGAACCGGGCTCCCCGGTTTCACCCCCGACGCTGCTGCCAGTGAAGGCCGGGTCCTCGACCCTCAGCAGCGGCCTCAACCAGGGGGGGATGGCCCTTCAGGACCTTCCCAACCCCCCTGGGAAGCTTCCACCGACGGGAGCCTTCCTTCTATCTTCTTTCTTCTGATTCCAATAATAATCTGAATTGAATAATTCTTTTTTTTTTTTTTTTAAGTTTCCCTGACTAACTACACCAGCTACCCCAGGGATCCCAGAGACTGTGGGTGGACCTGCCCCATCTGCTGGAGACAGAGTAAGACTGAGGGGCTGTGGGTGGCACCTTACTATATGTAGGGAGCCCGACAAGTTTTGCTCTGTCTCCATCTGCTGGTGCGGAGTCACAACCCAGGTGTCTGGACTGATCCAGGTACGTACAGGGAACTCACAGTATATTTTGCACAAATAGCAAGTGCCTCAGCTCTCATACTTATAAATTTCCTCCGTCTATCTTGTGTAACCTTAGTAATATCGGGGTACACCCATACTTTTTGTCCATAAAATTGTTCTGCACTATTCCTAAAGTACATTCGAAAAATATTATTTTTCTCAGTCAAAAAGGCAAAAGTCACCAATAATACTCCTCTTTTTGTAATTACTTCTTCTTGGGATAATTCCAGTAAATCAGTCACATTCATTACGTTCGTCAGTGCTTCCTCACTTCTTTGATCTTTAGCAGCTTTCTTCTGTGGCAAGTAATTAGCTTTGGTGACTAGTGGGAGTGCCTCTCTTGGAGTTTTCAGCTTTTCAGTCAAATAATTCTTAAATAATTCCACTGGTGATATTTGTGGTATGATAGGGAAGTTTACAATTCTTATATTTGTGCTCCGCAGGGAGTTTTCTAGATTTTCAACTTTTTATTTTGCACATTTTCTGATTGTATTAAACTCTGTTGATTTTTCTCTATCTTTTTTACTTTCTCTTCGACTTCTAGTAGTTGTTTTTATTGCTTAATAATCCTTTCTTCATTGTACCTTGTATTTTTATTTATTTCAAAAGCAGATCTTGATAGTCCCACTATTGCACTTTCTATCGAGGCTAACGCCTCCCACAAAGTCTCCATCGTTATTCTAGCCGGTTTAACCAGAAAAGGTCTTACCTGGATCTGTTCACCTCCTCGTGCGGCCTCAGTAGCATTGTCCCGATTCTCTCCCAATGAAAGATCAGCTAGACTGGTTAATTCTCAAAGCGGGGGAAGGTAGGCTCCCTGTGAGGGGGCCGTACGGCTCTCCCCCTTCTCGCCAATCTCTTCCCCTCCTCGGTTTCCTCCCTGATAGTTTTCCCTCTGTGCAGGTTTCCCAGAGGGGCTATCCAGGGGTCCCAGCAATTGTTCGTCCCCTGCACTTCGTATCCGTTGGGGTGGGGACGGCGTCACAGGTGCGCCGGGGCTCAGCGAGATTTCATTGGCCATTGTCGGTGAAGCTCGCTCTGCTTCTCCGATCTCTACGGCCCTCGCTCCCGGCTCAGTCAGCGTAGATGTGAAAAACTTCTCAATGGTAGGTTGCTGAGTATCCGGACTTTCAGCAAGAGCCAGGCTTTCCTGAAGCCTAGCTTTTCTTTTTGTATGAGGCATGAAAATAGCAATTGAAAGACCATTAACCAGAAAACGTAGAAACAGATACATGAGAGAGCTTTCCACATGTCTTAGTCAGACGCCATCTTGGCCACTCCCCCCAAAGTCCTTCACAGTTCTGATCTTCACCACTTCCTCCAGAAGGGCATTCCAGGCATCCACCACCCTCTCTGTGAAGAAATACTTCCTGACATTGGTTCTGAGTCTTCCTCCCTGGAGTTTTAAATAGTGACCTCTGGTTCTGCTGATTTTTTTCCAACGGAAAAGTTTTGTCATTATCTTTGGATTATTAAAACCTTTCAAGTATCTGAAAGTCTGTATCATATCACCTCTGCTCCTCCTTTCCTCCAGTACATATTTAGATTCTTCAATCTCTCCTCATAAGTCATTCGATGAAGACCATCCACCTTTTGGTCACCCTTCTCTGAACCGCCTCCATCCTGTCTCTGTCCCTTCAGAGATACGGTCTCCAGAACTGAGCACAGTACTCTAGGTAAGGCCTCACCAAGGACCTGTACAAAGGGATAATCACTTCCCTTTTCTTACTCGATATTCCTCTCTCTATGCACCCCAGCATTCTTCTGGCTTTAGCTATCGCCTTGTCATATTGTTTTGCTGACTTTCGATTGTTAGACACTATCACCCCAAGGTCTCTCTCCTGCTCCATGCATATCAGCCCTTCACCCCCATCGAATACAGTTCTTTTGGATTTCCACACCCCATAATCATGACTCTACACTTCTTGGCATTGAATCTCAGCTGCCATATCTTCGACCACTCTTCCAGCTTCCTTAAATCCCGTCTCATTCTCTCCACTCCTTCCGGCATGTCCACTCTGTTGCAGATCTTAGTGTCATCTGCAAACAGACAAACCTTACCTTCTATCTCGTCCACTATGTCGCTCACATAGATATTGAACATGACCGGTCCCATCACCGATCCTTGCGGCACTCCACTTAACACCGCTCTCTCTTCAGAGTAAGTTCCATTTATCATCACACATTGTCATCTGTCCATCAACCAGTTTGCAATCCAGGCCACTACCTTGGCACTCACTCCTAAGCTTCTAATTTTATTCACATCCTCCCTGTGCGGGGACCGTATCAAAAGCCTTGCTGAAATCCCAAATAGATGACATTGAGCGCTCTTCTTTGATCCGGTTCCCTAGTCACCCAGTCGAAAAAGTCAATCAGATTTGGTTCTACAGGATCTTCCTCTGGTGAATCCATGCTGCCTCTGGTCCAGCATTCTCCCTACTGTAGATAGTTCACTATTCTTTCTTTAAGCAGCGACTCCATCACTTTCCCACCACCGAGGTGAGGCTAACTGGCCTGTAGTTAACCAGCCTCCTCTCTGCTCCCACTCTGTGAAACGGGACCACTACCGCTCTTCTCCAATCACTTTGGCACCCACTCCCGTTTCTAGAATCTATTGAACAGGTTCACACAGCGGGACCCGCCAGCACATCTCTGAGCTCCCTCAGTATCCTGGGATGAACCTCATCAGGCCCCATGGCTTTGTCCACTTTCAGATTCCCCAGCTCTCCCCACACATTCTCTACTGTAAACGGAAGTTACATCTACTCCCACTCCCCTCCAGTTTCTTGTTTACTAGCAATGGTCCTTCTCCTGTGTCCTCTTTAGTGAACACCGAACTGAAGTATTCATTAATATTCTGCCATTTCTTCGCTCTCTCTACACATTGATCCGTTTCACCTTTCAATTTCAACTATACCACTTTGAACTTTTCTCCTTTCTCTGATGTATCTGAAAAATGTTTGTCACCTCTCTTTACCCTCTTTGGCAATCCTTTCTTCCGCTTGACTTTTTGCCGTCTTGATTACTTTTCTTCGTCTCCCTCAGTTGTACCTGATATTCTTCTTTGTGCTCCTCCCTTTGGGATCCTTTATATTTCTTGAATGCTGTTCTTTTAGCTTTTATTTTGTCAGCCACCTCCTTTGAGAAGCAGATAGGTTTCATTTTCTTTTGCTTTTCTTTACTTTTCTAACATATAGATTAGTTGCCTTGATAATTGCTCCTTTAGATTGATCCACTGTTGATTCACATCTCTCTCTTTTCTCCCAGCCTTTAGTTCTTCCTCCAGGTACTTCCCATTTCATCAAAATCCGTGTTTTTGAACTGCAAAACTCGGGTCTTCGTGCTTCTCTACATATCCTTTGTGTGATATGAAACAATACCGTTTGATGATCACTGGTGCTGAGGTGGGCGCCTACCTGGACATCAGAGACATTACCCTGTCCATTAGTGAGCACTAAATCGAGTATAGCTCCCTCTCTCATGGTTTCCATTACCATTTGTTTGAACAAAGCCCTTGCAGGGCATCCACTATTTTCTCTACTATTGGTTAGATTCTGCAGAAGGGGATTCTCCAGTCTACATCCAGCAGATTAAAGTCTCCAACGATCACCACTTCTCCCTTCTTTCTCATCTTTTGGATGTCTTCACTAGATCTCTGTCATGCTCTTCCTTTTGATTTGGAGGCCTGTAAACCACTCCAATATAAATGGATGTCCCATCATCTTTTTTTAGGTCGGCCCATAGTGCTTCTTCATTGCCCCATCTTCCTTGCAGCTCAGATGCTTGGATATTGTTTCTTTATAAATTGCTTTTACATTGAATCTATAAATTCTTTGTTGCTCACAAACCGTGAGTCATCTAATTCAAAATACCACAACTATTCACTAGGAGGCTGCCGAGCCTATGTTGTGACCCGAACTAGCCTCGCTATTTGGATTGGAAGAAAAATTTGTGAACGATGGAGGAAGGGTTTCATATATATGAGTTTTAAACCCCCACCAGGGTGAACTCAATTTGTGTATATATAATCATAATCCAAACCTCCTCCATCCAGTATTTTTTGTTGAAATGTGTGCAACAAGCTCAAACACCTGTGTCCTTTTTTTTTTTTTTTGTATATAACTTTTCACTTTTTCTTTTGAATATTCACTTTCTTTCTTTTAAATGTCATAAACAACTGACTTCATAGATCAATTTTAAAAGTCCCGACTTATCTGGTAAAAGTTGACAACCCGACGTAGCCACGTTTCTGGTCCGCGAACGGACCTTTCCTCAGGGGATGTTATCCTGTTTTTAATCAGTCGGTTGTACCAAAGTCTTCTGTGATGTTATGACTCTTTTTCCAAAGACGCCGTGATGCGCTCAATGTTTATTAAAATGCTGCATGCTAACCACCCCTGCTTTTAACCTGCGCACACGGATAGTTCAACCACCAATCACAACACTCATTGCTGTAACGTGATGACGTACAATTAGAATCAATGAAACCCAGTTCAGCGCTCCATTCAAACCCCGAAGGGCAGTGCGTAATCAAAGTTGCTGCAACATGATGATATATAATTTAAATCAATGAAACCCAGTCCAACGCTTCATTCAACCCCGAAGGGGTTTGCATTTTCAACGTGAAAATCCAAAAAGCTTCTCGCTTATTGAGTAACTCTTCCCGATCTCCTCCTCTCAGTGACATTGGCACATGATCAATAACAGTCCATTTTAATGCACTAAATAAATGACCTTGCTGCACACAGTGTGTAACTATAGGTGCTGACAATGTAGCTGTGTTCAATTTCGACTTATGCTCGTTAAGTCTCACTCTAATTTTGCGGGTAGTCCTACCCACGTACACCCGAGGGCAAGGGCAAATGATTGTGTAAACTACATGATCCGAATTGCAGGATGTATCAAATTTGTGATAGACCCGATAGCCTGTAATGGGTTCTTGCCACATATGTCCATCAATGCTATTGGTGCAATGAGGGCATTGTCCACAACGTCGATGTCCTTCAGGTAAACCCTGTGGTTGCGGTAAAAACTGTGCATGTACTAACTTATCTTTAATATTAGCTCCACGAGTAGTGACAATCAATGGAGTATCCTTGAAGATATCATGGAGAGCTAGTATATGCCAATGGCGACGTATTGATGTAGAAATAGCACTGGTAGCCACTGATTGTTTTAATACACAGACAAGTTGTGGATCTTGCTTAGAGGGCTTATACTGCAGAAGACGCTGTCTATCTGAGTATTTTGCCCGTTTGTAGGCCTTCCTAATCGCTGACTTTGGATACCCGCGTTCCAAAAATCTATTGCTCAATAAAGATGCTTGTAGTTCAAAATCACGCATAGTAGAACAAATGCGTTTAGCGCGAAAAAACTGGCTTGCAGGCAACCCACATTAAAGGAGTGAGGGTGGTGGCTGTGGAATTTCAATAAGTTATTTTTATCAGTAGGTTTGCGGTGCATAGTAGTTCTAAATAACCCATTTTCCAAAGAAATTAGAACATCCAAGAACGCAATCTATGATGGAGAACTTTGCATTGTAAATTTTAAATGTGAATTTTGCACGTTTAACCAATCAAAAAATGATGTCAATTGTTGCGATGTACCCCGCCATACCAACAGTATATCATCTATATACCGAACCCATAAAACAATTTCCTGCCACCATGTAGCTTTATAAATAACATTTTCTTCAAACTTCATTACGTAGATATTTGCTGTTATTGGAGCTAATGGAGAACCCATTGGGATCCCATGAATCTGCCAAAAGATTTCAGAGTTGAACATAAAATAGTTATGATACAGAACAGTATCTAATAACTGTAAGATTACATTTGTGGGTATGCGATGATGGCCTAATCTCTGCATCAAACATTGCGAAATCATCTCAAATGCTTGTATTTGAGGAATGTTGGTATATAATGCAGCGATGTCTAATGTTACCAACAATTAGTTACAAGATGTATCCAATTGTATTGTTTGAAGTTTTTGCAATAAATGTTTTGTGTCCTTGATGTAAGATTGTGCTTGTATCACGTACGGTTGCAAGATTTTATCAATTAATATTGCTGGAGCTTCCAAAACTGAGTCATTTAAAGACACTATGGGACGTATGGGAGGTTTAATCAAATCTTTATGGATTTTCGGCAAAGAATATATAACAGGTAACCGTGGATGTTGTACAATCAAAATTTTTTTTTCTTTCTCTGTTAATCCTGACGCGGAATCAACAATGCTCTGTAAAATAGATAATAATGTTTGAGTGGGATCTGAGGACATTTTTTGATAAAATTTGGTGTCATTCAAATATTGCCACATTGCCTCCTCATATGCCAATCTATCCTGAACCACCACTCCTCCACCCTTGTCTGCTGGTTTGATGGTAAGTTGCTCGTTCTTTTCTAAAGATCTTAAGGCCATTCTGAGAGGGGATGACAAGTTATTCTTCCAATGATGTTCTTGGGATTCAAACTCACATAGATCTTGTAAAACCAGTTGTTCAAACGTTTAATATGAGAGTCCATGGGACCCGGAGGGTGCCACTTGGATTTGGGACGAACTAAACGAAACATCTTGATTCGTTCCTATTTCTGCTTGAGCAAATGTAGCAAGTAGATTCAATTTACGTATGAAACGATGTATTGCAATGCGGACTCAAAAGGCGAGTGATATTGTGGTCGGCACGAAGGACAACCCATGATTTAATACTGCCAATTGTTCTTCAGGTTAAAGCTGTAGACGGACAAATTCACCACTGCGGATTCCTCTATTGTTTCTGGTCCTGGTGTTCGGGACGGTTTTGAAGTGATTCGTGTGTGGCAATGTTGTTGTTGTAACGGTGTCTTCCTCTGGATTGCGCATTGCTGGCACCGCGTGTGGGTAAAAAATCTTTTTGTGGTTGGTCCTGATGTGCTGTACTCGAATTATCCAATTCTTCCGATCCACTCGAATTTTCATCCGACGAGAAGTTAAACTTCACGCGTCTTTGTTCACTCCTGTTACCCAACCAGTTATAAACTTTATCAAGTTTATAATCTGTTTGATCTCGCTGAAATTTGCTAATCTTGGTTTCTTTTATATTGCTCTTAAATTTATCTAATGCTGCTCGGTGTTCTTGTAGTTGTTCCTCAAATTGACTCGGTTCGATATCAAGTTTTAATTGGTCAATCTGTTCTTGTATTGAAGTCACTAATTTCCCCGTAAACTTCTTCTCCTGACCCACTATGAGCAGCATTAAGTCTAAGGCACATTTATATTCAAAATAGCCATCCAGGTCGCATGAATATATTTGCAATTGTGCAAAGGAAAAGATTAGTGCCTCTGATGACAGAGTCATCCATCACAATGAGCTTTTTCCTTTGGTTACTGATCTGGAATTTCTGTATGGATTGGGTTTCCTTCTCTCCTTTCCGATAACAAATCGAAATCTTTTACTTCAAGAACTTCTTCAGTATTTAATACAGAGAAGGCTTTTCTACTTGTTGCACGTGATACATTGTGTCTCCGCATCACAGGTCTAATTCTACCTAGCCCACCGTAATCCTGTTTGTTTTTTGAGTTTACTTAATGCACTGTGTGAGTGGGGGGGGGGGGGGTTTAGACTTGTGGGGCTGCACAGCTGTCAAGAACAGGTGTCTGTGGGTCAACAGGTCTTACCCTACCTGAGCCCACTCTATATCTCCTTCTTCCTGACTTTTGGTTCCTCTGTGGTAATGGGGGAATTAATTCTTGGATAATTGAAAGTGAGGGGGAGACTTTCTTTATTGAAGCTAATTCAGCTTTAACTTCATTTCCTCATTTCCTCATTCGTCGCCAGATATTGGTGCTCCCTTTGCCGAACGTTCAGTATATAACATCAGCCTCACGACCGCCCTATCACCCCCAAGCCAACGAGCAAGCTGAATGGATGAACCGCTCCCTGAAGGCGTTCCTCTGCGGGCCTATATCAATGACCAACAAGACAACTGGTCAGACACCTCTTATCCTTGGGCAGAGTTTTCCCACAACTCTCACCATTGCCACAGCTACTGGAACATCACCATTCTCTATAGTCTATGGTAAACAACCTCGACCACCATTACCCATACCTCTCCCCGTGCCGTCTCTTGTGGTACAGGCTACTGTGGATGCCCTTAAGACATTGTGGGAACAGATGAATCTTCGCCTGCGCGGGACTTCTTCTCAGGCCAAGAAAACTGCTGACAGTTATCGCCACGCAGCTCCTGAATTCCTTCCTGGCCAGAAAGTCTGGTTGAGTACAAGTATATTATACTTTCGAATTCCGTCACAGAGATTTGCTGCAAGATTCATTGGACCATTCCCGGTTACCTGATGCATCTGACCTGTGATTTACCAGCTCCGGTTGCCTCCTTCCTTTGGTATACATAATACTTTTCATGTTTTCATTGCTTAAGCTGGTAGTGTTGTCCCTGGCCTACCCGGAAGGTGCTTGAGCCACCTGCATTGGTGGTAGAGACTGATACCACGTATAAGGTCCATAAAGTACTGGACATCCACTGTAGAGGCCGCCAATGGGAGTACCTCCTTTCTTGGGAGGGTTATGGACCCGAGGAAAATTCATGGGAGCTGCTCACAACATCTTGGACAAGATCCTCCTCTTGAATTTCCATCGTGCCCATATGGGCAAACCCCAACCTCCAAGAGGGGAGTGTAAAGGGGGGTACTGTTACACTCACCACCCATGGCAGCCCAGCGGTTGTGGCCCTCTCACCTCTCTACACAAGCTTCAGGCTCCAGCTCCTCGTTGCTGGTGGCGGTGGGCCGCCAAGCCTCGACTCGGACTTCCACCAGCTCCTCCAGCCCTGCTCACTTCCCGGGACCTTAGCCAGGATGCCTCCATCCGTCGGGTCTCTCTGTGGGGTTCGCAGAGAGATGTCACCGGCAGCGCCTCGCCCCTACCCTAGGCACGCGTGCACCAGTGAAACCTTTGAAGGGCCCATGGCAGGAAACTGGCTTTGGACCCAGATGTTGACGTTAGTTCCCTCAACATATAAAAGCTCAGGCAGCACTCCTCAGCGTTGCCTTTTGCAACAGGTCGCCTTGTCACCTGTTCCAGTTTCCAGAATTCTAGTTGCCTTACGCTTGTCTTTATCCTGTGATTCCTTGTGTTCGTCTCGTCTGTCACTGGATCAACTACCTGGTTCTACCCCCTCCTCTACGCCTGACTTTCAATCACGCCTGACTTCACCTGCCTTCTCCAAGCCTGACCTCTGCTATGCCTGACCTCACCTGCCTTCTCCAAGCCTGACCTACTCTCTGCGACGCCTGACCACGCCTGCCTTCTCCGTGCCTTGACCATTGCTACGTCTGACCAGCCTGTCTTTTCTGTGCCTTGATCATTGCTACATACGACTTCGCCTCAACATTCTTGAGTCTAGAGTTCCACGTTGCTTGCTACACACCTTCCAGTGCCGCCAACTTCCATTCAAGCTTGACAGTGACACCCTCTGTCCCTATCCCTCTGGACCGGACTATTAAGGATTCGGCTTTCCTTTGCTCAGGCACCTTCAGTTCTTTCTTGTCCCTTGGTGCTTGAGTTCCTATTCCACATCCCGTCCAGGATAGGAACATGCCACCTGCTTGCTGTCTCTCAGCTGAACCATCTCCTACCTGTACTCAACCTTGAGGCCCGCCTAAGTCCCTGCCAGCCCCTGCACCGAGGCTCAATCCGAGGGGAATGTGGGGCTGGTATAGGTGAAGCTCCAGTGGCCTCCAGCTTCAGCCCACTCCACCTACTGAAGGTGGGAACCCGTAGGCCCTCGCCTACGGGTTGAGTCAACACCCACTTTAGCCCAATGATCCACCTCCTTCGCAACAATACACATTCCTGTCCTCAGCCTTCATCTGTCCTGATTAACTAGCTGTTTCTAAATGGGAGGTCCGAAAGGGCTATTGAATGGTGGAGGGCTACCCTTGAGACCAAAATTGCATTGTTGGATCTCACCCTGTGCGTTCAGGTTCAGCGGAGGTTCGAGCTGTGTTCCAAGATTCAAGCTATGTTCCAAGTTCCAAGATATGTTCCAAGATTCAAGCCTCGTTCCAAGTTCTGAGTCCCGCCTGTGCCCAACTGTCACCTCCCACGGTTGCTTTTGTTATGGTTAGGCGGTGTTCGGGTGGATTCTTGCATCCTGTGGCAGATGACCATGCCCATGGGGAGCCACAGTACTGGGCTAGCCTCAAGATGCACAAACACAGAATTATATATTTTATTGTACAGCTTGATGTATACCACCAGAGGTGGCAGTAGTGAGGTAGTCTAGATGTAGCAGTCTCAGGACCCTCAGCAGAGGGGACCCTTCTCACCCCGTTGCAAACTAAGTTGTAGGCTCCCTTAAGATCAAGCTAGGAGAATATCTTGGCTCCCTGTAGTCTGCCAAATAGCTCTGAGATGAGTGGTAAGGGGTAACGATCTTTCACAGTTATCTCGTTGAGACCCCTGTAATCTATACATGGACGCAAAGTTCCATCCTTCTTCCCCACAAAGAAGAAGCCTGCACCAGCAGGAGACTTGGAGGGTCTTATGAAACCTTTTTGGAGGTTTTCCTGAATATATTCGGACATGACTTTATTCTCCTCCCACAGAGAGAGGGTAAACCCGTCCTTTAGGTGGTTCAGTGTTAGGATATTTTAGCCAAAGATCTTCATTCAAAAATTGGAAGAAGGATCCAACAGAAGAAAATAGGATAAAGCATAAACTTTGGCAAGTTAAATGTAAGACATTGATAAGACAGGCTAAGAGAGAATTTGAAAAGAATTTGGCTGTAGAGGCAAAAACTCACAGTAAAAAAACGTTTTAAAATATATCCGAAGCAGAAAGCCTGTGAGGGAGTCAGTTGGACTGTTAGATGATCGAGGGGTTAAAGGGGCACTTAGAGAAGATAAGGCCATCGCAGAAAGATTAAATGATTTCTTTGCTTCGGTGTTTACTGAAGAGGATGTTGGGGAGGTACCCGTAATGGAGAAGGTTTTCAAGGGTACCCGTAATGGAGAAGGTTTTCATGGGTAATGATTCAGATGGACTGAATCAAATCACGGTGAAACCTAGAAGATGGTGGTAGGCCTGATTGACAAACTGATATTAAATCACCTGGACCGGATGGTATACACCCCAGAGTTTATGAAGGAACTAAAAATGAAATTTCAGACCCATTAGTAAAAATTTGTAACTTATCATTAAAATCATCCATTGTACCTGAAGACTGGAGGATAGCAAATGTAACCCCAATATTTAAAAAGGGCTCCAGGGGCGATCCGGGAAACTACAGACCGGTAAGCCTGACTTCAGTGCCAGGAAAAATAGTGGAAAGTGTTCTAAACATCAAAATCACAGAACATATAGAAAGACATGGTTTAATGGAACAAAGTCAGCATGGCGTTTCCCAGGGCAAGTCTTGCCTCACAAATCTGCTTACTTTTTGAAGGAGTTAATAACATGTGGATAAAGGTGAACCGGTAGATATAGTATACTTGGATTTTTCAGAAGGCGTTTGACAAAGTTCCTCATGAGATGCTTCTAAGAAAAGTAAAAAGTCATGGATAGGTGGCGATGTCCTTTCGTGGATTGCAAACTGGCTAAAAGACAGGAAACAGAGAGTAGGATTAAATGGACAATTTTCTCAGTGGAAGGGAGTGGACAGTGGAGTGCCTCAGGGATCTGTATTGGGACCCTTACTTTTCAATATATTTATAAATGATCTGGAAAGAAATACGACGAGTGAGATAATCAAATTTGCAGATGACACAAAATTGTTCAGAGTAGTTAAATCACAAGCAGATTGTGATAAATTGCAGGAAGACCTGTGAGACTGGAAAATTGGGCATCCAAATGGCAGATGAAATTTAATGTGGATAAGTGCAAGGTGATGCATATAGAGAAAAATAACCCATGCTATAATTACACAATTTGGGTTTCCATATTAGGTGCTACAACCCAAGAACGAGATGTAGGTGTCATAGTGGATAACACATTGAAAATCGTCGGTACAGTGTGCTGCGGCAGTCAAAAAAGCAAACAGAATGTGGGAATTATTAGAAAGGGAATGGTGAATAAACTCTGGAATTTGTTGCCAGAAGATGTGGTTAGTGCAGTTAGTATAGCTGTGCTTAAAAAAGGATTGGATAAGTTCTTGGAGGAGAAGTCCATTACCTGTTATTAATTAAGTTGACTTAGATAATAACCACCACCGCTATTACTAGCAACTATAACATGGAATAGACTTAGTTTTTGGGGTACTTGCCAGGTTCTTATGGCCTGGATTGGCCACTGTTGGAAACAGGATGCTGGGCTTGATGGACCCTTGGTCTGACCCAGAATGGCATTTTCTTATGTTCTTATGTTCTTAATATGTACTAGGCCAGATTGACAAACTAAAGAGTAGCAAATCACCTGGACTGGATCGTATGCATCCTAGTTACTAAAAGAACTCAAAAATGAAATTTATGATCTATTAGTTACAATTGTAAACCTATCATTAAAATCATCCATTGTACCTGAAGACTGGTGGGTGGCCAATGTAACCCCAATATTTAAAAAGGTTCCAGGGGTGATCCGGGTAACTATAGACCAGTGAAGCCTAACTTCAGTGCCGGGAAAATATTGGAAACTATTCTCAAGATCAAAATCTTAGAGCATATAGAAAGACATGATTTAATGGAAACAACAAGTCAATATGGATTTACCCAAGGGAAGTCTTGCCTAACAAATCTGCTTCATTTTTTTGAAGGGGTTAATAAACATGTGGAATTATCAGGAAGGGAATGGATAATAAAACAGAAAATGTCATAATGCCTCTATATCGCTCCATGGTGAGACCACACCTTGAATACTGTGTACAATTCTGGTCGCCGCATCTCAAAAAGATATAGTTGTGATGAAGAAGGTACAGAGAAGGGCAACCAAAATGATAAAGGGAATGGAACAGCTCCCCTATGAGGAAAGGCTGAAGAGGTTAGGGCTGTTCAGCTTGGAGAAGAGACGGCTGAGGGGGGATATGATAGAGGTCCTTAAGATCATGAGAGGTTTTGAACGAGTAGATGTGACTCGGTTATTTACACTTTTGAATAATAGAAGGATTAGGGGGCATTCCATGAAGTTAGCAAATAGCACATTAAGACTAATCGGAGAAAATTCTTTTTCACCCAACGCACAATAACGCACTGGAATTCCTTGCCAGAGGATGTGGTTAGTGCAGTTAGTGTAGCTGGGTTCAAAAAAGGTTTGGATAAGTTCTTGGAGGAGAAGTCCATTAACGGCTATTAATCAAGTTTACTTAGGGAATAGCCACTGCTATTAATTGCATCAGTAGCATGGGATCTTCTTAGTGTTTGGATAATTGCCAGGTTCTTGTGGCCTGGTTTGGCCTCTGTTGGAAACAGGATGCTGGGCTTGATGGACCCTTGGTCTGACCCAGCATGGCAATTTCTTATGTTCTTATGTTCAGATTAATGGCACAGTCATAGGGTCTGTGTAGCGGTAGTACGTCTGTATCTTCTTTAGAAAAGACATCTTGAAACGATGCATATTGAGGTGGCAACCCCGGCATCAATGGGGTAGTTGGCATGCAGGGTAAAGGAGTTACCTCGATCAGGCATTTACCATGGCAGACTGGACCCCAACGTGAAAGCTCCAGAGTAGCTCAATTGAATTGAGGCATTTGCTGCTGCAGCCACGGTAGCCCCAGTACTATAGGCTGCATGGCCTTCTCTAAAACAAAGAAGGAGATGTTTTCAGAATGGAGAGCGCCAGTCCGTAGACATACTGGTTCAGTGAGCTGGGTTACTTCGCCCAGTAAGGGCTCTCCATGAATTGAAGATAGGAGCAGTGGAGACATCATGGTGGTAGTTGGAATCCTCAAGTGCTTCACTAATCGTTGTAGAACGAAATTATCTCCTGCCCCTGAGTCCACTAGGGCAAGAGTCTGATACTCTAAGGGTCCGCAGATCATGGATACAGGAAGAGAGAGCGGAGGAGAGGGTGCAATAAGACCTAAGAAGAGTCCTCCCGCAGGACTTAGGTCTGCCAGATTCCCGGACATATAGGGCATGTTTGAAAAGCATGGTCAGCTTGTTCACAATACATGCACAGCCCCAATTCCTTCCGTATTCTTCTCTCTTTTGACGTCAGATGGCTGCAGCCTACTTGCATTGGTTCTTCTTTCCCAGCAACTGGACCCGGGGGAACAGGCCTGGGTGTGGACTTAACTCGAGCTTCACCCTGAAAGGGTCTTCTGGGAGTCTTGGTCTCTTGAACTTTGTCACGAAGTCGGCGATCAATCTCAGGTATCTCACGAGCAGCGAGCTCGTCTTTCAAACATGAGTTCAGTCCTTCAAAAAAGAGAGTCCTCAGGCATTTAGGGTCCCAATGTAATTCAGACGCCAGTGTCTTGAATTCGATAGCGAAGTCAGCTAAAGGTTTAGTACCTTGTTTCTGGTGAACCATTGAAGATCCTGCAGTGGTATACCCGGCAGGGTCATCAAAAACAGATTTGAACAACTTGAGGAATCCATCAAGTTCATGTAGAATAGGATCCTCATGCTCCCACAGTGAAGAGGCTCAAGCCAATGCTCTTCCGTCCAGATAAGACAAGATATAGGTGGTTTTGGCATAAGCTGTAGGGAAATGGCTAGGTTGCAAGGAAAAGTGCATACAGCACTGGTTAATGAAACCTCTGCATCTCCAAACGTCCCCCGAGAAGCGTGTTGGAGCAGATAGAGGTACAATAGTCTTGACCATCACTTCTGGCGGTGTAACTTCTTTATCTGAGGTGGTGGGTAAGTTCATTTGTGCGTGCAGCTGGTTGAATGCAGTAGTCAAATTCTCCAGTGCATTCTGCTGTTCGGAGATTCACTGGGCCAGGCCTGGAATGGTCTGCAATGCAGTGAGCTGAGCCAAATCCATGGAGTTAGCAATCTGTTATGGTTAAGCGTTGTTTGGGTGGATTCTTGGGTACTGTGGCAGTTGACCACGCCCACGGGGAGGAGCCCCGTGGGGAGCCACAGTACTGGACTAGACTCAGTACTGGGCTAGACTCAGGACGCACAAACACAGAATTAGATCTTTTATTGTACAGCTTGATGTATACCACCAGAGGTGGCAGTAGTGAGGTAGTCTGGATGTAGCAGTCTCGGGACCCTCGGCAGAGGGGACCCTTCTCACCCCGTTGGTATAGGGGAATTCTGGTGTAGGTTTCCCAGCAAGGCAATGCTGTAGATTAGACAGACTGAGAGTTAGATTACTCACTAGATGGGAGCTGTAGGTATGCGATTCCACCAGCCTGAAGTAGATGGTATTGGCATCGAGGCAGGGAGAGCAGGCCCTCGAGGAGCGAGTACCTGATCCCTGTAAGGCACCTGAAATAAAGCAGAGGGCCCCCGAGGAGCGGGTACCCAGGTTAGTCAATACCCCGAAGGGCAGAGAGAAAGCTTCCAGCAGCAGCACAGAAGCGGCAGAGTAGCTTAGACCGGACGAATCCAAGTCCTTGCTAACTCGATTAGCTAGCATGTAAGGGCAAGCTAAATACCTGGATGGTGTGACGTCACTTGAGGGGGACGCCCCCAAGGTTCGCGTCAATGTTGGAATAAAGATGAGGGTCGCAGGTGCGCATGCACCCTAGTAGGCCCTTGGGAGGAGCATGGCAGGAGGCAGCACCATAGCCATTTCGGGGACGCTGGCGTGGGCAGCTTGCAGACGTGGCGGTAGCCATTCTCCCAAGGTAAGCGGGAGGAGCTATGAACAAGGTGAGGCAAACGGGGCGAAGCCATCTAGGACCGACGGATGCAACAGCTTTCCTTGGAGTCTAGCTCTGGGGTCACGCTGTGGTTCAAGGGCCCACTCTCCTTGAGCAGCAACCGTATTCCCCGCGTTTGCAACAGATTTCTACTAACATTCCACCTGTTCTAAAGTTCTTCATTTTCTTCTACTCTTTACAGTCCCAGTGTGGTTCTCCCACCCTGCATATTTGTTGATTAATGATTATACTGGGTTTGTTTGTTCACTATAGCCCTCAGTCTGATAGAAGAAATATTGGAAGAACAGAAAATATATAGGAGATAAACCATTTACAAGTTTTGATGTAAAACTATCAGAAAGACAGAGAGAATTCATGCAAAACAAAAAAATCAGGAACTGGAACAACTAGACTTCAGCTACAGAATATGGGAAATGGTTTCTAACTAAAGTAACCCTCACCACTTTTCAGGAAAACCAAACCACATTCATTTGAGAAACAATTCACACTTTCTAAATATAAGTTATTTTCAGAAATCTCATTTCACAACAAAATCACATTTTCACCCAGCAGCTAGATCAAGTTCAAGCAGTGAATGTAATTAAAACTTATTTCAAGAAAATTATACTTATCAAGATAAATTTTCTTCTACTGAATATGACAATTGAAATTGGCAAGTGTTCTTCAACAGAATGATTGGCATCTCACATGTAAATAAACATACATCTCACATGTAAATAAACATACATCTCACATGTAAATAAACATACACATGCTTACTGTGACTCCTGCATCGCTCTAAGCTTCAACAGCAAGAGGTAATGGAAAAAAGGATTTGCACTCACAAAGAGGGGAGTAGCTGGCTTGTTACGGCGGTTACTACCCCAAACCAAATATGCCTGATACTTCACTTTCAATGCATATACAGCATAGCTCTCTGCTTCAATGACAGGGGAGAAGAATAACTGATACTTCACACATCCAGCAGAGCTCTCTGCTACAACGGCAAGGGAGAAGAAAAAGGGTTCGCACTCAAAAAGCGGGGAGTAGCTGGCTTGTTACGGCGGTTACTACCCCAAACCAAATGTGCCTGATACTTCACTTTCCATGCATATCCAGCATGGTTCTCTGCTTCATCGGCATGGGAGAAAGACTGATACATCACGCATTTCCAGCATAGCTCTCTGCTTCAACAGCAGGGGAAAAAAAAAAAAAAACAAAAACAAAAAACTGATGCTTCACGCATATCCTGCATAGCTTCAACGACAGGGGTGAAGAAAAAAAGGATTCGCAATCACAAAGCGAGGAGTAGCTGGCTTGTTACGGCGGTTACTACCCCAAACCAAATGTGCCTGATACTTCACTTTCAATGCATATCCAGCATGGCTCTCTGCTTCAACGGCAGGGGAGAAGAAAAAAAAACCAACAAGGGCTGTACAACATAGTCTAGGTAAAACAAATAAGCATGGGTGTAGCTTGCTTATCGCGGCAGTTACTGCCCCTACTACCCCTAACTAATCAAGCTAGATATTTCACTTGGATGCAGCTCCATCACTGCTCTCTACATTAATGGTGGGGGAGGAAGGGGAATAGAAGCAAGAGCTAAGAGAAACAGATAAGAATGAGAGAAAAAATGTGTGAGGCTTGCTGGGCAGACTGGATGGGCCATTCGGTCTTCTTCTGCCGTCATTTCTATGTTTCTATGTTTCTATGTCACTCTACTTGCTACTATACTCCTCATTCTACACCTTGAGGGTCTTTGAAACACTCAGCCTTGTTGCCATGCCCAGTCTTTACAACTTGGAGTTCTTTCTGCCACTGTGCCTTGCTACCTAACCCCACACCTTATACCTTGAGATTTGCCACTCTGGGCGGTTGCTTTCCACCTCTCATGTTGCTTTGTTGTCTTGATGCTACTCTTTGTGCTGTTTTGTGCCTTTATTAATGCTTTAGGGCTTTTCCTGCCACCTTTTTCTGCTTTGCTTCCCTTTCTTGGTGCTTTCAGATGCTGATGCCACTTTGGATGCCAGTTTGCCTCTCGTTCTACCATCAAGGTTTAATTCCACTATTTCTGGTGCCCTATTTTGGTGCTTTGTGGTGTTCTTACATTAGTTCTCTTCTTTGCTCCTATGATGATGCCTTAGAGAACTCCTGCCACTGCTGGTACTTTCTTTTTTGCTTTATGGAGCCTTAGGGCTATTCATGCTACTTTTGGTGCCACTTTGCCATAGTCTAGGTACCTTGGAGTTGTTTCCCCCTTCTGATGATTTCTTCCCACAAATTCCATGAGAATCAATGAGAAAACCCAAATTCTGGAGCCGAAAATAGACTGCAAATCTTTCCCCAGTGAATTTAATGTCAAATGAAAACCAAATCGAACAAATAAATATATATTTCATTTTGAAACTAAACAAAGAGTTGGGTCCCAAGAAATGGATAGACAAAGCAAACTGATTTTTTTTCTTCTGCACTTCTCTAGCAGGTACTTTCGTATCTATGAATTTTCAAGTGCAAAGTTGGCTCCATACAAATTACACCAATCAGTAAAATGTACCCAGGGGTCTGCAAACCCTGCAGAAACTTTTAAGAATTATCCCTTTATTGTAACATAGAAACATAGAAACATAGAAATGACGGCAGAAGAAGACCAAACGGCCCATCCAGTCTGCCCAGCAAGCTTCACATTTTTTTTCTCTCATACTTATCTGTTTCTCTTAGCTCTTTGGTTCTATTTCCCTTCCACCCCCACCATTAATGTAGAGAGCAGTGATGGAGCTGCAACCAAGTGAAATATCAAGCTTGATTAGTTATGGGTAGTAGGGGAAGTAACCGCCGCAATAAGCAAGCTACACCCATGCTTATTTGTTTTACCCAGACTGTGTTATTCAGCCCTTATTGGTTGTTTTTCTTTCTCCCCTGCCGTTGAAGCAGGGAGCTATGCTGGATATGCGTGTAGTATCAGTTTTTCTTCTCCCCTGCCGTTGAAGCAGAGAGCTATGCTGGATATGCGTGAAGTATCAGTTTTTCTTCTCCCCTGCCGTTGAAGCAGAGAGCTATGCTGGATATGCATTGAAAGTGAAGTATCAGGCTTATTTGGTTTGGGGTAGTAACCGCCGTAACAAGCCAGCTACTCCCCGCTTTGTGAGTGCGAATCCTTTTTTCTTTCTCCCCTGCTGTTGAAGCAGAGAGCTGTGCTGGATATGCGTGAAGTATCAGTTTTTCTTCTCCCCTGCCGTTGAAGCAGAGAGCTATGCTGGATATGCGTGAAGTATCAGTTTTTCTTCCTCCCCTGCCGTTGAAGCAGAGAGCTATGCTGGATATGCATTGAAAGTGAAGTATCGGCTTATTTGGTTTGGAGTAGTAACCGCCGTAACAAGCCAGCTACTCCCCACTTTATGAGTGCGAATCCGTACAGAAACATTAAAAAGGAACACTATCTTGAATCTTCAAAATATCAGCTCACTTGCTTTTTTTGATTTATTAATTCCTCCTTTAGTTTTATACATCTCTCCTTCCTTGTTTGTCCTAAAACTTTTTTCTTATGGAATGAAAGGTGGGCACATTTTATTATTCATTCATTATTTTTATATACTCAATGAGATATCACACCAGTTTACATTCAGGTACTGTAGGTATTTTTCTATCCCCAGAGGGCTTACAATCTAAGGAGTAGATTTGCAAAAAGGGCGCCCTCGCGTACTTTTGTAGGCGCATCAGGCGCAAACAAAAGTACGCGGGATTTTAGTAGATACGTGCGTAGCCGCGCAAATCCTGGATCGGCGCGCGCAAGGCTACTGATTTCGTGTAGCCGGCGCGCGCCGAGCCGCGCAGCCTACCTCCATTCCCTCCAAGGCCGCTCCGAAATTGGAGCGGCCTTGGAGGGAATTCGCTAACGCCCTCCCCTCACTTCCTCTACCTAACCCACCCCCCGGCCCTGTCTAAACCCCCCCCTACCTTTGTTGGGGGATTTACGCCTCCCAGAGGGAGAAGTAAATCCCCGCGTGCCAGCGGGCCGCTGGCGCGCCTAGACGCGACCCAGGGGCGGTTCTGGAGGGCGTGGCCATGCCCCCGGACCACCCCGGGCCGAAACCACGCCCCCGGGCCCACCCCCAAAACGGCACGCCACTCGGCCCCGCCCCCCGACATACCCCCCCTCGGAAAACCCCGGGACTTATTTGAGTCCCGGGGCTCTGCACGCGCCGGTAGGCCAATTGAACATAGGCGCACCGGTGCGCAGGGCTCTTAAAATCCGCCCCTAAGTTTGTACCTGAGGCAATGGAGAGTAAAGTGACTTGCCCAAGGTCACAAGGAGTGACAGCAGGACTTGAACACTGGTCTCCTGGTTCATAGTCCACTGCTCTAACCACTAGGCTATTCCTCCTCATGGAAAAACACAAAGAGCAGCACTGTGAACCTGTATGCTCAAAAGAACCATTCACAACAAAAGGTATCGCCAAAAATCTCTCTGAAGAAAACTTTTCACCAGCTACTGTAGAATTTATTTATGTAAAATTTTTATATGTGAAACGGGACCGCATCAGCAAGCCTAAGACGACGTGCTCGGAGCATTCTAAGGAGCAATACAGACTGTCAATCCACTGGGGTCATTTATATCATCCAATGCCCCTGCAATTTATGGTACGTGGGGAAGACAAGAAGATCATTTAAGACACGTTTAATTGAGCATCGATCCTGTATAAATACGGAACGAGTGACAGCTCCATTGGTCACTCATTGTCTTCAATTTGCTCACAGTTTTGATGATCTGAAAGCTTGTGTCTTAGAACAATTGACTCCGACATGGCGAGGAGTTGATTTTGATAAACATATTGAAGGCAGAACAACGATGGATTCATTTCCTAGATACTGTACAACCATCAGGTTTGAATACCATGTTAGAACTGAATGTGTTCCTATAAATATCTCCATTTTTTGTCAATACTGTGACGAGATACAGTTGAATAGCTGACTAGATTGCTGACTTGGCGTCTGGTAACCAAGGAGATAATAGACATCTGATGACATCATGATGCCCGCAGAAAGAGCGGGCTATTTAATCCCTAGGACAAGTTCAAAGCGGTCTCTAGCCCGGCGTTTTTCAAACAAATTGATGGAGACATGGTTCCCGACTGAATAGAGTCATCAGCTTTGAATTTCTACATGTTATCAGCTTTGAATTTCTTTTTTTTTTTTAATTTTCTATTTATTGAACATTTTCAAAGATACAAACATTTGAAAGGAAAACAATATTAGACCAAAAGTAATAATCATTTAAACAATATATCATAATAACCATAGCCCTCAATTTATAGTGGGAGACCCTACTCAAGAGACGTCTTTAACAGGAAATAACAAAACGGACTATTCCATTTATGAAAGCACTTATAGAAGGAGTGGTTACATTTCTAAAGAACAGAAACACACATATTTAGGTTACATGTTCTGGGCTAGAGCTGGCAACCATTTCTTTAGGCAATTTTTCAGAAAGAAATTTACTTAACTGATTGGGTTGAAAAAAAGTATAAGTCAGGTCTTTAAATTTAATAACACATTTACAGGGAAACTTAAAGAAAAATAACGCTCCTGACTGTAATACTCTTGAATTAAAATCTAGAAATTTCTTCCTCCTTAATTGAGTGTCTTTAGCCAAGTCCGGAAATATTTGAACATTCATACCATGAAATAATTGCCGCTGATTCCTAAAATACATTTTGAGAACCCAATCTCGGTCCGAATCTAGTAAGAAGGATATTATAAGTGTGGCTGTTTGAAACACTTCTTCAGTAGATGTTTCCAGAATCTGAGATATATTTAATGGAGACAACAGCTGCATTTCTCCACCTTCTATAGGAATCTTTTTCATAGAAGGAAGATAATAAATCTTTGATAAAGGAGGTAATGTAGCCTGTGATATTTTTAAAACCTCCAAGGCATATTTTGACCACATCTCATTTGGTGTAACTGTTAATTTCTTAGGAAAATTTATTATTCTTAAGTTTTTATTTCTTTGGTTATTTTCCATATTTTCCAATTTTCTTAATAAATATAAATTGTCTTTTACCAGATTTTGACAATATCTTTTCGTTTCTCCCGATTCCAATTCCAAAGCGTCAATTTCTTGTTTTACTTCAATTTGCTTCTCTTTACGTTTTTTTACTTGCTTCTGTAACTGCCCCACTTTCTTTACAATAGGGCTAATCTGTGCAGTCATATTCTTATTCAAAGTTTCAATAGCCATCCAAATTGCCTCCAAAGTGAATGTTTCAGGTCTTACCATAGATGTTGCTGCTATTTCACACTCAAAGTCCCCTTCTTCTAATTCTTCTCCATTATGCCATGATTCCAGCTCCTCCAGTGCATGTAATTCTCCTTCGTGTGATTCTCCACCGTCAAACTCACAGGCTCCTGGTTGAAACACTCCAGCCGGCTCTTCCTCCGACCTTTGCGAGTCCCCCTCCCTGGCGTCGTCCGGGAACAATTCCATCCGGGTCAGGTTAGCCGTTCTACTTGCCGCTGGGTTCTCAGGGGCAGTCCTTTCAGCCGGTGATAAGGATGTTAATGAATCATGGAGGGCGCCGGCTGTTAAAGCGTCTCCACGGCAGCCCTACTGCGATTCAGCCCCAGGCTCTCAATTCCTCCTCATGATGTGCGCGTCCATTGGTCCACGTATCTGGCCAGACGACAAGGCTTCCGAGTTGATCCTTTCGCGGGCCCTCCGTTTTCGCCCCAAATGAGGCATTAGGAAATCAAACAAAGTAATAGTAGGAGAGAGACGCAAACACAGCCACCCTCTAGCGCGCCATCTTGGATCTCCCAGCTTTGAATTTCTATATGAGTCGCTTAGATTGAATGCTGACCAATATCCTAAGTATCAAAGGGCTATACAAATAAGATCCTTAGATAACACTGGATGGTGAATCTTACAAAACAATCTGAGGGGCCGCAAGTGATCGAGAAGACCGGACGGCTTGGTTGCACTGAGCACGTCGTCTAAGGCTTGCTGATGCGGTCCCATTTCACATATAAAAGGTTTACATAAATAAATTCTACAGTAGATGGTGAAGAGTTTTCTTCGGAGAGATTTTTGGCGATACCTTTTGTTGTGAATGGCACATTTTATTACAGCCACAGTCTTGGTTTTTAAAAATCACTTGCTAAGTTCATGGTTCAGTTGCATGTGCTGTGTTCATGTCGCACCTATGCCCTGTCTGTTTCAGATTTTGATAAAGATCAGTTGAGCAGTACATGGACTGATCTTCATTTACAATGCGAGAAGTGGTTAAGAGAAATGCTCAAAATCACATTTGAAAATAGTAGCTTCAGAGATCACAACACTGGTTAAAGCAGCCCTGAAGCCAGTAGTGACCCTTGAACAAGAGAAGGAAAAAAAACCTAGAAGAGTTTGGAGGAGACAGGAAGATGAGGAAGGAAGAAAGGCAGTGGAAAAAGAAAATAAGAGTGGAGGGGAAAAGATGAAGGGAAAGGAGTTAAGCAAATGAAGAAGTAGGGAGGTCCTCAGTAAGAGCAATAATTTATTTGCATGGATCCTCAAATTGATTGGCCCTGACTCTTACACGATTCCTACTATTCCTGCCCCCCCCCCCCCCTTCCCTCGCATACCCTGCCCCTTTCCCTTCCTGCCTGGAAAGGGAGGTGGCAGTCAAGGAGCACAGGACCTGTGAGCAGCTTGCAATTGATTTGACCTTCTTATTGTTATACCTCCAAAGCTTTTACTTTGGCTCTTTAATAGCAGCTGTGCATTGAGATTACTACAAAAGCTCTCTTTCCTTTCATCTCTGTTAAAAAAAGGTTATGCAGCTTTTCAGTTTATTGGACTCTCATTAGAACAATCTCCGAGGCTCACGCTTTATCATTTTTATGTTTCTTTTAATTTTCAGATGGAAGCTCTTCCCCTGCATATTTTCTAGTTTAGATGCATTACCTTTATTTCCACCAACTCTATACGCTAACCTCAGGGAAACAAAAAAAGATTGACATAGTTACTCAAGAATAAGAAAAACACAGAAGAAACCAACTGGGAATCTTTTATTATGACACCATTCATGAGCCAAAATGATCTGGGTGCTGTGCAGACTGAGGGAGCATTAATATTATTGAAACATTTTAGTCCTGATTTTTTTGAAAATTCAGCGATGTAGATCAGACCATTATTTTTGTACTTTTTTAGGAATGAGCAAAGTAATTATGATTTATGATTCTAAATCCAATCAGTCATCTGGATATTTTCTGTCAGGCAAGTTTAGTAGCCTTCAGCCCTAGATTGCATAAAAATAATTTGTGAAGACAGAAATTAAATATTTTAATTTCCACTTTACAGTTTAGGGGGCTTTTAATTTATTTTTCGATTTTAGTGACTCATATTTATAAGAGATAGGATGATGATCTATTAAACCCCAACTAACAGGAAATGGCAAGAGGATGGCCAGGATTTAAAATCACAGACTTTTCCCCATTTGTAATGTCTATCCTTATACGTTTTTTTTTTTACCCATCAGTTTCCTCCTACTCCTTTGGACCTGTAATTAAATTGGAACCAGGGCTGGGTTCTGGCACCATAACCCTTCATTTGCAACTTGTATCCCCTATTTTACAAAAAAAAACCCTTCCCCCATGGCTAGTCCTTCAGTCAGGGGCCATACACCAGGACTCCACTGGAAACACTACAATCATGGGCCCTGAATCCAACCTTTAGGTATCACCCTTGAGCAATGATCATGAGCACTGCCTCCATAGCATTCCCAGACTTAGCTGACCTGGGAAGAAGGAAATGCAACTCAGAGATCAAACCACAGTCCTTCTATATGGCAGAGCTGACTCTTTATTCTATTGATATTTAGTTTTAAAGCAGTCAGTGTTGTAATGCATTCCATTGGAATCACTGTTGTGTATTTCACACATTCTGTCACAGGCTGAGACCCCAACACCTTCTAATATCATTAGTGCACATGCTAACAAACTGTTCCATTAGAGGGTAATTTTATATCAGTCCACATAGATCTAAAGTTTGTGGAATCTTTGTACTCGCAGACTTTAGACCACATTTTTAAAATGGACTTACATGCATTAGTCAACCTTGAAAATTCATGGGTTGTGTCAGTATGCAAGTACGTACACAAACAGCAGAAAGATATTCTTGCTCCTAAGCAGATGTAACTTTCTGTGTGTACATTTACATGCATAATTGTGAAAATAGAGAGTATTGCATAAATGCATTCCTTGCTGCGAGTCCGCTCCCCTGAATATTTCTTGCCCGTAGAAGTATGTGTGAAATGGGGTTTCACATGTTATTTTACACACAAAACTTATAACTGATTTTCAAGGCACTACTTATATGCATAAAACAGTGTTCTATGTATAAAAGTTGCTTTGAAAATCAAGGCCTAAATAACTAAATCTTATCAGATCAATAATTAATTCATCTTTTCTTTTTTTAAATTCATTTAATTTCTGAAACAAAGTTGATTATCTAAACTTTTAAAAGATTATTTGACTTAGTCATTCT